>NC_133653.1:157521416-158244646 GCF_009905375.1 Apium graveolens
TGGACTTTTAGCTTAGGCCCAAGAAGGCCCAAGCCAGGCCTTTGAGCCAAATCAAGCTTGTGAGATGCCCTTAGGTCAGGAGAGTCTTGTGTAAAAAGTTTGAAGAAAAACTTGTAGTTTAAGAGTGTCTAATGCACTCAAGAAACCTTAGTTACCATTCTGAAATTTGCACCAGTGAGCACTTTCACTTATCACATAGTTTTAGAACACTTAGAAGTGAGTATTAGGTCAACCACCATAGTTGTAAGATAGTATAAGGTCAGTAGAGAAAAAGGCACAAGTGAGGGTCAATAGGTTTTGGATAATTTAGGAAAGGCACATTGAGTTAGGAAGCCCAAATTTGAAGACTTTGTTTAGTTAGCGACCAAGTGACTTAAGTGGTGAGTCGAGATCATCCAAGCCTAGTGTGACATTATGGTGTATATGATGTTATTTGGTATTAATATACGATATGTGATTATGTGGCTACGTGTGTACATTTGAAAATATAATGGTGGATATGAATTAAGTGCGTATAGGCCTAAGTGTCATCCATGTTTAATTTCGGGTTGTAAATAGGTTAAGATGGTAAGAATATATTATAATGAGGATTATTATTATTTATGTAGGATCTCGAGACGAGGGAAAACTTGCCATAAAAGTCGAGTGAAGCTCCAGTTGTTGCTCCTACCAGTCAGACCAGCCCAGTCTATCTAAAGGCAAGTGATTCAACTTGACCTTCGTATTTACTGTAAACAGTTCATATATATATCGATGCAATTATCCTGAGTCATTTTGATATATTTAAATCAAGCGTATCTTTTGTTTATCTTTGAGTTACATAGAGATGCCATGAACCCTCGAGTACGTATTGCAAGTAGTTCAAAAGTCTTTCATGATAGTTTAATGCCATGATAAAATAGAGATTTGTTGTAATACCTTATTGATCCTTTTGATTATCATGCTATTGATCCCTGAGAAATCTTGATATTGCACCCTGATGCTTTGATTCAACTCTTGAAATAACCTCGATAGAAACTTTATCTTGATACCTAAAAGCCAATCATTTCTTAAATTCATTCATGATTGTTTGATAACCCTATCCTTGCCCTAAAAGCTTGATACCCTGTTATATCTTGAGCTGATGATCACTTTCTTTATATTTTAACACCTCTATCCTATTGGAACCAGTGATGCTTATCTTCTTGATGTTCTAATACCTATACCTTGTCTACAACCATTGCTTTAAGCCTAGTTTGGCATTACTCTTTCATATTATCCAATAGCCTTGCTCAATTTCCTTGTCAAAGTTCTTGTTTATGGAAACCTCTCAATTACCCTAATATAGTAAAGTCTAGTGGATCATGGCCCTGAGATTTAGTGTCATATTTCCAGTATTTCAAGTTGATCTATAATCCCTTGATAAAAATGATTACAGTCGAAAGAGATTTTGTCATAAATCGGCATCAGTTTTTAAAATGATTAAAATGTGGATTTTTCAGTCCCAAAGGGGGATAAATGTTTTCTTTGAATGGTGGATCTGGACTGAGACGCGAGTCCTTTCCACACTTATATTAGGCTTAAAAGTTGCCTAGGGATTCCCAATAATGTTTTAGAACCCAGCGAGGTTCGGGATTACTTCGCGGCTGATCACCGGCTGTAATCCGTAGCGTCATAAAATGATTTTGATTAAGAATGATTTTTAAAATTTGTTTTGATGCAAGCAAAATGATGCCAACTCACATAAGTTTTATCTCTCGTTATCATTGATTATGTCTTTCCATTGTCATTCCTAAAGGTATATCTCGATTTATGTTTTGCGTTGTACTATTAGCACTTGTTGAGCTTTTGGCTCACTTCTTGCTTTACCCTTATATTACAGCTAGCAGCTATGGTTAGATTCAAGCAGACTGCCCGTAAGACCTGTGATGCTGATGCTTATGTTCGAGCTCAGGTAGAATAAGTAATAATAGTTGTGTGAGGACTCGGTATTTGTAATCAGATGTAATAGTTGGTAGTGTTGGGTTGTTCCAAACCCTAAACTGTAAGATCTTGGATTTTGGTTGTGTATTCTTCATTAAAAAGATGTAATAGCTATATTTATTTCGCTATTTAAGTTGGGGGTGTGACATGTCGGTTCCAATTCGGGTTCGACTATGTATATTTGATTTTATTTTTGGTTGTAAATTATATTCTATGGTTGGTAGTTGTAATCTTGTCTCATATTTTATCATCTTTGATCCTGTTAGTAGCTAATCGGGGTTTATACTTAGTTAATTCATAGATTAGAGGTGTGTGGGTCCTCATTTCCTAACCCTGAGATTGAGGGTGTCACAAGTTGGTATCAGAGCTACAGGATCTAGTCCCTGAGACAAGTTAGGAATAAAAGGGTATTTTGGGAATGTATATCTATATCGCGAGAGAGTTCGACTCATATAGAGTTGAGTTAGACTATTAGGTATAGTCTAAGGAAAGTGTTTATAAGCTAAAGTGGTGACTAGAGTTAGGGTGTGAGTTAGCTAGAAGCTTTATTTAACCCTAATGCTATTTCTTGGTTGTTGTTTTGTGTTTTCTCTCAGGATTCCAGTAGTGGTAGTGATTCCGATTCAGAGGTTAGTTTGACCTGCACCCCAGTGGACCCAATTCCATCCTCTTCAGAGGAGCCTTTGTATGTTAGTTCAGATCCAGAGGAAGATCCATCTGAGAGTAGTGAGATTCCTATGCAGATATCACCCTTAAGGCCAGAGTCAGAGACCCCTGCCCCTGAGCCAGAGTCTGAGATGCCTAAGATTGTGCCTGTCAGTGTTGGTGGCAAGTTAGCCCAGGCTCGAGACTTTTTTTACTCCCGTATTCCTGAGTTGGGAGCTTTGGTGGATAGGCTAGCTCGAAAGTCTAGGTAGATCTCATCAGTTATGGATGATGAGTGGAGAGTTCAGATTAAGATGGTGGAGCAGGTTGCCCGGAGGAGATTGGATGAGGGACCATCCACTAGTGATGCTGATGCTGAGGCTCGGAGGCTGCATATGATCATTCGCTGGATTTTGGTTATGTTGAGAGAGATTCTGGATGATTAGATGCTAGTGTTGGTCAGGCGGGACTTTTGGTGAAGCCCGTAGTTGTTGTTTTCAGTGCCGGTAGGCTTTGGGATACTTGGTCAGATACCGGGATCCCTTTTTCATTTGTTGTATTGTATCTTAGAACCTTGTAGTGGTAGTTGATAGAAGTTAGGGGTAGATAGGGGGATGTTTTCCAGTTTTTTATCTGTTTAACCCTGTTATATTATTGTACCTATTTTCAGAACTTGTGATAATCATACTTTATTTATGTACCCTTAGTTTGATGAATCAAATATATATCTTGCTTCCTATTATGCACCCTGGAAAAACCTTTATAAACTGTTTTGTGTACCATGTTTCATAAAACCGTGTTTCGTAAAATTCTACCCTGTGCCACAAGAAAACAACACTGATATGAGAATTATGTAGTAATAAGATTGCATGTGCAAAATTGTGTAAAGCTTAAAACCCGCAAAAGAGATTTCGTAATAAATGTTATATATATGCCATGCTATCGTATTGCTAAATAATTGCTCAATCAGGTTTGTAAGAAATGGCTAACTTACCAGATCACCAAGAAGAAGAAATCCAAACCCAAGACCTAGAAGTGAATCCAGAAACCACCATGATGAGCAGACTTGCTCAGCTTTTGCAACAACCCGTAGCCCCTAAAGTTGGAAACTTCAAACACTTTCAATCCGTCCATCCCCCAGAGTTTTTAGGTTTTTCAGACCCGATAAAAGCTCAGTCGTAGTTAAGGTAAAATAGAGAAAGCATTTGAGTTGGCAGAAGTTAAGGATGACAAGAAAGCTCAGTATGCGAGTTATTACCTTAAAGATGAAGCGAGTTTCTGGTGGGAATCTTCGAAGGCATTGCTGGAAGGAAAGGACTTATTATGGGAGAAGTTTACTAAAATGTTTCTGGAGAAGTATTTGCCAAGTTATATGCAAGATCAGTTGGAGATGAAGTTTTTGGACCTTAGGCAAGAAGATATGCCGGTAGCGGAATATGAGGTGAAATTTTCGGAGTTGTCTAAATTAGTACCTGAGTATGTAAATACGGAGGCAAAGAAGGCCAAAAGGTTCCAACAGGGACTTAGGCCGTGGATTAGAATTCAAGTGGCATTGTTGGAGATTAAGAATTATGCCGCCTTAGTGCAGAAGGCAATGATAGTGGAAGGAGAGAGTGAAGCTGCAAAAAGAGAAAATGAAGGTAGGAAAAGGAAGTTTGAAAGCTCGGAGCAAGAGCAAGGAAGTTCAAAGTTTAGAGGAAAGTTTGGTAAGAATGGTGGAGGTCAGAACCAAAAGTTTCAAAAGTTTAAAACCCGGTAACGGAGCTCAGAAGAACCGTTTCCAAAAAGCAGGACAACCGGGAAAGGATAATAGACCTCAGATTCAAGAGTGCAAGGTTTGTGGGAAGAGACACCCGGGAAGGTGTAACAAGTTGGATGTGACCTATTTCAAGTGCAATCCAAAAGGGGCATTACTCATCAGAGTGCCCGAATGGAGCAAAGAAGCCTGACTTAGCTTGTTTCAAATGTGGAAAGGTAGGCCATATGGCCAGAAACTGCAAGGAGCCTGTTTAGAAGGCCAATGTGCTTAGGATTGCTGGACCGCCCCCTCTCCCAGTACCAACACCTCAACCCAGAGCTAGAACCTTCAATATGTCAATGAAAGATACGGTGCAAGATGTGGATGTGGTGGCAGGTATGCTCGTTATAAACTCAGTAGAAGTAAAAGTATTGATGGATTCTGGAGCAACTAGATCTTTTATTTCTGAAAGTATTCTTGATAAAATTAATTGTGTTGCGTACCTTCTGGAACCTAACTTGATTATAGAGGTAGCAAATCAAGATAAAGTCATTGTTAATAAAGTTTGTCCCGATTATGTTGTGGTTATAGAAGGTCGGAACTTTTCTGCTGACTCAATTCCTTTTAAGTTAGGAGAATTCGATGTTATATTAGGAGTGGATTGGTTGTCAAACCACGAGGTGCAAATAGAGTGTAAAAGTAAGAAGGTGAAGTTAAAGACCAAGGATGGTGATAAAGTGATATTCAAAGGGAAAAGACAAGAGAAGAAATTTCTAACGACGATTGAAATGAAGAAATTGTTACGTCAAGGATGCGAAGTTTGTTTGGCTCATGTTAAGGATCTGGAGAAAGAATCCGTAAGGATTGAAGATATTCTTGTAGTAAGAGATTTTCCTGATATGTTTCCAGATGAATTACCTGGACTACCTCTAGATAGAGAGATCGAGTTTACGATTGATTTGGCTCCTGGAACGGAACCAGTATCGAAAGCTCCCTATCGTATGGCGCTAGTCGAGATGAAGGAATTGGCAGCGCAGTTGCAAGAATTGTTGGATAAAGGAGTGATTCGCCCGAGTGTATCCCCGTGGGGTGCACCAGTGTTGTTTGTAAAGAAGAAGGATGGAAGTATGAGATTGTGCATTGATTATCGCGAATTAAATAAGTTGACGATTAAGAATAAGTACCCTCTACCACAAATCGATGACTTGTTTGATCAGCTAAAAGGAGCTTCGTGTTTCTCAAATATTTATTTAAGATCTGGGTATCATCAACTAAAGATTAAAGCGGAGGATATACCCAAGATGAGATTTCGAACGAGATATGGACACTACGAGTTTTTGGTAATGGCATTTGGTTTGACGAACGCGCCAGCCGCATTTATGGATCTTGTTAGATATATTTGATAATGTCATGGCTAATATGTTTTATGTTTAGCTTTCAGATCTTATGTGAACAGGATAAATCAGTACTTAACTGTTGATCAATACTTATACTGGAAGTCAGGACTTGAGGATATCAGTACTTATATTATCAGGAGATAATCATCAGAAGATAGATATCAGAACTTAAGTGCTGAAGGACAATCAGATAAGGACAGTAGCTGATTAAAGGAAAGAAGATCGAGATAAACATAAGAAGAGATATGCATGAAGAAGGAATTCCGTGAAGAATGGAATACTTGGAAGAAAAGATATCTGATTGATATATTTTAGGAAGCAGAATTATATTCCATATCAATTAGCGATTATCTTGTAACTGTGTAGTATATAAACACAGGCATAGGGTTTACACTATAAGTGTTATCATTATCAAAGTTATTATTATATATAACCCTAGCAGCTCTCGTGATATTTGTTCATCACTGAGAGGTAACAGTTCCATACTGTAACAGAGTTTATTGTTTCAATAAAGTTTGTTTTCTGTTACTTAAGTTCTTAAAGTTCGATTTGAGTGTACTATACACTGTATTCACCCCCTCTACAGTGTGTGTGTGACCTAACAATTGGTATCAGAGCCTATCTGTTAACTTAGATACAGTTAAAGATCCAAACACAATCATGTCGGACACAGAAACTCCAACTAAGCCTACCACAACTGAGGAACCACCAAAGACACTAATTTAGAGTCGGTATGAGACCATCAGAGTCCCCATACTGAGACCATCTGAATATCCCATATGGAAGGTAATGATGACCATGTTCCTGGAAGCAACAGATCCAGAATACCTGGATAGAATCAAGGAAGGTCCTCACAAACCAACCAAACTCGCTGTTGCAGTTGCAGGTGAAGCAGCAATGACCGTACCAAAGGAGAAGAGTGATTATACTGCTGAAGACATAGCATCAATTGCTAAGGATGCTAAGGTACGACACTTACTGCATAGTGCCATTCATAATGTAATGTCAAACAGGGTAATCAACTGCAAGACTGCTAAGGAAATATGGGATGCTCTGGAAACAAGATGTCAGGGAACTGACACAATTAAGAAGAACAGGAAGACAATACTCACTCAAGAGTATGAACACTTTGACTCAAAGACTAATGAGTCATTGAATGATTTATATGATAGATTTGTCAAACTTTTGAATGATTTGTCATTGGTTGATAAAGAGTATGATCTTGAAGATTCAAACCTTAAGTTCCTGTTAGCTCTTCCTGAATGCTGGGATTTGAAGGCAACGACAATAAGAGACAACTACAATCTTGATGAAACAACTCTTGACGAAATCTATGGAATGCTCAAGACTCATGAGCTGGAGATGGAACAAAGAAGCAAGAGGAAAGGAGGAAAGTCAAGGACAGTCGCTCTTAAGGCTGAAGAAGAATTCCCCAAGGCAGCTTCCTCAAAGAAAGACAAGGGTAAAGCTCTTTTCATAAAGTCTGATTCTGAGTCATCAAGTTCTGAGAGTGATGATGACTCAGATTCTGAAAGCTTGCCTGAGACCGATGCTGATGAGGAGATGATGAAGCTGTGTGCTCTTATGGTGAAAGGAATCACCAAGATTGCTTACAGGAAGTTCAGGAAGGGAAAGAAGTTTTCCAGAAAAAGCATAAGTTCTGATAAGAAGAATTTCAGAAGATCTGAAGGCAGAGGAGGAAAGTCTGACAGAGGAGATTACACCAATGTTAAATGCTATAATTGTGGTGAGAAAGGCCACATATCTCCTGACTGCAAGAAGGTAAAGGGTGACAGAGGCAAGGCTCTTGTCACAAAGCAGAAAAGCTGGACAGACACTTCAGACTCTAAAAGTGAGGAGAACTATGCATTGATGGCAAATGCTGATAAAGAAAGTGCTGAAAGCAGTTCTGAAGCTGCTGAAACAAAGGTACCTCAGACTACTTATGCTTTTCATACTGATGATATTAATGAGTTGAGAAGATATCTTAAAACCATGTTTGTTAGTTATAGAGATCAAACCTTAACATGTGAAAGATTAACTTCTAAAAATCTTGTTTTTAAGAAAAGAAATGATTTCTTAGAAAAAGAGTTAGTTATATTCCATCAAACTCAGAAGGATAGAGATGATGCTTTTTATGTTAGGGATGAAGTGCTAAAAATGAATGAATCTCTAAAAACTGAGTTAGAAAAGGAAAGAGAGATAATCAGGACTTGGACTAACTCTGGCAGAACAACTCAAAATTTGCTAAGTAGTGAAAATTGGAAAGAGGGCTTAGGTTATGGAGAGAATAAGAATGATAAAGGAACTGAAGAAATTAAGCCTGTTGTTAAGCAAAAGCCAAAGTTAAAACCTGTTAAGTTTGTAACTGTAAAGTCTAATAATGAGAAATCAGAAGTTAAAGAGGAATTAACTTCTGACAAACTAAAACAGGAAAAGACAGCTGAAGTAAACATAGGCTTAATGACAAAGAAGCAGCTTAAGCATAAGCTGAAAGATGTCAAGAATGCAAACAAGGTAAAATCACCTAGGAAAAATAGGAATGGAAAGGAAGGTGTGAATAAAAGCAATGATTATAAACCTGTTCCTGATGCTCCTAGGAAAACATGTCATAACTGTGGAAGTTCTAACCATCTGGCTTCTTTTTACAGGAAAAATAAGAATATTAACTCCTTACCTTCAAAATCAGGAGTTAAGAGTCAGTCATTTAGATACAAACCACAAAATCCTTGTTTTCATTGTGGTAGTTTATGGCATTCCATTTATACTTGTAAGGAATATCATAGTTTGTACTATGATTATTATCAAATAAAACCTTCTTTGAAGAAAGTTTCCATTGTTCCTTCTAGTGTAAATTCTAATTCAAAGTCTGATAATGTAAATTCTGATAAGAAAAATGTTAACATAAACTCTGATGCTAAATCCGCTACAAATGTTAACAAACTTAATAAGGCCAAAGGATCCAAGCAAGTCTGGGTCCTTAAAACTAATAATTAGTGGTCTTTGTGATTGCAGGGCAACAGGAAAAATATTCTAGTTCTGGACAGTGGATGTTCAGGTCATATGACTGGAAATAAGGCCCTGCTATCAGACTTTATGGAGAAAGCTGGCCCAAGTGTTTCTTATGGAGATGGCAACATTGGAAAAACATTGGGATATGGCAATATCAATCTTGGGAATGTCATCATTAAGGAAGTAGCTCTGGTCTCAGGACTTAAACACAACCTACTGAGTATAAGTCAAATCTGTGATAGAGGTTATCATGTTGATTTCTTTGAAGAACACTGTGAAGTTGTGGGTAAATCAAAAGGTGAAGTTGTTCTGAAAGGATACAGACGTGGTAACATTTATGAAGCTAAGCTTTCAACAAGTACTGATGGCTCTGCAATCTGTCTGTTAAGTAGAGCATCAATTGAAGAAAGCTGGAATTGGCATAAGAAACTCTCTCATTTAAATTTCAACAATATAAATGAACTGGTCAAGAAAGATCTTGTGAGAGGATTGCCAAACACAGTATTTGCTCCTGATGGTCTTTGTGATTCATGTCAGAAAGCCAAACAAAGAAAATCTTCATTCAAGAGCAAGACTGAATCATCAATTCTTGAGCCTTATCATCTTATACATGTTCATCTATTTGGTCCAGTAAATGTCATGTCTATTGCAAAGAAGAAGTATGCGTTGGTCATAGTGGATGAGTTCACCAGATACATATGAGTGTATTTCTTGCACACAAAAAGTGAAACTGCATCTATCTTGATTGATCATGTCAAACAGCTGGATAAAATGGTCAAAGATTCTGTGAAAATTTTAAGGAGTGATAATGGCACTGAGTTCAAGAATTTGATAATGGAAGAGTTCTGCAAAAGCCATGGAATAAAGCAGGAATTTTCTGCTCCTGGAACTCCACAGCAAAATGGAGTTGTTGAAAGGAAGAATAGAACTCTCGTTGAAGCTGCACGTACAATACTTGAAGAAGCAAAGCTTCCAACCTATTTCTGGGCTAAAGCTGTGCAGACTGCTTGTTTTACTCAAAATGCAACACTCATTAACAAGCATGGAAAAACACCATATGAGATGGTGAAGAAAAAGAAGCCAAATCTGAAATATTTTCATGTATTTGGATGCAAGTGTTTTGTTCTCAAGACTCATCCTGAACAGCTATCAAAGTTTGATCTAAAAGCTGATGAAGGAATCTTTGTTGGATATCCACTTTCCACAAAAGCCTTCAGAGTCTATAATTTGAGAACAAAAGTGGTCATGGAATCTATCAATGTCTCTTTTGATGACAAGAAGATCACAGGTCTTAAAGATTTCGTTGACCATGATCAGCTGAGATTTGAAAATGAAGACTCATATTCTGATACTGAAAATCCTGACAGTCTAAGTCCTGATACTGCAAACTCTGATGGATTAAACTCTGATGTTATTGAAACTCTGGTGACTATGTTAAATGAAGATGCCCCTATGCAAGGGGAGCATACTCAAAATCCTACCACATCTCAAGAAACATTCGAACATGCATCTGGCTCTTCAAGTTCTGATTCGTCAAGTTCTGATAAGCCAAGTTCTGATAGTACTGAAGAATCCAACTCAGAAAGCATAGTTTCAGGGGGAGCATCAGAAAATGGAGATAGCATGGATCATGGGGGAGCATCCAGTTCTAGAGAAAACCTTCCATCTGCAAGGAAGTGGACAAAATCACATACACCTGATTTGATAATTGGAAATCCTGATGCAGGTGTCAGAACTAGAACAGGTACTTCAAATGAGTGTCTTTAGAATTCTTTTCTCTCTCAGACTGAGCCAAAGAAAGTGGAAGAAGCTCTTCGAGATGCTGATTGGGTGCAAGCAATGCAGGAAGAGTTGAATGAATTTGAAAGAAACAAAGTCTGGACCCTAGTACCAAGACCAAAGAATAGATCTGTTGTTGGTACAAAGTGGGTATTCAGAAACAAAACTGACAGTGATGGCATAATTACAAGGAATAAGGCAAGGCTGGTTGCAAAAGGATATTCTCAACAAGAGGGAATTGATTATGATGAAACATTTGCACCAGTTGCTAGGTTAGAAGCCATAAGGATATTTTTGGCTTATGCTGCTCACAAAAAGTTTACTATCTTTCAAATGGATGTGAAAAGTGCTTTTCTCAATGGAGAATTGGAGGAAGAGGTATATGTTGAACAACCTCCAGGTTTTGTAGATACCAAACATCCAGATTATGTCTACAGACTTGACAAAGCACTTTATGGACTTAAGCAAGCTCCTACAGCATGGTATGAGACTTTAGCTCAGTTTCTTTTGGAAAGTGGATTCAACAGAGGGACAATAGACAAAACACTGTTCTACCTCAACCATGGAAAGGACTTACTTCTGGTCCAGATTTATGTTGATGATATCATTTTTGGATCTACAAATGACAAACTTTGCAAGAAGTTTGCCAAACTTATGCAGTCAAGATATCAGATGAGTATGATGGGGGAACTTAGCTACTTTCTGGGCCTTCAAGTCAAGCAGAATGAAGAAGGCACTTTTATTTGTCAAACCAAGTACACCAGAAACTTGCTAAAGAAATTTGGAATGCAAGATTGTTCAAGTGCATCCACTCCAATGGCCACTGCAACAAAACTGGATAAGGATACCGGTAAATCAGTAGATATTACTAACTACAGAGGTATGATTGGCTCTCTACTCTATCTAACTGCTAGTAGACCTGATATTATGTATGCTACCTGTCTTTGTGCAAGATTTCAAGCAGATCCAAGAGAACCTCACTTAACAGCTGTAAAAAGAATCTTTAAGTATCTTAAAGGAACAGCTGCTCTAGGATTATGGTATCCTAGAGAATCAGATTTTAAACTAATAGGTTACTCAGATGCAGATTTTGCAGGTTGCAAAATTGACAGGAAAAGCACAAGTGGAAGCTGCCAATTTCTTGGAGGCAGATTGGTTTCTTGGTACAACAAGAAACAAAAGTCAATTTCCACATCAACTGCAGAAGCAGAGTATATTGCTGCAGGAAGCTGTTGTGCACAGATTCTTTGGATGAAGAATCAGTTACTGGATTATGGGTTAACATATTTCAAAATCCCTATTTACTGTGATAATCAAAGTGCTATTGCTATGACAGGTAATCCAGTTCAACACTCAATGACAAAGCACATCAGCATCAGGTACCACTTCATCAGGGAACATGTGGATGAAGGTACAGTGGAATTGCATTTTGTTCGCACAGATCAACAGTTGGCAGATATCTTCACAAAACCACTATGTGAAGCTACTTTTACAAGATTGGTAAATGAACTTGGAATGGTTTCAGGTTCCTTCTCTAAATCTGCTTAGACTTGTTCTGTGTTATCAGACTTTATGCTCAGTATTTACAGAATTCATTCATTGTGTATTTTGTGCTTAATTGATAAAAGTCTTTAAGTACTGACTGTTGTCTGTTATATGTTTCTAAACTCTGATAAGTGATATGTCTGTTCTAGTACCTATTCAATCCTATAAGGATAACTGTGTTAGATACTGACCTAGTAGTCTTCAATAAACAAATGATTCCATGGAAGAAGTAATTATTTCAGTGGAAATCTTATGACACAAGCAAATTCTGATAACTGAGCTTAGTTAAGTTCACTTTGTATATCTTATTACTAAGTCACAAATTAGAATAATGTTACTCATCTGTTAAGTTCTGATACTAGTAAAACTGCTGAATGTACTAAGTGCTGATAGACCTCTCTTATCAAAAGAAAAAGCAAAAAGATCAAAGATTAAAATCAGGTACTCCTTTGAGATCTAGAGTAAAAATGTGGAAGGGACGACCCAAGTGCATTGCTGGTATTAAGTAAATATGCATCAGAAAAGCAAAATATTTTCTTGGTGACTTTTCACACTCTATGATTACTGGAGAAATACTCTGAAAATAGCATAAATTCTGATAAACAGTCGTGACTCACTTACACTGAGAAGCCACTGTAAAATAGAATTTCAAAAGATGCATAAAATTAGCACAAAACAATTGAGGTGGACTCAAGCATAAACTCATTCTTCAGTAGGTTTCAGGAAATGACAGATCTTTAGCAAAATTTTAGTTATGCCTTATTTCTAAGATGTACTGAAGTGAATCAGACTTTACTCTTTGTCTGTTTTTAGCTTAATGCACACACTAATCACTCTATCTGAATGATGAAAATTTCTGTGGTGGTCTATGTTATTTTAGATAAACAGTCATTGTGTCATTATTGCAAAAAATTATGAGGACAAGTTCTTAGTTACACATTTTGATGATTAAGTTCTGACGTCTATAACTCAGAACTTGTATGAGTATTTACTAAGATGGGCATTCCTTTTTCGAGTGAAGAAATTATGTTCTGATGACTGTTAAGTTCTGGTATAGGTCTAAGTTCTGATTTCTCAGTCTAATCCTTTACTTGGCTTATCTTTGAATAAAATTTGATAACAGTCTCAGTTTGTACTCGAATATGTTGAAGTGGAAGATTAATAGTCACTGTGATTAGGATTAATGGTATTTGTACTTGAACAGACCACTGTTTCTTGTGTTTTATGCAGTCTAGTCCATGCTTCCTCTTTCCAATGACTATTATTCTTTTTCAAAGTCTAGGGAGACGAGGTAGAATTAATTCTACCTGTCAGCATTAAATATCTTTGCGTCTCTTGGCATTCTCTTGCCTATATAAGCAACCACTTCACATCAATCTGTCCATCACATTCTTCTCACACACTTATCCTCCTTCTTCTATCAAAAACACAATGGTTCGATACAACATGTTTTTGAACAACCAAACCTTCACAATGGAGCTAAGTTGTGCCGATTGGCAGCAGGAGTGGCATGTAACAGCCATTCCTGAGGAGATCTGGGATTCTGTCCCACAGGAGGTGCTAACTCACCTCCTATTCTTCTCTATGGACTACCATCGCCATCTGGAGCGATTGGAGGAGGAAAGGCGGGAAGCTATCCGTCAACAAGAGCGAATCATACGACTCACCATCTTGTTCGTCGAAGATAGGAAGAGGAAGATGACTTAATCTCGTCTTCTTCCTGTTCTTCTTCATCCTCAGCTTTGTCAGGCTTCTTAGCTAGACTAAAGCTGTTGACGTTAGGGTTAGAAGCTTAGGGAAAATCTTGTACTGATGTAATTTCCATTTCATAAATGTATTGACTTGATATATTAATGAAAACTGTTTTTACTTCAAGATTTTGTCTCTGAGTTATTTTATCTTGTGTTGATAAATCCTGATTGATATTCTGATGACCATTTAAATTGTGCTTTTAGGTAAGTTCTGATTCTCTGTCAGCACTTATTCATCAAAATTATCTCGGTCATTTTTAACATGATTTATTTTCAGAATATTAATGTTGCAGTGACAAATAATTCAATCAGTGATAACGGCTTAAAATTTGAATTGTTTCCCTTGATAAATGGAACAGTTTTTCCTTGAAACTCGGCAAATGGGTAAGTAATGATTACTGTTTTCTCGAGCCCAGTAACTATCCGTTATTACTGCATGTCTGACAGGTGTCCAACGGTAATATTTTTTTGTATAAGTACAGCAGAGAGAAGATTTCTTTAATCTTTTTAATTTCTTCATCTTTTATCTGTCTTCTTACTTTTACTCTCCTTCACTTTACTATTTCCGTTGTTTTTATACAGATATTATATCAAACACCTATCAGGCATACTTAATTCTCAATTTTTTTTCATGGCACCAAAGGATTTAATCATTGATGGAGCAAAGTTTGTTCCAAACAACTATGATGCAATTCTTGATCATGCTGAAGCTCCATCTGAATTGCACTTTGTGCAAGATCTTCTTGCACATAGTGAGGTTGGGTACGCCTTAACTCAGCCTGAATTATTTTCAAGTCAACAAGTTTTGAGGTTCTGGAGGACTGGCATTTTTGATGATGGTGGTAACCGTGGAACTCCCAGTATTATCTTCCAAGTGGGTGATTCATCTTTTGTAGTCACTCCTGGTACAGTACGCAGGGCTTTACATCTTCCCGAGGATTGTACTTTCTCAGTTCCAGAGGACTCAGCCCTTCGGGAGTTGATGGCTGAATTGGGATATGAAAAGAGTCTGACGAAACTTGGACAGTTGAAACGGGCTAATATTAGAAGAGAATGGAGTTTCTTCTTTGATTGCATCATCAAAGCTTTTGGGAACAAATGTTCAAATTTTGATGCTATCCCAATTCTGAGTCAGCACATAGGGTATGCTATTATCCATCAAACTCATTTTGATTTTGCAACTGGAATAATTGGTTTTATTGGGGATAGGATGACAGAGGATAGAGATGTTGTTTATTTTGCTAGATTTTGTCAACTTATTTACACTTACTGTACTGATGAACCCCAGTTAGTCAGCACTCAAACCCCACCTTTTAAGGGTGCAAAAAGGTACTTTAACGACCTAATAAATGCTGACACAAAGAAATCAATGGTGAGACAATTACAGATCCCTCAGTCTGTGAAACAGATTCTGGTAAATGCTGATCCTGCTACTTACAAATCTGTTTACTCAAATGTTCAACCAACTCACCATAACCAAAATCCATCAACCTCAGTACCTACCTCTCAT
Source organism: Apium graveolens (assembly GCF_009905375.1). Classification (NCBI taxonomy): domain Eukaryota; kingdom Viridiplantae; phylum Streptophyta; class Magnoliopsida; order Apiales; family Apiaceae; genus Apium; species Apium graveolens. The sequence goes on from NC_133653.1 coordinate 157,536,756, forward strand.
TCTACTCAACCTACCCTCAGAACTTATCTCAAATCCTATCTCTCCACTTCACAGACTGCTCAACCTTCTTCTTCAGCACCTACTGTGAAGCCTACATCCTCTAAGCCAAAGAGAACAAAGACTGTTCCTCAAACACCTCAAAAGAGGAGGAGATTTACTTTGAGAGATGAATCAGATTCTGAGGAACAGATTCCTTCTTCAGAACCTGTGGTGGTTGAAGCTGAGAAAGCAACTTCTCAGAAGGATTCTCAAGAGGCTTAGACGTATGATAGTTCCTGCAACTCCCAAGGAATCCAATTCAACAAGAAAGTACAAGAAACAGAGGGCACAAAGGCCAGTTTCAGATGATGAGGAGGAAGCAGCTAAGGAAGGGGATCAGGAATCTCTGATCTCACAAGGCAAGGAATTTGCTCCAGTCACTTCTTCTCCATCAACTCCATCTCAGGAAGCTGTATCTGATAAGGCTAATTCACCTTCTGTGTCTCTTGTTGATCCAGGCACAAGTGCTGAAATTGATATTCAGAACCTGGTTGTGCCTGAAATACTTTTCTTAGAAGCTCCAACAGCGAATAATACCTCTACAACACCTGTTATTGATGATGTTCAAACTCTAGAGTTATCAATAACACCTTCTCTGCATCAAGATGCTGATGATCAGATTTTAGGTGAGCATCAGGATATGGCTGTTGATCAGAACTTAGTATCAGATCAACAATTAGAGGATGCTGAAGCCTCCATTGCTACTCACACTGTTGTCTTATCAGAAGATACTGATTCTTTAAGTTCTGATGCTGCAAATGTTGGAGATACTGGTAAGGCTGCTACAACTGTAGATGCTGATGAAGCAGGTCCTTCAGGACATACTCCTCCACTGACTCTTCCTAAGTCTGAACTGGTAAAGGAGTTTGTTATCAGGGATGCACCAGTACCTTGGAGTGAAACTCCTGCAGGTCAGGAGTGGACTAAGGAATGGAACTCAGTTTCATGTGTTCCAAATGCTTTACATCTTGCTGAGCACTTGACTAAAGCTGATGAAATGTTAAATTCTGATGATTTTAAAACCCAACTTAGAGTCACTGCGTTGAGTACTAAACACCTACAAGGTCTTCATTCCAACACTCATGCAGAGCTACACAAGATTCAGGAGAACTTTATCAAACAGGAACAAGTTTGGAAAATTGATAAGAAAAAGTTCTTCCAACCTACCATTGACAGGGTTGCTTATATTGAGAAAACTCAAGAGAAGCAACAAGCTCAGATTGATCAAATTCTGACAAATCAAGCTTCTCAGCAATCCCAACTTACTGAAATCCAGACCTCAGTGGAACTACTTATCTCTCTTTTATTACCTGCTGATGCCAAAAAGGGGGAGAAGGTAATTAAGTCCAAACGCAAAACCAACAAGACACTGCAAGGAAAGGATGATGGAAAAGATGACCAAGGAACCTCTGGAATGGGTAGTGGTCATAGTCAAGGTAGAAGGTTTACATCAAGACAAGCTAGTCACAGAACAAGTTCTGATACTGGGAAAAGAATAAGTTCTGCTGCTGGTAAAAGGATAAGTTCTGATGAACTTCTAGATCTTGATGAGGAAATGTCAAGACAGTTATTTCTTCAAGAAAATCCAGGGATGGACTTGGAAAGTTTAAAGGAAGAAGAAGCCAGACTTAAATCAGAGAAAGTCACATCTAAATCTGAAGCTTCTGGTAAAAAGTTGCTTCCAAAACCTAAAGGCATTGTGATCAAAGAAAGGATACATACTGAAGCAACTTTGGCTAGATCACAACCACAGATAGATCCAAGATCCAAGGGTAAAGAAAAGGTTGGTGAACCTATCAAGCCTTATGTACCTCCTGAGGAAGAAGAAATTACTGATGGAAAAGATGATCTTGCTCTGACTACAAGAAAAGTTCTTAAAACAACCTCTGACATAGCTCAAGTTGTTCAGAGTCAAGAAATTGTAAGTTCTGATATTCAGAAGAAGCAAGTAACCTCTGACAGTGCTCAAGTTAACTTGATATCAGAAAATAGATCTAAAACACTCCTACCAGGATTCACTAAAGCAAAACAGACTCAATCTTTGAAGACTACTGCAAGTGGTTTTGAAGCAAGAGTAGTTACTGGAAAGGAAGCTAGAGATAAAACTAGATTGGGAAGTGCTCATGAAAGAAGAGTACACAATACTACCAATGATCCAAATTCCTTGAGTGAACCAGGTATTGGAGCAACTCCTGAGAGATTGAATCAACTGGAATCTGTACAGATGGTTTACCATACCTACTTGAAAGAATACATCATGTTGTATTTCATGACAGATGGTAGGGTTTATCATATAAGACAAAATGCTATTCCTTTGAAGTATTTTGAAGAATTGGAGCATGTACTTTTCTTACTTCAAGTGGATGACAGAATAACAGAGACTGCTGCAAACTACTTAAAAGAATAGATTTAGAGACAGAAAAGGATTTATTCTGTTAAGTCTGACAGCATATATGTTCCAAAGTATAGAGATCACAATGGTGATATTGTTGATATGAAGCCTAATACTGCACAGATCAGAACGTATCTTGGTATTAAGGGACTTGAATTCAATCTTGAATCTGACAAAGCTTATGTCATAAGACTAGATCAGGAGTTAAGAAAAGCAAAGATTAATGATCTCTGAGCTGCAATCTTTCAAACTGGTGAAGATACTGCAGAGCTTAAAGGTGTTAAAAGGAGAATGATTGAAGAACTAAGATATGCTGAGAAATGTTTGTTGAAGAACTATCTCAGAACAACTCCTGGCATCAGAGAGATCAGAAAATGAAGAAGCCAAGTCGAAGATCTACAACTGCTTAAATTATGATATTTATACAGATTGAAGTTGTTATCAGAAGTTGAAATTGGTAAAAACTTTAAGGACTGTAAGTTGTAGTTATCTAGTCTATTTCTCATGCATTTGTACTTAATGTTTTTGACATCATCAAATATCTGTTAAACTTGTATATTTTGTTAATTTACAAGTTGGGGGAGATCGTTAGATATATTTGATAATGTCATGGCTAATATGTTTTATGTTTAGCTTTTAGATCTTACGTGAACAGGATAAATCAGTACTTAACTGTTGATCAGTACTTATACTGGAAGTCAGGACTTAAGGATATCAGTACTTATATTATCAGGAGATAATCATCAGAAGATAGATATCAGAACTTAAGTGCTGAAGGACAATCAGATAAGGACAGTAGCTGATTAAAGGAAAGAAGATCGAGATAAACATAAGAAGATATATGCATGAAGAAGGAATTCCGTGAAGAATGGAATACTTGGAAGAAAAGATATCTGATTGATATATTTTAGGAAGCAGAATTATATTCCATATCAATTAGCGATTATCTTGTAACTGTGTAGTATATAAACACAGGCATAGGGTTTACACTATAAGTGTTATCATTATCGAAGTTATTATTATATATAACCCTAGCAGCTCTCGTGATATTTGTTCATCACTGAGAGGTAACAGTTCCATACTGTAACAGAGTTTATTGTTTCAATAAAGTTTGTTTTCTGTTACTTAAGTTCTTAAAGTTCGATTTGAGTGTACTATACACTGTATTCACCCCCTCTACAGTGTATGTGACCTAACAGATCTTATGAACAAAGTGTTCAAGCAATATCTGGATAAGTTTGTTATAATGTTTATTGATGATATATTTATATATTCCAAGAAGGAAGAAGATCATAAAGAGCATTTGAGGATTTTCTTGGAAATTTTGAGAAAAGAAAGGTTGTACGCCAAGTTTTCGAAGTGTGAGCTTTGGCTAAAGGAAGTACAATTTCTTGGACATGTAGTTAATAAGGAAGGAATCAAAGTAGATCCAGCTAAGATAGAAGCTGTGATGAATTGGGAAAGACCCAAGACTCCTATGGAGGTCAAAAGTTTTTTGGGATTAGCCGGATACTATAGAAGGTTTGTGCAAGATTTTTCTAAGATTGTTGTTCCACTGACTAAGTTGACAAGGAAGAACAAGAAGTTTGTGTGGACAGATAAGTGCGGGGAAAGCTTTCAAGAATTGAAAAAGAGATTGGTAACCACCCCAGTGTTGGTGCTACTAGATGAGAAAGGAGAATTTATAATTTTTAGCAATGCTTTGTATAAAGGACTCGTATGTGTGTTAATGCAATACGGGAAGGTAATAGCATATGCGTCCAAGCAACTCAAGCCGCATGAACAGAAGTATCCCACGCATGATTTGGAATTGGTAGCAATCGTGTTTGCCCTTAAGATTTGGAGGCATTATTTGTACGGGGAAAAGTGCGAGATCTATACGAATCACAAGAGTTTAAAGTATATTTTCACTCAGAAGGAGTTGAATATGAGATAGAGGAGGTGGTTAGAATTGATCAAAGATTACGACTATGCAATAAATGATCATCCTGGAAAGGAGAATGTGGTAGCAGATGCTTTAAGTCGCAAGGAAAGATTGAATATGTTAACGTCATCAGAGGAATTGATCAAGGATTTTGAAAAGGTGGAAATAGAAGTGCAGACTCCAGAAGTTGGAGGTGAAGCAATGTATGCTATGCCATTTCAACCTGAAATTTTGGAAAAGATCCGATGTTGTCAAGAACAAGTAATAAACCGTGAGAAAGATAAGCTGTCGGGAGAAGAAATCAAAGCTTAAAAGGATGAAAGAGGAATCTATCGTGTTAACTCACGTATTTGGATACCTAACATTATGGAGCTAAAGCATGAAATTTTGCAAGAGGCGCATAAATCGAGATTTTCGATTCACCCTGGAAGTACGAAAATGTACAAGGATTTAAAAGAGAGTTATTGGTGGCCAAACATGAAAAAGGAAATTGCTGAATGGATAAGTAAGTGTTATACGTCTCAAAGAGTAAAGGCAGAGCATCAGAGACCAAGTGGATTGCTTCAACCACTGGACAAACCAGAATGGAAATGGGAACATATCGCAATGGATTTTGTGGTAGGATTACCAAAGACCAAGTATAATCACGATGCAATTTGGGTGGTAAACGATTGATTAAAGAAATCAGCGCATTTCTTGCCGATTAACGAAAGGTTTTCGTTAGAAAAGTTGGTCAAATTGTATTTGGATGAGATTGTGATGCGTCACGGAGTTCCGGTATCTATCGTGTCTGATAGAGACCCGAGGTTTAACTCGAGATTTTGGTGACAATTTCATGATCATTTGGGAACTAAGCTGAAAATAAGTACGACATATCATCCGCAGACCGACGGACAAAGTGAAAGGACAATACAGACGATCGAGGACATGTTGCGAACTTGTGCATTAGATTTCAAAGGAAATTGGGACGATCATTTTCCATTGATTGAGTTTTCCTACAACAACAGTTATCACGCAAGTATTGGCATGCCGCCTTATGAAGCGTTGTATGGAAGAAAGTGTAGATCCCCTACATATTGGGACGAAGTTGGTGAACGCAAATTAATTGGCCCAGAGCTAGTTCAACAAATGAAAGAAAATGTGGAAATGATTCGAAAAATATTAATTGGTGCTCAAGATCGACAAACGAAGTATGCGAATCGAGAACGAAAAGATGTGCAATTCGAGCCTGGAGACAAAGTCCTGTTAAAGATATCTCCTTGGAAAGGTTTAACCAGATTTGGAAAGAAAGGGAAGTTGAGTCCTAGGTTTATTGGACCATTCAAAGTACTGCGACAAGTTGGAAAAGTGGCCTATGAATTAGTGCTACCTCCGCAAATGCAACATCTTCATAATGTATTCCACATATCTCTTCTAAAGAAGTATAATGCTGATGCAAGCCATGTGATCGAATTGGAACCAGTGGAAATCCAACCAGATTTGTCTTATGTGGAACAACCATTTAGAATCCTAGATCGGAAAGAGAGGATGCTTAGAAATAAAGTTGTACCTCTAGTTAGAGTGTTGTGGAGAAATCCATTGGTGGAAGTGTTAGATATATTTGAGATGTCATGTCTAATATGATTCATATTTAGTTTTCAAAACTTAACAAACAGGACATATCACGACTTACTAAAATCAGGACTTACTGGAAGTCAGAACTTAAGGTCATATCAGAACTTAAGTGCGGGAAGACTTTCATATAAGGAAGGAAGCTGATTTACAGTAGAAGATCGAGACTAAGACAAAAGAAGATATGCTTGGAAAGAGTTAGAAGACTGGAAGACTTGTAGAAGATATTTGATTGATATGTTTTAGGAGACAGAATTATATTCCATATCAATTAGAAGTTATCTTGTAACCGTGTACTATATAAACACAGACTTAGGGTTTACACTATATGTGTTATCATTATTGAGAAGATTATATATTGTACCCTAGCAGCTCTTAGTGATATTTGTTCATAACTGAGAGACAACAACAGTTCTTATTGTAATAGAGTTTATTCAATATATTTGATCTTTGTTACATACTTGTGTTAAATCGATTTGATTGTATTAACACTGTATTCAACCCCCTTCTACAGTGTTGTATGACCTAACAATCGGTATGAGAGCTTATCTGTTAACACACATACAGTAAAGATCCAAATAATCATGTCTGAAGAAGCACAAACTCCAATCAAGCCCATCAAAATTGAAGAAACTCAAAAGACTCAAACCCACAGTCGATATGAGAATATTAGGGTTCCCATACTGAGACCTTCTAAGTATCCCATATGGAAAGTGAAGATGGCTATGTTTCTGGAAGCTACAGATCCAGAATACCTTGACAGAATTAATGAAGGACCACATAAGCCTACCAAGCTCTCTGTTGTAGTTGCTGATCAACCAACAAAGACCATACCAAAGGAGAAAGGTGAGTACACAGCTGAAGACATCTCATCTATTGCCAAGGATGCAGGGGTAAGGCATTTGCTGCATAGTGTCATTGATAATGTCATGTCAAACAGGGTAATTCATTGCAAGACTGCAAAGGAGATATGGGATGCTTTGGAGACAAGATGCCAGGGAACTGATGCAATCAAGAAGAACATGAGGACTATACTCACTCAAGACTATGAGCACTTTGACTCAAAAACTGATGAGTCTTCAACTGACTTATATGACAGGTTTGTCAAACTATTGAATGATCTGTCACTGGTGGACAAAGAATATGATCTCGAAGATTCAAATCTAAAATTCCTTTTAGCTCTTCCTGAAAATTGGGATTTGAAGTCTACTACCATAAGAGACAACTATGACCTTACTGAAACTACTCTTGATAAAATTTATGGTATGCTCAAGACTTATGAACTTGAGATGGATCAAAGGAGCAAGAGGCATGGAAGAAAGTCAAGGAAAGTTGCTCTTAAGGCTGAGGAGGAATATCCTAAAGTTGTTGTCTTAAAAAGGGGCAAAGGAAAGGCTCTCATCACAAATTCTGATTCACAGTCATCATATTCTGATGATGATGATTCTAAAACTGAAAGTTTACCTGAGATGGATTCTGATGAAGAGATGATGAAATTGTGTACTCTTATGGTGAAGGGTATCACAAAGGTAGCCTACAGGAAATTCAGAAAAGGCAAGAAGTTTTCCTGGAAAAGTGGAAGTTCTAATAAGAAAGGGTTCAAAAAGTCTGAAGGTAAAGGAAAGTCTGGGAGAGGAGACAACTCAAATGTCAAATGCTACAATTGTGGTGAAAGAGGCCACTTATCTCCTGACTGCAAGAAAGGAAAAAGTGACAAAGGCAAGATACTTGTCACGAAGAAGAAAAGCTAGACAGACACTTCAGATTCTGAATATGAGGTGAACTATGCCCTGATGACAAATGCTGACAGCAGCCCTGAAACTGCTGAATTGAAGGTACCTCAAACAACTTATGCCTTTTATACTTATGATATTACTGAGTTGAGATTGTATCTTAAAACCATGTTTATTAGTTATAGAGACCAGACTTTAACATGTAAAAGATTAACATCTGAAAATCTTGCTTATAAAAAGAGAAATGATTATTAAGAAAAGGAGTTAGTTATTCTTCATCAAACTAAGAAAGAAAAAGATGATGCTTTATATGTTAGAGATGAAGTGTTAAAATTGAATGAATCTGTGAAAGATGACTTAGAAAAGGAAAGAGAGATTATCAGAACTTGGACTACATCTGACAGAACAACTCAGAATTTATTAAGTAGTGAAAACTGGAAAGAGGGCTTAGGTTATGGAGATGATAAAAGTAAAAAAGGAACTGAACAAATTGAGCCAATTATTGTTAAATAGACTACCAAGCCAAAGGCAAATCATGTTAAGTTTGTAGCAAAAACTGTAAAGTCTGATTCTGAAAAGATGAAAGAGACTGTGACAGAAGTTAAGAAAAAGTCAACTTCTGACAAATTAGAATAGGATAAACCAGCTGAAGTCAACATAGGCTTAATGACAAAGAAGCAGCTTAAGCATAAGCTGAAAGAGATTAGGAATGTCAACAAGGTAAAGGAAGCTAGGAAAATTAGGAATGGAAAGGAAGGTGTAAACAAAATTAATAATTATATGCTTGTTCCTAATGCTCCTAGAAAGAAATGTTATAAATGTGGAAACTCTAACCATCTTGCTTCTTTTTGCAGGAAGAATAAAGATATAAACTTTTTACCTCCTAGATCAGGAGTTAAGAGTCAGTCTGTTAGGTTTAAACCACAGACAGTGGATCCGAGCTAACAAACTTAAAAAGGCCAAAGGATCCAAGCAAGTCTGGGTCCTTAAAACTAACCATTAGTGGTCTCTGTGATTGCAGGGCAACAGGAAAGATATCCTGGTGCTGGACAGTGGATGTTCCGGACATATGACTGGAAATAAAGCCCTGCTATCAGACTTTATGGAGAAAACTGACCCAGGAGTTTCTTATGGAGATGGAAATATGGGAAAAACTCTGGGATATGGCAATATCAATCTTGGGAATGTCATCATTGAATCAGTAGCTCTTGTCTCAAGACTTAAACACAATCTGCTAAGTGTGAGTCAAATATGTGACAGAGGTTATCATGTGGATTTCTTTGAAGAACACCGTGAAGTTGTAAGCAATTCTATAGGCAAAGTTGTTCTGAAAGGTTACAGGCATGGTAACATTTATGAAGCCAGACTTTCAACAAGTTCTGATGGTTTTGCAATCTGTCTGTTGAGTAGAGCATCAATTGAAGAAAGATGGAATTGGCACAAAAGACTCTCTCATTTAAATTTCAACAACATAAATGAGCTTGTAAAGAAAGATCTTGTGAGAGGACTGCCAAAATCAGTATTTGCTCCTGATGGCCTTAGTGATTCATGTCAAAAGGCAAAACAAAGAAAATCTTCATTCAAGAGCAAAACTGAATCTTTACTTCTTGAGCCTTATCACCTACTGCATGTTGATCTATTTGGTCCAGTCAATGTCATGTCTATTGCAAAGAAGAAATATGATATGGTTATAGTGGATGAGTTCACAAGATACACTTGGGTGTATTTCTTCACAAGAAGAATGAAACTGCTTCTACTCTGACTGATCAAGTCAGACAGCTGGATAAGTTGGTCAAAGATTCTGTTAAAATTATAAGAAGTGATAATGACACTGAGTTCAAGAATTCAATAATGGAAGAGTTCTGCAAAGAGCATGGAATCAAACAGGAATTTCCTGCACCTGGAACTCCACAGAAAAATGGAGTTGTAGAAAGAAAGAACATGACTCTCATTGAAGCTGCACGAACTATGCTGTAATAACCCCAATTTTTGGAAATTTTTGAAACCCGGATGAATAGTAACTTTTGCTGACAATGCTGATTAAGAAAAATTATCAGACCACGATATATAGGAGTACCGTTATGGAAATTCTAAGATTGTATTAAGATTCCATAAAGAAAATAAGTGTATGTAAAAGCCGTCGAATTTCGAAAACGAGCACTTTTATTTTTCCCCGAGATTTCCACCAGACATTAAGGAATTTAAGGAATTAATATTAAGATGAAGGATTTTAAATTCAAGGATTATAAAGGAGAATTAATTTAGGTATTAAAAATGCCAAGAAGATTTTATCAATAAAACCATTGAGGTATTTAACCAAACGATCAACGAGATTGAGTGATAACCGGACAAAGAAATGAATAACGACTCCTGTAAATACCTTTGCAAGTGGTAAGGCAAGTGGATGGTTGATCAACCAAGAAATCAAGTGATAGTTAGGAAGGAATGGCTAGTTAATTATCTAGTTAACTAGGGATGATCTCATCTCACCACAAATCACCAACACATGGCAAATGGTGAGATCATCTTCCACTAACTCCTTTGTTTATTATTAACCTAGCAAAATATCAAGACAACCCATCATTATCCACCACATTATTCCACCACCACAAGAAATCAAAAGCATTTCCTCCCCCATTTCCATTGCTCTCGGCCAAAACAGAACCAGCACATTAAAACTGCTGTATCTCCTTCATTTCTCAATCAAATGTTGTGTTCTATAGCTCGTTGGAAACGTATTGAGATGGCCTACAACTCTTGTTCACAAGTCTCATCCAAATAAGCATGGTAAGACCGTCATTTTTACAGCTCTTTCAATTGTACTTTTAGAAACTTCAAAACCTAACTTTGTGTTCTTGATTTCTTTGGAAATATCAAGCTTGTAGGAGGCTCCCTAAGGTTTCCTAGCAAATTAACACCTCCCAAGGAAGGTATAAACTTCAAATCCTAGCCTTTACTTTGATTATTAGTGAGTTTGATGGTTGGTTTTCTAAATGAGAAGCATGATCTTTAATTATTATTAGTTTGATTTGAATTTGGAATGATTTGATGAATGAATCTTGTTATAGTTAATAGAACTTGATTGTGGTTGGTTGAGATGAAGAATCTGGAGAATAAGGACTGGTATAGTATTATTTAGTTGAGGTTTTGATGTGTTAATGATTGTGGGTTGTTTGGTTAGGTTTTGGTGTAGTGAGAAACTTGGAAAACTCGTAAACATAGCCGTCATAATGCCCGTTTTCCTTACACTGTTGTACATGAATCTCGTACCAGATAACTCACTGACCAATCTGTAACTTTGCCATGTTTAGCTAGATCGTGACGTAAGCTTCGTTTTGGTATGTGGTTTGCTTAGATCCGATGTACGGTTTAGGAGAAACGACCATTTTAAGTTACGGCGTTTCGCGAATGAACCTTTACCCCTCGCTTAACTTTGAAACCTTGTTTAAGGCCCCTAAAAGACTAATTGGATTACGAAAAAATTATGTAAGGTGGATTAGGAAGTTGGTAAAGTACTCGTGAAAGAGTCTACTTAAAATTCGTAACGGTTAATTTATTAAAATTAGTGGAGCCGAGGGTACGCAAATCGTTAAGCGTATAAGCAACCGTTAGGGTATGAGTGAGTTTTGACTAGTTTCTTAAGCGACCGTGGTCTAATTCCGGCTTATATTGTTGTTCATAGGTTACCGGACCCACTCTAAGCTTAAGTATACCCCGGAACACTCAGGCAAGTTTTCTACCCGTTATACTGTTGTTGTGATGTAATATATTAATGCATTATCTTGAGATAAGTGCGTGGTTATTATTAGAAAAGTCTTGCGATATATTGGAGCATATGATATGATATTTATATGCATGCCTGTTTCGTAATTTTGATATCTTGTTATCGATTCAATTTTTTATAAACTGCATAATACATATGCTAGAGATAGACATTATTTGCGTATACCCTTAGTATAGGGGACCCAGAGTTGAACATTTTTCTAAACCGGAAGGCGATGTTCCCGAGTATATTATATGTATATATATAAATAGTTTTCAAAACTATTAATCAAATAAAGTTTATTAGATAGTTTTATTTTATAAATGAATATTATTTTGAATATTCATTCGAGGACTTATGACTCCGCTTATTTTATTTAATGAATATTATTTTGAATATTCCTTCGAGTACTTATGACTCCGCTTATTTTATTTAATAAATATTATTTTGAATATTCATTCGAGGACTTATGACTCCGCTTATTTTATTAAATAATATTCTTTATTTTCCTAAAGAATAATGTTTTGACATTTGCCAAGTATTCGGAAAATAATTGATACTATCAAATCATTCTTACTTTAAATATTTCCAGATATTATTTTCGAACTTTATCAAAACTATTTTTGGAAAGTTAGAACGGGTCCCAAAACTTGTTTACAAATTTAAGATCTTCCTTTCGAAGGGAATTTAAATACTCGCTCAAAAATCTGAGGAATCCGGCTCCGTGATGTATTTTTATATTCGCAACAAGGTTGCTGTTTTGATAAAAGAGTTTTTGATTACTTACCCAACACTCGGGAAGTAAAATTCTTGGAATAAGTTAATCCATTAACAGGCATCGCCTGGGAAATATCGGTGAGTTTTCCTTTCCTACTAGATACGACTTCTTGGTGGAGCCGTATCAACAAGTTTCTACTTGGGGAAAGGGGGGACGAGCTTTACGTTTCAGAGTCATGGATTTCATCTGAACTAGGAGTGGCGTAAGTGGTCGAGTGGCGCCGGCCCAGCCTTATTATATTGGTCCAAATGGCCTGGAAGTTCCGCTAAGACGGTCCATTCCTTAGGAGTCCAGCGTTCGGTCGACAAGTAAATCCGACTGTTCTCCTCTACATGTAGAAAATGGTGGGGTTGCACTACTGCGACTGATCATCGTGAGTGGTCTTCCTGGCGCGGCAAACTCCCGTAATGAGTTCATCATCCAGTTGGATATTTCTGCAACACTACCCAGAGCACTTCAAAAGAAAGGCTACGACTGGGCGATTGTTGAGTGTTGGTAGGGTTGAGTTTTCAAAATGATGTTTTCATCAAATGAAGTATCTCGTAACTTCATTTCATTTTGATGATATTTCAAAGATTGATTCTATATAAGTTTTGTCTTGTAGCTTCATCTATGGGATGAACTATTTATACCTTGAAAAGTGGTAGTTCAAGTAGTATTCGGAAAAAGATATAAGTATATTGGAGTATCTTGTAACTTCATCTTTTCAACTTATATCTGGTTAATGATTATCTTATGCATGACAAAGATTTTCAGAGAAACGTTGAGACAAGGTTAGATATATGAGATCACCTTGCAACGATATTTTTATACAGTTATAAACTGGAACTCTGTGTATATTATGCATGGAAGAGGACTTCCAAGATTTTGAAAAGTATATATACATATATACTGAATATTTTGCGACTTGATCGCGTTAAGATATCAAACTTGGTTCATTTCTTCTTGACCAAGACTTTCATGAGTACTATGAGAATGCTCATATATTGTTAATTATTATACATATTATTTCGGTGGGCTTGTTGCTCACCCTTGCTTTCTTCTTTCATCACATAACCACAGATAGACAAGATGAACAGGACCAAGCTCCCAATTCACGAGCGGATAGGAAACGTTCCGCAGTTTCCTGTAGGTGTTGATGCCGTTGTAGCCGAGGTAGTAACTACCAATAGGCTAGGTTTTCAACTATTGATGTACCAGACTTATGTATATTTATGAATTGTAATAATGGCAAGGAATATGTAAATTTATTCAGAAACCCTTTTTTGGTGTAATGGCTTATAATTATGGAATAAAATAACTTGAGTTATTTTTGGATATTCATCTCTGAGACTATAACTTGTGGTGTGTGTGTATATTGTGGGGTCACAGTACGCAGTAGTTGGTTGATTTTTAAGATTAAGTATTATTAAGGGAAATGGAACTCGTGACAACCCGGATCCCCGACCCCGGATTTGGGGGTGTTACAGAAATGGTATCAGAGCTAAGCGTTATAAACCTCAGAGATTATGCGTCGTTAAAATGATAAGTTCACTAAGGTAATAAGAACTCTTGCTAAGTTCATAGTCGGACAACCTAACGTAGTACCGACAGTTAAAACCCTTATGGGAACCCTTATAAATATCGTGATAAAACCGTAGCTCGTTATCCTATATGGTAGTGGGACTCCGAACCCGGAAGTCCAAGAGCAATAATATGATGATGTTTTAGTACATATTGGGGATCAGATTGTGGTCCAATGGAGCACCCTAATGAGGGACCAGATGATATTCATATTGAGGATGTAGCGGTTGAGGATGTTATCCCAGAAGGGAGTGTTGCTGAGAAGGATCCCGTGGAGGATTCTAACAAGACTGAAGAGATGATCGCTAAGGAATTAATGACCATAGTCAGGGTGATTACCAGAGGTAGGATTGACTGGTTACTACCGAAGGTTTGTTCAAGTTTGCAAAGATTGCATCCCCTGTAACGCGGCTTACTCGTAAGACTGAGAAGTTTGAATGGATAGAGAAATGCGAGAACAGCTTCCAAGAATTGAAGAAAAGATTGGTGACGACCCCTATGTTGGCATTGCCAGATGGAAAAGGAGATTTTGTGATTTATAAGTGATGCTCCGCACAAGGAATTAGGGTGCATGCTTAGACAACACGACAAGGTATTCGCGTACGCGTCAAGATAATTAAGGGAATATAAAATTTGATATCCCACCCATGATCTTGGGCTCACAGAAATAGTTTTGCCCTAAAGATTGGAGGCACTACTTTTATGGAGAGAAGTGCGAGATTTACACAAACCATAAGAGTTCTAGTACATTTCCACGCAGAAAGAGCTGAACATGCGCCAGAGGAGGTGGTTAGAGCTAATCAAGGATTACGATTATGAGATTCTTTATCATCCAGGGAAAGCCAATATGGTGGCTAACGCCCTTAGTAGAAAGGAAAGACTCAAGATGATAATGTCTTCGGAAGAGTAGATAAAAGATTTCGAGAAAATGGAAATTGAAGTGAAGGTAACCGGAGCCGGTACTGAAAAGTTGTTTGAGATTGTAATGCATCCCGAATTATTGGAAAAGATCATATTGTGCCAAGAAAAAGTGATGAATGAGGGCAGAGAGCCAATGAATAGAGAAAAGATTAATATCGAGAAAGATGATAAGGGAATAATGAGGTATTCCTACAGAATTTGGGTTCCAAATGTTCAAAAGCTTAAGGATGGGATCTTAGATGAAAGCCATAGTTCGAGGAATAAAATTTAGGGCAAACCCTGAATATGATAGTCCGGGAGGTCGCCATCAAGAAAGAAGGAACCCATAACATTATGAAGTGGAAAATAAGGATTTTAACGTATAAGATGACCCTGATTATGGGGAGTAGGAGGAAATATTTTAGACTGAGAAAACATAAGTCGAGCAAGGAAGGGAGCACCAAGACGGTACTCCTATACGGTAATTCATGGACCTGTCTAAACAGAACTTAGACTATTATCCCCAACCACCACCCTGAGGAAACAATGCAGTGATAAATTCTTTCAGGACCTTTAAGTCGCTAAGCTCTCAGAGTTCCAAGGAACAAGCTGACCCAGTCGAGGCAAGAGCCTGGCTAAAGGAAATATACGAATCATTTGAGATTCTAAATGACTGACGAATCACAAAAGACTATTTTTATCACCTACCCTCCTAAAAGAGAGGCCACCCGCTGGTGAAAGGCCAAGAAAGGCACGGAGCCAGAGGTTATAATAAACTGATTATAGTTCAGACAATTGTTTTCGGGAAAGTACTTCCCATGGTTATGGAGGTAGTGTAAAAGCTTTAGAGCCAGAACAAAAGCGAACGAGTATGATGAATTATGAATCTAAGTTGTAAAAGTTGTCAAGATTCGTTCTGAAGACACGAATCCTGAATGACGGGATGTTTGAAATCAATGCTTATGTTGTGTTGGTTCATGTAATGGTTGTAATAGAAACGAAAATAAAAGACTGAAAAGGGAAGGAGTATAAAGGGATATAAAGGAAATAGAGTTGAGAAGTGATAAGGGAGTTAAGTATGGGAAACCGTAAGAAACCCTTGCAATAAATATATAGAAGTGTGTCATCATCAGCACGATGGTGACTGATTATGAGATAAATTCAAGGTTTGAAGGCGTAAGCGATACGTATAGTTAATCCTCTTGACGTTGAGAGTATTCGATGAAACTTTGAGATAGGTCGATGGATTAATAAGGAAACACGGATGGACTGAGGAGACATGAAAGCAATAAATTAGGAAATTGGATGAAGGAAGTGACCTTCAAGAATGTGAAGTGTATATAAGACATGTGACTTGATACCTAGAAAAGGAGACGCCAGGTATAAAAGATGTCCCAACATTGAGGTGGCTGTTGAGATAAATAACAGAGGTAAATGAGGATTTAGTAAAAATAAGTTCACGTTGAACACGACCAATATCTTCCAGAACATCCCTGCTATCATTACCAAATCATGCAAGAAAAGCAGATAACCATTGTTATCTTTTGGAGGCCATATAGATTGACCTCAGTTTGGAAAAGGATGTTACCATGACACTAAATATAGACTATCGAGGTGGGAATGATTGAATGAGATACCCTTGTCAGGGATAGATGAATTGATTTATCAATGGAAGAGTGGAAGTACCTTTTAAAGGTGGAAATAAGGATAGAACTGCGATAACTTGAGATGAACCCTAGGGGAATGTATAAGGGTTGGCATTTCACCTTTAATATCTATAGTATGAGTTTTGACAGTATGAAATTGGAAAGGATTAAGGTAACAACAACCTTTAAGGATCAGTGGAGAAATTTTTCAGAAGTATATAGACAATGGTTCTAGTATTAGTAAATGGTATCTTGATATGCCCTATACCTAGGGTGTACATGATGAAGGATTTAAGGATAACCTTAGAGGTTTTACAAGGAAAAAGGTAATATTCAAAGTTCTCAAGAATAGAAATTTTGATAAAGGAAATATGACGTAATTATAATAATGCCAGGTGGGGCACGTGTTGAACCATAAGAAAGTATAGATTGACCCAATGAAGGTTGAGATTGGTGAAAACAAGAAGGATCCAAGATAAGAGACGTCCTAAGTATGATCGAGAGTTAGTCGTGATAATGTTAACCTCTAAAGACCGAGGCAATAATTTATGGAAAAATGGTGTTTTTTTTCTCACCAAAGCTTAAGGAAGAGCATTTTCACACAAGCAGTGATAGGAAATGAGGTAGAAAATTTAGTTGGAGATCGTTCAAAAGACATTGATTATAAAGAACTATTACTATCAAGAAAGGCCAATGAGGTGGCCGACACTCTAACTGTAAAAGAGAAATTATAGGCGCTTGTGCCAGAGGAATACAGTAATGATGGTTAAAGCCGTGAATGTGGTATTATAGTGTGAAAGATTGACATTCCTTCTGATGATTGTGCGATACTCAACCATAATAGCAGTCTGGTAAAGATTTAATTCATGTTATCGCTGTGAGCGGGCTACCTATCGTAGAAGGTACTATCTTGAGATAAGCCAAGACCATGTTACGAGAGGACTAAATGAACCTTTGAGCTTCATGTTTCCTAATAAAGACATATGGTTAAGAATGGTATTAACCTGCTATCGTTGCTTTGATTGAAACTCTTCTGCAATTTTATCTGCTTAATGTCATGTATGTACGTCAGGATCTGGAATGTTCTTCATGAATTATGAATGGTGATTATGTTACCTCCTTAGAAGAATTCTATACGACATGTATGGACTCCGTATGGTTAGCTATTAAGATTTCATGGAAAACGAATGACGACAGTAGGTCAGCGGTGGGCCATAGTAATGCAGCAATGATTCTGTGAGTAATGAGCCGATTACAACCGTGAGAGTTGTATTTGAATGGATGTTAAGATTGAGTACAACTAATCGGGTCGTGCTGATGTATAAGTTATTAATGATAGACCGACTAAGCCGAACATTTACCTATGATATATTTATTCCTTCTTATCGATAAAGAGTAGTATTACCCATACGAAGAAGGTTGTGGTATAGAAATGGATTCTAGTAACGATGAGGTCTAGAATAAAATCCCAGATTCGATTTTCGTTGTTGAGGGAGTTTCAAGGGTGATTGTGTATAAGCTCGAGCAAGAGTATGGGTCCATAGAATGATGGACAGAATAGCAAAAAAATATTTAGGCATGTGAAATACGATGCTATAATACTTGATGTTGATATATATATACGTATATGTTTTGTTCTCCTATGACAAACCTCTATAGTTCAGAGGTAGATTCCAAGCCAGATATTTTGTGGCAGTATATTTTATATATATACAATTCTCTTCAATTCATTCTTTTCTCTCCTTTTCATTTCATATAAGCTGAGAAGAACAACCCTTCCAGAAGGGGAAGTATTGCCGAATGACTATCTATCTGTGTGATAGAAGCCTAGTAGGATACCATCTATTGTTTAATTGCTTGTCAAGTACTAAAGGCTGGCCACCTTCTGTACTAACTATGCGATGTAACAAATGTTCATGATCATAGTGATCTCTCAATAAATTATATTACTTCTATATGAGTGATCAAACTTTGGAAGATAGAAGCAGCTAGAAAAGGAGTAGTATAAGTATGGTGGTGTTCGGAATGGAAACACGTTCGTGATACTAAGGTTGACGCAATTATTAAAAGGTTATAGAACGCTAGCGAGTAAAAGTATAGCCAGAATAGTATTATGTACGGAAGATAGTAACGCTTACGAACTAGAAAAGAATGAGTATCGAGAAGCGAAAGCTATAGTGCTAGAAGCTATGATGAGAGTCTGTGCAATAGACTTGAAAGAATTTGGAATGATCATTTATCGCGGATTGAGTTTTCTTATGATAATAGATCATATGTCATTATCGAGATGTCGCCTTATGAGATCCTTGAGGGAAGATAATGTCGATCTCCCTTATGTTAGGATGAAGTTGTAGAGTGCAAGATGCTCAGACCAGCAGTAGTCTAAAGGACCAGGGATATAATAGATCTAATCAGAGGACGGCTGGTAGTAGCCCCAGATGGACATAAGAGGTATGCTGATTTGACTCGAAAGGACAAAGAGTATGAAGGAGGGAACCTTGTATTGTTAAAAGTATTCCCTTGAAAAGAATTGATGAGGGTTGGAAAGAAAGGAAAGTTTAAGTCCACGATTTATTGGACCCTTGGAGATATTAAGACGTATTGGGAAGTTAGCATATGAGCTAGCCCTACCCCCGAACCAGTAGCAAGTTCATAACGTGTTCCACGTATTAATGTTAAGGAAGTGTAATCCGGATGCCAGACAAATAGGGGCATATGAGCGCATAGTGATGCAACCAGACGTAACCTATATGGAGAAACCAGGAAGGGTTATAGATCAAAAAGGAATAAGTGCTTAGGAGAAGAGTTATCAAACTAGTCATAGTTTGGTGGTAGAACCACAATATGGAAAATTGACTTGAGAGTTAGAAGGCACAATGCTAGAAAAGCATCCCCAACTATTTTCTATCTGATTCCGGGACAGAATCCTTTTAAGGAAGGGAGACTGTAATAACCCCAATTTTTGGAAATTTTTGAAACCCGGATGAATAGTAACTTTTGCTGACAATGCTGATTAAGAAAAATTATCAGACCATGATATATAGGATTACCGTTATGGAGATTCTAAGATCGTATTAGTATTCCATAAAGAGCACTTTTATTTTTCCCCGAGATTTCCACCAGACATTAAGGAATTTAAGGAATTAATATTAAGATGAAGGATTTTAAATTCAAGGATTATAAAGGAGAATTAATTTAGGTATTAAAAATACCAAGAAGATTTTATCAATAAAACCATTGAGGTATTTAACCAAACGATCAACGAGATTGAGTGATAACCGGACAAAGAAATGAATAACGACTCCTGTAAATACCTTTGCAAGTGGCAAGGCAAGTGGATGGTTGATCAACCAAGAAACCAAGTGATAGTTAGGAAGGAATGGCTAGTTAATTATCTAGTTAACTAGGGATGATCTCATCTCACCACAAATCACCAACACATGGCAAATGGTGAGATCATCTTCCACTAACTCCTTTGTTTATTATTAACCTAGCAAAATATCAAGACAACCCATCATTATCCACCACATTATTCCACCAACAAAAGAAAGCAAAAGCATTTCCTCCCCCATTTTCATTGCTCTCGGCCAAAACAGAACCAGCACATTAAAACTGCTGTATCTCCTTCATTTCTCACTCAAATGTTGTGTTCTATAGCTCGTTGAAAATGTATTGAGATGGCCTACAACTCTTATTCACAAGTCTTGTCCAAATAAGCATGGTAAAACCCTCATTTTTACAGTTCTTTCAATCGCACTTTTAGAAACTTCAAAACCTAACTTTGTGTTCTTGATTTCTTTGGAAAGATCAAGCTTGTAGGAGGCTCCCTAAGGTTTCCTAGCAACTTAACACCTCCCAAGGAAGGTATAAACTTCAAACCCTAGCCTTTAATTTGATTATTAGTGAGTTTGATGGTTGGTTTTCTAAATGAGAAGCATGATCTTTAATTATTAGTAGTTTGATTTGAATTTGGAGTGATTTGATGAATGAATCTTGTTATAGTTAATAGAACTTGATTGTGGTTGGTTGAGATGAAGAATCTGGAGAATAAGTACAGGTATAGTATTATTTAGTTGAGGTTTTGATGTGTTAATGATTGTGGGTTGTTTGGTGAGGTTTTGGTGTAGTGAGAAACTTGGAAAACTCGTAAACATAGTCGTCGTAATGCCCGTTTTCCTTAGACTGTTGTACATGAATCTCGGACCAGATAACTCACTGACCAATCTGTAACTTTGCCATGTTTAGCTAGATCGTGTCGTAAGCTTCGTTTTGGTACGTGGTTCGCTTAGATCCGATGTACGGTTTAGGAGAAACGACCATTTTAAGTTACGGCGTTTCGCGAATGAACCTTTATCCCTCGCTTAACTTTGAAACCTTGTTTAATGCCCCTAAAAGACTAATTGGATGACGAAACAATTATGTAAGCTGGATTAGGAAGTTGGTAAAGTACTCGCGAAAGAGTCTACTTAAAATTCAAAACGGTTAATTTATTAAAATTAGTGGAGCCGAGGGTACGCAAATCGTTAAGCGTATAAGCGACCGTTAGGGTATGAGTGAGTTTTGACTAGTTTCTTAAGCGACCGTGGTCTAATTCCGGCTTATGTTGTTGTTCATAGGTTACCGGACCCACTCTAAGCTTAAGTCTACCCCGGAACACTCATCCAAGTTTTCTATCCGTTATACTGTTGTTGTGATGTAATATATTAATGCATTATCTTGAGATAAGTGCGTGGTTATTATTAGCAAAGTCTTGCGATATATTGGAGCATATGATATGATATTTATATGCATGCCTGTTTCGTAATCTTGATATCTTGGTATCGATTCAATTGTTTATAAACTGCATAATACATATGCTAGAGATAGACATTATTTGCGTATACCCTTAGTATAGGGGACCCAGAGTTGAACATTTTTCTAAACCGGGAGGCGATGTTCCCGAGTATATTATATGTATATATATAAATAGTTTTCAAAACTATTAATCGAATAAGGTTTATTCGATAGTTTTATTTTATAAATGAATATTATTTTGAATATTCATTCGAGGACTTATGACTCCGCTTATTTTATTTAATGAATAGTATTTTGAATATTCATTCGAGTACTTATGACTCCGCTTATTTTATTTAATAAATATTATTTTGAATATTCATTCGAGGACTTATGACTCCGCTTATTTTATTAAATAATATTCTTTATTTTTCTAACGAATAATGTTTCGACATTTGCCAAGTATTCGGAAAATAATTGATACTATCAAATCATTCTTACTTTAAATATTTCCAGATATTATTTTCAAACTTTATCAAAACTATTTTTGGAAAGTTAGAGCGGATCTCAAAACTCGTTTTCAAATTTAAGATCTTCCTTTCGAAGGGAATTTAAATACTCGCTCAAAAATCTGAGGAATCCGGCTCCGTGATGTATTTTTATATTCGCAACAAGGTTGCTGTTTTGATAAAAGAGTTTTTGATTACTTACCCAACACTCGGGAAGTAAAATTCTTGGAATAAGTTAATCCATTAACAGGCATCGCCTGGGAAATATCGGTGAGTTTTCCTTTCCTACTAGATACGACTTCTTGGTGGAGCCGTATCAACAAGTTTCTACTTGGGGAAAGGGGGGACGAGCTTTACGTTTCAGAGTCATGGATTTCATCTGAACTAGGAGTGGCGTAAGTGGTCGAGTGGCGCCGGTCCAGCCCTATTATATTGGCCCAAATGGCCCGGAAGTTCCGCTAAGACGGTCCACTCCTTAGGAGTCCACCGTTTGGTCGACAAGTAAATCCGACTGTTCTCCTCTACATGTAGAAAATGGTAGGGTTGCACTACTGCGACTGATCATCGTGAGTGGTCTTCCTGGCGCGGCAAACTCCCGTAATGAGTTCATCATCCAGTTGGATATTTCTGCAACACTACCCAGAGCACTTCGAAGGAAAGGCTACGACTGGGCGATTGTTGAGTGTTGGCAGGGTTGAGTTTTCAAAATGATGTTTTCATCAAATGAAATATCTCGTAACTTCATTTCATTTTGATGATATTTCAAAGATTGATTCTATATAAGTTTTGTCTTGTAGCTTCATCTATGGGATGAACTATTTATACCTTGAAAAGTGGTAGTTCAAGTAGTATTCGGAAAAAGATATAAGTTTATTGGAGTATCTTGTAACTTCATATTTTCAACTTATATCTGGTTAATGATTATCTTATACATGACAAAGATTTTCAGAGAAACGTTGAGACAAGGTTAGATATATGAGATCACCTTGCAACGATATTTTTATACAGTTATAAACTGGAACTCTGTGTATATTATGCATGGAAGAGGACTTCCAAGATTTTGAAAAGTATATATACATATATACTGAATATTTTACGACTTGGTCGCGTTAAGGTATCAAACTTGGTTTATTTCTTCTTGACCAAGACTTTCATGAGTACTATGAGAATGCTCATATATTGTTAATTATTATACATATTATTTCGGTGGGCTTGTTGCTCACCCTTGCTTTCTTCTTTCATCAAATAACAACAGATAGACAAGATGAACAGGACCAAGCTCCCAATTCACGAGCGGATAGGAAACATTCCTCAGTTTCCTGTAGGCGTTGATGCCGCTGTAGCCGAGGTAGTAACTACCAATAGGCTAGGTTTTCAACTGTTGATGTACTAGACTTATGTATATTTATGAATTGTAATAATGGTAAGGAATATGTAAATTTATTCAGAAACCCTTTTTAGGTGTAATGGCTTATAATTGTGGAATAAAATAACTTGTGTTATTTTTGGATATTCATCTCTGAGACTATAACTTGTGGTGTGTGTGTATATTGTGGGGTCACAGTACGCAGTAGTTGGTTGATTATTAAGATTAAGTATTATTAAGGGAAATGGAACTCGTGACAACCCGGATCCCCGACCCCGGATTTGGGGGTGTTACATATGCTTGATGAAACAAAGCTACCAACCTACTTTTTATAACGACTCGTGTATTTTTGAATTATTTAAATATGTAATTTTGGAAGTATTAATTAAATAAAATATGTGTCTTGGTTTTGGCAGCAGTGTGTTGATATATACTATTTGTCTGTGATTTATTGGTATAAAGGATTGGAATGTGTAGTTAAAAATTGAGTTATATTGTTCTGTTTTATTTTTAAAGGTGATTTTATTACAGTTTAAAATCTGTAAATATTTGGATTGTCTCTAAAATTAGTTTTATGATTTTATAATTTCAATAATTATTTTTGGAACTTTATAAAATTTAGAAATCAATATTTCATTAATTATTTAGCCATGTATGAATTTATGATTTCATTTATTTATAAAATCTGTATTTAATTCCAGAATTCTTCAAAAATTATGAAACTCTTATTTATTTAAGTTAGGAATATTTCGAGAATTTTAAAATTATTTCGGTAATTTTTGGGTTTAATTTCACCCGCGCGTTGATCCGTTAATGGTTAAAAAGAGGGTATAAATTACGTTTCGAAAATTGCTTTAAAATTTTGAAAATTATGTTTTTATTTACTTTGGGATATTTTTAATATTTTAAGACTATTCTCGTAATTTTATGAACTTATTTTATGTACGGCTTGGCTCTATAAATCGCGAAATATCGAATCAAAAAGATGGATGTGGTGTGTTGTATTAATATGTGTCTATATTTCGTATACGTGTCAAATGCTAATGAAATGAGCAAAGGCGTGACGTTTGCTGATTTGCTAGTTGTTGTTGTATTGAAACACAAACTCAAGGACATATACATATATGTAATTCTGTAATTCTTTTCCGTTATTCCCCTGTGTATCTTCCCTATACCTCCGGTAAGCCACGCCGCGTCTAACTCCGATTGGCTCCGCTTGTTTAGCCCTGTTTTTCTCTAGCTTCATTGTATATGTATGTATATGTATATGTATAACGAGTCGTGTATTTTTTTAAATGACTTAAATATGTAATTATGGAAATTATTAAATAAATAAAATATGTGTATTGGTTTTGACCGCTATGTGTTGTTTGATTATTGATGTGTGATTTTTAGCGTACCGGGTTGTCCGCGTGGTTAATTATGGAATCGTATTGAATTGTTTTCAATTTCAAAAATGGATTTAGTACAAATTTATTTGAATAAATATTTGGAAGGTCTTTAAAATTATTTTTATGGTTCTATAATTACAATAATTATTTTTGGGATTTTATAAAAGTTAGAAATCAATATTTCATCAATTATTTAACCCTGTATGATTTTCTGATTACATTTATTTGTAAAATCTGTATTTAATTCCAGATTTCTTTAAAAATTATGAAACTCATATTTATTTAAGTTTGGAATATTTCGAGAATTTTAAAATTAGTCTGGAAATTTTCGGGATTAATTTCACCCGCGCGTTGTTTCGTTTAATGGATAAAAGCGGATATAAGTTGCATTCCAAAAATGGGTTAAAATTTCAAAATTTGTATTTTATAAATTTCGGGATATTTATAAAATTCTAAGATTATTTTATAATTATTTCAATTAATTATAATAGTAGTATGTGTCGTTATATTTGTAGCTCAGTGTCCGAATTATAATTTCTTTTTCTGCTAAAAAGAAGAGGACACATATCCTTTTTAGTGGACACGTGTCTTGAATTGCTTTGCTGTGACATGATAATATTTGTGCCCAGTTTCTTTTCTCTGACCCGAACATCCCACCTCCATTTATCTCTTTCTCCCTTTAAATCTCTCGGGTTCATTTCTGTATACTCCTTCGAATTATTCCCTGTTCCTTTTTTGTTTTCTCATCTTCGACTTTCCTCTGCTTCCCTCTGCTCATGGTTCTAGCCGGAAAGCTGAAGAATTTGCATTGGACGAAAAAATAGTTTGGTGGTCAGTCGAAAAGCTTAGTAAGGTTCCAATCAAAGGACTTAAGTGTTGAGGTCGAATCCAGGGTGATTTAGTGGATAGACAATAAAGCCTGAGCGGAAGTGTCGGCTCAGAGTCGATCAATAATAGTTGTAAAACCCTGTAAGGCAAGTACTTCTAAACCTTTCTCGAGATACAGTGCAAATATTTCTAAATTCTCTTGTGACATATTGTTAAGCATTCAAAATAATTCCGTTTTATATTGTGAGTACTTTGAATCATATAGCCTTGAAACCGGATCACATCATTTGAACTTTGAGCCGTAAGCCTTATTCTTTGTTAACCATCCTTTGTTGATTTTCAAATACCAAACCACACAAATATGATACTACTCCCCAAATGTATAACTACCAAACACCAAACACTGGAACAAAATTGTTTGAAAACACATAAACTTTTATACCCCAACCATTCTTTATAACATCAAAGAACTAAACCTTGAAAAATCATTACTACTTAAGTTCTTGGGTGCTAAAAGACCCGGATCACCTGGAAGGATGCTTGTTTCAGACTTAGTATTGCTAATTCAGAGAACAAAGTACACATGATAATGAAGAAGTTGATTATTCCTAATGCTAAGGTACAAATATTGTTTGATAATAGAGTCCGCGTATGGAGTAATTATTCATCCAACTACAGAGACCATTAAAGTTTGAAGGATTTATTGATTTAAAAGGAACCTGGGCATGATCGAAGAGGATAGGGAAGATATCCAGACTTTTCTAAAAGAAGAATATTAGTAACAAAAGGATCGTTATGTTGAATGATTCGTTGTTATTCTAAATTAAAAAGAGGAAACTCGAAGTTATCTAGTAGGAACACCATTATGATCGAATTGTTAAGGTATTATACGTGTAGGTGCGATGTTAAAGACGCAAGACGTGACAAGTAAGAATCTACCATAATGCTTAATTTGCGAAGGCATTTCAACGTACTTTTTAAAGTTATTATATGGAACAATGGGAATATGATCGAACAAGCTCGAAAGATGAATACAAGTGAAATGTGGATGGTGACCAATGGTGTCGTTCTTGTCTTCAATATTACAGCGTATATTCCTTATTAATTCATAAAAATGTATGAACTTCTTTTCTTAAATAAACTCCTTATGATGATATCAAAAAGGAGGATATTGCATTCTTTTCAAATTTAAGTTGTTCCCCTCAAATTTTGCTCTCTGATTGGGACAAACAATTTTATGGTGAGCCGCTTTATCGGGATGACAAAGAGTCGGGTGGGACGCCACCTAATCATGTGATGTATACCATATGGTACGAAAGACTGGCCATCTTAAGTACTAATGTGGTTGTCTCATTCATATTCAAATCATTATTTCTTCTTTCTTTTCGACTCTCATTTTGTTAAATTGTGAATCCTTCTAGTTGTTTCATTGTACTGTCGTTCTTTGCAAGAGTTTTTCAAACAAAAATCAACGTATCATGAATCAAGCGGGCAAAGTTCTAACTACCTCTCATGCATGGAAAGGAAATAAGGGCATATGGAGAGGATTGCAAATCACTAGCCCCGGTGAAGGATCCACTAAGAATCAAGGGAATCTACTTCAATAGGGAATACGTCTCCAAGAACGAGAGTTTATGATTTGTCTGTGAAATATGTTATTCAGAATACGGACGTGATGACGGGAATGATTATTGTGGATACCTTATGCGTTAAAGTATGGAAAAATGTAGGAGCAACTTAATCATTTATCTCTCAAGGTTTTGTTGATAAGAGGAGTTACCCTGTTGAATTAATAATATTATGACTAAAAGACTAGCAAGTCAAGAACGTGTAATTATTAAATGAGTAAATACCAACGGTGGAATTGAGATTTCTGGCAATAAGTTGTGAGGAATTGATATCATTTGAAATAAGAGGATTGGACATTATTCTAAGAAATGGATTAACTATTTAAGCGTGATGCCCAGATAGACCATCATGATAGAAGATACTTTTGGATACGCCAAATGAGGATATGATGAGGTTTAAAGGATGAAGGAAGGTAAAGAACTTGTTAACAATGATTTAAGTTAAAAGGTTATAATGAGCAAGATGTAAGTGCTATGACGATTATAAATGAAAGTCAGGAGCACACAGAACTTGAAGATTTTATAGCAATTAAGGAGTTTCAAGATATGTTTTCAGAAGAGTTATCCACATTTCCTCCAGGTAGGAAAATGAGGTTCGCGATTGACTTAGTACCTGAGACGAAGCTAGTGACCAGGGCCTTACACAAAATGGCACCAGTTAAAATGAGAAAGTTGGCAAAGCAGATGCAAGAGATGTTAGAAGAAGGAGCGATTAGACCTAGTGTACCCCATAAGGTGCACCGATATCAATTGTTAATAAGAAAGATGGAAGTATGAGATTATGCGTCGACTAGCGAAAGCTCAACAAGTTTACTATCAAGAGCAAGTATCTGTTACCTCGAACCAATGATTTGTTTGATCAAACGAAAGAAGCAAAGTATTTTTATAAGATTGATTTAAGACTTGGTATTTCACCAATTGAAGATTAAACCTATGGACATATCAAAGATAATTTTCAGAACGAAGTATTGTTGTTATAAAATTCTCGTATTGTCATTTGGATTAACCAATATACTAGTAATATTTAAACTTGATGAATAAAATATTAAAGGAAGATCCGAATAAGTTGTATTTATGTTACTTAAAATCAAAGAAGGGCCATGCAAGTATTTAATGATAGCTGGGAAGTCGAAGAAGAAAGAAGTTATATATATAGTTTACAAGGTGAAAGCTTTGATGGCAGGAAGCATAATTTTTAGCATAAATAGTCAGTGAGGAGAAGGAAAAGGGGATCCAACAGAATTAAAATTATTATAAATGAAGAAAGATCAAAGCACCAACAAAAGTAAGAAGTTTTACCATGGGCCGGTTATTATCGAAAAATTTGTGCAAGATTTCTTGAAAGTCGCAATACCTTTAACAAAGCTAACCAGGAAAAGCAAGAGTTTATATGAAATGGAGAAGGGTGATGAAAGTTTTGCGGAGTTAAAGTAAAGAATGGTTACAGCACCTGTTTTATCATTTTGAAAGTATCAAGGAGAGTACGTAGGTGGTAGTGATACTTCTCATAAGGAAATAGGATGTGTGTTGATGCAGCACAATAAAGTTATTACATATGCATCCAGACAACCGAAACCTTATGAGCAGAAGTATCCTACTCATAATTGGGAATTAGCAGCAAAAATAATATTCGCTTTGAAAGATTGGAAAACATGATATGTATGGAGAGAGGTGTAAGATCTATATGGACCATAAGAGTTTGAAGTATGTATTCATGAGGAAAAGCAAATGTAGAGGCAAGCGATAAGAAAAAAAGGAAAGAACGAACAAAGAAACTGTATCAGAAGAATTATCTATGGAATTTTAGAAGTTGGAATTGGAAGTTAGAGTTTATAATCCAAAAAGAGCAAGGATGGATAGTATGACCTTTCAGTCGAAGTTGTTAAGGGAAAGATAAGGAGATGTCAAGAGAAGATAATGGATCATGATGTTAGCAGTTAGTAAGAGGAAATATATACGCCCAGGGGGACGATCATAATATTCTTAGGTTTTCTTCCAGCACTTGGATGCTACAAATAAAAGAACTAAGAAATGCGATCCTACTGAGAATTCACAATATAAAGTATTTGATTTACTGAAGAAATATCAAGATATACGGGAATTTAAAGAAAAATAGTGATGACTAGGTATGAAAAGGAAATTTTAAAAATGGATTAGGAAGTGTTAAACATGTCAAAGAATTAAGGCAAAGTATCAAAGTCCTAGTGGATATGGAAAACCAAGGAGTGGTTTTACAAGAAGCGAATCATAAAGTGTACCAGTGATGTTAAGGAAGAAAAGGAATGAAATTATGAGAGTATGTACCGATTATCGGGAGTTTAACAAAATAACAAATAAGAATAAGTGACCCCTATAAAGAATTGATTACTTACGAGACCTAATTCAAGAAGTGTGTTATGTTTCAGGGATTAACTTAAGATCCGACCTGAGAACATAACAAAGATTATGATTAAAATGAGTTAAGAGCATTGCAAGCTCTGGTGATATTATGTGAAATAACAAGTGTAACAGGTGACTATAAGGAATTAAGGAATATGGTGTATAAGGAGTACTCGGATAAGCAAATTGTATAATAAGAGAGTCTGTGCGAAATGCCCAAGGATTTTCCCCAAAGATTAGAAGGAAAGTAACTATACGTTGAGTTTTCAAGTATGAAATTTTGACCGAGGTTAACAAAAGATTCTGATTAATCCATTATCAACTACCCAAACAAAGCCGTATGCTAACAGATGCCTTGTGCAGAAAGAAAGGATTGGACGTAAACGATTTGGAAAGAGTGGAATATGAGTTCAAATACCTAAAGGTGATAATGAGTGAATATATGAGATTACTTTTCAGCCTTAACTGATAGAAATGAATAGGAGATATTTAAATGTTTGGAAACTAAGTTGAAAATGAGCGCCGCCTATCATCCTCAAACGAAGGGACAAAGTGAGGAAGCGATTCAGGAAAAATAAGATATGTTGAAAGGTTGAGTTTTAAGGAAAACTGGGATGATCATTTATCATTGATGTCAGCTTTAGAATGCCACTTTACCAAGTCTTATGTGAATGCAAGTGTAGGTCCCCACTTTACTAAGATAAAGTGGGAGAAGGGAAGTTGTTAAATTATAAGTTAATCTAGTACACCAAGGGCATAATGATATTGATTGAAGCATCTCGGAGTAGACAAAGAAAGAAGCGGAATTGTAT
Organism: Apium graveolens; assembly: GCF_009905375.1. Lineage (NCBI taxonomy): Eukaryota > Viridiplantae > Streptophyta > Magnoliopsida > Apiales > Apiaceae > Apium > Apium graveolens. The sequence goes on from NC_133653.1 coordinate 157,566,791, forward strand.
CGAGAGAGAGTATGAATATAGAAATAGGACCAGTAGTGTTATTAAAAGTTTAACCTTGAAAAAGGTTGGATAGGTCTGAATAGAAGGGGACAAGCTGAGTCCTAAATTTAGTAAACCATTCGAGGTATTGATAAATATAGATTAAGTTGTTCATGAGTTGGTGTTACCGTCACAACAGTGCATACATATAATATGTTCTAAGTGTCAATAATAAGGCGATACGTATCTGATTCAAATCAATTGATTAATTAGGAGCCAATGGGCTCTTGTCCAAGTTTGTTCTGCATATAGTGATCGATTCAAATTCTTGATCGTTACAAGCGAGTTCTTGGAAATAAGTGTATATCTATAGTGAATATGTTTGAAATCCTCGAGTAGAAGAGTCTACTTGGAAATTAGAGTCAGATATGCTTGACAAATATCCTCACTTGTTTAGTTAGACCAGATTATGTGGACAAAATCTTTTTAAGGGGGGAACGATATAACGACTCGTGTATTTTTTTTAAATGACTTAAATATGTATCTATGGAAATTATTAAATAAATAAAATATGTGTATTGGTTTTGACCGCTATGTGTTGTTTGATTATTGATGTGTGATTTATAGTGTACCAGGTTGTCCGCGTGGTTAATTATGGAATCGTATTGAATTGTTTTCAATTTCAAAAATGGATTTAGTGCAAATTTAATTGCATACATATTTGGAAGGTCTTTAAAATTGTTTTTACGGTTCTATAATTACAATAATTATTTTTGGGATTTTATAAGATTTAGAAATCAATATTTCATCAATTATTTAACCCAGATGATTTTCTGATTACATTTATTTGTAAAATCTGTATTTAATTTCAGAATTCTTCAAAAATTATGAAACTAATTTTTATTTAAGTTTGGAATATTCCGAGAATTTTAAAATTATTCTGGAAATTTTCGGGATTAATTTCACTCGCGCGTTGTTTCGTTTAATGGATAAAAGCGGTTATAAGTTGCATTCCAAAAATGGGTTAAAAATTTTAAAATTTGTATTTTATAAATTTCAGGATATTTATAAGATTCTAAGATTATTTTGGAATTATTTCAATTAATTATAATAGTAGTATGTGTCGTTATATTTGCAGCTCGGTGTCCAAATTACAATTTCTTTTTCCGCTAAAATGAAGAGGACACGTATCCTTTTTAGTGGACACGTGTCTTGAATTGCGTTGCTGTGACAGGATAATATTTGTGCCCGGTTTCTTTTCTCTGACCCGAACATCCCACCTCCATTTCTCTCTTTCTCTCTTTAAATCTCTCGGGTTCAATTCTGTATACTCCTTCGAATTATTCCCTGTTCCTTTTTGTTTTATCGTCTTCGACTTTCCTCTGCTTCCCTCTGCTCATGGTTCTAGCTGGAAGGCCCGAGAATTTGCATTGGATGAAAAAATAGTTTGGTGGTCAGTCGAAAAGCTTAGTAAGGTTCCAATAAAAGGAGTTAAGTGTTGATGTCGAATCCAGGGTGATTTAGTGGATAGACAATAAAGCCTGAGCGGCAGAGTCAGCTCAGAGTCGATCAATAATAGTTGTAAAGCCCTGTAAGGCAAGTACTTCTAAACCTTTCTCGAGATACAGTGCAAATATTTCTAAATTCTCTTGTGACATAATGTTAAGCATTCAAAATAATTCTATTTTATATTGTGAGTACTTTGAATCATATAGCCTTGAAACCGGATCACATCATTTGAACTTTGAGCCGTAAGCCGTATTCTTTGTAAACCATCCTTTGTTGATTTTCAAATACCAAACCACACCAATATGATACTACTCCCCAAATGTATAACTACCAAACACCAAACACTGGAACAAAATTGTTTAAAAACACAGAAACTTTTATACCCTAACCATTCTTTATAACATCAAAGAACTAAACTTTGAAAAATCATTATTCGTCTAATACCTGATCCTCTTACAGGATGAAAACCATTTCTTATACACACCTTGATATACCCTTGTGATACTCATGAATCGCATTACGCTTTTATACAAATGCTTTATCATTATTGATTATGATCTTGCTTATTGAATTACATTGTTTATTATACTGAATTATTTTAGAATTGGATAGTTTTCTAAATATGGACCAGATTTGTGGTCAGACCAGAGTCGTGGTCAATTATAGGCCAATGTGTGCCTTGGATCCAGTATATAGAGCAGAGCTGTGTGCCTTGCTCGGGGTTAGTGCGTGACTGATCAGCAACCTAACCTTGGTTCTTAAAAATTTAAAATGAATATCCAATTCTAATGATTGTTTAACAAGAAACTTGATTCCTCTGAATCATCTCGTGTGATCATTTGATTGACCTCAGTTATTGTTATTGTGACTTGCTGAGCTAGTTAGCTCACTCTTGTGAATCTTTTTATATATTTTACAGTTAAAAAGGATATGGATGATAGTGAAGTTCCTTAGTCCAAAGCGCGGGCTAGGATTCCAGTTTGAATGGATCGAGCTAGCAGGAGCTTACTACGGTAGTGAGATAGTAAGATTGTAAGAATAATTTCATTATCAGTTCTAAGTTAAATTAGTTTGGATTTGGTACGTTGTAATAAAAGTTAAGGTGGTGGCTTATTTTCATACTTTAACCTGTTGCGATCCTTGGTTATGTAAAGCAGGGTCATTGTAAAGAATATTTCATATACAAGTTTATATATTGTATGTGTTGTGGACCCCAAACTTTTGACCCGGGTTTGGAGGGCGCCGCAACATGCGTATCATAGTAGGGTGTGTTGTGCTGCTGTTTTTTTTCTGTACTTCCGGTTGCCGCCGGGATGAATTCCGGTGAGGTGACCCTGTTCCGTTTTTGGCAGCGCGTGTGCGTTTGTCATTTTCTGTTGGGCTTGTTTAATCGGGCCTTACTTTTTGGGCCGACTATCATTTGGTTCTGGTTCTTTTAATTTCCAAACTATTATGTATATTTTAATTTGGGAATTTCTTATATTTTTCTGCAGGAAATTAATGATTGGATTTAGTGATATGAATATTCGTGCGGAATATTAAATTTGTAATCGGTGAGATTCGTAATGGACATCTGAATTATTCGGGTACCGACGAATTTTGCCGCCGTCAACAATGAGCTTCGGAGAGCCGACGGTGGACTATGATGATTTGTTCTGAGTCCTAATATTTTAAAAGAATAAATGTAAAAACGCGAAAAATAATAATTAGTTAGTTTAGATCTTTGGTTGGGATTTATGGAATTGGAATGTGATTGGATAATTGTTGCGATTGTTGTGTTTGGGATTCGACGTCGATTGATGTTTCGACGGGTAGTCCGATAAACAAAGGAGACACTGCCCGATTTCCGGGAAATCAACTAAGGAAATACGGGAGCGTATCCGGTAATTATCGGGACATCGAGTGAATATATATATATATATATATACTTATACTTTACACGAACTTGATTGTATGTTGTGGTAAATGTTCTGTACAAAACTCAGTAACCCTAATTTCGTAAAATGATGAGTATACGTATTTTCTAAAAATGAACACTGAACCGATTTCGAGAACGTGAACCCTAATTGTTGTCTATATTATTATAATATGAATAATTACGAGTCGGAATATGCTATCGTATGGGTAGGTTGTTAGCGAGGATATGTCAAACATAACTGAGTGTCTAATATAGAGTATTTCACCCCTGTAGGTTCTAGTCGGGAAACCGAAAGTGGACGTTGGACTAAAGATAACCTAGTGGTTAGTCGACGAGCTCAGTAGAGTTTCAACAAAAAAACCTAAGTGTCGAAGTTGAACCCAATGTGGTTGGACGTTAAAGCCCGAGCGGCAGAGTAGGCTCAAAGTTGATTAGTAATAGTTGTAAAGCCCTGTAAGGCAAGTACTTCTAAACTTTTTTCGAGATGTAATGCAAATATTTCTAAATTTTCTCGTAACATATTGTTAAGTATTCAAAATAGCTCTGTTTTATATTATAAATACTTTGAATCCTTCAGCCTTAAACCTGAGCCACCTCATTTGATCTTTGAGCCGTAAGCCTTATTCTTTGTGAACCATCTCTTGTTGATTTACCAGATACTAAACCACACAAATACGATACTACTCCACAAATATATACCCATCATATACCAAACACTGGAACAGAATTGTTTAAACATACAGAAACTTTTATACTCAACCATACCTTGTGACATCAAAGAACTAAAACCTTGTAAAAATATTGTTCATCTAATACCCAATTCTCCTACAGGCTGGATGCCATTTCTTTTATATACTTTGACATACCCTTGTGGTACCCATGAATTTTTACCATGCTCTTATGCAAATGTTTTATTGTTGTTGATTATGATCCGGTTTTATTGACATATATTTTTTATCATATTGAACTGCTTTAGAATTGGATAGTTTTCTTTATGTGGACCAGATTCGTGGTCGAATTAGGCCAATGTGTGCCTTGGATCCAGTTCTAGAGCAGAGCTGTGTTCCTTGCTCGGGGTTAGTGCGTGACTGATCAGCAGCCTAACCATGCTTTTAAAAAAAATTAAAATGAATATCTAATTCTAATGATTCGATAACAAGAAACTTGATTCCTTTGAATCATCTCGTTTGATCATTGTTTAACCTCAGTTATTGTTATTGTGACTTTTTGAGCTAGTTAGCTCACTCTTGCGAATCTTTTTATATATTTTACAGTTAAAAAGGATATGGATGATAGTGAAGTTCCTCAGTCCAAAGTGCGAGCTAGGATTCCAGTTTGAGTTGAATCAAGCTAGCAGAAGCTTTATATGGTAGTGAGATAATAAGATTGTAAGAATAATTTCATTATCAGTTGTAAGTTAAATTAGTTGGGATTTGGTACGTTGTAATAATAGTTAAGGTTGTGGCTTGTTTTAATACTTTAACCTGTTGCGATCCGTGGTTACGTAAAGCAGGGTTATTGCAAAGAATATTTCATATACTGGTTTATATATTGTGTATGTATTGTGGACCCCAAATTTCTGACCCGGGAACAGAGGGCGCCACAGGTTGGTATCAGAGCTATAAGTTATAAGTCACTGAAATAAGCCTAGATTGTCAGGATTGGGTAGAGGGTTAGGATTATGAATATGAAATAGAAAGATAAGACATTGTGAGGTTGAGTGCAATTGAATAGTAGGTCTCCGGCATGGTTCGTGTTGCGATTCGGGATTCTTAACTTGCGACGTGATTTCCAGACAACGGCAATGGCAGATCCTGATTTCCCTGTATCATCTGATCGTTTGAAGCTTTCCGTTCGAGGATCGTCATCTTCTCTCAGATTTGATTTGCACCTTGTTCTTCCATCAGTATTAATGGTATTACCTTCTGTTATAACAGTTACACCTCTTCAAGCTATGCTACGCTATTTTACCACCTCTTGATAGGAGACTACCTACTTAAGAACCTCCATCTGCTTATTCTTGTTTTACTGAACATTCGATTGTGAGTGTACCTCTTCAGTTTACCCTACATCCTGTTCTATACCCTCGGTTTAAAACTTGTCCTATGAAGCAATAGTACCTACGAGGATGGATTCGAGAGCTACAGTAAATGGTGATTACTTCAGATATAAATAAAGGCGAGAAGAAGTTTAGAAAAAAATTCAAGTGTTCCGGAGGATAGCTGTTATCAGGTTAAAATAAGCCATTAGTAATTAGGCCACCCATGACTAGCTTGTGGAATGGATTAGATAAGTATTGAAAAGAGAGAGAGTTAGAGGAAATTATGGATCTGGAGTTTTCTTGAAGTTAGATAATGGTGTTATGACAATATGATATATTTATAGTAACAAGGTGATGTGACATTAGCCGACTTGTTGACTATTGGATAGTTTGTTCCACTTAATAATTGCAAAGTTGATAACGGGAGTATTACCAGTATGGAAGCCTTGATGTGAAGCTACGAATAAGATAACGTGCAACGACAACTGAATTTTTCGTCGATTAAGGAAATCCAATGGACCCAATAAAGGAGAGAAGGTAGATTGAGTGAATGGACCTTTAAATGAATGTTTCCTTAAAAGGTACATTATTATGGGTGAGGAGGACAACAACCAACTTATATAGTAAGGACAACCAGATATGCGACTTTCAAAATTTTTAAACAAGTTTTCGAAAAAGATTTTTCTTAACAAAATTTCTAAAAGCCTTTTTGAATAAAATAAGTTTTAAACATTGGTTGTCAAGTTACTACTTGAGTTTCTTGTTTGTTAAAAGACCCGGATTAACTAGAAGGATACTTATTTTAGACTTAGTATTGTTAATTCAGAGAATAAAATGATCCGCGATTATGAAGAAGTTGATTATTCCTAACAGAAAGGTACAAATATTGTTTGATAAGATTAACAACAGAATCAGTGTACGGAGCAATTACTCATCCAATTACTAGGACTATCAAAGTTCGAAGAATTCATTGATCTAACAGAAGTCTGAGCATGACCGAAGAAGATTGGGAAGATTTCCAGACTTTTCAAAAAGAAGAATATTATTAACAAAGGATCGTTATATTAAATGATTCGGGGTTATTCTAAATTAAAAAGAGGAAACTCGAGGTTAACTGGTAAGAATGCCATTATGATCGAATTGTTAAAATATTATACGTGTAGGTGCGATGTTGAAGACGCAAGACGTGACAAGTAAGAATCTACCATAATGCTTAATTTGCGAAGGCATCTTAGCGTACTTTCTAAAGTTGTTATATGACACAATTGGGATGTGATCAAACAAGCTCGAAAGATGAATACAAGTGAAATGTGGATGGTGACCGATAGTATCATTTTTTTCCCTGCAATATTATAGTGTATATCCTCTTTTTGAATCCTATATATATGTATGAACTTCTTTCCTTAAATATTCTTTACGGTGATAAGAAAAAGGAGGATGTTTCATTCCTTTTAAATTTAATTTTTTCCCTCAAGTTTGCTCTCTGATTGGGACGAGCAGTATTATGGTGAGACACTTTTTTAGGAATAACAAAGAGTCGGGGGTGGGATGCCACCTAATCATGTGTTGTATGCCATATGGTACGAAAGACTGGTCATCTTAAGTACCAATGTGGTTGTCTTATTCATATTCAAATCATTACTTCTTCTTTCTTTTCAACTTCAAGTTTATTGAATTATGAATTCTTCTAGTTATTTCGTTATACCGTCGTTCTTTGCAAAAGTTTTTCAAACAAAAATCAACGTATTATGAACCAAGCAGGAAAAGTTACATCTACCTGTCATGCATGGAAAGAAAACAAGGGCATATGGCGAGGATTGTAAATCACTAGCCCAGTCAAGAATGTACTAAGAGTCAAGGGAATCTACTCTAATGAAAAATACGTCTCCGGGAGCGAGAGTTTGCGATTTTCCTGTGAAATATGTTATTTAGAATATGGATGTGGTGACGTAAATGATTATTGTGGATACCTTACGCGTTAAAGTATTAAAAGATGTGAGTGCAACTTGATTGTTTATCTCTCAAGGTTTTGTTGATCAGATGAACTACCTTGTTGAATTGATAAGATTACGACCAAATGGCTAGCAAATCAAGAATGTGTAATTGTTAAATAAGTAAGTACCAATGGTGGAATTGAGATTTCTGGCAATAAGTTGTGAAAAATCGACATCATTTAAGGTAAGAAGATTTGACATTATTCTAAGGAATGGATTAACTATTCAAGCGTGATACTCAGATAGACCGTTGTGATAAAAAGATAGTTCTGAAGACGCCAAATGAGAATGTGACGAGGTTTAGAAGATGAAGGAAGGTAAAGAATTTGTCCGCAATGACTTAAGCTAAGAGGTTACGGTGACCAAGAGGTAAGCACTACGGCGATTATGAATATAAGTCATAAGTAAACATAATTTGAAGATTTTATAGTAAGTAATGAGTTTCAAGATGTTTCCAGATGGGTTACTGACATTTCCTCCAGATAGAGAAATTGAGTTCATAATGGACTTAGCATCTGAAATGAAACAAGTGTCTCAGGCCCCGCGCAGAATGACGCCAATTAAAATGAAGGAGTTAGCAAAGCAAATGTAAGAGACGTTAGAAGAAGGAGCTATTAGACCTAGTATACCCTATATGGTGTACCAATATTATTTATAATAAGAAAGATGAAAGTATGAGATTATGCGTTGACTAGCGAAAGCACAACCAGTTTACTATCAAGAGTAAGTATCTGTTATCTTGAACTAACGATTTATTTGATCAAACAGAAGAAGCAAAGTATTTTCTTAAATTGATTTAAGATTTGGGTGTTACCAATTGAAGATTAAACTTATGGACATATCAAAGATAATTTTCAGAATTAGGTAATGTTGTTATAAAATTCTAGTACTGTCATTTGGATTAACCAATATACTAGTAATATTTGAACTTGATGGACAGAATCTTTAAGGAATATCTGAATAAGCTGTAGTTGTGTTACTTAAAGTCAACGGAGGACCATGCAAAGCACTTAATGATAATTGGGGAGTCGGAGAAGAAAGAAATTGTATGTAAAGTTTACAAGGTGAAAGCTTCGATGGCAGGAAGCATAATTCTTAGCATAAATGGTCAGTGAGGAGAAGGCAAAAGGGGATCCAACATAAATTAAAGTTACTATAAATGAAGAAAGACCAAAAGCACCAACAAAAGTAAGAAGTTTTACCATGAGCCGGTTATTATCGAAAATTTGTGCAAGATTTCTTGAAGGTTGCAATACCTTTGACGAAGCTAATCAGGAAAAGCACGAAGTTTATATGAAATGGAAAAAGGTTGAAGAAAGTTTTGCGGAGTTAAATGAAAGAATGGTTACAACACCTGCTTTATCATTTTGGAAGTATCAAAGAGATTTGGTAGTTTATAGTAATACTTCTCATAAAGGAATAGGATGTGTGTTGACACAGCACAATAAAGTTATAGTATATGCATTCAGACAACCGAAACCTTATGAGCAGAAGTATCCTACTCATAATTTGAGACTAACAGTAATAATATTTGCTTTGAAAGATTTGGAAACATGATATGTATGGAGAAAGGTGTAAGATCTATACGGACCGTGTAATAACCCCAAAAATTTTGGACTTTTTGTAAACCTTATGAATAGTGATTTTGCTAATTATGCTGAATAAGAAAAATTTTCATGCCACACTTTGTAGGGGTTCTTTTATTGATATTCTGAGATCTTATTAGTACTCTATATGGTATATAAGTGTATGTAAAGATCGTCATAATCCAAATTCAAACACTTTGATTTTTCTCGAAAACCCACCAGATACAGAAAGAATTAAGTATAAGGTAACATGATTAAAAGGATTTTAATTCAAGGATTTTAAGAGAGGATCATAAAAAGAATATAAAATATTGAGAAAGGTTTATGGGAACCTAAGTAATGAGATCCTGGGTATGATCCCTCAAACGATAAACGAGAACGAAAGTTAAGCGAAACGTAAACAAATAAACGACCAAGGGACAAGCACATACAAGTAGAATGGGAAGGAAGCTTCCAAAAGAAGCTAAAACAAGTGGTTAAAATAGAAGGTGACATCATCAAACCATAAGGGGAAGACATGTGGCTTGGAGGTGAGGTCATCCAAGTGATGTCATCACTTTATCAAAGAAATCTCCACCAAGTATTCATTTCACAAACACAAAAATCAAAAAGCAACCAAAACAAACACATTTTCTTCTTCCCCCATCTTTTTGCCTCGGCTTTTTGAAGAAAAGCAAGTAAGAAAATTCCAAAACCCAAGCTCCACTTAATCATAATTCAAGTGGTTTGTTTCTTTAGCTTCCATAATTCATAACTTAGATGAGCCACAAGTTTAAGCTCAAGATTCCATGTTTAACATAGCTAATCAATTCATCAAAGTTCTTGGTGAATAGTGTTTTCAAGAAACTAACTTTGTGTTTTCTTATGTTTTCTTCAAGATCCAAGCTTAGTAGAGATAGTTAGTGGTTATTTAAGGCTTCCTAAGTGATTCTCCACTCTCCAAGGAAGGTATAACTTCTCAAACCCTTAGTCTTAAGTTTTGTTGGTTTGGATTTCATAATGTTAGATGATGGTTTAGTGTAATGGGTGTGTACTCATGTTTAGAGCTTTGTTTAGTAAGTGGTTTTGTTGATTTTGGAGTTAGGAGTGATACTTGTTGGATTTAATGTTCTTGTTCACATTTTGACTTGATTTAGATGAATAAGTTGAGATATTGAGTTATAGTTAAATGATCTTATATTGTGGTTAAATGATGGTGGAATGGTGTTGATTGGTGGTGGTTTGATGTTGAATTGATTTGGTAAAATTTTGGGAAATCGCGTAAACATAGCCGTCGTAATGCCCGATTTACCTTAGACTTTTTTGTTCTTACCTTCAGGAACCGTGAACTCAGTGTAAGAGTCTGAAAATTGCCATTTTTAGATAGTTCATGTTACGAGCTTCGTTTTGATATGTGGTTCACTTGAATCCGATGTACGGTTTAGGAGAAACGACCGTTTTAAGTAACGGCGTTTCGCGAACGAACCATTACCCTTCACCTTACTTTGAAACCTTAGTTAAGGCCCTTAAATGACTAATTGGAGTATGAAACAATTATGTAAAGTGGATTAGGCAATTGGTAGGGTACTCGCAAAAGAATCGCCTTAAAATTCTTAATGCTTAATTTATTAAAAATGGTGGAGTCGAGGGTACTCGAACGACTTATGTGATTCGTTAAGCGTAGAAGTGACCATAAGCGAACATTAAGGTTCAATTGGTTAAAGTCTAGTTTCTTAAGCGACCGGGGTTTAATTCTGACTTATGTTGTTGTTCATAGGTTATCGGACCCACTCTAAGCTTAAGTCTATCCGGGAGCACTCAGCCAAGTTTTCTACCTGTTATACTATTGTTGTGATGTAAATATATGTATATGCATTATCTTGTGATAAGTGCATGATTGTTATTAGCAAATCTTGCGATATATTGGAGCATGTGATATGGTATATATGCATGTATATTTCACAATCTTGATATCTAATTGTTGATTCAATTGCTTATAAGTTGCATAATACCTATGCTAGAGATAAGCAGTAGTTGCGTATACCATTAGTATAGGGGACCCAAAGGTGAACATTTTTCTAAACCGGGAGTCGATATTCCCGAGTAAAATATATATATTTATATATATATATACATATATATATATATTGATATAGTTTTCAAAACTATTAATCGAATAAGGTTTATTCGATAACTTTATTTTATTTAATGAATATTATTTTGAATATTCATTCGAGGACTTATGACTCCGCTTACTTTATTTAATGAATATTATTTTTGAATATTCATTCAAGGACTTATGACTCCGCTTATTTTATTAAATAATATTCTTTATTTTATTAAAGAATAGTGTTTCGATAATCAAACTTATTTTCGATTATTCAAATAAAGATCTTACTTTCGTATAAGTATATCTTTGGTTATTCGTTATTCATTTCAAGTATGAGTTTTTAAAACTTCTACTTCAATTATTTTTATATAGATTATCCTTATGGGAATATTATTTAAATAATAAAATTCAGATATTTTAAAATATATCGAGACTGATTTATTTCATTAAATCTGCATTACTCCAAACATTCTTAAAAATGTTTTCGAGTCTTCAAAATGATTTTAAAAGTTAGAGCGGATCCCAAAACTCGTTTTAAAATTTAAGATCTTCCTTACGAAGGGGATTTAAATACTCGCTTTTAAATTAAAGGATCCGGCTCTGTGGTGCATTTTATATTCGCAACGAGGTTGCTGTTTTGATAAATGAATTGATTACTTACCCAACGTTCGGGAAGTAAGTCCATCTAATTGAGTCGGCATAAGCGACAGGCCGGGGTACGGTCTATCAAAGTGTAAGTGGCTGGGTGGCAGCCCATCAACGCGTAAGAGACCGAGTGGCGGTCCAGCACAAGGTCCTAATGAGGCCAGGGTGATGACCGGTGGGGGATTCATCCATCTACTAGTAGAAAAGGTTACTTATTGGTATCTTTTCCTGATCAGCAAGATATCGGGTTTATGCCAAAATTCTTTTTTTCCAAATTCATTGGATATTACAACTCTGTTCAAACTTTACATGACAGAGGTTTTCAGGAAATGTATGAGAAATATATATGGATATATATCGGGACTTAATGAAGTATCTCGTAACTTCATTTCTTTTGAATGATATTTCAAAGATTGAATATATTCAAATCTTATCTTGTATTCTCATCTATGTGATGAACTTTTGAAACTAATTATAACTTGAACGGTGGTAGTTCAAGTAGTATTCGAAAAAGATATAAGTATATTGGAGTATCTTGTAACTTCATCTTTTCAACTTATATCTAGTTAATGATTATCTTATGCATGGTAAAGATTTTCAGAAAAACGTTGAGACAAAGTTAGATATATGAGATCACCTTGCAACGATATTTTTATGCAGTTATAAACTGGAACTCTGTGTGCATTATACATGTCAGAGGATTTCAAAGATTTTGAGTAGTATATATGTATATATATACTGAATATTTTGCGACTTGTCGCGTTAAGATATCAACTTGGTTTATTTCTTCTTGACCAAGACTTTCATGAGTACTATGAGAATGCTCATATATTGTTAATTATTATACATATTATTTCGGTGGGCTTGTTGCTCACCCTTGTTTTCTTCTTTCATCACACAACAACAGATAGACAAGATGAACAAGACCAAGCTCCCAATTCGTGAACGGATAGGAAAAGTTCTGCAGTTTCCTGTAGGCGTTGATATCGTTCTAGCTGAGGTAGGAGCTACCAGTAGGCTAGGCTTTCAACTTTTGTTGTGCCAGACTTACGTATATTTATGAATTGTAATAATGGCAAAGAATATGTAAATTATTCAGAAACCCTTATTATGGTGAAATAGTTTATAATTGTGGAATAAAATAACTTGTGTTATTTTTGGATATTCATCTCAGAGACTATAACTTATGGTGTGTGTGTGTTTATTATGGGGTCACAGTATGCAGTAGTTGATTGTTTATTAAGATTAAGTATTGATAAGGGAAACGGAACTCGTGACAACCTGAATCCCCGACCCCGAATTTGGGGGTGTTACAGAAATGGTATCAGAGCTAACCGTTATAAAACTCAGAGATGAAGTGACGTTAAAATAATAAGTTCACTAAGATAAATAAGAACTCTTGCCAAGTTCATAGTCGGACTACCTAACGTAGTACTGACAGTTAAAACCCTTATGGGAACCCTTATAAATATCGTGATAAAAGCGTAGTTCATTATCATATATGGTAGCGGGACTCCGAACCTTGAGGTTGAGGAGCAATAACCGATGATGTTTTATTACTTATTAGGAGATCAGAATGTGGATTCGATAGAGCGTCCTAACACGGGACCGGATGATGTTCATATTGAGGATGTAGCGGTTAAAGATGTTGTCCTAGAAGGGATTATTGCTGAGAAGGATTCCGTGGAGGATCCTGACAAGATTGAATAAAGGACCACTGAGGAATTGATGACCATGGTCAGGGCGACTACCAGAGGTAGGATTGGCCGGTCATTACCGGAGGTTCGTTCAAGTTTGTAAAGATAGTAGCCCCTTTAACACGGCTTACTCGTAAGACTCAAAAGTTCGAATGGACAGAGAAATGCGAGAACAGCTTTTAAGAACTAAAGCAAAGGTTGGTGACGGCTACTATGTTGGCGTTGCTGGATGGAAAAGGAGATTTTGTGATGTGTAATGACGCTTCGCCTAAAGAATTAGGGTGCTTCTTATACAGCACAGCAAGGTAATCGAGTACGCGTCAAGACAATTAAGGGAATATAAAATTCGATGTCCCCACCCATGAGCTTGGGCTCGTGGCAATAGTTTTTCCCTAAAGATTGGAGGCACTACTTGTATGGAGAGAAGTGCGAGATTTACACAAGCCATAAGTGCTCTAGTGCATTTTTACGCAGAAAGAGCTCAACATGCGCCAGAGGAGGTGGATAGAGCTAATCGAGGATAACGATTATGAGATTCTTTATCATCCAAGGAAAGCCAAAATGGTGGTTAATGCCCTTAGTATAAAATAGAGACTCAAGATGAAACTGTCTTTGGGGGAGTTGATAAGAGATTTTGAGAAAATGGAAATAGAAGTGAAGGTAACCGGAGCCGGTACCGAAAAGCTGTTTGAGATTGCAATACAACCCGAATTATTGGAGAAGATCATATTGTGCCAAGAAAAAGTGATGAATGAAGGCAGGGAGCCAACAAATAGAGAAGAGATTAATACCGAGAAAGATGATAATGGAATAATGAGGTGTTCCTACAGAATTTTAGTTCCAAACGTTCAAGAGCTTAAGGACGGGATCTTAGATGAAAGTCATAGTTCGAGGAATAACATTTAGGGCAAACCCTGAATGTGATAGTCAGGGAGGTCGCCATCAAGATAAAAGGAACCATAACATAATGAAAAACAAGGATTTTAACGTATAAGATAACCCTGATTATGGGAGAAGGATGAAACATTTCATACTGAGAAAACAGAAGTCGAGCAAGACAAGGAAACCCAAGACGGTACTTCTATACGAAAATTCATGGACTTGTCTAAACAGAACTTATACTCTTATTCCCAACCACCACCTTGAGGAAACAATGCGGTAGGAAATCCTTTCATGACCTTTAAGTCGCTAAGCTCTCAGAGTTCCAAGGAACAGGTTGACCCAGTCGAGGCAAGAGCTTGGCTAAAGGAAATATAGGAAGCATTTGAGATTCTAAATGATTGACGAAGCGCAAAAGACTGTTTTTGTCACTTACCTTCCTAAGAGAGAGGCCACCCGTTGGTGAAAGGCCAAGAAAGGCACGGAGCCAGAGGTTATAATAAAACGATTAAAGTTTAGTCAATTGTTTTCGGGAAAGTACTTCCCAAGGTTATAGAGATAGTGTAAAAGCTTTAGAGCCAGAATAAAGGTGGACAAGTATGATGAATCATGAATCTAGGTTGTGAAAGTCGTCAAGGTTCGTCTAAAGGACACGAATCCAGAATGACGGGATGTTTGAAATCAATGCTTATGTGGTGTTGGTTCATGAAATAGTTGTAATAGAAATGAAAATAAAAGAAACTGAAGTGGAAAGGAAAATAAAGACAATAAAGTTTGAGGAATGATAAGGGAGTTGGGTATGAGGAAACCCTAAAGACTCGGTGCAATAGAAATAGAAAAGTATGTAATCATCAGGATAAGGGTGATTCACCATGAGTTAAAGTTGATGGTTGAAGGCATAAGAGATATATATATTGTACCCCCTTTAAGTGGGAGGATTCGAGAAAACCTTGAGATAGTTCGAAGGATAAACAATGAGACACGGATAGACTGAGGAGACAAGAAAGTAAGAAATTAGGAAAATTGGATGAAGGAAGTGACCTTCAAGAATGTGAAGTGTAAGACCGGGGGCATGATACCCAGAAAGGGAGACACCAAGTACAAAAGATATCCCAACATTGAGATGACTGTTGAGATAAAAAAAAGTAAATAAGGATTTATTAAGAAGAAGTTCACATTGAACACGACCAATATCTTCCAGAACATCCATGTGATCATTACCAAATCAGGAAAGAAAAGCGGATAACCATTGTTATCTTTTGGAGGCCATATGGATTGACCTCAATTTGGATAAGGATACTATGATGAAATTTGGTATAGAATATCGAGGTGGAAATGATTGAATAAGATACCCTTATCAGTGATATATGACTTGATTTATCCATGGAAGGATGTAAGTACCTTTTTAAAGGTGGAATTAAGGATATAACATCGATAACTTGAGATGAACCCTAGGGCAATGCATAAAGGGTGGCATTTCGCCCTTAATAGGGACATTATGAGTTTTGATAGTATGGAACGAAGGACTAAGGTAACAACAACCTTTAAAGATCAGTAGAGAAATTTTTCAGAAGTACATAGACAATGGTTCTAGTATTAGTAAATGGTATTTTGATATGCCCTGTATCTAGGGAATACAGGAGGAACGATTCAAGGATAACCTTAGAGGTTTTACAAGGAAAAAGGTAATATTCAAAGTTCTCAAGAATAAAAATTTTGATAAAGGAAATGTGACTTAATTATAATAATGACAGGTGGGGCACGTGTTGAACCATAAGAAAGTATAGATCGACCCAATGAGGGTCGAGATTGGTGAAAACAAGAAGGACCCAAGATAAGAGACGTCCTAAGTATGATCGAGAGTCGGTCGTGACAATGTTCACATCTAAAGACTAATGAAATGACTTATGGAAAAATGGTGATTTTTTTTCTCTCTCACTAGGACTTAAGAAAAGCATTTTCACATAAGCAGTGATTGAAATGAGGTAGAAAATTTATTTGGAGGTGGTTAAAATGACATTGATTGTAAGGAAATTTTACTATCAGGAAAGGCCAAAGAGATGGCCGACACTTAAAATGTAAGAGGATAATTATAGGCGCTCATGCCAGAGGAATACAGTGATGATGGTTGAAGCCGTGAAGGTTGTATTATGGTTTGCAAGATTGACATTCCTTCTGATGACTGTGAAATACCCATCCGTAATAGTAGTTTGGTAAAGGTTTAATTCATGTAATCGCCATGAGCGGACTATCTATCTTAGAAGGTACTATCTTGAGATAAGCCAGGACCATGTTACGAAATGACTAAATGAACCTTTGAGATGCATGTCTCCCAATAAAGACATATGGTTAATAATGGTATTAACCTGCTATCGTTGCTTTTATTGAAACTCTTCTGTAATTTTATCTACTTCATGTCACGAATGTACGTCAGGATTCGAAGTGTTCTTCATGAATCATGGAATGACGATTATGTTTCCTCTCTAGAAGATTTCGGTACGGCATGAATGGACTACGTATGATTAAATATTAAGATTCAAGGAAAACGAACGACTATAGTAGGTCCGTGGTGGACTATAGTAATGCATCAACGATTCTTTGAATAATGAGCCGATTACAACCGTGAGAGTTGTAATGTAATGGATGTTGAGATTGGGTACCACTAATCGGGTTGTGGTGATGTATAAGTTATCACTGATAGACTAATTAAGTCAATTATCTACCTATTGAATACTTATTCCTTCTTATCAATAGAGAGTCGTATTACTATACGAGGAAGGTTGCGGTGCAAGCATAGAATTCTAGTAACGATGATGTCTAGAATGAGATCCCAGATTCGATTTTCGATGTCGAGGGAGTTTCAAAGGTGACTGTGTATAAGCTCGAGCAAGAGCATGGGTCCATAGAATGATGGACAGAATAGCAAAAATAATTAGGCATGTGAAATGCGATGCTATGATACCTGATGTTGATATATATATACGTATATGTTTTGTTCTCCTATGACAAACCTCTATAGTTCAGAGGTAGATTCCAAGCCAGATATTTTGTGGCAGTATATTTTATATATATACAATTCTCTTTAATTCATTCTTTTCTCTCCTTTTCATTTTGTATAATCTGAGAAGAACAACCCTTCCAGAAGGGGAGGTATTGTCGAATGACTATCTATCTGTGTGATAGAAGCCTAGTAGGATACCACATGTTGTTTAATTGCTTGTCAAGTACTAAAGGCTGGCCACCTTCTGTACTAACTATGCAATGTAACAAGTGTTCATGATCATAATGATCTCTCAAAAAATTCTTTTACTTCTATATGAAGGACCAAGCTTTCAAAGATGGAGGCAGCTAGAGATGAAGTGGTACTAGTACGATGGTATTCCGATTCTAATGCGTTCGTGGTACTAAGGTCGATGAAATTATTAGAAGGTTATAGAATGCTAGAGAGTGACAGTATAGGCATAATGGTATTATGAAGGAAAGATAGTAACGATTACGAATGGGAAAATAGTGGGTATTGAGAAACAAAAGCTATAACGCTAGAAGTTATGATGAGGGTCTGTGCAATAAACTTGAAAGAATTTGGAACGATCACTTAACACGGATTGAGTTTTCTTACAACGATAGATGATATGTCAGTATTGAGATGTCGCCTTATGAGATCCTTGAGGGAAGACAATGTCGATCTCACTTATGTTAGGATGAAGTTGTAGAGCGCAAGATGCTCGGACCCGCAGTAGTCCAAAGGACCAAGGATATAATAGATCTAATCAGAGGACGGCTGGTAATAGCCCAAGATGGACATAAGAAGTATATTGATTTGACACGAAATGAAAAAGAGTAGGAAGTAGGGGACCTAGTGTTGTTATAGGTATTCCCTTAGAAAGGAGGGATGTGGTCCGGAAAGAAAGGAAAGCTAGGCCCACGAATTGTTGGACCCTTGGATATATTAAGTCATATTGGGAAGTTAGCATATGAGCGCATAGGCATGCAACCAAACGAAACCTATATGGAGGAACCGGGAAAGGTTATAGATTGAAAAGGAACAAGTGCTTAGGAGAAAGGTTATCAAACTAGTCAGAGTTTGATGGTAGAACCACAATGTGGGAAAATTGACTTGAGAGTTAGAAAGTGCAATGCTAAGAAAGTATCCCTATTCATTTTTATCTGATTCCGCGATGGAATCCTTTTAAGGAGGGGAGACTGTAATAACCCCAATAATTTTGGACTTTTTGTAACCCTTAAGAATAGTGATTTTGCTGATTATGCTGAATAAGAAAACTTTTCATGCCACACATTGTAGGGGTTCTTTTATTGATATTCTGAGATCTTATTAGTACTCTATATGGTATATAAGTGTATGTAAAGATCGTCAGAATCCAAATTCAAACACTTTGATTTTTCCCGAAAACCCACCAAATACAGAAAGAATTAAGTATAATGTAACATGATTAAAAGGATTTTAATACAAGGATTTTAAGAGAGGATCATAAAAGGAATATAAAATATTGAGAAAGGTTTAAGGGAACCTAAGTAATGAGATCCCGGGTATGATCCCTCAAACGATAAACGAGAACGAAAGTTAAGCGAACCGTAAAACAAATAAACGACCAAGGGACAAGCACATACAAGAAGAATGGGAAGGAAGCTTCCAAAAGAAGCTAAAACAAGTGGTTAAAAGAGAAGGTGACATCATCAAACCATAAGGGGAAGACATGTGGCTTGGAGGTGAGGTCATCCAAGTGATGTCATCACTTTATCAAAGAAATCTCCACCAAGTATTCATTTCACAAACACAAAAATCAAAAAGCAACCAAAACAAACACATTTTCTTCTTCCCCCATCTTTTTTCCTCGGCTTTTTGAAGAAAAGCAAGGAAGAAAATTCCAAAACCCAAGCTCCACTTAATCATAATTCAAGAGGTTTGTTTCTTTAGCTTCCATAATTCATAACTTAGATGAGCCATAAGTTTAAGCTCAAGATTCCATTTTTAACATAGCTAATCAATTCATCAAAGTTTTTGGTGAATAGTGTTTTCAAGAAACTAACTTTGTGTTTTCTTATGTTTTCTTCAAGATCCAAGCTTAGTAGAGATAGTTAGTGGTTATTTAAGGCTTCCTAAGTGATTCTCCACTCTCCAAGGAAGGTATAATTTCTCAAACCCTTAGTCTTAAGTTTTGTTGGTTTGGATTTCATAATTTTTAGATGATGGGTTAGTGTAATGGGTGTGTACTCATGTTTAGAGCTTTGTTTAGTAAGTGGTTTTGTTGATTTTGGAGTTAGGAGTGATACTTGATGGATTTGATGTTCTTGGTCACATTTTGACTTGGTTTAGATGAATAAGTTGAGATCTTGAGTTATAGTTAAATGATCTTGTATTGTGGTTGAATGATGGTGGAATGGTGTTGATTGGTGGTGGTTTGATGTTGAATTGATTTGGTAAAATTTTGGGAAATCGCGTAAACATAGCCGTTGTAATGCCCGATTTACCTTAGACTGTTTTTGTTCTTAACTTCAGGACCCGTGAACTCACTGTAAGAGTCTGACCATTGCTATATTTAGATAGTTCATGTTACATTCTTCGTTTTGATATGTGGTTCGCCTGAATCCGATGTACAGTTTAGGAGAAACGACCGTTTTAAGTAACGGCGTTTCGCGAACGAACCATTACCCCTTGCCTTACTTTGAAACCTTGGTTAAGGCCCTTAAATGATTAATTGGAGTATGAAATAATTATGTAAAGTGGACTAGGAAATTGGTAGGGTACTCGTGAAAGAATCGCCTTAAAATTCTTAATGGTTAATTTATTAAAAATGGTGGAGCCGAGAGTACTCGAATGACTTATATGATTCGTTTATCGTAGAAGTGACCATAAGCGAACATTAAGGTTCAATTGGTTAAAGTCTAGTTTCTTAAACGACCGGGGTTTAATTCCGACTTATGTTGTTGTTCATAGGTTATCGGACCCACTCTAAGCTTAAGTCTATCCGGGAGCACTGAGGCAAGTTTTCTACCCGTTATACTGTTGTTGTGATGTAAATATATGTATATGCATTATCTTGTGATAAGTGCATGATTGTTATTAGCAAATCTTGCGATATATTGGAGCATGTGATATGGTATATATGCATGTCTGTTTCGTAATCTTGATATCTAATTGTTGATTCAATTGCTTATAAGTTGCATAATACCTATGCTAGAGATAAATAGTAGTTGCGTATACCCTTAGTATAGGGGACCCAAAGGTGAACATTTTTCTAAACCGGGAGTCGATGTTCCCGAGTATAATATATATATATATATATATTGATATAGTTTTCAAAACTATTAATCGAATAAGGTTTATTCGATAACTTTATTTTATTTAATGAATATTTATTCGAGGACTTATGACTCCGCTTACTTTATTTAATGAATATTATTTTTGAATATTCATTCAAGGACTTATGACTCCACTTATTTTATTAAATAATATTCTTTATTTTATTAAAGAATAGTGTTTCGATAATCAAACTTATTTTCGATTATTCAAATAAAGATCTTACTTTCGTATAAGTATATCTTTCGTTATTCGTTATTCATTTCAAGTATGAGTTTTTAAAACTTTTACTTCAATTATTTTTATAAGGATTATCCTTATGGGAATATTATTTAAATAATAATAATCAAATATTTTCTAATATATCGGGACTGATTTATTTTATTAAATCAGCATTACTCCAAACATTCTTAAAAATGTTTTCGAGTCTTCAAAATGATTTTAAAAGTTAGAGCGGATCCCAAAACTCGTTTTCAAATTTAAGATCTTCCTTTCGAAGGGGATTTAAATACTCGCTTTTAAATTAAGGGATCTGGCTCTGTGGTATATTTTATATTCGCAACGAGGTTGCTGTTTTGATAAATGAATTGATTACATACCCAACGTTCGGGAAGAAAGTCCATCTAATTGAGTCGGCATAAGCGACAGGCCGGGGTACGGTCTATCAAAGTGTAAGTGGATGGGTAGCAGCCCATCAATGCGTAAGAGGCCGGGTGGCGGTCCAGCACAAGATCCTAATGAAGCCAGAGTGATGACCGGTGGGGGATTCATCCATCTACTAGTAGAAAAGGTTACTTATTGGTATTTTTGCCTGATCAGCAAGATATCGGGTTTATGCCAAAACTCTTTTCTTTCCAAATTCATTGGATATTACAACTCTGTTCATACTTTACATGACAGAGGTTTTCAGGAAATGTATGAGAAATATATATGGATATATCGGGACTTAATGAAGTATCTCGTAACTTCATTTCTTTTGAATGATATTTCAAAGATTGAATCTATTCAAATCTTATCTTATATTCTCATCTATGTGATGAACTTTTGAAACTAATTATAACTTGAACGGTGGTAGTTCAAGTAGTATTCGGAAAAGATATAAGTATATTGGAGTATCTTGTAACTTCATCTTTTCAACTTATATCTGGATAATGATTATCTTATGCATGACAAAGATTTTCAGAAAAATGTTGAGACAAGGTTAGATATATGAGATCACCTTGCAATGATATTTTTATGCAGTTATAAACTGGAACTCTGTGTACATTATACATGTCAGAGGATTTCAAAGATTTTGAGTAGTATATATGTATATATATACTGAATATTTTGTGACTTGTCGCGTTAAGATATCAACTTGGTTTATTTCTTCTTGACCAAGACTTTCATGAGTACTATGAGAATGCTCATATATTGTTAATTATTATACATATTATTTCGGTGGGCTTGTTGCTCACCCTTGCTTTCTTCTTTCATCACACAACAACAGATAGACAAGATGAACAGGACCAAGCTCCCGATTCGTGAGCGGATAAGAAAAGTTCCGCAGTTTCCTGTAGGCGTTGATGTCGTTGTAGCTGAGGTAGGAGCTACCAGTAGGCTAGGCTTTCACCTTTTGTTGTGCCAGACTTATGTATATTTATGAATTGTAATAATGGCAAAGAATATGTAAATTATTCAGAAACCCTTTTTATGGTGAAATGGTTTATAATTTTGGAATAAAATGACTTGTGTTATTTTTGGATATTCATCTCTGAGACTATAACTTGTGGTGTGTGTGTATATTGTGGGGTCACCGTACGCAGTAGTTGATTGTTTATTAAGATTAAGTATTGATAAGGGAAACGGAACTCGTGACAACCCGAATCCCCGACCCCGAATTTGGGTGTGTTACAGACCGTAAGAGTTTGAAGTATGTATTCATGAGGAAAAACAAATGTAGTCGAAGGCGATAATAAAAAGAGAACGAACATAGAGAATGCACCAGAAGAATTATCTTTGGAATTTTAGAAGTTGGATTTGGAAGTCAGATTTCATAATCCAAAAGGAGCAAGGATGGATAGTATGACCTTTCAGTCAAAATTGTTAGGGAAAAGATAAGGAGATGTCAAGAGAAAATAATGGATCACGACGTTAGCAGTTAGTAAAAGGAAATTTATACGCCCAGGAGAACGATCATGATATCCCCAGGTTTTCTTCCTGCACTTAGATGCTACAAGTAAATGAATTAAGAAATGAGATCTTATAGGGAATTCACTATATAAATATTTAAGTTATTGAAGAAATGCCAATATATACAGAAATTTAAAGAAAAATAGTGATAACTAGGTATAAGAAGGAAATTTCAAGATGGATTAGGAAGTGTTGGACATGTCAAAGAATTAAGGCAAAGTATCGGAGGCCTAGTGGATGAGGCAGACTAAGGAGTGGTTTTACAAGAAGCGAATTGTAAAGTGTACCAGTGATGTTGAGGGAGAAAAGGAATGAGATTATGAGAGTATGTACTGATTATCGGGAGTCTAACAAAACAACGAATAAGAAGAAGTGACCCCTATAAAGAATTGATTACTTATGAGACCTAATTCAAGAAGTGTGTTATGTCTCGAGGATTAACTTAAGATCCAACCTGAGGACATATCAGAGATTACGATTAAAATGAGTTATGAGCATTGCAAGCTCTGGTGAAATTATGTGAAATAACAAGTGTATCAATTGTCTGTAAGGAATTAAGGAATATGGTGTATAAGGAGTACTTGGGTAAGCAAATTGTATTTATTGATAACATTCTCAGCTATTCAAAGAATAAGGAAGTTTGTATGGAATGCCCAAAGATTTTCCTCCAAAGATTAGATGGAAAGCAACTATACGTTGAGTTTTCAAGTATAAAATTTTGCCCGAGGATTAACAAAAGATTCTGAATTGATCAATTAACAACTACCTAAACAAAGCCGTATGGTAACAGATGCCTTATGCAGAAAGAAAGGATTGGATGTTGTTAAAACCACTGAGGACTTAATAAACGAATTGGAAAGAGTGGAATATGAAGTTCCAATACCTAAAGGTGATAATAAGTAAATATATGAGATTACTTTTCAAGCCTTAACTGATAAAAATGAATAGGAGATGTTTAAATGTTTGGAAACCAAGTTAAAATTGAGCACCGCCTTTTATCCTTAAACAAAGGGTCAAAGTGAGGAAGCGATTCAGAAAAAAATAAGACATGTTGAGAGGTTGAGTTTTAAGGAAAACTAGGATGATCATTTACCATTAATGTCAGCTTTTGAATGCCACTTTACCAAGCCTTATGTGGATACAAGGGTAGGTCCCCACTTTATTGAGATAAAATAGGAAAAAGGAAGTTGTCAAATTCTAAGTTGATTCAGTACACCAAAGGGCGTAGTGATATTGATTGAAGCAGCTCGGAGTAGACAAAGAAAGAAGGCGGATTTGTATCGAAAGAGAGTATGAATATAGAAATAGGACCAGTAGTGTTAATAAAAGTTTCACCTTGAAAGAGGTTGGATAGGTCTTAATAGAGGGGACAAGTTGAGTCCTAAATTTAGTGAACCATTCGAGGTATTGATAAATATAGATAAATTTGTTCTTGAGTTGATGTTATCATCACACCAGTGTGTACATATAATGCGTTTTTCCTGTCAATGTTAAAGCGATAAGTATCTGATTTAAATTAAGTGATTGATTAGGAGCCAATGGGCTCTTGTCCAAATTTGTTTTGCATATAGTGATCGATTCAAATTCTTAATCGTTAAAGGCGAGTCTTTGGAAATGAGGGTATATTTATAATAAGTATGTTTGAAATACTCAAGTAGAAGAGTCTACTTGGGAATTAGAGTCAAATATGCTTGACAAATCTCCTCACTTATTTAGTTAGACCAGATTCTGAGGACAAAATATTTTTAAGGGAGGAAGGATATAACGACTCGTGTTTTTTTGAATTATTTAAATATATAATTGTGGAAGTATTAATTAAATAAAATATGTGTCTTGGTTTTGGCAGCAGTGTGTTGATATATACTATTTGTCTGTGATTTATTGGTTTAAAGGATTGGAATGTAGAGTTAAAAATTGAGTTATACTGTTATGTTTTATTTTTAAAGGTGATTTTATTACAGTTTTAAATCTGTAAATATTTGGATTGTCTCTAAAATTAGTTTTATGATTTTATAATTTTAATAATTATTTTTGGAACTTTATAAAATTTAGAAATCAATATTTCATCAATTATTTAGCCATGTATGAATTTCTGATTTCATTTATTTGTAAAATCCGTATTTAATTTTTGAATTTTTCAAAAATTATGAAACTCATATTTATTTAAGTTTGGATTATTTCGAGAATTTTAAAATTATTTCGGGAATTTTTGGGTTTAGTTTCACCCGCGCGTTGATCCATTAATGGTTAAAAAGCGGGTATAAATTACGTTTCGAAAATTGCTTTAAAATTTTGAAAATTATGTTTTTATTTACTTCGGGATATTTTTAATATTTTAAGACTATTCTCGTAATTTTATTAACTTATTTTATGTACGGCTTGGCTCTATAAATCGCGAAATATCGAAACAGAAAGAGGGATGTGGTGCGTTGTATTAATATGTGTCTATATTTTGTATACGTGTCAAATGCTAATGAAATGAGCAAAGGCGTGGCGTTTGCTGATTTGCTAGTTGTTTCTGTATTGAAACACAAACTCAGGGACATATACATATATTTACATTCGCAGAAAAAAGGGGGGAGGCCGAATCGATTGAATGCGGGATTCATTTCTTTCCCTATTCTGTAATTCTTTTCCGTTATTCCCCTGTGTATCTTCCCTCTACCTCCGGTAAGCCACACCGCCATCCAACTCGGGTTGGCTCCGCTTGTTTAGCCCTGTTTTTCTCTAGCTTGATTGTATATGTATATATATGTACATGTGTATCACAGTTGGGTGTGTTGTGCTGCTGTTTTTTTTTCTGTCCTTCTGGTTGCCGCTGGGATGAATTCCGGTGAGGTGACCCTGTTCCGTTTTTGGCAGCGCGTGTGCATTTGTCATTTTATGTTGGGCTTGTTTAATCGAGCCTTACTTTTTGGGCCGACTGTCATTTGGTTCTAGTTCTTTTAAATTCCAAACTATTATGTATATTTTAATTTGGGAATTTCTTATATTTTTCTGCAGGAAATTAATGAGTGGATTTAGTGATATGAATATTCGTGCGGAAAATTAAATTTGTAATCGGTGAGATTCGTAATGGACATCCAAATTATTCGGGTACCGACGAATTTTGCCGCCGTCCGCAATGAGCTTCGGCGAGCCGATGGTGGACTATGATGATTTATTCTGAGTCCTAATATTTTAAAAGAATAAATATAAAAATGCGAATAAGAATAATTAGTTGGTTTAGATCTGTGGTTGGGATTTGTGGTATTGGAATGTGATTGGATAATTGTTACGATTGTTGTGTTTGGGATTCGATGTCGATTGATGTTTGAACGGGTAGTCCGATAAACAAAGGAGACGCTGCCCGATTTCCGGGTAATCAACTAAGGAAATACGGGAGCGTATCCGGTAATTATCGGGACGTCGAGTGAATATATATAATTATACTTTACACGAACTTGATTGTATGTTGTGGTAAATGTTCTGTCCAAAACTCAGTAACCCTAATTTCGTAAAATGACGAGTATACATATTTTCTGAAAACGAACACTGAACCGATTTCGAGAATGTGAACCCTAATTTTTGTCTGTGTTATTATAATATAAATAATTACGAGTCAGAATATGATATCGTATGGGTAGTTTGTTAGCGAGGATATGTCAAGCATAACTGAGTGTCTAACATAAAATATTTCGCCCCTGTAGGTTCTAGTCGGGAAACCGAAAGTGGACGTTGGACTAAAGATAACCTAGTGGTCAGTCGACGAGCTCAGTAGAGTTTCAACAGAAAAACCTGAGTGTCGAAGTCGAACACAATGTGAGCTAGTGGTTGGACGTTAAAGCCTGAGCGGCAGAGTCGGCTCAGAGTTGATCAGTAATAGTTGTAAAGCCTTGTAAGGCAAGTACTTCTAAACCTTTTTCGAGATATAATGCAAATATTTCTAAATTTTCTCGTAATATATTGTTAAGTATTCAAAATAGCTCTGTTTTATATTGTAAATACTTTGAATCCTTCAGCCTTGAACCTGAGCCACGTCATTTGATCTTTGAGCCGTAAGCCTTATTCTTTGTGAACCATTTCTTGTTGATTTACCAGATACTAAACCACACAGATACGATATTACTCCACAAATATATATCCATCATATACCAAACACTGGAACAGAATTGTTTAAACATACAAAAACTTTTATACTCAACCATACCTTGTGACATCAAAGAACTAAAACCTTGTAAAAATATTGTTCATCTAATACCCGATTCTCCTACAGGCTGGAGGCCATTTCTTTTATATACTTTGACATACCCTTGTGGTACCCATGAATTTTCACCATGCTCTTATGCAAATGTTTTATTGTTGTTGATTATGATCCGGTTTTATTGAATTATATTGTTTATCATATTAAACTTCTTTAGAATTGGATAGTTTTCTTTATGTGGACCAGATTCGTGTTCAGACCAGATTCGTGGTTGAATTAGGCCAATGTGTGCCTTGGATCCAGTTCGTAGAGCAGAGCTGTGTGCCTTGCTCGGGGTTAGTGCGTGACTGATCAGCAGCCTAACCTTGGTTTGAAAAAAATTAAAATGAATATCCAATTCCAATGATTCGATTACAAGAAACTTGATTCCTTTGAATCATCTCGTTTGATTATTGTTTTACCTGAGTTATTGTTATTGTGACTTGCTGAGCTAGTTAGTTCACTCTTGCGAATCTTTTTATATATTTTACAGTTAAAAAGGATATGGATGATAGTGAAGTTCCTCAGTCCAAAGTGCGAGCTAGGATTCCAGTTTGAGTTGGATCGAGCTAGCAGAAGCTTCATATGGTAGTGAGATAATAAGATTGTAAGAATAATTTCATTATCAGTTGTAAGTTAAATTAGTTGGGATTTGGTACGTTGTAATAAAAGTTAAGGTTGTGGCTTGTTTTCATACTTTAACCTGTTGTGATCGGTGGTTACGTAAAGCAGGGTCATTGCAAAGAATATTTCATATACAGGTTTATATATTGTGTAAGTGTTGTGGACCCCAAACTTCTGACCCGGGAACGGAGGGCCCCACACTTTTGGGCTGAAGCTGTGGAGACTGCTTGTTTTACACAGAATGCTACACTCATAAACAAACATGGAAAAACATAATTTGAGATGGTGAAGAAAAATAAGCCAAATCTGAAATACTTTCATGCATTTGGATGTAAGTGTTTTGTTCTTAAGACTCATCCTGAACAACTGTCAAAATTTGATCTAAAAGCTGATGAAGGATTTTTTATTGGATATCCACTTTCCACAAAAGCCTTCAGAGTCTATAATTTAAGAACAAGGGTTGTCATGAAATCTATCAATGTATATTTTGATGATAAGAAGATTACTGGACTTGAAGATTTCAATGATCATGATCAGCTGAGATTTCAAAATGAGGATTTAAATTCTGATTTTATAAATTCTGATGACTTAAACTCTAATCCTGTAAGTTCTGACCGATTAAGTTCTGATGTCATTAAAACTGTGGTAACTACTCCAAGGGAAAATGCACCTGTCCAGGGGGAGCAAGATGAAGATTCTACCACAACTCAAGACTCTCAAGAAGCATCAGAACCTGTAACTGGCTCTTCAAGTTCTGATTCATCAAGTTCTGATGAGCCAAGTTCTGATAATTCTGGAAACTCTGATACTTCAAATCCTGAAGGATCTAACTCAAATTCTGAAGTCTTAGAGAGTATAACTACAGGGGAGCATCAGAAAATGTTGATGGAGACAGCATGGATCAAGGGGGAGGATCCAGTTCTAGAGAATAACTTCCATCTGCAATGAAGTGGACCAAATCACATACACCTGACTTAATAATTGGAGATCCTAAAGCAGGTGTCAGAACTAGAACTGTAACATCAAATGAATGTCTCTATCATTCTTTTCTACCTCAGACTGAACCAAAGAAAGTGGAAGAAGCCCTTCAAGATGCTGATTGGGTGCAAGCAATGCAGAAAGAGTTAAATGAATTTGAAAGAAATAAAGTCTGGACCCTAGTGCCAAGTCCAAAGAACAGATCAGTTGTTGGCAGAAAATGGGTGTTCAGAAATAAAACTGACAGTGATGGCATAATTACAAGGAACAAAGCTAGGCTGGTTGCTAAGGGCTACTCTCAACAGGAGGGTATTGATTATGATGAAACATTTGCACCAGTTGCTAGATTGGAAGCTGCCAATTTCTTGGAAACAGAAATCAATTTCCACATCAACTGCAGAAGCAGGATATATTACTGTAGGAAGCTGTTGTGCACAGATTCTTTGGATGAAAAATCAGTTACTGGATTACGGGTTAGAATTTTCTAAAATACCTATTTGCTGTGATAACCTGTCACACCCCCAACTTAACCAGCAAAATTAAATATAACTATTACATTATTTTAAAAATAAATAAACATAACCAAATCCAAGATCTTACATTTTAGGGTTTGGAAACAGCCCAACACTACCATCTATTACAGCTGATTTTAAATATCGAGTCCTCACACAAAACTACTATCTCTTATTCTACCTGAGCTCGAACATAAACATCAGCATCACAGGTCTTACGGGCGGTCTGCTTGAATCTAACCATAGCTGCTAGCTGTAATATCAGGGTAAAGTAAGGAGTGAGCCAAATGCTCAACAAGTGCTAAACCGTACGATACAAAATATAAATCGAGATATACATTAAAGAATGACAATGGAAAGACATAACCAATGATAATGAGAGATAAAACTTTGGGTGATGGCATCATTTTGCTTGTATCAAAACAATTTCAAAACCATATCTTAATCAAAATCATTTTATGATGCTACGGATTACAGCCGGTGATCAGCCGCGAAGTAATCCCGAACCTCGCTGGGTTCTAGAACATTAATGGGAATCCCTAGGCAACTTTTAAGCCTAATATAAGTGTGGAAAGGACTCGCGTCTCAGTCCAGATCCACTATTCAAAGAAAACATTTATCCCCCTTTGGGACTGAAAACCCACGTTTTATTTATTTCAAAAACTGATGCCGATTTATAACAAAATATCTTTTAACAGTAAGCATTTTTATCAAGGGATTATAGACCAACTCGAAACACGGGAATTATGGTACTAAATCTCAGGGCCATGATCCACTAAACTTTACTCCATTAGGGTAACGGAAAGGTTTTCATACATATAACTTGGACAAGAAAAATTAGTGAGGCTATTGGATATTATGTAGGGGTAATGCCAAACTGGGCTTAAAGCAATGGTTTCTCGTCAAGGCACAAGTGCTGGATCACCAAGAAGATAAGCTTCATGAATACTAAGGGTGTTAAGGTATGAAGAAATGATCTTTAACTCATGTTATATCAGAATTGTCAAGCTTTAAGATAAGAAAGAGGGGTATCAATCAATGAGGAATCACTTTGATAAATATCTGGCTTTCAGGGTTCAAGGTAAGGTTCTGTAGGGGTTCAAGTATCAGGATGAGATATCAATACTTAGGAATCATCAGCATGTTCATCAAGAGAATCAACCAAGAGTTATAACTACCTTTTCTTTTATCATGGCATTCAAAATTACTTTAATATACTATCATGATAAGACTTTTAAACTACTTGCAATACGTACTCGAGGGTTCATGGCATTTATATATGATTAAAAGATAAACATAAGATATGCTTGATTTAAATATATCAAAATGACTCAGGATAGTTGCATCGATATATATCAACTATTTACAGTGGATACGAAAGACAAGTTGAATCACTTGCCTTGAGAAAGGCTGGTCTGGTCTGACTCGTAGGAGCAACTGGAAGCTTCACTCGACCTTTATGGCAAGTTTTCCCTCATCTCGAGATCCTACATAAATAATAATAATCCTCGTTATAATATATTCTCACCAACTTAACCTATTCACATCCCGTAATTAAACACAAATGACACTTAGGCGTATATGCACTTAATTTGTATTCACCTTCAAAATATACTTGCACACAAAGCCACATATACTCACATATTATATTTTAATACCAAATATTACCATATACACCATAATGCAACACTAGGCTTGGATGATCTCGATTCACAACTTAAGTCACTTGGTCGCTAAAGTAGACAAAGCCTTCAAATTTTGGCTTCCTAACTCGGTGTGCATTTACTAAACTATCCTAGACCTATTGACCCTCACTTGGGCCTTTTGCTCTACTGACCTTATACTATCTTGCAACTATGGTGGTAAACCTAAATCTCACTCCTAAGTGTTCTAAAACTATGTGATAAGTGAAAGTGCTCACTGGTGCAAATTTCAGAATGACATCTATAGTTTCTTGAGTGCATTAAACACCCTTAAACTATAGGTTTTCCTTCAAAACTTTTACACAAGAATCTCCTGACCTTAGGGCATCTCCCAAACTTGATGTGGCTCAAAGGCCTGGCTTGGGCCTTCTTAAGCCTAAGCTTAAAGTCCATGGTTCCCCTGTTTTTCTAGGCAGAAAACGTCCTGACTTGAATTAACTTGTGACAGATGGTTCTAACTCATATCCTATGAACTATGGTTGGAAAAACTTCTCTGACACTCCCTCTAACTAAGTCCCAACAGGGCCTAATGACGGCCTACCCATGACATGGTCAAATCTCCCTATTTCCAAGTTGCAACAAACTGTCCCTTGCTGGACAGATTTTGTTATTCTACTTGTGCACCTAACCAAACGACATGCAAACCTCTAACCAACACCTAAAACCTTTTATATACTCCCAATACTAACTTCTGGTGGCTTGGGCCTCAAAGTGCACATCAATGACATGGTCAAAACTCACTCTAAACCTCAGGGTACTAAACTGATTTTCTGCAGAAACTATAACTCTCCTTTCTCCAAGGTTTTGACTTGAGAAACTCAACCACCAACAACCCAATACCCAAACCAAGACTTAAACATGGTGATATACTGAACTAACTCCCTTATACTCAAAATAATCTTGGTGGAGATCATCCTTACCTAAGGTGCAATCATGGCAACACAAAAGACACCACATTTCACAACTCACAAATCATCAAGTTTTTTGAAAATAACAAGTTATGTTTTTTTTATAAAATATACCCGAATTATTACAAAGATTGAGCAAAGCAACAAGATTGATCTCAAGGACCATTCATTCGGCTCCCTTAAGGTCATGGCCGAATGAAATGGAAGGGAAATGGCCATTCAACATCAAGAGTTTCCTTCTCAAGACTTGGCACTTCACCATTCCTTGTAGTCCTCTCAAAAACAACCTTAAATCCATAAGAATCAAGGTTGTACTTTGAGTTTCAACTAAAACCTTGACATGCAACCTTAAAACTTAAACTTTTTACTCAAAACTCCTTGAAATATATGTGATCATGATATGGGAAGTAGTATTTACTTGTATAGAAGGTGAGAACTTAATTAGGAATGAAGAAAATGGGGAGGGGGTGATTCTCGGCTAAAACCCGAGAGTGAGAGAGAGGAGGGCCGAGAGTGAAAGAGGGAGGAGGGAGGGAGGAGAAAATGTGGTGTGAGTGGAGTGAATGATCATGCCATTTACTTATTTTATGGTTTTTGATTTGACAAAATGTGAGTGGGAATGAGAATTGACAAGACTATCCTTCCAATTATACTTGGATCATTTTGCATGCAAGGGCAAAGAAGGAATTTGGCTAGTAAAATAAGAGTTAATGGGGTTGGAATTGTCTCTTTAGCCCTTTAAATTGAATAGAAAAGGATTTGAATGCAAGGGCAACCATGTAATTTGCTAAATATGACAACTAAAATTTATAAAGATTTATTTTTATAAAATAAAATACAAGTTCTAAAATTATAAAATTTATACCATAAAATAACTTGGATTTTTAGAAATTTTATAAAACCACTTTTGAAATTTGTGAACAAAATAACTTTTAAAAAGAAATTTATTCAAGGTTTAAAATATTCCTTATAAATCAAAAATAAAAGAAATAAATAAACTTTTGCTTTGAAAAATCATATACCACATAATGCAAATTTAAGACGCAGGAACATTCACACGAGCATATAATAGTTGAATATATTGGCATTCGGTTTTAAAATTGCACCAAATTTACAAATAGTATTAAACGAAGATGCCGGTTGTAACATCCTCTCCCCCTTAAGGGATTCTGTCCCCAGAATCTAAGAGAACAGATGAGGATACCGGGAACGTATATCAGACTCTAACTCCCAAGTCGATTCTTCGACCTTAGGGTTTCTCCAAAGTACTTTTACTAACTTTATTGTCTTATTCCTAAGACTATTCTCTTGCCAGTCGAGTATATTGACAGGTTGCTCCACAAATGACAGGTCTGCCTGAATTTCTATAGGTTCATATTTTATCACATGACTAGCGTCAGGATTATACTTCTTAAGCAATGACAAATGGAGCACATTATGCACATGCTGATACTGAGGTGGTAAGGCCAACTCGTAGGCCACCTTCCCCACTTGACTCAAAATTTCAAAAGGACCTATATATCTAGGTGCTAACTTCCCTTTCTTGCCAAATCTAGACAACCCTTTTCTAGGTGACACTTTCAACAAAACAGCTTCGCCAATTTGGAATCGAACATCCTTACGCGCTGGATCCGCATACTTCCTCTGTCTATCTTGAGCAGCAAGCAACCTTTTCTGAATTAACTTGACTGTGTCATGCAACTGTTGTACCAATTCTGAGCCGAGAATCCTTCCTTCTCCTACTTCATCCCAACTTGTTGGTGATCTACATTTTCGCCCATACAAAGCTTCGTATGGTGGCATGCTAATACTCGAATGATAGCTATTGTTGTAAGAGAATTCAATCAACGGCAAGTGGTCGTCCCAACTTCCTGCAAAATCGATTGCACAACTACGCAACATGTCTTTGATTTTTTGAATTGTCCTTTCGCTCTGACCATCAGTCTGCGGGTGGTATGCCGTGCTCATATTCAACTTTGTGCCAAGACATTCTTGAAATTGCTTCCAAAATCTCGAGTTAAATCGGGGATCTCTGTCTGAAACTATTGATACGGGTACTCCATGCCTTAGTACGATTTCACGCACATAAAGATGAACCAATTTGTACAGTGATGACTTCTCGTTAATTGGAAGGAAATGCGCTGACTTCGTAAGACGATCAACTATAACCCATATAGCGTCATGCCCGGATTTCGTTCGCGGTAGTCCTACTATAAAGTCCATAGCAATATTTTCCTATTTCCATTCTGGAATCTTTAGGGGCTGAATTAATCCGCTTGGTCATTGATGTTCTGCCTTCACCTTCTGACA
Source organism: Apium graveolens (assembly GCF_009905375.1). Taxonomy (NCBI): domain Eukaryota; kingdom Viridiplantae; phylum Streptophyta; class Magnoliopsida; order Apiales; family Apiaceae; genus Apium; species Apium graveolens. Next base: position 157,600,876 of record NC_133653.1, read on the forward strand.
AGTATAACACTTCGCAACCCATTCTGTCACGTCCCGCTTCATATTTGGCCACCAAAAGTTCTGCTTTAAGTCCCGATACATCTTGGTGCTTCCCGGGTGGATTGAAAATTTCGAATTATGGGCTTCGTGTAGGATCTCATTCTTTAATTCAGGTACATGAGGAATCCAAATTCTGGAAGAAAACCTTAGTATCCCTTGCTCATCCCTTTGAGTATTAATCTCCTCTCCAGTCAACTGATTCTTCTCTTTCTCCATTACTTCTTCTTGACATTTCTTTATCTTTTCCACTAGTGTTGGCTGAAAAGTCATTGCACAACAAACTTCTTCAACTTTTCCACATTCACAAAGTTCCACTTCAAATCTCTTGATTTCTTCAGACAATTCCTTTGGTGTTGTCATCATATTCAGCCTCTCTTTCCTACTTAGAGCATCGGCCATAACATTCGCCTTTCCAGGATGGTAATTTATCGAGCAGTCATAGTCCTTGATCAATTCCAGCCATCTCCTCTGCCTCATATTGAGCTCCTTCTGAGTGAAAATGTACTTTAAACTCTTATGATCTGTGTAGATTTCACACTTTTCTCCGTAGAGGTAATGCCTCCAAATCTTAAGTGCGAACACTATAGAGGCTAGTTACAAGTCATGCGTCGGGTACTTCAACTCATGCGGTTTTAACTGTCTGGACGCATACGCAATCACCTTACTATGTTACATTAACACACAGCCCAATCCCTTATGTGAAGCATCGCTGAATATCACAAAGTTTCCTTGGTCATCTGGAAGCACTAATACCGGAGTTGTTACTAATCTTTGCTTCAACTCTTGAAAGCTATCTTCACATTCTGCACTTCATTCAAACTTTTGATTCTTCCTGGTTAACTTGGTCAACGGCGTGGTGATTTTTGAAAAATCCTTGACAACCCTTCTATAGTATCTTGCCAATCCTAGAAAACTTCGCACTTTCGTAGGAGTCTTTGGCCTCTCCCAACTCATAACTGCCTCAATCTTTGCCGGATCCACTTTAACTCCTTCATTTCCAATGACATGCCCCAAAAATTGAACTTCCTTTAACCAAAACTCACATTTGGTAAACTTGGCATATAACTTCTCTTGACGAAGTATCTCCAATGCTATCCAGAGATGTTGCTTATGTTCTTCTTCCAACTTTGAATAAATAAGGATGTCATCAATGAATACCACTACAAACTTGTCCAAATACTTCTTAAATACTCGATTCATCAGATCCATAAATGTGGCCGGGGCATTGGTCAACCCAAACGGCATTACTAGGAATTCATAATGCCCATATCTGGTCCTGAATGCTGTCTTGGGAATATCTTCTTCCTTGATCTTTAATTGATGGTATCCCGATCTCAAGTCGATCTTTGAAAAGCCTTTTGCTCCCTTCAGCTGGTCAAAAAGGTCATATATTCTTGGTAGCGGGTAGCGGTTCTTGATCGTTACCTTATTCAACTCCCGATAATCTATGCATAGTCGCATACTCCCATCTATCTTCTTTACAAACAGAATAGGTGATCCCCATGGCGACGTACTTGGCCGTATCACTCCTTTATCCAACAATTCTTGTAACTGGCTCGCCAACTCTTTCATTTCTTCTGGTGCCATCCTATATGGGGCCTTTAAAACTAGTTCCGTGCCTGGAGCAAGGTTGATCTCAAACTCGATTTGTCGATCTGGTGGTAAGCCTGGTAGTTCATTTGGAAATACATCGGAAAACTCGTTAACTACGGATATATCTTCTATGTTGGGACTGCCTTTTTCTGAATCCACTACATAAGCTAGGAACGACTCACAACCTTTTCTAAGTAGCTTATTAGTCTGAATGATTGTAAGAAATAGTTGCTCTTGCCTCTGTCCCTTAAATACTACCTTCTCTCCACTCTTCATCTTTAAATACACTTTCTTGGTCTTACAATTAATCTGAGCGTTATTCTCTCCTAACCAATCCATTTCTAAAATTATATCGAACTCTCCCAACTTGAAGAGTATCAAGTCAGCTGAAAACTTATATCCCGAAATATCAATCTCATACTTCGTAGAGAATTGATTCACATGAATCTTCTCTTGGTTCGCAATTACCACATTTACTACCTCGCTCATAATCATTTTATCAAATTGAAGCTTATCAACAAAAGTTTCTGATATGAAAGATCTTGTTGCTCCTGAATCAATCAATACCTTAGCTTTGACATTATTGAGTAAAAGTGTACCTGCTATCACCTCAGAATTCTGAACAACATCCTTCATCTTTAGATCAAATGTCCTTGCTGTTGCTTGCGGGGTTGATGTAGGTGGTGGAGGTAATGCCAATACCTCAGCTGGCACGCTCGCACTGGTACTTGCCACGTTCATTAAAACTTTGAGTGGTTCGGTTGCCTTGCACTCCCTAGCTATGTGTCCAATCTTCCCACACTTGTAATAGGTAACTCCTGGCTTCGGCATCTTGCACTCATTCACCAAATGTCCCTTCTGGTTACACCTATAGCAGGTCATGCTCAGTTTATTGCAGACTCCAGGGTGCCTTCTTCCACAGTGCTTGCATTCGGGTCTCTGGAACCTGTTTTCTCCAACTTGGCCTTGGCTTGCCTGGTTGTTCCCCTTTGATTCTTGCCTTTTACCCAAATTTCCCTTCTTTTGAAAATTTTCGCCCTTATGGAATCCGATCCTCTTTACATTCTGATCTTGTGAACTTCCGGCTTCAGACTTTTCTCCATACAATGGAACCTTCCTCTTCTTGTTATCCCTTACCTTCCTTGACTGCATCCCATTATTCTCAATCAGAGCAGCTTTCTGTACTACTCCCGCATAAGTTTCAAGCTCAAACATAGCTACTCTATCTCTGATCCAAGGCTCCAATCCTTGCTCAAACTTCTTCGCTTTTTCCTCCTCGGTGCTGGTATACTTTGTCACAAACCTTGACAACTCAGTGAACTTCTTCTCATACTCCAGTACCGTCATGTTCCCTTGCTTCAACTCCAAAAATTTAAGCTCCATCTGATTCTGCATGTACTTAGGGTAATACTTATCCAGAAATAACTTCTTAAATCTCTCCCAAGAAATTTGCTGGGTTACTTCCATAGCTTTTACTGATTCCCGCCAATAGATGACTTCGCCCTTCAAGAAGTAAGTAGCATACGGCGTCTTCTGATCGTCTCCTAACTGTACCAACTCAAAAGCACTTTCCATTTCCTTAATCCATGTGTTAGCTATTACTGGATCAGTGGTATCATGGAATGCAGGTGGATTCACATTCTGAAAAGCCTTGAAAGTGACAACTTGTCTAGGTGGTACTGGTGGTTCAGGTGGTTGGTGTGGTTCATGGTTATCTTGGTTTTCAATTTGTTGTTGAAGAGTTAGTTGTTGTTGAGCTATAGCATTGGTTTGTTGTTGCAAAGCTTCCAGTATTCGAAGAATATTTGGGTCTGTGGTAGATGTGGTTGTTGGGTTCTTTTTTTTGGGAGGCATGATCCTGAAATAAGAGTTATGCCAAAACAAATATGAATGATAAAATAATTTGAGGGTATCGCATGGCATTCTTGTTTACTTATGAGGTCAAGTTTCAAGTTAAGCAGATATGGCGATGCATATAAAAACGTAAAATAACCGTTGAGAGCAAATGGAACAATAGGGCATGATTATTGAAATATAAAGGTCACAATACATAGGATTAGGACAAAGTCTGATTCTAGGAACAACAGGCTTATTTAAAGGAAATAACGGAAACAACTGGGAATTCTACAGAGTCTAATAGTACAACAACATGAAAAGGTAAATGGAAAGAACTAAGGCTCTACTCCATCTGAACGGGGCTTGATAGTCTTTTCCTCTCGAAGCGTCTTCACAATGCTCTGGAGCTCATCCACCACCATCTGAATGACATACTGGCTGGTGCGGTCCCGGTGCGCTGGCATCTCCTCAAGCTTAGTGTTGACGTATTGAACCAAGGTCTCAAGTCTCGTAGTCATCTGCTCCTTGGGCTTCCCTTTATAGTTTCGGCTGTCCGGGTACACGTTCTTCAGTCGGTCTATCAGTCGGTCGTACTTTCCCTGAAGCATGTCAAACTCGCGCCTCAACTCAGCATACACGGAGAAAGCAATAGTGTCGTCCAACCCAGAGGGTGTCGAGGAATGCGCCCTTTGCTGACAACCAATAAGAGGAGTATTAATAATAAATTTACTTAACCTACTCTCTCGCGTATTATCTATAGCCTATATATATACCCTAGAACCTATTTGGGCTGTCTAGGGACTCTAAACCGTAGCTCTGATACCAAAATCTGTCACACCCCCAACTTAACCAGCAAAATTAAATATAACTATTACATTATTTTAAAAATAAATAAACATAACCAAATCCAAGATCTTACAGTTTAGGGTTTGGAAATAGCCCAACACTACCATCTATTACAGCTGATTTTAAATATCGAGTCCTCACACAAAACTACTATCTCTTATTCTACCCGAGCTCGAACATAAACATCAGCATCACAGGTCTTACGGGCGGTCTGCTTGAATCTAACCATAGCTGCTAGCTGTAATATCAGGGTAAAGCAAGGAGTGAGCCAAATGCTCAACAAGTGCTAAACCGTACGATATAAAACATAAATCGAGATATACATTAAAGAATGACAATGGAAAGACATAACCAATGATAACGAGAGATAAAACTTTGGGTGATGGCATCATTTTCCTTGTATCAAAACAATTTCAAAACCATATTTTAATCAAAATCATTTTATGACGCTACGGATTACAGCCGGTGATCAGCCGCGAAGTAATCCCGAACCTCGCTGGGTTCTAGAACATTAATGGGAATCCCTAGGCAACTTTTAAGCCTAATATAAGTGTGGAAATGACTCGCGTCTCAGTCCAGATCCACTATTCAAAGAAAACATTTATCCCCTTTGGGACTGAAAACCCACATTTTATTTATTTAAAAAACTAATGCCGATTTATAACAAAATCTCTTTTAACAGTAAGCATTTTTATCAAGGGATTATAGACCAACTCGAAACACGGGAATTATGGTACTAAATCTCAGGGCCATGATCCACTAAACTTTACTCCATTAGGGTAACAGAAAGGTTTTCATACATAAAACTTGGACAAGAAAATTTAGTGAGGCTATTGGATATTATGTAGGGGTAATGCCAAACTGGGCTTAAAGCAATGGTTTCTCGTCAAGGCACAAGTGCTGGATCACCAAGAAGATAAGCTTCATGAATACTAAGGGTGTTAAGGTATGAAGAAATGATCTTTAACTCAGGTTATATCAGAATTGTCAAGCTTTAAGATAAGAAAGAGGGGTATCAATCAATGAGGAATCACTTTGATAAATATCTGGCTTTCAGGGTTCAAGGTAAGGTTCTATAGGGGTTCAAGTATCAGGATGAGATATCAATACTTAGGAATCATCAGAATGTTAATCAAGAGAATCAACCAAGAGTTATAACTACCCTTTCTTTTATCATGGCATTCAAAATTACTTTAATATACTATCATGATAAGACTTTTGAACTACTTGCAATACGTACTCGAGGGTTCATGGCATTTTTATATGATTCAAAGATAAACATAAGATACCCTTGATTTAAATATATCAAAATGACTCAGGATAGTTGCATCGATATATATGAACTATTTACAGTGGATACAAAAGATAAGTTGAATCACTTTCCTTGAGAAATGCTGGTCTGGCCTGACTGGTAGGAGCAACTGGAAGCTTCACTCGACCTTTATGGCAAGTTTTCCCTCGTTTCGAGATCCTACATAAATAATAATAATCCTCATTATAATATATTCTCACCAACTTAACCTATTCACATCCCGTAATTAAACACAAATGGCACTTAGGCCTATATGCACTTAATTTGTATTCACCTTCAAAATATACTTGCACACAAAGCCACATATACTCACATATTATATTTTAATACCAAATATTACCATATACACCATAATGCAACACTAGGCTTGGATGATCTCGATTCACAACTTAAGTCACTTGGTCGCTAAACTAGACAAAGCCTTCAAATTTTGGCTTCCTAACTCGGTGTGCCTTTACTAAACTATCCGAGACCTATTGACCCTCACTTGGGCCTTTTGCTCTACTGACCTTATACTATCTTGCAACTATGGTGGTCAACCTAAATCTCACTCCTAAGTGTTCTAAAACTATGTGATAAGTGAAAGTGCTCACTGGTGCAAATTTCAGAATGACATCTATGGTTTCTTGAGTGCATTAAACACCATTAAACTATAGTTTTTCCTTCAAAACTTTTACACAAGACTCTCCTGACCTTAGGGAATCTCTCAAACTTTATGTGGCTCAAAGGCCTGGCTTGGGCCTTCTTGGGCCTAAGCTTAAAGTCCATGGTTCCCCTGTTTTTCTGGGAAGAAAATGCCCTGACTTGAATTAACTTGTGACACATGGTTCTAACTCATATCCTATGAAATATGGTTGGAAAAACTTCTCTGACACTCCCTCTAACTAAGGCCTAATAGGGCCTAATGAGGGTCTACCCATGACATGGTCAAATCTCCCTATTTCCAAGTTGCAATAAAACTGTCCCCTGCTGGACAGATTTTGTTATTCTACTTGTGGACCTAACCAAACGACATGCAAACCTCCAACCAACACCTAAAACCTTTTATATACTTCCAATACTAACTTCTGGTGGCTTGGGCCTCAAAGTGCACATCAATGACATGGTCAAAACTCACTCTAAACCTCAGGGTACTAAACTGATTTTCTGCAGAAACTATAACTCTCATTTCTCCAAGGTTTTGACTTGACAAACTCAACCACCAACAACCCAATACCCAAACCAAGACTTAAACATGGTGATCTACTGAACTAACTCCCTTATACTCAAAATAATCTTGGTGGAGATCATCCTTACCTAAGGTGCAATCATGGCAACACAAAAGACACCACATTTCACAACTCACAAATCATCAAGTTTTTTGAAAATAACAAGTTATGTTTTTTTTTTATAAAATATACCCGAATTATTACCATGCATCAAGGAACACTAATCAATATTAACACCTTATTCCTACTGAAATTAAAGCTTACTAACAAAATCTTTCCAAATGATCAAAATCTTATAACATTCTAAGAGAAATCCACATGCATGCATGTCTTCGAGTTTACCAACCAAAGCAACATGTTTTCTAAATATATTTCACCATGAAATTGACATGCAAGCCTATAATAAGCTATATCTAGATGATCACTTAGCATGCAAAGAGTTTCATGAAATTTTCACTACAAGATTCATGCCATTATCACATAAACAAACAAAGATTGAACAAAGAAACAAGAATGATTTCAAGAACCATTCATTCGGCTCCCTTAAGGTCATGGCCAAATGAAATGGAAGGGAAATGGCCATTCAACATCAAGAGTTTCCTTCTCAAGACTTGGCACTTCACCATTCCTTGTAGTCCTCTCAAAAACAACCTTAAATTCATAAGAATCAAGGTTGTACTTTGAGTTTCAACTAAAACCTTGACATGCTACCTTAAAACTTAAACTTTTTACTCAAAACTCCTTGAAATATATGTGATCATGATATGGGAAGTAGTATTTACTTGTATAGAAGGTGAGAGCTTAATGAGGAATAAAGAAAATGGGGAGGGGGTGATTCTCGGCTAAAACCCGAGAGTGAGAGAGGGAGGAGGGAGGGAGGAGAAAATATGGTGTGAGTAGAGTGAATGATCATGCCATTTGCTTGTTTTATGGTTTTTGATTTGACAAAATATGAGTGGGAATGAGAATTGACAAGACTATCCTTCCAATTATACTTGAATCATTTTGCATGAAAGGGCAAAGAAGGAATTTGGCTAGTAAAATAAGAGTTAGTGGGGTTGGAATTGTCTCTTTAGCCCTTTAAATTGAATAGAAAAGGATTTGCATGCAAGGGCAACCATGTAATTTGCTAATTATGACAACTAAAATTTATAAAGATTTATTTTTATAAAATAAAATACAAGTTCTAAAATTATAAAATTTATACCAAAACATAACTTGGAGTTTTAGTAATTTTATAAAACCACTTTTGAAATTTGTGAACAAAATAACTTTTAAAAAGAAATTTATTCAAGGTTTAAAATATTCCTTATAAATCAAAAATAAAAGAAATAAATAAACTTTTACTTTGAAAAATCATATACCACATAACGCAAATTTAAGACGCAGAAATTCTCATTCACACGGGCATACAATAGTTGAATATATTGGCATTCGGTTTTAAAATTGCACCAAATTTACAAATAGTATTACACGAAGATGCCGGTCATAATATAATCAAAGTGCTATTGCTATGACAGGTAATCCAGTTCAACACTCAATGAGAAAGCACATCAGCGTTATGTACCATTTCATAAGGGAACATGTGATGGAAGGTACAGTGGAATTGCATTTTGTTCCAACAGATCAACAACTAGCAGATATCTTCACAAAACCACTGTGTGAAGCTACTTTTATAAGAATGGTAAATGAACTTGGAATGGTTTCAGGTTCTTTCTCTAAATCTGCTTAGTTTTTGTTCTCATGCATCATACTTTATGATCAGTGTTTACAGATTTTCTTATCTTCATGGAATTTGTTCTTATATTGAAATTCATTAAATGCTGATTGTTATCTGATATGGATCTATATACTCTGATAGTGATTTGAATGTTCTGTGACTATTCAATCCAATGAGATAACTGTGTTAGATGCTGACCTAGTAGTATTTAACATACTAGAAATCCCATTTTTGAATTAGTTGTTTATGTGGAAATTCATTAACACAAGCAAATTCTGATTTTGAGCTACTTTGTGTATCTTATTACTAAGTCACAAACTAGATTCTTGCTTCTTATCTGTCAAATTCTGATGTCAGTAAATCTTAAGGATGAACCTAAATGCTGATAAGCCTCACTTATCTGAAGAAAAGAAAAGAAAAGAAAATTAAAGCCAGGTACTCCTTTGAGATCTAGAGTAAATATATGGAAGGGAAGACCCACGTGCATTGCTGGTATTAAGTAATATGCATTTGGAAAAGCAAATAAATTTTTCTTGGTGACTTTTCACATTCTCTGATTACTGGAGAAATACTCTGATAATAGCATAAATTCTGATAGCAGTTGTGACTCATTTACACTGAGGAGCCACCGTGAAAAAGAATTCTAAAAGATGCATAAAATGAGCACAAACAGTTGAGGTAGACTCATGCACAAATTTATCCTATAGTAGACTTTATTATTAATGATAGATTTTAAGCACTTTTCTTAGTTATGCCTTATTTATAAGATGTACTGAAGTATATCACACTTTAATCTTTATCTGATATTTTGTTTATACACCCACTCTCACTCCATATGAATGATGAAAATTACTGTGGTGATTAAGTTGTTTTTGACAAACAGTTAAGTGTCATTTGCATAAATTCCGAGGACAAGTTCTGATGGAAGTTCTGATGATTAAACTCTGAAGAAAACAAGTCAGTATTTGTATGAAGAAGCACATATACAAACGTTCACTTTTTGAGTACAGAAGCCATGTTCTGATGATTGTTAAAATCTGATAATAATCAAGTTCTGATATTAAATCCTGATGGAATCTCTGATGCTTATGTGGCATTATTCTTTACTTGACTTATTTGTGGTAAATACTGTAACGGTCATATTTAATCAGAATATAATTAGGTGAGATAAAAACAATCATAATCATTTGGATTAGTGGTAAACGTGTTTGTCTTGAACAACTGCATGTGCACGTTAATTATTGCTTATTTCTCGTGCCAACTAACTCTGCTTTAACTATTTACTGGCTGATGGTGTACAAGTGTCTGTTTTACTTCTAAAAAGGACTATTGGTGGAGAGAGTATATATATGGGAGTTAAAAGATTGTCTAATCTTTTACCTACTTTCTATTCTTAATCTCTCTTATTTTCTCTCTCTCTCTCTCTAATATTCTCTGAAGCTTTTTCATACAGGACTTTTATCAAACCACTTGTGCACAATATATTTTCTCACTTATTTCTTACAGAATTGGCACCAAAAGGCATAGTTTTTAATGGAGCTAAGTTTGTCCCCAATAATTACTTGGCTATTCTTAGCAAAAGTGAAGCCCAATCAGATCTTCATTTCGTTCAGGACTTTCTCGCTAACTCCGAGATAGGTTATGCACTGACCCAACCAGACACATTCTCAGGAACTCAAGTGCTGGAGTTCTGGACAGGAGTGTATGATGATGGTGGTGCCAATGGGTCCCCAAGTATTATCTTTACAACAGGGGAGGATGCCCATGTGGTGACTTTGGCCACAGTTCGACAAGCACTACATCTGTCAGAAAACTGCACATTCTCAACAGTTGAGGAGCCAGTTCTTCAACAGCTAATGGCCAATCTGGGCTATGAGAAAACTCTGGCAAAGATGGGATACTTGAAGAGACCCTACATAAGGAGGGAATGAAGTTTCTTCTTTGACTGCATCACCAGGACTTTTGGAAATAAGTGTTCAAATTTTGATGCAATTTCAATCCTCAGTCAGCAAATTGGGTATGCTTAAATTACTCAATCTCATTTTGATTATGCTAGTGATGTACTAGGTTTTATTGGTGATAGAATGCCATAAGACAGAAACACGGTCTATTTTGCTAGATTCTGTCAGCTATTATACAGTTTTTGTTGCTCTGATGCACCACAACTTGCAAGTGAGTTAATTTCACCTTTTAAACTTGCTAAGAGAGCATTTACTGACTTATTATCTACTGATAATAAGAAAACTGTTTTGAGATTCCTCCAAATTCCTACATCTGTCAAACAGTTTTTGGTAAACTCTGACCCAAACACTTACACCTCCATATATACTGATGTCCAACCAACCCAACCTTCATCAGCACCTACCACAACTACACAAACACCTCAAACTTCTCAACCTCAACCAACTCAACCCACCATCAGGACATATTTCAAACCAACACAATCATCTCAACCTCAACCATCAACACATACCATCAGTCCTTCATCTTCTAGGCCAAAAAGGGCTAAATCTGTTCCTAAATCTCCAATAAAGAGAAGAAGGATGCTTCTAAGGGATGAGTCTGATGATAAGGAGGAAGCACAGGTTCATGCATCAGAACCTGTGATAGATGAAGCTGAGAATGTTACCTCTCAGAAAGCAACTGCAGCTAAAGGTTCTAATACCTTAAAAAGAAAGAGAACAGTAAACTCTAATGATAAAGCAACTCCTTCATTTGTAAGGAGATTAAAGAAAATGAGGGCTAACAAGCACATGGCTAAGCCTCCATCAGAAGATACTAAAGAAGCTGAGGAAGGAGATCAGGAATCTCTGATCTCAAAAGAGCCAATTATCATTGAATCTCTGGCACCTCCAGCTAAAGACAAAGACACTGTTCAGGATACAGTGGTTATACCTCCAGTCTCTCCTCTTCATGAAGATATTACAGTTGAAGATTCAGGCTTAAGTACTGAAATTGACATCAATAGGCTGCACATTCCTACTATTCTTTATTTGGAAGCACCTACAGCAGCTCAGACATCTCCAACTCATTCTCCAATCTTAAATGCTGATGCTGAGATACCATTTACATCAATTCTGGATCAAGAACTTGAAGATCATAATTTAGATGAAATTGAATCAAAAACTCCTATAGCCTCAAATACTGTTGTGTTATCAGAGGATAATGAGTCTTCATCAAGCTCTGGAGACAGTGTCTCAGTACATACTCTAGCTCCTGTACTTGGAAATGAAGCATTGGTCAAGAAATTTGTTGAAAAGGATGCTCCTGTACCTTGGGATGAAACTCATAGAGGAGTAGAGTGGACCAAGAAGTGGAATGAAACTGATTTCATTCCAAGCTCTAAAGTATTGACATACCATATTGGTAAAGCTGATGAGTTGCTCACAAATGCTGATTTCAAGACACAACTCAAAGTCACAGCTCTGTCTACCAAAAATCTTCAGGGTCTACACTCTGCTACTCAAGAAAAGGTTGACAAACTTCTAGAAAATGCTGAAAAGCTGGATATGGAGACCAAGCTTGATAAAAAGAGGTTTATCAGACCTATTTCTGAGAAAGTAGAATCAATTGAGAAAGCTCAAGAGAAGCAACATGCCCAAATCTCTGAGGTCCTGGCTAATCAAGCTTCTCAACAGGCTCAATTGGGTGAGATCCAATCTTCAGTAGAACTTCTTCTCTCACTCCTACTATCAGATGATGATAAAAAAGGGGAGAAGATAGTTAAGTCCAAATGCTCTAATGATCAAGTACTGAAGAAGAAAGATGATGAAGCTGATGAACAGGAAAACCCTAGCAAGGGTAGAGGTCAAGTTCAAAGTAAAGGGCATATCAGCAAAGTTTTTTCAAGGAAACTAATTACTGATGCAAGCAGATCTTATATTCAAAAGAAGACAAGTTCTGAAGCTGCTCAAACTCAAAATCTGATAGCAAGTACTGAAACTCAAAATCTGATATCAAGTTCTGATGAGCAAATTCTGATAACAAAGCCTGATGTTCTGATACAAGGTGGAAGTCAAATTTCTTAAAAGTTCATGCAAACTCTGAAGCTCAAAGGGAAGTAGACTACTGTCTACTACAAGGATCCCAAGATTCAGATTCTTGATGAGGAAATTGCTAGAAGATTGTGTATGAAGCATAATCCAGGAATGGATTTGGAAAATCTCAAGGAGGAAGAAGCTAAATTTAAAGCTAAAAAGAAAAATCTAAATCCAAAAGCTTCTGTTGCAAAGAAACCTCCAAGGCCTAAAGTAAAAGGCATCGTGATCAAGGAAAAGTCACATACTGAGGCATCAAAGCCCAAGACTAGATCAGAGACTGAGATTGATCCCAAAGACAAAGGGAAAGGAAAAGTTGATAAACCAACCAAGCCACTGGAGATGAAAATTCCTCAAACTCTGATAAAGCCAGTGTGCAAAATAGTTCAAGTTACTGATGATAATCTTGCTGAAGATAGAGATGTTCAAACTCTAAAAAGAAAGAAGATTTATAAAGAATCAAAGACAACCTCTGACAAGGTTCAAGTTGTTCAGAGTGAAGAATAGCAAGCTATAACTGAAACAGCAAGTTCTGATAAAGTCAACCTCTGACAGTGCTCAAGTTGATTTAGACAAGATGGAAGTAGTTGATAAAAAAAAACTTCTATGGAAAAATGTCAAACCATCAGATCTAAAGAAAATCCAAGTGTTGTCTACCTTCATGACTATTGGGTTAAATGCTAGAGAACCAAGAGATAGGGATGGACTAGATTCTGATGAAGCAAAGATCAAAACAGGAGTTGAAGTTGCTACTAGAGATCCATTTCTATTGACTGACAGACCTCTTGAAGATATTACACAGAAACACCTTGATAAGGTTATCTCTGTTCAAGTGGTACTGGATGCTCATGACAAGCACAATGTAAAGGAAAATATGATTCTATTTCTTGAAGATGGAAGGACATATCAGATGTCAGAATCAGATGTGCTGAATAAATCACTGAAAGGACTTCAATTCTTTCATTACCTTTTAGAGGTAAAGTCTGATATTACCAGGAGATGGTCAAACTTCGTATTGAAGACCATCAGAGATAAAGCAAGAATTTCTGATTCAAGAGTTACATAATTCATTCCTAGTATTGTTGAAGATGATGGAAGTGAAACTCTAATGAAGAAGGATTCTTCTAAGCTTGAAGTGTTACTGAATGAGAAATGTCTGTGCTACAATGAAGATTCTTCTCATCCTAGGGTAATAAGACTGATTAATGGTTTAGAAAGAAACCATATCTCTGCTTTAAGGACTGCAATCTATCAGATTGGAAGTCAGAATGAAGAGATGAAGCAAGTCAAAACTACACTCTCTCAAGTCTTGAGGATTAAAGAAGAAAAGCTAATATCAAGCTTTGTCAAGAATCATTATGGATTCAGATTGACTCAGTGAGATTGGTAAAAGCTACAAGGACTGTAAGTTATAGTTAGTTATCTAGTTAAACTCTTATTGCATTTGTACTTAAATGTTTTTGACCTCATCAAATCTATTAACTTGTATATTTTGCATAATTTACAAGTTGGGGGAGATTGTTAGATATATTTTATATGTCATGTCTAATATGATTCATGTTTAGTTTTCAGATCTTAACAAACATGACATATCAGGACTTACTGAAATCAGGACTTATTAGAAGTCAGAACTTAATATCAGAACTTAAGTGCGGGAAGACTTTCATATAAGGAAGGAAGCTGATTTACAGTAGAAGATCGAGACTAAGACAAAAGAAGATATGCATGGAAAGAGTTAGAAGACTGGAAGACTTGTAGAAGATATCTGATTGATATATTTTAGGAGACGGAATTATATTCCATAACAATTAGAAGTTATTTTTGTAACTGTGTACTATATAAACACAGACTTAGGGTTTACACTATATGTGTTATCATTATCGAGAAGATTATACATTGTTACCTAGCAGCTCTTAGTGATATTTGTTCATCACTGAGAGAGAACAACAGTTCTTATTGTAACATAGTTTATTCAATATACTTGATCTTTGTTACATACTTGTGTTAAATCGATTTGATTGTAGTAACACTGTATTCAACCCCCTTCTACAGTGTTGTGTGACCTAACAAGAAGAGTCAACTTGGGAATTAGAAAGCGAAATTCAAGAAAAGTATCACCATCTATTTTCTGGGGACAGAATCCTTTTAAGGGGGTAGATTGTAACGACTGGGAATTTCGCGACGTAATTAAATGAATAAAGTATGATTTCTGTGGAGTGATTATAAATTATATGATTAAGTGATGGTTAATTGTCTTTATTGTATATTAGTATCTGGGAGCGTAGATAGATGCGTTCCAATTTAAAGAGTCAGCTTAGGGGTTAAGATGTGTTGTCGGGCCGTCAGGTCGAACGGAACCCGTCTTAAAAAAGGGATTAAGGTGTTTAAATATGAAATATGTATGTTTATGTGAAAAGGAATGTTTGAGTAAGTATTACGTTCTAGTGACGTGTCGGTTGGTAAAAGATAATTGTGAAGCGTAATTGAAACGCTGAGCGTCGGGCCGTCAGGCAGAACGTGACCCGGTACGCGAAAAGAGGAATAATAATTAAAAGTGGAAATTGTAAGGTCAATTATGAGCTGTGATATGTGGATATGTATGTGCTTTCTTGCCTGTATGCATGAGTACGTGATCTGTTAATTTTTTTAAATGGATATAAGGGATTTATTTGGATTAAAATAAGGTTTATTGAACCTTTATGCATTTATATAAAATTATTCGAGAGTGGTCAAGGCATGAAAATTGTTCTGTTGTCTTCAAAATAGTCCCAGAGACTTTCTAAAAGTGATAAATTGATTTATTTCGTGATCATTGCATTTTAAAATGATTTTATGGAGCTAAAATGCTATTTGCAGCATAATCTTGTAAATTCCGTATTTAATCAATTGTTCGCTCAAAAATTATTCCGAAAATATGGCTAAAAAGCTAATTTGAGATCTACATTCTAAAATTTTTATTCGTTTCATTCTCATCTTTTCCGAGAGAGGTATTACTTGATTAAATTCGTTTTGGATTGAAAATTAAGAGAAAAAAGAAAAAGAAATGTAAAAGTGTGGTACAATGACCACACTACCCTCCAAGTCAATATAAATACTCCCTTCCCTCCCCCTTTTCTTTCTCTTCACCTCGGCCACTCTCTCTTCTCTCTCACAATCTCTCATTTCTCTCTTTCTTTTTCTCTCTCACTCTCGAAGTCTCTCTCTCTCTTTTCCTTTTGGTACATCTCTCTTCTTCACTTAATTTTTATGGATTCTTCCGTAAAACTTCATCCTTGTTCCATATATGAGCATTGATTCACTTGAATGTGTGGTTTGGTACTTGCATGCGAGTATTAGTGTGTGTTTAAGTTCGGTTTTTCCGAGTTCTTGTTTTATAGAATCAAGATGATGTGATTTTGTGATAAATATGTCTTGCATGTGTTTGTTGTTGTGATTTTTAAGGGAAATCGGGGGTTTTGTGGTTGGACACCCTCGAATGAGGTCACCACCGTGAAGCCGCCACCACCGGTGATGAACTCCGGTGAATCGGTGGTGAGTAATAATGTTATTATTGAGCTCTACTAATCATAAAACCTATTTTCAAAGTTTTCATTTGGTAATTTCATAAAAACCCGAATGGGTCCTTGATTTTGAGAAAATAAATTTAATTATTTCATGAATGGAAGTGACTTGTTAATGTGTATTCTTAGAAGTAATTAAGAAATTTGATTAGTTGATGATTTAAAGAATCGAAATAGAAGTTGCATGTATTGTTTTGCTTGAAAACCAAATGGTTCTTGTTTATTAAGTTGATTTTATGATGAAAATGATTTGTTGATTGATTAATTGTAGAGATTCTTGAATAAGTGGACTAAGATATGGTTTAAGAAATCCAAATGATGCATGCATGTCTTGATTAATGGAAAATTCGGGTGTTCTTACTTGATTTTAAGGGATTAAATTTGATTTATGTGTTAAACGAACTATACGTGTGATTTCGATTTGATTCTAGAAAGTGCATGTCAAATTTATCCATGCATGTGTGTTTCTTTTGAAAAATCCGAATGGATCTTATATTTAAAAGAAGGTTAAGTTGTTTTTGTGAGTTTATGTGCTAATTGCATTAGTTACTAGCAAGAATCGACATGAGAATTTGGATGCATGTTAAGGTATAGCTTTGCATGTAAGCGTTCAAGTTAGAAATTAGTTAAAGAGAATAAGAGTTGGGTTGATCAAGTTTGTATGCAATTTTGATATTTACATGTCAATATTTGATTCTTGGATTGTGATTTGTGGTGATAAGCGAATGAAATATAGGTATAAAAGGGATTGATTTGGTGCTAAGCGAATGCATGTGTGATTTTTAGAAATTATGTGATTTATGTGTGAGTTATGGTTGGAATTGAATAATGAAAAGGGAAGAATTAAATAGTCATGATATAAGACTATATAAGTGATATAATAACTCAAGTATAAAGTTGAAAATGCAAGGATTAAATGCTATATGTCGTATTCACATCATAATGCGTGATTCAAAGTCTATATGGTTAAAAGTATACGAGTTATGGTTTAGACATGTTGTGTGATTGTAATTGAGTATATATGCTCTTAGGATATTGCGATTAAGGGAAATGTTAAGCATTCTGGGAACGTCAAGCGGAAATCTAATTAAGGTTTTGGTTTTTGATTGTAGATTCGGAGCGTGAGGGCATTCAGGCTAGGAAAGGGAAAAGTCTACTAGGTGGCAGTACTTCAACCTTTGTGAAACAGGAAAGCGAATTTAGAAAAGTAACTCTACTTGTGTAAATGTTTATAAAGAGGATATTGTTCATGCCATGTAGAGTATTGAACTGTTAAAGTAATGTACCCCTGTTATTGATCCAACCCTTTGGTAACCCTTTTTCCTATTCTGATTACTTATTTTACCATGAACTGTTGTAAACCCTTTAGGTACCTTTACGAACCCCTTGTAATAATCCTTCATTCCTTTGTTTACCTTATTCCCTAATGATCCTTGAAACGGTTTTTGATTTCCTAACTTGAGTACCTTATTATCATTTGATCAAGATCCCTAGAATTGAACCTTGTTTATCCTTGATTCATTTCCTTAACTTTGAATTCTTGAAATTGAATTTAAGAATGAGTTTCGACTTGAAAGAGTCTGAATGATTTCATATTATTACTAATGATAAAATGAATTTAGTAAAACCCTTCTTTTTCCAACACAAGGTTTTCCAAACGAATTCCTGATGGATTGGATTGAGACGTAAGAGACTATTAAGAGGCTAGCGGGGCTAGTCCAGTTTAAGGATGAAATTATGCCATTGGTACCTTAAAGACCAGATGGAGGTCGATACGGGCTGATCACCCGTATTATTATGAATTGAAAAGTTGAAGTAGTCCAATCAAGGGTTCCATAACTATTTTAAAAAGGAATTGAATTTCCTATCCAGTATTTGATTCTTTGAAAATGAAAAAGGTTTATACTGTTTTGAAAAGAGTTGATTGTGATATTATGAAGCTAACCGCTTGTGAACCCTGATTTTTGATTCTGTTCATCATATAATTGATTCCCAATAATTGAAAAGATTATCTCTTTCCATTTGAAAGATCATTTGTGATCCTAATAATGATTTGTGATGAATGTCGGCTTTCACCCTATCTTGAGCCTTGTTCCTTGAAAGCCCAAAGTTTTTCTTCATAAACCCTTCATTGCCCAAAAGACAGAAATTTGCCACCTAGATATGTTAAAGTAGAATGCCCGGAAAAGTGAAATGGTTTATTGTGGATTTCGTATCTTAGAACTGTTATATAGTTACTTGCTGAGTTTTATACTCATATGTTTTGTTTAATCTAACCATGGCAGTTAAGCAAGAAGATGGTCAGGCTTAGGCGCACTGCTCGTAAGAGCATACCTGGTGGTCCGTACCGTATTGAGGGCTTCCGGTTGGCAGAGCAGGTAGTATAGGTTTTGAGTGAGCAAGCGCTTAGCCGAAAAGTTGTTAAGATACAATGGGTTATCTGTCGGTTCCAAGTCGGGATCGACTATGTATATTTGGTTTTATTTTGGATTGTAAATTATATTCTATGGTTGGTAGTTGTAATCTTGTCTCATACTTTATCTTGTTTGATCCTGTTAGTAGCTAATCGGGGTTTATGCTTAGTTAATTCATAGATTAGAGGTGTGTGGGTCCTCATTTCCTAACCCCGAGATTGAGGGAGTCACATAAAAGGTCTTTCGTTATCCCATATTTGAAGTGTTTGAAACCACTTGAGGCAGAAGGGCCACTTGGCGAAGCCCATAGAGAGACTTTTAGCCAACACTTGGGGGGCAAGGCCCTCGAGAACAAGAAAATTTGATTGGATTCTATTGGCCAATAATGATGGCCGATACAAAAGCCTATGTAAAGAAGTGTGTGATGCCAGAAGCAGGCTCCTGTAATTCTACATCCTCCAGAAAGGCTTACGTCTATCAGATCACCTATCCCCTTTTATATGTGAGGAATGGATATACGCGGTCTTTTCCTTATTGCATCAGGATAAAGGAAGTTCATTGTGGTAGCCATAAACTACTTCACGAAGTTGATTGAGGATAAGGCACTATCCAATATAACCACCAAGAAAATCTCACAATTCTTCTCGGAAGACATGATATGCCGGTTTAGAATCTCACACATCTATATCACGAATAATGGATAATAGTTTGACAATGAAGGGTTCAAGGTATATTATAATGAAAATAACAAAGAACTTCACTTCACCTCAATTGACCATCCACATGCAAATGAGCAAGTAAAAATTGCTCATCGAATTATCCTTGATGGACTTAAGAAAAAGATCGAACCCTCGAGGAACACATTGGTGGATGAGTTGATGCCTATCTTATGGGCTTATCGAACTACCTTCAAGTTCACAACCGAAACAACCTTGATAATGCTGGCTTATGGAGCTAAGGTAGTGGTGCTGCTGGAAATTACATATGCATAACCAAGAGTTGAAGCTTGCGAGCCAGAGACTAACAAAGAAGGCATGAGGCTAGCCCTCGACCTAATTGATGAGGTCATAGATGAAGCTAAATCCCCTCAATGAAGAGCCTCCCTTTACTACAGTAGAAAGGTTAAAGAAAGTTTCTTTCAAGAAGGAGACTTAGTCTTAAGGAAGGTTGAGGCATCCAGAGTTAATGAAAAGGAAAGCTAGCCCCTAATCGGGAAGGGCCATTTTGAGTCAAGAGAGTTCTAGGACAAAAATCCAACAAGTTAGAAACCATGAATGGTGAGAAAATGCCAAAGCCTTGCTATGTAATAAACTTGAAGGATTATTGTGTATGATAGAAAAGCAAATATATGGCAAGCACATAAAATGTGCCAAGTACCGAAATAGTACGCAAGGAAATGAAAATAAAAGTTATCGAAGGCCCGAAGAGCCCATGGTTTGTCCATTAGAGGCTCATAGGTGTCGCCATCATACAATTGCAGTTAAATAAACTCGAGTAACGATCATGTACCAGAATATCTTATACCTGAAGAGTTCAAGTGGCATAAGTAAATACTTGATACATGCAAATAAAAGGCTTGTAGCCCCAAAGATGCCTTGACTTTTTTGGGCTGGCAAAATTGCAATAACCCCAATTTTTGGAAATATTTGAAACCCTGATGAATAGTAACTTTTTGTTAATGATGCTGATTAAGGAAAATTATCAAACCACACTATATAGGAGTACTGTTATGGAAATTATGAGATCATATTAGTATTCCATAAAGTAAATGAGTGTATGTAAAGGTCGTCAGAATTCGGATTCGAACACATTGGTTTTCCCCAAAAATCCACCAGACACCGAAAGGATTAAGTATAAGGTAACATAATTTAAAGGATTTTTATTTAAGGATTATAGAAGAAGATCATTAAAGGAAGATAAGATATCAAGAAAGGTTTAGGGAAGCCCAAGTAATAAGATCCCGAATATGATCTCTCGAACGATTAACGAGAACGAGAGATAAGCGAACCGTAAAACAAATAAGCGACCAAGAACCAAGCTTGTACAAGAATCCAAGGGATTATGACATCATCAACCCATAAGATAATGACAAGTGGCAAGGGAATGAAGTAAGCATGATGATGTAAGCAAGTTAAGAAGATATTTTTGCAAGATTCATTCTCAACCAAGTATTTTAACCACTTGGTTAACCAAGGTTAAGATTTAGCCAACCCATTCATCACAAATATCAAAATAACCAAGCAAACTTCATCTTCTCTCCCCCACCATTGTTCACTTCGATTTTTTCATGAAAATGGAGAAATAGGATTTCAAAACTCAAGCTTGGCTCATTCATAATTCTCAAGGTAATTCCCATGACTTCTTGGTATTATAACTTAGTTATCCTAGAAGTTTAAGCTCCAAATTTCATTCCTAGGTAGCTTAAAAAATTCATGAAAGATGATGATGAATAGTGATGAATAGTAACTTTCAAGAACTAACTTTGATTTCTTGATTTCTTTTGGAAGTTCATGGTTGTTTAAGCTTAGATCAAGGTTCTCCTAGGCATTCCAAGCTCTTGTATTATGTTACCAAGCTCCAAGAAGGTATAACAAAGCTTCCACCCCTTGATTAAGTTATGTACTTGTGTGATTTTAGATTAGGAGTGAATGATGTGCTAAATGGTATGTTTAGAGGAGTAGTTTAGATTTAGTAGCATGTATTGATCTTATGATTATGTTTAAAGTTAAAGTGGTGGATCTTGAATATTTTGACTTAGAAATTGGTGGATAAGGTGATGGTATGTTATTGGTGAATGAATGGTTGATTGGTTTGGGTGGGTTGTTTGATTGATGATGAATTGGTGTTGTTTAAATTTGGAAATCATGAGTTTGTAGCCGTCATAATGCCTGATTTTACTTAACTGTTTTGTGCATAACTTTTACACTCGAACACTCACTGCCATGAAGTGACCATTACCATTCTTAGATAGTTTATGATTCAATCTTCATTTTGATATGTGGTTCGCTTAGATTTGATTTACGGTTTAGGAGAAATGACCGTTTAAAGAAACGGTGTTTCACGAACGAACCTTTACCTTTCGCATAACTCTGAGACCATGTTTAAGGCCCTTAAAAAACTAATCGTATCACGAAAGAATTATGTAAGGTGGTTTAGTCAGTTGGTAAAGTAATCGCAAAAGAATCGCCTTAAAACGTTTAATGGTTAATTTTATAAAAATGGTGGAGCCGACGGTACTCGAGTGACTTATGTAAATCACTAAGCGCAAAAGTGAACGTTAGGGTCTAAGTGGATAAAGTCTAGTTTCTTAAGCGACCGTGGTTTAATTCCGAATTCTGTTGTTGTTTATAGGTTACCAGACCCACTCTAAGCTTAATTCTACCCCGGAACACTCAGGCAAGTTTTCTACTTGTTATACTGTTGTTGTGATTTAATATATTGATGCATTATCTTGAGATAAGTGCGTGGTTATTATTAGCAAGTCTTGCGATATATTGGAGCATGTTGATATGATATATATATATATACATGCCTGTTTTGTAATCTTGATATTTCATTGTCGATTCAATTGTTATAAACTGCATAATACCTATGCTAGAGATAGGCATTATTTATGTATACCCTTAGTATAGGGGACCCAAAGGTTAACATTTTTCTAAACCTGGAGGCGATGTTCCCGAGTATATTATAAATATTTATAGTTTTCAAAACTATTAATCGAATAATGTTTATTCGATAATTTTAAATTATATGTCAATATTAGTTTGAATATTCATTCGAGGACTTACGAGTCCTTTTCTTTTATTAAATAATATTCATTATTTTCTTAAAGAATAATGTTTCGTTATTCGCCAAGTATTCGAGAAATGATTGATATCGTCTATCATTCTTACCTTAAATAATTCCATAAACTTATTTTCAAAAATTTTACTTCATTTGCTTTGATAAAAGCTATTTGTTATTGGAATATTATTATAGCATAATATTCAGATATTCTTTGATTATCTTGGAATTGATTTATCCTATCAAATCATCCTTATTCCAAACCCTTTCAAAAATATTTTCGAATTTTCAAAATGATTTTAAAGGCTAGAGCGGATCCCAAAACTTGTTTTCAAATTGAAGATCTTCCTTTCAAAGGGGACTTGAATACTCGCTCAAAAATCCGAGGGATCCGGCTCTGTGGTGTATTTTATATTCGCAATGAGGTTGCTGTTTTGATAAAACAATTAGATTACTTGCCCAACATTCGGGAAGTACGTCCATCTAATTGAGTCGGCATAAGCGACAGGCCGGGGTACGGTCTATCAAGGTGTAAGAGGCTGGGTGACAGTCCATCAATGCGTGAGTGGCCGAGATAATGGTCTAGCACGAGGTCCTAATGCGGCCAGGGTGATGTCCGGCGAGGAATTCATCCATCTACTAGTAAAAAAGGTTACTTAATGGGTATCTTTGCCTGATCAACAAGATATCGCATTTATGCCAAAGTTTTCTTCTTTCCAAATTCATTGGGTATTATAACTCTGTTTATACTTTTCATAACAGAGGTTTTCAAGGAATGTATGAGAGAGATATATAGGTGTATATATATATCGGGACTTAATGAACTATCTCGTAACTTCATTTCTTTCAAATGATATTTCAAAGATTGAATTTATTCAAGTCTTATGTTGTAGTCTCATCTATGTGATGAACTTTTGAAATTGATTATACCTTGAACGGTGGTGGTTCAAGTAGTATTTGAAAAAGATATAAGTATATTGGAGTATCTTATAACTTCATCTTCTCAACTGATATCTATTTAATGATTATCTTATGCATGACAAAGATTTTTAGAAAAACGTTGAGACAAGGTTAGATATATGAGATCACCTTGCAATGATATTTTTATACAGTTATAAATTGAAACTCCGTGTATATTATGCATGGAAGAGGATTTCCAAGATTTTGAAAAGTATATATACATATATACTGAATATTTTGCGACTTGATCGCGTTAAGATATCAAACTTGGTTCAATTCTGCTTGACCAAGACTTTCATGAGTACTATGAGAATGCTCATATATTGTTAATTATTATATATATTATTTTGGTGGGCTTGTTACTCACCCTTGCTTTATTCTTTCATCACACAACAACAGCTAGACAAGATGAACAAGACCAAGCTCCCAATTCGCGAGCGGATAGGAAATGTTCCGCAGTATCCTGTAGGCGTTGATGCCGTTGTAGCTGAGGTAGGATCTACCAATAGGCTAGGCTTTCAACTTTTGATGTACCAGACTTATGTATATTTATGAACTATAATAATGGCAAACAAAATGTAAATTTATTCAAAAACACTTTTGAGGTCTAATGGCTTACAATTGTCGAAAAAATGACTTGTGTTATTTTTGGTATTCATCTCTAAGACTATAACTTGTGGTGTGTGTGTATATTGTGGGGTCATAGTACGCAGTAGTTGGTTGTTTATTAAGATTAAGTATTATTAAGGGAAATGGAACTCATGACAACCCGGATCCCGGACCCCGGATTTGGGGGTGTTACAGAAATGGTATCAGAGCTAAGCGTTATAAACCTCAGAGATGATGTGACATTAAAGTAATAAGTTCGCTAAGATAATAAGAACTCTTGACAAGTTCATAGTTGGACTACCTAACATAGTACTGACAGTTAAAACCCCTACGGGAAACTTATGAATATGGTGATAGAAGCGTAGTTCGTTATCGTATATGGTAGCGGGACTCCGAACCCTGAAGTTCAAGAGCAATAATACGATGATGTTTTACTACCTATTGGAGATCAGATTGTGGATCCAATGGAGTACCCTAACGAGAGACCAGATGATGTTCATATTTCAGAAGGGATTGTTGCTTGGGAGGATCCTGTGACGGATCCTAACAAGACTGAAGAGATGATCGTTAAGGAATTAATGACCGTAGTTAGGGTGACTACCAGAGATATGATTGACCGGTTACTATCGTAGGTTCATTCAAGTTTGCAAAGATCGCAGCCACTTTAACGCGACTTAGTCGTAAGACAGAGAAGTTTGAATGGACATAGAAATGTGAGAACAGCTTCCAAGAACTGAAGCAAATATTGATGACGACCCCTATATTGGCGTTGCCGGATGGAAAAGGTGATTTTTTGATTTGTAGTGACACTTCGCACAAGGAATTAGGGGGCGTTCTTATACAGTACGACAAGGTAATCGTATACTCATCAAGATAATTAAGGGAATATGAAATTCGATATCCCACCCATAATCTTGGGCTCACGGAAATAGTTTTGCCCTAAAGATTGGAAGCACTACTTGTATGGAAAGAAGTACGAGATTTACACAAACCATAAGAGCTCAAATATATTTTCACGCAGAAAGAGCTCAACATGCACCAGGGGAGGTGGTTAGAGCTAATCAAGGATTACGATTATGAGATTCTTTATCATCCAGGAAAACCAATGTGGTGGATTATGTCTTTAGTAGAAAGGAGAGACTCAAGATGATAATGTCTTCGGAAGCGTTGATAAGAGATTTTGAGAAAATAGAAATAGAAGTGAAGGTAACTGGAGCGGGTACCGAAAAGCTGTTTGAGATTGCAATGCTGCCCGAATTATTGGAAAATATCATATTATGCCAAGAAAAAGTGATGAATGAAGGCAGAGAGCCAATGACTGGAGAAGAGATTAATACCGAGAAAGATGATAAGGCAATAATGAGGTATTCCTACAGAATTTTGGTTCCAAACATTCAAGAGCTTAAGGACGGGATCTTAGATGAAAGTTGTAGTTCGAGGAATATGATTTAGGGCAAACCCTGAAAGTGATAGTCAGGGAGGTCGCCATCAAGATAGAAGGAACCTATAATATAATGAAGTGGAAAACAAAGATTTTAACGTATAAGATAACCCCGATTATGGGAGAAGGATGAAATGTTTTATACTGAGAAAACAGAAGTCGAGCAAGATAGGGAGAACCAGGACGGTAATCCTATGGGGCAATTGATGGACCTGCTAAACAAAACTTATACTTTTACCCCCAACCACTACCCTGAGGAAATAATGCGGTGGGAAATTCTTTCAAGACCTTTAAGTCGCTAAGCTCTCAGAATTCCAAGGAACAAGTTGACCCAGTCGAGGCAAGAGCTTGGATAAAGGAAATAGAGGAATCATTTGAGATTCTAAATGATTGACGAAGCACAAAATATTTTTTTTCCAATTACCTTCTTAAGAGAGAGGCCACCCACTGGTGGAATGCTAAGGAAGATAGAGAGATAGTGTGAGAGTTTTAAAACTAGACCAGAGGCGGACAAGTATGATAAATCATGAATCTAGGTTGTGAAAGTCGTCAAGATTCGTCTAAAGGACACGAATACAGAATGACGGGATGGTTAAATCAACGCTTATATTGTGTTGGTTCATGAAATGGTTGTTTATAGGTTACCGGACCCACTCTAAGCTTAATTCTACCCCGGAACACTCAGGCAAGTTTTCTACCTGTTATACTGTTGTTGTGATTTAATATATTGATGCATTATCTTGAGATAAGTGCGTGGTTATTATTAGCAAGTCTTGCGATATATTGGAGCATGTTGATATGATATATATATAGGCATGCCTGTTTCATAATCTTGATATTTCATTGTCGATTCAATTGTTATAAACTGCATAATACCTATGCTAGAGATAGGCATTATTTGCGTATACCCTTAGTATAGGGGACCCAAAGGTTAACATTTTTCTAAACCGGAAGGCGATGTTCCCGATTATATTATATATATATATAGTTTTCAAAACTATTAATCAAATAATGTTTATTCGATAATTTTAAATTATAAGTGAAAATTAGTTTGAATATTCATTCGAGGACCTATGACTCTATTTCTTTTATTAAATAATATTCACTATTTTCTTAAAGAATAATGTTTTGTTATTCGCCAAGTATTCGAGAAATGATTGATATCGTCAATCATTCTTACCTTAAATATTTTCATAAACTTATTTTCAAAAATTTTACTTCATTTTCTTTGATAAAAGCTATTTGTTATTGGAATATTATTATAGCATAATATTCATATATTCTTTGATTATCTTGGAATTAATTTATTCTATCAAATCATCCTTATTCCAAACCCTTTCAAAAATATTTTCGAGTCTTCAAAATAATTTTAAAGGCTAGAGCGGATCCCAAAACTTGTTTTCAAATTTAAGATCTTCCTTTCGAAGGGGACTTGAATACTCGCTCAAAAATCTGAGGGATCCGACTCTGTGGTGTATTTTATATTCGCAACGAGGTTGGTGTTTTAAGAAAATAACTTGATTACTTGCCCAATGTTCGGGAAGTAAGTCCATCTAATTGAGTTGGCATAAGCGACAGGCTGGGGTACGGTCCATCAAGGTGTAAGAGGCTGAGTGACAGTCCATCAACGCGTGAGTGGCCGGGTAACGGTCTAGCGCAAGGTCCTAATGCGGCCAGGGTGATGACCGGCGAGGAATTCATTCATCTACTAGTAGAAAAGGTTACTTAATGGGTATCTTTTCCTGATCATCAAGATATCGGGATTATGCCAAAGTTTTCTTCTTTCCAAATTCATAGGGTATTATAACTCTGTTTATACTTTTCATAACAGAGGTTTTTAAGGAATGTATGAGAGAGATATATAGGTGTATATATATATATCGGGACTTAATTAAGTACCTCGTTACTTCATTTCTTTCAAATGATATTTCAAAGATTGAATCTATGCAAGTCTTATCTTGTAGTCTCATCTATATGATGAACTTTTGAAATTGATTATACCTTGAACGGTGGTAGGTCAAGTAGTATTTGGAAAAGATATAAGTATATTGGAGTATCTTGTAACTTCATCTTCTCAACTTATATCTATTTAATGATTATCTTATGCATGACAAAGATTTTTAGAAAAATGTTGAGACAAGGTTAGATATATGAGATCACCTTGCAACGAAATTTTATACAGTTATAACTGAAACTCCGTGTATATTATGCATGGAAGAGGATTTCCAAGATTTTGAAAAGTATATATACATATATACTGAATATTTTGTGACTTGTTCG
Organism: Apium graveolens; assembly: GCF_009905375.1. Classification (NCBI taxonomy): domain Eukaryota; kingdom Viridiplantae; phylum Streptophyta; class Magnoliopsida; order Apiales; family Apiaceae; genus Apium; species Apium graveolens. The sequence goes on from NC_133653.1 coordinate 157,628,514, forward strand.
CTGAAAGGATATCTTCGATATATTATTTGTTTTGGTATTTGTACGATTAAACATAAAATTAAGAACACATAGATCCTCTCCATTAGGATATGAATTTAATTGTTCCAAATCAAAGTCATATATCTCTTCGCTCCAAAATATATCTCTACATATCAAAAGATTTTTTATTCAAAGTTTATTAATATTCATGGTTGGAATATTAATATCAAGTTCTGCAAATCATTTATGTATACTTACAGTAATTTTCTTCCGGTTCGTTAAATCAGCATTTCTCAGGGAAAATTATTCAAAAATACTAAAACACATTTCCTATCATCCAAATATATTTTATATATTAGGAAATATATTTTAAGTATTTATTCAAGTCAAAACTTTGGTCAAAAGATCCATCTCCTTTATTTTAAGACCAATGATATTTTTATTCGGAAGAAAGGCTAACATAACAGTTTTATTTTAGATAAAATACTTCCACATACTAGAATCACTTGAAATTTGGTATGGATAATTTAAATGTTATTTTCAAAGTATGGTTAAAATTTTGTAGCATTCAGAGAATTTTTGTCCAAGAACAAAAGACAAAAATTGAGGCAGTTGGTCCCACAGTTGACCACGTTTGACCTAGTTACCATTGACTAAAGTTGACCAAAACTTTCAGAACATCATTTTATATTATTTAAGTAATTAGCATATTTTTTATGGTATTTATTTAGGAGTTTTTAAGGTGGTCATAATTAATGGTGTTTAATCCTTAACTAAGTGATTAAACAATTATTAAAAGAAAAGGAAAATATATATATTTATTCAAATATATCAGCTGAGATTTTGAACCCATAAAGTTGTTTGTCTCATATGGCAAGTTGCAAAGAAATACACTTTGCTTTCCATGTCATCAATCCAAGTGACATACACCATCCACCACCCATTTTCCACAAATCTCCGCCATTCAATTTGCCCAACTTCTCCTATAAATAAACCCCCACCCCAACCCATTTTCTTCAAGCTAAAGAGCCACAAAGTTGCTGGGATTTTTTCAAGAAGTGCTTCTCTTCATCTCTTTCAAATTCTATACACACACTTCTTCTCAAAAACCTTCTCTCTCTTCTATATACTTACATATATACAAGGTTTTTGAAACCCAAGCTTAGCTTCACCCAACCAAGCTTTATCCCACCAAGTGAGCTCATCCACTACCACTTTCCGGCCTCCTGAAGGGCTTCCCAAGTTCTACCAAACTGCCAAAATCCGGCCGAACCTCCAGCGAATTTTTTCGGCGAACTTTTCTGACCGTTCTTCATAAGTGATAACGTTTTAGCTTCTTATTTGAGTTCTTTTTATGTGAACTATGTACTTAATTTCTTTACTTCATCTTAAGCTCTAATACAAGATCTCTGATAAACAAATTTCTCAAGAGAACTAAGATTCGAACTCGTAATTCGAATAAGTACTTGATCTTCACATAAATCATCTCAAAAAAGGAAGATCTATAAATAAAAGTACTTTATCTCGAAAGGGGAGATTATATTTGACCCAAGTTCACGAGCTAGCCAATTATTTTTACTATTGGACCTTGTCTAACAATTATTCGTGCACATAAAATATTACGAAGTAAAGTTTTAATCCCTTCTAACATCTTTAGTGTTCCGGGGGATTATAACTCGATCTATAAATACTTCATAATTTATCAAATATCAAAACAGATTAAGTTCACAAGTTAGCCAATTACTTGCACTTTATTTAATTAGATCTTGGCTAACACATTTCATGCACATAAATTATTACGGAGTATAGTTTTAACCCCTTCTAACATCTTTAGTGTTCCGGAAGATTATAACTCGATCTATAAACACTTCGTAATCGTCCGTTAAAATTAAGGACAAATCAAATCCATGAGTTAGCCAATTAATTTCACGCTATTTAATTGGATCTTGGCTAACACATATCGTGTATATAAACAATTACGAGTCATATCGTATAAGCCCCTTCTAACATCTTTCAGTGTTTTGTGGGGTTATACTACGATATCTATAAAATACTCGTAATTATTCGTCCAAACTTCGAATGAACAATCTTAAGCCAATTACTTGCACTTAACTTATTTGGATATTGGCTAAGACTCATAAATCTTATAAACGTGCTTGAAGTTAAAAGAGTATACTTTGACCTTATAATCGTCAATATACAAGAATACCTTAAAACCTTAAGTTGATATACTTAAAGGTAAAATTACAACTCCAAGGTTGTAATTAAAGTATTCTTCGATCTATAAATATATAATCGAAAGAAGAAGAATACTAAAGAAGTCATAATCCATAAGTGCTTAATATAAAAAGACTTCTCATATTACTCCACCTATCTATTTAATCTATAAAAAAGTAATCTTAAAAATACTTGGACTACTATTTATCATCTTAAGTCAAGTATTCTTATTTAGTTTTAATATTCTTATTTGAATATTATACTATTTGTGGGCTAGTACAGTAATATACTAGTTCAAACCATATTTTCTATACTTGGTTTGTTTCGTGGATTGTCTTATTAATTTTGTAGTGAGGTGAAGCGACGTGAGGTGATTCTCGTTCTAAGACCCAAGTCTTAGACGTACTAACGGGGAGTTAGTAGTCTTCGCACCGTGAAGAAGAGGAAAGACCCAAGACCAGATCACTAAGATCCAAGAACGACAAAAGCTAAGTAAGCCAAGTCCACACAAAGACTCTATAACAACTTTGAAAAAATAGTGGGGAGTTATTATCTAAGATAAGTTGTGTAGGTATTACATTTATTTTGAGGTGGTGACCCTTATGTTACGCACCAAGACAAATAATTGTAAGGGTGTAAAGGCTTCTCTGCCTACTAATGGAGCGAGTTTATTATAAGGGAAAATATCGAGTCCGGGAGAGGAGCTCGGGGACTGGAGTAGGGGTGAGCAAATCTATTAGAGGTTGCGCCATCACGAACCAGGATAAAATCATCGTGTGGTATTTTCTTTCCTTGCACTTTATTTTCCGCACATATAAACTACATAACCACTCGGTAAAGTTTTAAAAAGGGATAAATCATTTTAAAACACCATAACAATTTTTAAATAGGTAATTAAGCTATTCAACCCCCCTTCTAGCTTAAAATAGCCCTCTTACATGACCTTACAATTGGTATCAGAGCAGTGCTTTTTAACGTGTTTGTTAAGTGATTTGCAGATTTACAGGCACAACAAAAAGTGATCCGGAATGGTGTATATTAATCCCGTTGGATGTGGTAAAGGTCTATCTAGCTCACGACCTCCTCTATTTGATGGCACCAACTTTGCAACATGGAAAACGAGGTTTCACATTTATGCTAGATCTCAAGGAGTCAAAGTTTGGATGGCTATCGAAGACGGTGTTCGCATTCCTACCAAAACTATCGATGACATCATCATTGAAAAGAAGGTTAGTGAATACAACTTAGAGGAAGAAGCCATAATGAATATAGCCACCAAGGCGGAAATGGTTCTCACAAGTGCACTTGCATAAAAAGAATATAAAAGAGTAAATAATTGCAAGTCGGCACAAGAAATGTGGAACAAATTAGTGGCAACCTATGAAGGAACCACTGATATAAAAGATTCTCGGATGGATACATTGATCCAAGAATATGATAACTTTGAACTCAAAGAAAGAGAAAATATCATTGATATGGAAACAAGATTTACTCGTATTATTGATGAGTTATCTCAACTTGGAAAGAATTATACTCAAAATGAAAAGAATAGAAGAGTGCTCAAATCTCTACCTCCTAGTTGGAAGGTTAAAGTCACTATTATAAAAGAGATGCACAACTTAAATGAGTATAAGATTGATAACCTATTCGGAAATCTTCGTGCACACGAAGAAGATAATATTCCGGAAAAGGTTGCTCCAAAAGTGGAGCATAAAAAGAAAATTACGGCTCTAAAGGCCATATTATTTGATGAAGATGAAAATGACGACACTACTAGAAAAAATAGAATAGACATCGCCTCTTAGACATCGGTTGCTTTTGGAGCCGATGTAAAAGGTGTTTTCTATATCGGTTTTAACAATCGATGTCTTTTGTTATTATAAACATCGGTGTTTTAGCCCAACCCATGCTAAAAGTTTGTTTAAAAAAATTTAATCAGCGCACCTTCCTTATTTCTCCCCTTGGCCAAATAATTCTTTCCCTCCTATTGTTCCCCCTCTTTTTTACCTTAAAAAAATTCTCTGTCACACCCCCAACTTAAATAGCAAAATAAATATAGTTATTACATCATTTTAATGAGTACTACACAACCAAAATCCAAGATCTTACAGTTTAGGGTTTGGAACAGCCCAACACTACCAACTATTACATCTGATTACAAATACCGAGTCCTCACACAACTATTATTACTTATTCTACCTGGGCTCGAACATAAGCATCCGCATCACAGGTCTTACGGGCAGTCTGCTTGAATCTAACCATGGCTGCTAGCTGTAATATCAGGGTAAAGCAAGAAGTGAGCCAAAAGCTCAACAAGTGCTAACAATACAACGCAAAGCATAAATCGAGATATACCTTTAGGAATGACAATGGAATGACATAATCAATGATAATCGAGAGATAAAACTTATGTGAGTTGGCATCATTATGCTTGCATCAAAACAATTTTAAAATCATTCTTAATCAAAATCATTTTATGACGCTACGGATTACAGCCGGTGATCAGCCGCGAAGTAACCCCGAACCTCGCTGGGTTCTAAAACATTATTGGGAATCCCTAGGCAACTTTTAAGCCTAATATAAGTGTGGAAAGGACTCGCGTCTCAGTCCAGATCCACCATTCAAGAAAACATTTGCCCCCCTTTGGGACTGAAAAATCCACGTTTTAATCATTTTAAAAACTGATGCCGATTTATGACAAAATCTCTTTCGACTGTAATTATTTTTATCAAGGGATTATAGATCAACTTGAAACACTGGGAATATGACACTAAATCTCAGGGCCATGATCTACTAGACTTTACTATATTAGGGTAATTGAGAGGTTTCCATAAACAAGAACTTAGACAAGGAAATTAAGCCAGGCTATTGGATAAGATGAAAGAGTAATGCCAAACTAGGCTTAAAGCAACGGTTGTAGACAAGATATAGGTATTAGAACATCAAAAGATAGGCATCACTGGTTCCAATAGGATAAAGGTGTTAAAATATAAAGAAAGCGATCATCAGCTCAGTATATAACAGGGTATCAAGCTTTAGGGTAAGGATAGGGTTATCAAACAATCATGAATGTATTTAAGAAATGATTGGCTTTTAGGTATCAAGATAAAGTTTCTATCGAGGTTATTTCAAGAGTTGAATCAAAGCATCAGGGTGCAACATCAAGATTTCTCAGGGATCAATAGCATGATAAACAAAAGGATCAATAAGATATTATAACGCATCTCTAATTTATCATGGCATTAAACTATCATGAAAGACTTTTGAACTACTTGCAATATGTACTCGAGGGTTCATGGCATCTCTATGTAACTCAAAGATAAACAAAAGATATGCTTGATTTAAATACATCAAAATGACTCAGGATAATTGCATCGATATATATATATGAACTGTTTACAGCAAATACGAAGGTCAAGTTGAATCACTTGCCTTGAGATAGACTGGTCTGGTCTGACTGGTAGGAGCAACAACTGGAGCTTCACTCGACTTTTAAGGCAAGTTTTCCCTCGTCTCGAGATCCTACATAAATAATAATAATCCTCATTATAATATATTCTTTCCATCTTAACCTATTTACAACCCGAAATTAAACATGGATGGCACTTAGGCCTATACACACTTAATTCATATCCAACATTTATATTTTTAAATGTACACACGTAGCCACATAATCACATATCGTATATTAATACCAAATAACATCACATACACCATAACGCCACACTAGGCTCGGATGATCTCGACTCACCACTTAAATTACTTGGTCGCTAACTAAACGAAGTCTTCGAATTTGGGCTTCCTAACTCAATGTGCCTTTCCTAAATTATCCAAAACCTATTGACCCTCACTTGTGCCTTTTGCTCTACCGACCTTATACTATCTTACAACTATGGTGGTCGACCTAATACTCACTTCTAAGTGTCCTAAAACTATGTGATAAGTGAAAGTGCTTACTGGTGCAAATTTCAGAATGGTAACTAAGGTTTCTTGAGTGCATTAGACACTCTTAAACTACAAGTTTTTCTTCAAAATTTTTACACAAGACTCTCCTGACCTAAGGGCATCTCATAAGCTTGATGTGGCTCAAAGGCCTGGCTTGGGCCTTCTTGGGCCTAAGCTAAAAGTCCAAGGTTCCCCTGTTTTTCTGGGCAGAAAATGCCCTGACTTGAATTAACTTGTGACACATGGTTCTAGCTCATATCCTATGAACTATGGTTGGAAAAACTTCTCTGACATACCCTCTAACTAAGGCCCAATTGGGCCTAATGAGGGCCTACCCATGACATGGCCAAATCTCCCTATTTCTAAGTTGCAACAAAACTGTCCCCTGCTGGACAGATTTTGTTATTCTACTTGTGCACCTAACCAAATGACATGAAAACCTCCAACCAACTCCTAAAACCTATTATATACTCCCCATACTAACTTCTGGTAGCTTGGGCCTCAAAGTGCACATCAATGACATGGTCAAAACTCACTCTAAACCTCAGGGTATTAAACTGATTTTTCTGCAGAAACTATAACTCTCATTTTCCAAGATTTTGACTTGACAAACCCAACTAACAACAACTAAATACTTAAACCAAGACCTATACTTGGTATTCTACTGAACTAACTCCCTTTTTCTTAAAATACCCTTGGTGAGATCATCCTTACCTAAGGTGCAACTATGGCAAAACAAAAGAGACTACTCTTAACAAATCGCAAATCTTCATGCCTTTGAAACAACAAGATATATATTTTTATAAAAGATAACCACAAATTATTACCATGCAACAAGAAGCATAAATCAATATTATCACATTATTCCTACTGAAATTAAGGCTCACTAACAAAATCTTTCCAAATGATCAAAATTTCACAACAAACTAAGAGAATTCCACATGCATGCATGCCTTCGGGTTTTTCAAACCAAAACAACATGATTTCCAAATAAATTTTTATCATAATTCAACATGCAAGCCTAACATGGATTACAACTAAATGATCAACTAGCATGCAAAAGGATTTTATCAAGACTTTACTACAAAATTCATGTTATCATCACAAAATACACAAAAATGTTAACAAGGCAACAAAACACCATCCATTCGGCTCCTATCAAGTCATGGCCGAATGGATTAGGGTAAAAACAGCATTCGCATAGGTGTGACACTCTTATGTCTAGCCATTCTTGACCCTATGATACTATAACTCATGGTGAAAGCCTTAGATTCACAAGAATCAAGGAGGTTCACTTTGAGTTTAACAAAAACATCACCATGCAAGGTCAAAACATAGGTTTTTCACTCTATACTTTTGAAATATATAAGAATAACATATAGGGAGTAAAATTACTTGAATATAAGATGATTGTTTGGGTGAAAGAATGAAGAAATGAAGGGGATGGAGGGCCTCGGCTATGGGATGGCCGAGAGTGAGGGTTGAGCCGAGAGGGAGGGAGGAGAAAAGGGGAGGGTGGAGTGAAAATGGAGTGATCATCACTTTAGTTTTGTTTTTATGTCTTTGACTAGACTAAATGTGAGTGGATTTAGGAAATGACAAGAGTAACCCTCTAGCTAAAGTTAGGCAAGTTTGCATGCAAGGTCAAGGAGGTAATTTGGCTAGCAAAATGTGAGTTAGTGGGGTGGAGAATGTCTTTTTTGCCCTTTGGTTAAATAGAAGAGAGTTTGCATGCAAGGTTATTCATGTAATTTGATAATTATTAAGCAACTAATTTCCAAAGATTTATTTTTATATAATAAAGTACAAGTTCAAAAATTATAAAATTTATACCATAAAATAACTTGGATTTTTAGAGACTTTATAAAAATCATTTTCAAAATTTGTGTACAAAATGTCTTTTAAAAAAAAAATTTCCAAAGCTTAGAATATTCCTTATAAATCAAAAATAAAGAAATTAAATAAATTCTTGCTTTGAAAAATCATATACTACCCAAAGCAAATTTAAAATGCAGAAATTTTCACTCACACAAACGTACAAGCATTGAATATATTTTTATTTAACTTAATATTATTCACAAATAATATTACATAAAATGCCGGTCGTAACATCCTCTCCCCCTTAAGGGATTCTGTCCCCAGAATCTAAGAGAACAGATGAGGATACCGGGAACGCATATCAGACTCTAACTCCCAAGTCGACTCTTCGACCTTAGGGTTCCTCCAAAGTACTTTCACTAACTTTACTGATTTATTTCTAAGACTCTTTACTTGCCAGTCGAGTACTTTAACCGGTTGCTCCACAAATGACAGGTCTGCCTGAATTTCTACAGGTTCATATTCTATCACATGGCTAGCGTCAGGATTGTACTTCTTAAGCAACGACACATGGAACACATTATGCACATGCTGATACTGAGGTGGTAAGGCCAACTCGTAGGCCACCTTTCCTACTTGGCTCAAAATCTCAAAAGGACCTACGTATCTAGGTGCTAACTTTCCTTTCTTGCCAAATCTTATCAACCCTTTCCTAGGTGACACTTTTAGCAACACAGCTTCGCCAATTTGGAATTGAACATCCTTACGCGCGGGATCCGCATACTTCCTCTGTCTATCTTGAGCAGCAAGCAACCTTTTCTGAATTAACTTGACTGAGTCATGCAACTGTTGTACCAATTCTGAGCCGAGAATTCTTCCTTCTCCTACTTCATCCCAACTTGTTGGTGATCTACATTTTCGCCCGTACAAAGCTTCATATGGTGGCATGCCGATACTGGAATGATAGCTGTTGTTATATGAAAATTCAATTAATGGCAGGTGGTCGTCCCAACTTCCAGCAAAATCGATTGCACAACTGCGCAACATGTCTTCAATTGTTTGAATTGTTCTTTCACTCTGGCCATCAGTCTGCGGGTGATACGCCGTGCTCATATTCAACTTCGTGCCAAGACATTCCTGGAATTGCTTCCAGAATCTTGAGTTAAATCGGGGATCTCTGTCTGAAACTATTGATACAGGTACTCCATGCCTTAATACGATTTCGTGCACATACAGATGAACCAACTTGTCCAGTGACGACTTCTCATTTATTGGAAGGAAATGCGCCGACTTCGTAAGACGATCAATTATAACCCATATTGCGTCATGTCCGGACTTTGTTCGTGGTAGTCCTACTATAAAGTCCATAGCGATGTTTTCCCATTTCCATTCTGGAATCTTCAGGGGCTGAATTAATCCGCTTGGTCGTTGATGTTCTGCCTTTACTTTCTGACAGGTATAGCACTTCGCAACCCATTCTGCCACGTCTCTTTTCATATTTGGCCACCAAAAGTTCTTCTTTAAGTCTTGATACATCTTGGTGCTTCCCGGGTGGATTGAAAATTTCGAATGGTGGGCTTCATGGAGGATCTCATTCTTTAATTCAGATACATGGGGAATCCATATTCTGGATGAAAACCTTAGTATTCCTTGCTCATCCTTTTTAGTATTAATCTCTTCTCCAGATAACTGATTTTTCTCTTTTTCCATTACTTCCTCTTGACACTTCTTTATCTTTTCCATTAGTGTTGGCTGAAAGGTCATTGCATGACAAACTTCTTTGACTTTCCCATAAGCACAAAGTTCCAATTCAAATTTTCCGATTTCTTCAGATAACTCTTTTGATGTTATCATTGCATTCAATCTTTCCTTCCGACTCAGCGCATCGGCCACTACGTTCGCCTTTCCAGGATGGTAATTTATCGAATAGTCATAGTCCTTTATCAATTCCAGCCATCTCCTCTGCCTCATATTGAGCTCTTTCTGAGTAAAAATGTACTTTAAGCTCTTGTGATCCGTGTAGATTTCACACTTTTCTCCATAGAGATAGTGTCTCCAAATCTTGAGTGCGAACACTATGGCGGCTAGTTCCAAGTCATGCGTCGGATACTTTAACTCGTGCGGCTTCAACTGTCTTGACGCATATGCTATTACCTTACTGTGTTGCATCAACACACAACCCAAACCCTTATGTGAAGCGTCGCTGAATATTACAAAATTCCCTTGATCATCTGGAAGTACTAACACCGGAGCTGTTACCAACTTCTGTTTTAACTCTTGAAAGCTATTTTCACATTCTGCACTCCATTCAAACTTTTGATTCTTTCTGGTTAACTTGGTCAATGGTGTGGCGATCTTCGAGAAATCCTTGACGAATCTTCTATAGTATCCGGCCAATCCTAGAAAACTTCGCACTTCCGTAGGAGTCCTTGGCCTCTCCCAACTCATAACTGCATCAATCTTCACCGGATCCACTTTAATTCCATCATTTCCAATAACATGCCCCAAAAATTGAACTTCCTTTAACCAAAACTCACATTTGGTAAACTTGGCATACAACTTCTCTTGTCGGAGTATCTCCAATGCTATCCAGAGATGCTGCATATGTTCTTCTTCCGATTTAGAATAAATAAGGATGTCATCAATAAATACCACGACAAATTTATCCAAATACTTCTTAAATACTCGATTCATCAGATCCATGAATGCGGCCGGGGCGTTGGTCAATCCAAACGGCATTACTAGGAATTCATAATGCCCATATCTGGTCCTAAATGCGGTCTTGGGAATATCTTCTTCCTTGATCTTTAATTGGTGGTATCCCGATCTCAAGTCAATCTTCGAAAAACATTTTGCTCCCTTTAACTGATCAAAAAGGTCATCTATCCTTGGTAGCGGGTAGCGGTTCTTGATCGTTACTTTATTCAACTCCCGGTAATCTATGCATAGACGCATACTCCCATCTTTCTTCTTCACAAAGAGAACAGGTGCTCCCCATGGCGACGTACTTGGTCGTATCACTCCCTTATCCAACAATTCTTGTAGCTGGCTCGCCAACTCTTTCATTTCTGCTGGTGCCATCCTATACGGAGCCTTTGAAACTGGTTCCGTGCCTGGAGCAAGGTTGATCTCGAACTCAATTTGTCGATCTGGTGGTAAGCCTGGTAGTTCGTCGGGAAACACATCGGGGAACTCATTAACTACAGGAATATCTTCCATGCTGGGGCTGCCTCTCTCTGAATCCACTACATATGCTAGGAACGACTCACAACCTTTTCTAAGTAACTTCTTAGCCTGAATAATTGTAAGAAATAGTCGCTCTTGCCTCTGTCCCTTAAATACTACCTTCTCTCCACTCTTCGTCTTTAAATTCACTCTCTTGGTCTTACAATTTATCTGCGCGCTATTCTCTCCTAACCAATCCATTCCTAAGATTATATCAAACTCTCCCAGCTTGAAGAGTATCAAGTCGGCCGAGAACTTATATCCCGAAATATCAATCTCACATTTTGGACAAAATTGATTCACAGGAATCTTCTCTTGGTTTGCAATTACCACATTTACTACCTCACTCATAACCGTTTTATCACATTGGATCTTATCAACAAAAGATTCTGATATGAAAGATCTTGTGGCTCCCGAATCAATCAATACTTTGGCTTTGACATTATTGAGTAAAAGTGTACCTGCTATCACCTCAGAATTCTGAACAGCATCTTTCATCTTTAGGTCAAATGTCCTTGCTGTTGCTTGCGGGGTTGGTGCGGGTGGTGGAGGTAATGCCAATACCTCAGCTGGCACGCTTGCACTGGTACTTGCCACGTTCATCAGAGCTCTGACTGGTCCTGTTGCCTTACACTCCCTAGCCATGTGTCCAGTCTTCCCACATTTGTAACACGTAACTCCTGGCTTCGGCATCTTGCACTCGTTTGCCAAATGTCCCTTCTGATTGCACCTATAACAGGTCATACTCAGCTTATTGCATACTCCGGGGTGCCTTCTTCCACAGTGCTTGCATTCTGGCCTCTGGAACCTGTTTTCTCCAACTTGCCCTTGGCTTGCCTGATTGTTCCCTTTTGATTCTTGCCTTTTGCCCAAATTTCCTTTCCTTTGAAAATTTCCGCCCTTCAGGAAACCAATCCTCTTTACATTCCGATCTTGCGAACTTCCAGCTTCAGACTTTTCTCCATAAAATGGAACCTTCCTCTTCTTGTTATCCCTCTCTTTCCTTGACTGCATCCCATTATTCTCAATCAGAGCAGCTTTCTGTACTACTCCCGCATAAGTTTCAAGCTCAAACATAGCCACCCTATCTCTGATCCAAGGCTCCAATCCTTGCTGAAATTTCTTTGCTTTTTCTTCCTCAGTGCTAGTATACTTTGTCACAAACCTTGACAACTCAGTGAACTTCTTCTCATATTCCAGTACAGTCATGTTCCCTTGCTTTAACTCAAGAAATTTTAGCTCCATCTGATTCTGCATGTACTTAGGGTAATACTTGTCCAGAAATAACTTCTTAAATCTCTCCCAAGAAATCTGCTGAGTGACTTCCATAGCTTTTACTGATTCCCACCAATAAATGACTTCTCCCTTCAAGAAGTAAGTGGCATACAGCGTCTTCTGATCGTCCCCTAACTGTACCAACTCAAAAGCCCTTTCTATCTCCTTGATCCATGTGTTTGCTATCACTGGATCAGTGGTATCATGAAATACAGGTGGATTCACACTCTGAAAAACCTTGAAAGTGACAATTTGTCTTGGTGGTACTGGTGGTTCAGGTGGTTGATATGGCTCACGGTTATCTTGGTTTTCAATTCGTTGTTGAAGAGTTAGTTGTTGTTGAGCTATAGCATTGGTTTGCTGTTGCAAGGTTTCCAGTAGTTGAAGAATGTTTGGGTCTGTGGTGAAGGTGGTTGTTGGGTTCTTCTTTTTGGGAGGCATGATCCTGAAATAAGAGTTGTGTTATAACAAATATAATTGATAAAATGATTCGAGGGTATCGCATGGCATTCTTGTTTACATATGGGGTCAAGTTTCCAGATATGATGATAAAACATAAAATAACAGTTGAGAGCAAATGGAACAATAGCACATAATTATTGAAATTTTAAAGGTCACAGTACATAGGATTGGGACATAGTCTGATTCTAGAAATAACAGGCTTATTTAAAGGAAAGACGGAAACAACCGGGGGATTCCATAGAGTCTGATAGTACAACAACATGAAAGGTAAATGGAAAGAACTAAGGCTCCACTCCATCTGAACGGGGCTTGGTAGACTTTTCCTCTCGAAGTGTCTTCATAATGCTCTGGAGCTCATCCGCCACCATCTGAATGACATACTGGCTGGTACGGTCCCGGTGTGCTGGCATCTCCTCAAGCTTAGTGTTAACGTACCGAACCAAGGTCTCAAGTCTCGCAATCATCTGCTCCTTGGGCTTCCCTTCGTAGTTTCGGCTGTCCGGATACACGTTCTTCAGTCGGTCTATCAGTCGGTCGTACTTGCCCTGAAGCATGTCGAACTCGCGCCTCAACTCAGCATACACGGAGAAAGCAATAGTGTCGTCCGACCCAGAGGATGACGAGGAATGCGCCCTTTGCTGACAACCAATAAGAGGAGTATTAATAATAATTTACTTTACCTACTCTCTCGCATAATATCTATAACCTACTCACAAGTCCTATAACCTATTTGGGCTGTTCAGGGACTCTAAACCGTAGCTCTGATACCAAAACCTGTCACACCCCCAACTTAAATAGCAAAATAAATATAGTTATTACATCATTTTAATGAGTACTACACAACCAAAATCCAAGATCTTACAGTTTAGGGTTTGGAACAGCCCAACACTACCAACTATTACATCTGATTACAAATACCGAGTCCTCACACAACTATTATTACTTATTCTACCTGGGCTCGAACATAAGCATCCGCATCACAGGTCTTACGGGCAGTCTGCTTGAATCTAACCATGGCTGCTAGCTGTAATATCAGGGTAAAGCAAGAAGTGAGCCAAAAGCTCAACAAGTGCTAACAATACAACGCAAAGCATAAATCGAGATATACCTTTAGGAATGACAATGGAATGACATAATCAATGATAATCGAGAGATAAAACTTATGTGAGTTGGCATCATTATGCTTGCATCAAAACAATTTTAAAATCATTCTTAATCAAAATCATTTTATGACGCTACGGATTACAGCCGGTGATCAGCCGCGAAGTAACCCCGAACCTCGCTGGGTTCTAAAACATTATTGGGAATCCCTAGGCAACTTTTAAGCCTAATATAAGTGTGGAAAGGACTCGCGTCTCAGTCCAGATCCACCATTCAAGAAAACATTTGCCCCCCTTTGGGACTGAAAAATCCACGTTTTAATCATTTTAAAAACTGATGCCGATTTATGACAAAATCTCTTTCGACTGTAATTATTTTTATCAAGGGATTATAGATCAACTTGAAACACTGGGAATATGACACTAAATCTCAGGGCCATGATCTACTAGACTTTACTATATTAGGGTAATTGAGAGGTTTCCATAAACAAGAACTTAGACAAGGAAATTAAGCCAGGCTATTGGATAAGATGAAAGAGTAATGCCAAACTAGGCTTAAAGCAACGGTTGTAGACAAGATATAGGTATTAGAACATCAAAAGATAGGCATCACTGGTTCCAATAGGATAAAGGTGTTAAAATATAAAGAAAGCGATCATCAGCTCAGTATATAACAGGGTATCAAGCTTTAGGGTAAGGATAGGGTTATCAAACAATCATGAATGTATTTAAGAAATGATTGGCTTTTAGGTATCAAGATAAAGTTTCTATCAAGGTTATTTCAAGAGTTGAATCAAAGCATCAGGGTGCAACATCAAGATTTCTCAGGGATCAATAGCATGATAAACAAAAGGATCAATAAGATATTATAACGCATCTCTAATTTATCATGGCATTAAACTATCATGAAAGACTTTTGAACTACTTGCAATATGTACTCGAGGGTTCATGGCATCTCTATGTAACTCAAAGATAAACAAAAGATATGCTTGATTTAAATACATCAAAATGACTCAGGATAATTGCATCGATATATATATATGAACTGTTTACAGCAAATACGAAGGTCAAGTTGAATCACTTGCCTTGAGATAGACTGGTCTGGTCTGACTGGTAGGAGCAACAACTGGAGCTTCACTCGACTTTTAAGGCAAGTTTTCCCTCGTCTCGAGATCCTACATAAATAATAATAATCCTCATTATAATATATTCTTTCCATCTTAACCTATTTACAACCCGAAATTAAACATGGATGGCACTTAGGCCTATACACACTTAATTCATATCCAACATTTATATTTTTAAATGTACACACGTAGCCACATAATCACATATCGTATATTAATACCAAATAACATCACATACACCATAACGCCACACTAGGCTCGGATGATCTCGACTCACCACTTAAATTACTTGGTCGCTAACTAAACGAAGTCTTCGAATTTGGGCTTCCTAACTCAATGTGCCTTTCCTAAATTATCCAAAACCTATTGACCCTCACTTGTGCCTTTTGCTCTACCGACCTTATACTATCTTACAACTATGGTGGTCGACCTAATACTCACTTCTAAGTGTCCTAAAACTATGTGATAAGTGAAAGTGCTTACTGGTGCAAATTTCAGAATGGTAACTAAGGTTTCTTGAGTGCATTAGACACTCTTAAACTACAAGTTTTTCTTCAAAATTTTTACACAAGACTCTCCTGACCTAAGGGCATCTCATAAGCTTGATGTGGCTCAAAGGCCTGGCTTGGGCCTTCTTGGGCCTAAGCTAAAAGTCCAAGGTTCCCCTGTTTTTCTGGGCAGAAAATGCCCTGACTTGAATTAACTTGTGACACATGGTTCTAGCTCATATCCTATGAACTATGGTTGGAAAAACTTCTCTGACATACCCTCTAACTAAGGCCCAATTGGGCCTAATGAGGGCCTACCCATGACATGGCCAAATCTCCCTATTTCTAAGTTGCAACAAAACTGTCCCCTGCTGGACAGATTTTGTTATTCTACTTGTGCACCTAACCAAATGACATGCAAACCTCCAACCAACTCCTAAAACCTATTATATACTCCCCATACTAACTTCTGGTAGCTTGGGCCTCAAAGTGCACATCAATGACATGGTCAAAACTCACTCTAAACCTCAGGGTATTAAACTGATTTTTCTGCAGAAACTATAACTCTCATTTTCCAAGATTTTGACTTGACAAACCCAACTAACAACAACTAAATACTTAAACCAAGACCTATACTTGGTATTCTACTGAACTAACTCCCTTTTTCTTAAAATACCCTTGGTGAGATCATCCTTACCTAAGGTGCAACTATGGCAAAACAAAAGAGACTACTCTTAACAAATCGCAAATCTTCATGCCTTTGAAACAACAAGATATATATTTTTATAAAAGATAACCACAAATTATTACCATGCAACAAGAAGCATAAATCAATATTATCACATTATTCCTACTGAAATTAAGGCTCACTAACAAAATCTTTCCAAATGATCAAAATTTCACAACAAACTAAGAGAATTCCACATGCATGCATGCCTTCGGGTTTTTCAAACCAAAACAACATGATTTCCAAATAAATTTTTATCATAATTCAACATGCAAGCCTAACATGGATTACAACTAAATGATCAACTAGCATGCAAAAGGATTTTATCAAGACTTTACTACAAAATTCATGTTATCATCACAAAATACACAAAAATGTTAACAAGGCAACAAAACACCATCCATTCGGCTCCTATCAAGTCATGGCCGAATGGATTAGGGTAAAAACAGCATTCGCATAGGTGTGACACTCTTATGTCTAGCCATTCTTGACCCTATGATACTATAACTCATGGTGAAAGCCTTAGATTCACAAGAATCAAGGAGGTTCACTTTGAGTTTAACAAAAACATCACCATGCAAGGTCAAAACATAGGTTTTTCACTCTATACTTTTGAAATATATAAGAATAACATATAGGGAGTAAAATTACTTGAATATAAGATGATTGTTTGGGTGAAAGAATGAAGAAATGAAGGGGATGGAGGGCCTCGGCTATGGGATGGCCGAGAGTGAGGGTTGAGCCGAGAGGGAGGGAGGAGAAAAGGGGAGGGTGGAGTGAAAATGGAGTGATCATCACTTTAGTTTTGTTTTTATGTCTTTGACTAGACTAAATGTGAGTGGATTTAGGAAATGACAAGAGTAACCCTCTAGCTAAAGTTAGGCAAGTTTGCATGCAAGGTCAAGGAGGTAATTTGGCTAGCAAAATGTGAGTTAGTGGGGTGGAGAATGTCTTCTTTGCCCTTTGGTTAAATAGAAGAGAGTTTGCATGCAAGGTTATTCATGTAATTTGATAATTATTAAGCAACTAATTTCCAAAGATTTATTTTTATATAATAAAGTACAAGTTCAAAAATTATAAAATTTATACCATAAAATAACTTGGATTTTTAGAGACTTTATAAAAATCATTTTCAAAATTTGTGTACAAAATGTCTTTTAAAAATTTTTTTTTCCAAAGCTTAGAATATTCCTTATAAATCAAAAATAAAGAAATTAAATAAATTCTTGCTTTGAAAAATCATATACTACCCAAAGCAAATTTAAAATGCAGAAATTTTCACTCACACAAACGTACAAGCATTGAATATATTTTTATTTAACTTAATATTATTCACAAATAATATTACATAAAATGCCGGTCGTAACATTCTCCCCCTCTTTTCACACAAATTTTGCCTTAGAATTTTTTCAAACTCTCTCCCCTTTTTTAGTTTACACCCTTTTTTCAACTTTACACTTTAAAATATTAAATATTTTTAAAATCAAAAATGAAAAGATAAATCCTTTCAGTCTCTCGTTTCTCTTTCTCACTCAATGAAACTCACCCCTCTATGAAGAACCCTAAATATCACCTTTGCCTCTCGATTTGCCCAACTGAAGATTTAGTCATCTCTCCCGACTATTTTTATGTGCTTTTTGTGCTCTCTGTGCTCTCTCACCTCTCTCTTTTGGACGGAGTTTGAATTGGGTAAGGTCAAGTCTGAGTTTAAAGGTTAAAGATGTGAGATTAAAGCTTGGAGGTCGAGCATAAATTGGGTAAGATTAACCCTAATTTTTCACTTAGAGGTTTCATTTTAAAACCCTATTTTTTTAAATGATTGGTTAAATATTTGAATTGAGCATGTTAATCTTTTATGCTTTTAGTTGAGTAATTGCTTGAATTATGTATGTGGGTATCAATTTTGATGTATATCTGGGTATATGTTTTGTTTTGATTTTTGATTTATGTGTCATTTTGAAAAATTAGGAGGAGGTATTATTCAAGGAAATGGACGCATTGTGAGTTTCGAGGTCCGTTGAGAAGGTTTTTTGGTGATTTCGAGGATGTATTATTGTTTACTTTTTTATATGTCCTCTGTGTTATTTTTGCTTAACTTGTGTGTGTTGCGAGACTCACTGAGTTTATTATTAATGTATTATATGTGTGTTATGTTTAGAAGCTCAAGCAGTCAAGCCAAAATGCTGGGATAACGAGTCTAAATGGGGTAAGTTACTATTTGTTAACGCTGCGATCTGAGCAAAACAAGTATTTGGCTTGCTGAATTCTGCTAGTCAATGAAGTATGTTATTGTGTTTTACTATCAACAATCTAGCTCATAAGGTTGGAGGAGATACTTTTAACCCAAACTTTATTTTTTCCAGGAAAATTGCGAGATCATAAGTATTTATATTATTCTGTCACCTTTTATACAATACTAAGGAATCACGAAATTAGTTTAATTTATATAGTTGATCGTCTCAGGTTGATCCGAACATTCATATTCTATTTCCAATTAATCGAGTTCTTTCATGTTGGAGCATAACGATGCTTCTGATTTTCTTACTTATACAAAATGGCGACTGGCTGATTTTTAGTATCCATATATAATGATAGTGAGAACACAAATCTGTTTGAGTTTGTATTAGAAGGCTTCACTACTTGTAATATGTACTTACTTATCAATTAAAACATAAGAAAACAACACTTTAAAGTATAAACATGAACCAGTACAACTATCCTGCATGTTTAATTTGCACTACTACTGTTAGTTAGGATATCAAATTACTTGTAGTCGTGATATATGAAGTAACATATATTGGAATGATATAACAGTATCAGTTCTTGCTGCTTGTAAGAAATTTGTACTACATATCAAGGAGACAAATCAAACTCCTCTTATGACAGAGATCAGCAGGGAAGCGAAGGCGGACAAGGACCTGCAGTGACTAGTAACATGGACTAGGACGGAAAAATGAGTAGGAAATGCAAGGATGAGGAAGAAGATGATGAAGATAATGACCAGGATGAGGTCGATCCATCAACACAGAAGAAACCTCGGGTAGTGTGGTCTATAGAGCTTCATCGGATACAAAGTTATAACAGTTATGTGAGTTGAACTGGAATATGTTAAATCTAAAATACAACAAGAATTAGAACAGCTTCCCTCAATCTGATCTGGATTGTGGGAAGTGAACATTATTCAAATATCACTTCTAGAACAGAAGGATAATGTCACGTCTAAATGTTGTCATTTCAGAACATTTGCTTTTTAGAGAAAACTTGGCCAACTAGAAGCATTTGTGAAATTTTAGCAGCCAAATGAACCAGGAAAGCAAGAGTTTTTGCAGATCAGGAGGCAACACATGTCAAATTCTACAATACTATTTCGATGTCTGGCCTCTGGTTGGGAGACTCGTGAGTGCATAGCAAAGCAAGTTTTCCCATCTTAATTACCTCAAGTTCTACATACTTTCCCTCAAGGTTTACATCCATAAAATCTTCTAGTCTGCCCAACTCTGCACCTTGACGAATTGACTGGCTTATAATATGTTTTCCAGAGAGAATCTGAAGTATAATCATGCCATATGCATATACATCATTCTTGTCTATAAATCGGCCAATGGTTGTGTACTCGGGGGCCAGATATCCCTTTGCAGCACTAGCTTTTAGTGTGGAAAAGAAGATATCATCTGCAAGCAGTATGGGAGCCATTAACTGGAAAGGTAATATAAAAGTTATGATATAATTTTTATGTGTACTACAGTAAGATAAATATGTATGTTAGCCTTATTTACAATTTTATTACATGTCAATTTTCCAGCTTCCATACGAGAACATAACACCAGTTCAAGCGGTTGTTGGAGTTGTCCAGAAGGTAAATGCATGGGTATTGCCTATCCCTCTGCTGTGAGTTCGCTAGCTTATACACGTTTCTCCTATTCTTTCTTGGTGTTGTTCCTCCTATTTATTTAAATGTTCCTAAAAACTTGTGTCGGTCTTGTTTGATTTTGTTATACAAGGGCTACGGCCAACTATTCCGAAGCACACTCTTCCAAAACTTGCTGACCTTCTTGAGAATTGCTGGTAGCAAGATCCAGTTTTAAGGCCCGACTTCACTGAAATAATAAGAATTTTATAGCAAATAGTCAAGGAGGTAGTCCTCTTCTTTCTGGTTTCGCAATAGCATTTACAATTATATGTTTATGAACACATATATTAAGTTTAAGTACTCCAGTTTGTAGTTCAACATGTGACCTAGAAGCAGTGTCATACTTATTTTGATACTGATCATGCTGATTTTGGGGCATCGTTATCTGATATTTACTTTAAGTATGATGCAGTCTTAAGTGCTATATTTAAATCATACTCACAAGAATGCACACTCGTGAATATATTTAATCAATTGTGACAGAATAGCATGTAAGATTCTGAATAGAAAATATGAAATTTTCACTACATTCCAGTCGATAATTGAGGATATTTACAAAGTACATGCATTATATTTGGATATGAATTTAAATGTTTATGATGTGTGATACGTTACATTACAATATTTGGAAGTCTCTTGAACTTTTAGATCATTAATGAATCACAAGTTCATGCATTTACCTTGCGCGTATCACTCGCAGATAGATAGAATGGGACAACAGGATTCTTCTGTAGAGGATGAGGTCCGATATTGATACAATAGCGTCATCTTGCACTACAGGAAGTTATTTATTCAAGAAAACGCTCAAAGGTACATATGCTTATTGTCATCATACGGGACCAGAGGCTACATGAGCTTTATTAAGGAGTGGGAAGATGCAGAAGAATGAGGGCGTTCCTCAAATGATATTTTACATGCTATTGTCGGTACCAAGTGAAATTCTTTGTATAGAAAGTAGTAGAATATATGAATGAATATGTGTAGTACTTGATATTTGGATTAGATGAATCTGTTGTACCGGATGTTTGAATATTGATTGTTAGATTTCTAGATAACTGGTATTATGCAGCAATTGGTTTTGGTAGTTCATTGGTTTTTGGAATCTATAGTTTTAAAATATGCATTAATAAAACAGGTACAAACATCATTACAATGGAAAATGATGTCTGTCAAAGCTTAATACATCAGTTCTAGTGGACCATTAACATTAGTAAAAACTGATGTTAAATACTACAAAAAAAAAATCTTAAAACAAAAAACTGATGTTATTAAGTATTATAGACATCAGTTTGTTACCAATTAAGAACCGATGTGAAAGGTATTGTTAACATCGGTTTTTGATGAAAACTGTTGTTACTAGTACTAGTAACATCAGTTTCTTGGTTAAATTGAGAGATTTTGCTTAGCTCACATATATTAAAATTGATAAAAAATATCATACTCTGATGATATATGAAGATTAGATATGCATGAGAAATTTAATATCAAGATATAGAAATCGGTTTTAAACAAAGAACTGATGTTATATGCTGTATTTAACATCAGTTTAAAACCGATGTTAAATGGGGGGGTCTTTAACATCACCCACGAAGACATCGGATTTTTGCATTCATAGACATCGGTTTTTAGCCGATGTTTATTGACGTTTTTCTAGTAGTGCGAGGAGTTAAATGAGGAACTCCAAATTCTCGATGAGAGTGAAATTGCTCTACTCACGAGACAACTTCATCGTGTGCTTCAATGCAAAGCTCAAAGATATAGAAAAGGCTTCCTAAAATCAAATAATCAACAAAGAGTGTTTAACTCTAACGGAAGGCCAAATTACTTTCAAAATTATTTTTCCAACTATAAGAGTAATTATTCGTCAACGAGCTACAATAAAGGCAAAGGCAATCAAAATATAAATACCTATAGTAATGCCAATGCCTCTACAAACCATCCTGTTTACACTCCTCTAAAACCTAAAGATCCATCTCCGGAAGAAATACAAGATGTGTGTTTCGAGTGTAAACAACCCGGTCATTATAAAAGAGAATGTCCTAAACTTTCTAGGGATGAAGTCTCATGGCTGAAAATGGTTGGGATCTAAGTGAAGATAAGAAGTTCCGGAAGCTAGTGAAGAAGTGGTAAATCTATTCTTAATGGCTCTCGGAGATGAAAGTACCTCAACGGAAATCTCCTCTTCAAATCAAGAGGTAACGTCTAACTATGTCTCAATTAAATCTTTATTAGATGAATCTAATTTATCTCTTTAAAAATATGAATAAGCATGATTTAGTTGAACCTGTAGTAAGTTATAAGAATAAATATAAAGATGTTGAACAAAGGTTTCACTTATTATGGTCCAAGAAGATGAAAATTGAGAAAATTTATCATACTCAAAATAAAGAATATACTCGGATGATGGACTCAAAAGTCCAAGATGAGAATGAGATTACATCTCTAAAAGATTAAAACCATCTCATCAAGATTGAGGTAAATAAACTTCAAGAAAATATACTCAATCTTGAAACGGAGAATATATCATTAATTCTCAAATACGAAGAGATGGGACGCGAGAAGATACAATTGAATGATAATATTTATAAAATTCACGTTGATCTATTGAACTTAAAGATTATAAATGAATCAAATGTTCAAGATAAAGAAATATCTTATAAAGACAATCTTGATAAAGAAAATGAGCTTTTAAAAACCAATGAGCTTAAAGATGAAGCTCTAAGGTAAAATAAGAAAATTATAAACTCATAGCTCAAGTTAAGGATCAAGAAATAATCCTTAACAACAAGATTGATGCCTTAAAGAAAGAAAATGAAAAACTTGAAGAAGTCATTCAAAGATTTACAAAAGGCAATAAGATGTTGGATCAAATGGTGTATACAAAACCTCACATAATCATGAAGGTTTGGGATATAATAAGAATTCTCCTCCTAAAGGAAATACTCGGAGATTTGTATCACCAATAAAGACTTCACCCGAATCACCATCTTATAGATGTTCCTATTGCAATAAAATGGGACATACCATTCAATATTGCAAATTTAAGAATGGTGAAATTAAGGGGAAGCATGTATGGATTCGCAAGGAATCATACAAGAAAGATGATAAACATGTGCCTCACAAAAATATGGAATATAAGAATCCAAGGCAATAATAGTCTCATCAACCTACTATGTTTCAAAATAGAAACACACAATATCATATATATATTAATGCATTTAGAAGGCAACAACCTCTTAGTAGAAATGATGATGCTACTTACCATGCTAATAATAGATATGATGTTTATCATGTTCCATCAAGATTTCATGATAGCTCTAGGTATTATCAACCTCAAACTAGGTCGTATGCATCTAGAAATATTTATATGTCAAATGATAATTATACCATGCCTAGATTCTTTTATAAATCAAATATTATATATGATGTACTAACACCAGGACCCTCAAGACAAAGGGGTACATATAAATTTAACTAATCATGGTTGTAGGTTTGTCTTGCCGTGAAACAAGACATATGGTACCTTGATAGTGGATGTTCAAGAAATATGACCGGTAACAAGTCACTCTTGAACAAAATTAAAAAGGTTACCGCCGGGAGCATAACATATGGTGATAGTAGTAAAGGAAACATTGTCGACATCGGAGATATCAGAAATGGGAAAGTTAAAATTTCCGACGTTCAATTAGTCACCGGGTTAAAGTACAATCTTCTCTCCATTAGTCAACTATGCGACAATGATTACAAGGTAATTTTCTACACTACTCATTGTTCTATATTAGATAAATTTGGAAAGTTGGTTCTCACTTGCCCTAGAAATAAAAATGTTTATACATGTGACATGAGCAAGCAAGTGAACGTGTGCCTAATCACTATAAACGATGACCCATGGCTATGGTATCGAAGATTAGGACATGCCAACATGAAGTTGATAAATAATATATTAACTAAAGACCATGTCTGAGGTATACCAAAACTAAACTATCATAAAGGTCATACTTGTGAAGCTTGTGAAGTTGGTAAACAAATTCGAGCTTCTCACAAAGCAAAGTTTATGGTATCTACCACGAGACCTCTCGATCTATTACATATGGATCTTATTGGTCCGGTTCCAAAGCAAATTTTAGCTCTTACAAAGAAAAGTTTGGCTCTCTTTATTGGTGTTGTTGCTGAAGTTGTAGCACTTGTTGTTGGATTTGTTGTTGCTGTTGTTGTTGTTGCATAAATTATTGTTGCTGCTGTTGGAATTGTTCTTGCTGCTGAGCCATCTGATTAGACTGTTGGCATAGCAAATCTAGCAACTCACCCATGGCTGGGCCCCCAACAGACTCTCTACTAGAGGAATTATACGGGTTATTCTTCTTCGGCGGCATTCTCCTGAAACACAACAAATGGTTTTAGTTTAA
Source organism: Apium graveolens (assembly GCF_009905375.1). Taxonomy (NCBI): domain Eukaryota; kingdom Viridiplantae; phylum Streptophyta; class Magnoliopsida; order Apiales; family Apiaceae; genus Apium; species Apium graveolens. Next base: position 157,653,193 of record NC_133653.1, read on the forward strand.
AATTTTTGCCCCCGGGTAGCAACATGTTTATGTGTCAGGAGAATGCTGCCACAATAAAATATTCCCATCCTTATTTAATTGGGGTCCATCCAAAATGAATGGCTAAATTTAACAAAACCGACAACAAATATAACAATAATAGTAACAGTAATAACAATAATAACAGTTTAAAAGTTTTTATAAAAACTGAACAACAACTTTTATATAAAAGAACTAAGTGTGCGGCCAGGTCGAGACTCTGCTCTCGAATCAAGGCCCTATTAACGGCTCGCTGCACATGATAAGGAATAGGAGATAAGGTACCCGAAACATGTACAGGTGGCACCGGTAGTCTGGGGAATGCACTACTAGGTCCACATCCTGGTGAAAAGTCTCGAACAGCAGATACAGGGCGCTGAACCCATCTAGGTCTAGCACTCGGTCTAGCAGGGTCACTAGGTCTAGAGTGAGTGACAGGTGGAGGTGGTAGTGGAGTATCTTTAGCTAGCACATCAAGAGTCCTCTCAGAATCTGAGCTCTCGGAATCAGATATGTTCTCTCATGAGGGAGAACTGGATATCACTATATGACACTATCAAATATATATATATATATATATATATATATACAGAGAAGACACAATAAGGTTAGGGCAGTTCCATCACAACATCAATAGATGTCAGGGTCACGCCTTTGAAAACCTTCTTAGGTTCTTTCATCTATATGAGTTGATGACTCACACCTTTATGACTCTAATCTTAACCTAAATCAGGGACATAAACCTGTAGCTCTGATACCAACCTGTGACAGCCTCAACCCAGGGGTCAGGAGTTGACGTCACGAACAACAATAACAACAAACATACTATAACCCAACTTAATATAAATACATTAACACGACCCTTACTTCCCAAAAGCTTTGCCAGGTTTAAGTATGACAGGTAACAAAACTATACAACCAAAGTTATTCAAAATGTTTGACATACTAACTTCTTACATCAACTCATCAGACCATATTTTGTCTAACACAAACTACCTTTGCGGAGCCAGTTACGGGAGGGACTGGAACTCTGCCCTGAATGTGACGGATGGGTCTCCTAGACATCTGTAATATATATATATATACACACAAAAAAAGCTGCAAGGGTGAGCAATCAATTGCTCAGTAGTACCACTACATGAATAACAGTAAAATAGTTTATGATAAATAGTTGTTGGGAATATGTGAACTTGATGATTACATTAACAAAACACCTTAGTAGATTTAACTTAGTGAAAAATGTAGCACTCGACGGATGATCAGATATAGTCCCGACGGATGATGATTTGACATCCATCGAGTGAGTAGCCTATGTAACAATAAGTCATGTAGCACATTTCTGCAAACACCTTTGTATAGATTCCGTAGTAGCATATAAGTCATGTTGACTTTAATTAGATATGCAGAATAGGTTGATTAATTGCAAATATAAGATGTCTTGTAATTATGCATAAATGAAATGACGTCAAATGTCAAATAACTACCCGACGGATGATTAACAAATCTACCTGACGGATAATCAACAAGGCAACCCGACGGATGATAATCAGCTTCCCGACGGATGATCAACAAGGAAACCCGACGGATGAACATCATGTACCCAACGGATGATCAATTCAAACATCTTTTGATAGTGACAACACAGTCACATGCGTCGAGTGTTTGTAAAAGGAATGTAGCAGCCTATTCAGCTGGGTTTTTTAGAACAAAGAAGCATTACCATTTCCATGCTATTATGAAGATATTCAAAGATGCTGGAATAGAGTAGTGAAGCAGCATGGTATTAGACTTGATAGGTTTTGTTTTATTATCTTGTTTATTACTATGTAATCTTGGTGATATAAAAACCAAGAGTAGCAAGTAGAATAATAACAAGACTAAGCAAATACATTCTTAGAGAAACAATTATAAGTTGTATCCTGTTGCATTTCTGTGTAAGTTTAGTTGTTCATATTTGTAAGCAGCTATGAGCTATTCAAGCTTCACAGGGTTATCTTGATATATATATATATGGTGGATACATTCAAATCCACCAGAACATTTTTTAAAGACTTGTGTTTTTCTTACTTGTTTTTTGATTCATTTTAACTTGTCATTCCGCACTTTGCAAATCAAAACACTTATATATATATATATTTGAGTTAGAACATTTTATAATTCAGAAAAAGGAACTAGAATTACATTCAACCCCCTTCTGTAATTCTTGTTGCATTATTAGGGACTAACAATTGGTATCAGAGCAAGCTCTTGAAGCACAAAGAGTTTAAAAATCACAACAAACAACAAGATGAACAAGAAGGATGTTGGAGTCAAGATTCCTTTTCTGGACAAAGATAATTACCATCACAGGAAGGTAAAAATGCATCTTCATTTACTTTCTCAAGATGAGGTCTATGTGGATTGCATAGAGAGAGGTCCTCATGTACCAATGAGAGCTGCAACTGGAAATGAGCCATCAGTTCCCAAGCCAAGGCATGAATGGTCAGATCCTGATATTGAACAAGTCAGGAAAGACAAGAAGGGTATGAATATCTTATCTAATGGAGTTGATGGTGACATGTTTGACAACATCATCAATTGTAAGACAGCCAGGGAGGTTTGGGACACCATTTAAATAATATGTGATGGCACTGAACAAGTTAGATAAAACAAGATGCGGTTACTAATTCAACAATATCAGCATTTCCACTGTGAAGAAGGTGAAACTCTCACTGATATCTTTAGTAGATTTCAAAAGCTACTAAATGCTCTGAAGCTGCATGGAAGAGTCTACCAAACCAAAGATTCTAACCTCAAATTCCTGAGATCCCTTCCAAAAGAATGGAAACCAATGACAGTCTCCCTGAGAAATTCACAAGAATACAAGGAGTTTACACTAGAAAGACTGTATGGCATTCTAAAGACTTATGAGCTTGAAATAGAGCAAGATGAAAGATTGGAAAAAGGGAGAAAGGAAGGAGGGTCCATTCCACTGGTTGCTGAGTTAGAGAAAGAGAAGGAGATGAAGACAAAAGTTGTTGAGTCTACTTCAAAGGTCTGTGAAAACAAGGGCAAGGGGTTGGTGGCATAAAATGAAGATTCTTTGAGCCAAGATGATATGGATGATATTGATGAACATTTAGCATTTCTTTCCAGAAGATTTTCCAAGCTCAAGTTCAAAAAGAACTTTGGAGCAGCTAAGCCAAATAGAAACATGGTGGATAAATCAAAATTCAAGTGTTTCGAATGTGGCTTGGCAGGGCACTTTTCCAGTGAGTGTAGAAAGTCAGATTCCAGCAAGAAGACGTTTGAGCCTGTGGATTATAAACAGAAGGATTTTGAGTTGCTCAAACAAAAGGAAAGGGATTTTATTTCACAAGAAAATAACTGGGCAGCAGATGGTCTGGATGAGGATGAAGATGTCAGCTATGTCAATCTAGCCCTAATGGCCAAGTTTGATGAAACAGAGACAAGTTCTTCAAGTAATCAGGTAATCACCACTGACCTAGCTCATTTATCTAAAGCTGAGTGTAATGATGCAATAAATGACATATCTACAGAATTATATCACTTGTGTGTTACACTTAAGTCCCTCACTAAGGAAAATGCTAAAATCAAAGAAAATAATTTGTTTTTGAGTGAGAGGAAGAATGTGCTAGAGTCTCAGTTTATTGAATTTGAAAAATTAAGAATAGAATGTAAGATTTCTAAGGATGAATTAACTAAGTCCTTGAAGAAAGAATAGATATTGAAGAAGCAGCTTGATCGTGAACAGGAGGTGATTAAGGCATGGAAATCATCTAAAGATGTCCATGCTCAAATCACCAAAGTTCAAGGTATTGAGTCCTTCTGTGATATAGCCTGGAAAAAGAGTAAAGAGAAGCTAGAATCCAATTTGGTTGAAGGTTTTCTAACAGATGTAGACTCGACATATGATGAGAGTCATCCGTTGGATAATCAAAAAGGTTATCCGCCGAGTGACATAAATCCTCATCCGTCGGCTGTAAGCAAACCTGTGAGTAAAGCCAAACTTGCCAAGTTAAATGAAAAATATGGATCAGTTTCCAAAAACTTTATTTAAGGAGAATCTAGTCAAGTGAAGAAGGAGAAGAAAGTGAATGTTGGTCATCTGTCCATCAATAAATTGAATGACGGATTAGAAAAGATTGAGGTTAAAACAGAGGCTAAAAAGAAAAACAATAGAAATGGGAAAGTAGGGATTAACAAACATAACAACTACACACCTGATAAATATGCTCCAAGAAAAATATGTGTTAAGTGTGGTAGTGTTAATCATCTATCTGTTAATTGCAAACTTTCCATGCCTACTTCCATGACTGTACCACCTTGTTTTCCCAACATGAATGTTATGCCTTCTATGCCTATGAATGCTATGTCTACACAGAATATGAATGCACAGTTTGCTAATATGCCATTTGCACCTAATCCTTATTATGCTGCATTTAGTATGCCTCAAATGCCATTTAGCATGCCCTAGTGGAATAACATGTTTGCAAATAGCATGCCATTTCCTGTTAATCAAATGTGCATGATAATTCTGTTTTAATGAATGGTTTCAAAGCTCCAACTCAGATGACTAAGGATGAATCTGGTATGCCCAAGTCAAATGAGATCAAACCTAAGAAACAAAAGAAGAAAGCTAACAAGGCAGGACCCAAGGAAACTTGGGTAACAAAATCAACTTAATTTGATTTTGATGTGTGCAGGGGAACAGAAAGAATTTGTGGTACTTGGATAGTGGTTGTTCAAGACACATGCCTGGAGATTCTACCCTGCTCACAGAGTTCAAGAAAAGAGTTGGCCCAAGTATTACTTTTGGAGATGACAACAAGGGTTATACTGTGTGTAAGTCATATGTCATAGGCCTATTTGTATATTCGAGGATTTAACTCAACTCAGATAAGAATGTAATAAGTAAATAGTGGATCTACCGTCAGAGAGATCTCGCCAAGTAACATCTGTCAGAGGATTCAGAAACAAGGTTCATCTACAGACTTGAGGAATTAATTCACTGGAAGAAGCTCAAGAAATTGATCAAGCCTCAGTGATACAAATCAAGATTGTGGATTTAATGAAGTGACAGAGATCTCGTCAGGGTATCAGAGAATTACAAGGATTTAATCTGAAGAAAATCAAGTATCAAAGTCAAAGACATGAAGAAACGTCACGGAAGTTAGTCACTAATGAACCAGACAGTACATCGAGTGTCAACATTGAAGTGGTGGAATTTATTCATAATTGACTGTGATTATCAGAAGATTTTCAGAAGAATGGTTACTGCTCAAGATTAGTATTAATTCTCTATTAATTAATTAAGTTATATAATTTAATTAAGAAAATAAATTATATCTGCAAAGATTACTTTATTTAATAATTGAATTAATTGATTAATTAATTCTGAATTAATATTAAGATTTTTCAGAATTGTTTTTGGATTAAAATCAGTTTAAATCAGCAAGACAATTGAAAATGAACTAGCATGACAATCTGGATTGTCATACCGATTGTCATGCCAAGTCATTTCAATTGTCATACCAAAAGTTAAACTGAGAGGAGGATTGTCTTGCCAGTTCATTCTGATTGTCTTGCTAGTTCAATCAATAGTCTCACCGAAAGTCTTGCTAGCTCAATGGATTGTCTTGCTAGCTCAATGGATTATCTTGCTGAGCTAAAAGGATTGTCTTGCCAACAAATCAGGTGGTTGTTTTATTATTTAAATAACAGAAGCAACAGAAGTCAATAATTCATCCGAAAAACAGTTCAAGAACAAAGAAAAAAAGAAGCAGCAAAATATTTCATCTCATCTGCAAACTTCAAGATCAATTTCTAGATTGTAAAGTTAAATCCAAACCACTAGAAATCTTTATCTTGTTCTTGTGTAACTATCTAGCGGATCAAAATCCCTAGAACTTAATCTCAAATTGCGTTTAGCATTTGAATCTTTTTATTAGAAAAATAGAAAAAGTTCATGTCGAATTTATTCTAGATTTGTGATAATTAATTTGAGATTAATTCCTTGTAATCGATACAGTTGTTGTAACACCTTTCAAGTTTAATAATATCTTATTTAACTTGAATTTTGTTTCACATTTTTTATTCCGCATTTAATTCGATTATTCGGTAATGTTTGTATTCAACCCCCCCTTCTACAAACACATTGGGATCTAACAATTGGTATCAGAGCCTTCTGATTAACGAACAAATCAAGATCCTAGACTTTTGTGATTTTTCAACTCCTTGAATTTTTATTCATTCAAAAATTCATAATGACTTCACAAAAAGTTGGAACCGTTAAAATTCCACAATTTGATAAAGAGAATTATATTATGTGGAAGAAGAAGATGCTCTTATTTTTACAAGTGGCAAATCCCAAATATTCAAACTTGTTAAAGAAGGGGATAAGAACTCCGATGGTTATTGAACCGGAGGTGATAGTAGATGATGTTGTGATCACCAAAGCCAGAACCTATCCTAAAGATCCTGAGGATTTTTCTCCTGCTGAAAAAGATGAAGCCTCCTTGGATGCCAGCCTTCAATTAATATTAATTGATTCCCTTGATCCCTTGATGAACAGACATGTGATGAACTGTAAAAATTCCAAACACATGTGGGAAACTATTGAGGTGATTAATGAAGGCACAGAGGAAGTTAGGGAGAACAAGTTGGAGATCCTAACCTCTGAGTATGAATATTTTAAATCAAATCCAGGAGAAGGAATTACTGAAGTGTTTGAGAGGTACAATGCGTTGATCAATAACCTGAACATAAATGGGAAATATTATTCAATCAGGGAAGTCAACAAAAAGTTTCTTTTAACACTGCCAACTCATCTTGAACATAGAATCACTGCCATTAGAGAAGCTAGAGATCTGAGTGAGATTTCTTTGGATAGACTCTATGGTGTGTTGAAAACCTATGAGTTGGAGCAGATTCAGCAAAAGGAAGTCTACGGGAAAGATAGAATGGTCAGCACATCTACTGCACTTGTAGCTGAAGGTCAACAACAACAGCAATCTCAACAATTGGAGAGAATGGTACAGTGTTCCAAGGCTGAGGAAAATATGTTAGTAGCAGAATATGATCCTCCTACTACAAATCAATCAAGTGATGATTTTTATTCCTTGGAAGAGCCGGAGCAATTGGAAGACGAGTCAATGGCCCAAATTGTCAAGAGATTCTCCCATGTCAGATTCAAGAGGAATCCCAAGCTTAAGTACAAGTCCAACTACAACAAATTCCAGAAAGGTGGATCTTCATCCTCTAACACCAGCAGTGGTGGATACAAAACAGGGATGGTTGATCGGAGCACCATTAGATGCTATAACTGTAATGAGTTGGGACACTTTGCCACAGAATGTAGGAAGCCAAAGCAAGTAAGAAAGAACTCTGAAAGGGCTTATCTGGCAATGGGAAGAAGCTGGGATGATACTGACAGTGAAGATGAAGATGAAGGAAATATTGCTCTTATGGCTATTGATGGAAAAGCTTCATCGTCAAGAATAGAGGTAAAACTTTTTGATGCTGAAATGGTTTATCATCTAAAAGGTAACTTAGATTATGCACGTCGTGATAATGAACTGTTAAGTTTACAGATCACAGACCTTGAGAAAGAGGTCAATGAATTAAGACTTGTGCACATTAATCAAGACAAATTGAAAGACAAGTATCTTTTCTAGAAAATAGAGTTGACTGTTATAGAAAACTCGAAACTATTCTCAAAGACAAGATCACCGGTCTTGAGACTAAGGTTAGAGCCTACTTCAATTCTTGTTCGAAGGCTAAAGAGTTCTACAGTAAGCAATCTGTTAATCAAACATCTGGAATAGGTTATGATTATAATGTTGCTATTGGAGAATTAGGCATAAACTCCCCTCCTCGTGTCTGTGCTAAAGGGAGGGAAGTACCACATGTGCTTAAGGGTGTTGATGAACCCCTCTATAAACCATCAATTGCTGAACCATTTGATGCGACCTCTTCTGTTATTCAAGAAGAAATACATGCTGAAGATCTTGCTAATGAGAAGGTTGTTTCCAAGTCAAGTGTGTCGAAAGTTCCAGTCAAAGTTGTGAAAGCAACTGAGACTAACTCAGACACACATGAGTCGGATAACAAAAATGCCATGTCTACCATGCATAAATTGCCTGCTGTTAATCACTCTCATAAAGCATGTGGTGTTTCTAATTGTATGTCTTGTGCTTTTAATATGATGTATACTTATTTTAATGGTAAGCATGTTTCTAATGATAAGACTACTCCTCGTCAGCATGTGAATAACAAGAAGCATGATAGGTCTAAGACTGCCACTCCTTCTAAGGCTAGAAAGGAGACAGTTGTGCCTAAGCTTAAACAGAAATTTGTTAAGGCTGTTTACAAGGTCAAATGTTCAGTCATTGAGAAAGTTGGGACAATTAAAATTAAAAATGTTGTTTTGCCTGACAAAGGACAATTCTACAAGTATGCCGGGCCCAACCAAGTTTGGGTTCCGAAGAAGGTCTAATCCATTTGTAGTGTAGGGCATTAAACAGGTGTAACCGGTAGTGTGGATTCTTGACAGTGGATCATCAAGACATATGACCGGAGATAGAGCCCTGCTATCAAATATGGATTGAGAAAGCTGGCCCACTGGTTACCTTTGGAGATAACAGCAAAGGTTTATCCGAGGGATATGGCTGTTTGCAAGCTGGTAATGTTATCATTGAACTTGTAAATAGTTTCTATATTTTTGCTATATTTATATAAGTTTTATTTGTATTTTCTGTAATTGTAAATATTGTATGATATATGAAATTGTATGTTGATATCTTGTTGATAGATATTTGGTATTAAATTCATTAATATTTGTTTTTATTATTATTATTTGTATTGTATTATTTTTTTATTTTTTATTTTTTAAATTTAATGCAACATAACAGTTGGTATATAAAGTACCTGACAAGTATTGGTCAATGATATTTTGTTAACATTATGTTGCAGATATTTGTGAGCTTTTGATATGAATGAGAATTACTTAGACTTTACCCTAAGTGATCAATGTTTTATCAAAAAAAAACTCATTCATATTGAAATACAAAATCAAACTTCTTTCTACATTAGTGATTTCTTATTTCATGTAAAATCTTTTGAAATCACTATTGTACATCATTTTATCTCTCTATTGCCATATATTCTGTGTTACAGGTTCAGTCTCCAATGACTTTCTTTCATTGACAGTCATGAGATTGAAAACCCACAACGTCTATCCCAGACTGTAAAGACAAACACAAAAACAGAACCAACCAACACTCCCTTACCACTAAATGTAGTATGAATGAGCGTGAGGGAGATAGTGCCTTAGTGCACCACATAAGGAAGGTTCTGTAGTCAACCCAGTAGCTCTGTCTCCTACATAGATGAGTAGTATTTAAACCGAGACAACTGCTAGCCCCCATACATCTTCTCAAAAAGATGTAATGGCTGAAAACGCACAAAAACAGTTACTAGATTCATTCTCTCAACAGGGGGCGTCTATTGAAATTTGCCTGTCGGCCAAGGCATCCGATGTAGTGTCACCACTTCAAACATAAACAATTTTTGATGCACAAGGAAAGGTTACACACACAAAGGATGAGTTGACGAAAACAAGAGTTTCGACCATTTTAAGGTCAGATTCGATTGTTTAAAGGTTCGTTAATGGACCAATTGCCTTTACAGGTGTTAGGAGAGGATACTGATCCAAAAGCCATATGTCAGTGGTCGGTGTCTACCTCCCCAGGCTTAAATCCCCTGGATGCATCTGCGGATAGTGGATCTGACATAGGTGCAGATCGGCAACTTGTTGACAATGATTCAGATATTACCTGATGAGTCAAAAGGAAATGTCTTCACAGACATTAGAAGGAAATCTTGATCTTTATGCTAAATTCTTTGGATCATTGTTTACCTTCCCAGAATTCAAATCTGGAACCCTAAAAGGGAAACTAGCAACTTGTAGATTATAACTCAGATTCATCTGACGAGTTTAACAAGGATGGGGATTTGCGAACTCCCATTGCACCACCTGTGACCTCCTTAAGGATGGCTAAGGTGATTTTCCTTGCAGGTACAACTGAATTATGGAGCTATGAGAGAAGAGTGATACACTTGTGAGAATGAGTATAAACACGAGTGGAGAGAAGAGTGAAACACATGTGAGGTACACTAAACAGAATCACACACTCACAGTGAGGAAGAAAGAGAAACTACTTGTTATTTCTTTTCCAACCAAGTGAAATATGAGAACTCCTTCAGACGATGACATATATTCCTTCACTAAGGGGGAGATAAAAGCTTAAGTAATAGTTTGGAGGATTCCTCAACTAAGGGGGAGAAATTGTAGGGAGTAAGAAAAAGGTAAAGCAAATGTACACTACACCACACCATTGTTGTTTGTAACTACGGATCCTATTGTACGGGAGAGGTGGTAAAACACAAGGTGATTTCCTAGTGATAAGGGAAGAAGCTTTTTTCTAAATGAGGAGTACCATTGGTTTTTATCTGCGGATCCTATTGTACGGGAGAGGTGGTAAAACACAAGATGATCTTCTTTAATCAGTTGATTCTCATAGGGGGAGAAGCAAGAGAGATATGTGCTTCTCAACAGGAAATGTGGTTGTACAAAAGAACATGGAACTACTTGAAGATATGTTCAGTCTAGAGGATTATTTGGAAGCTGGAAAATGTTATATTTATTCCAGAAACTTTTCTGCTATTTACTTTGCATTTCAGTTTATATCTTTTTCTTATTTGTTAGTTGAGTTATCCTCTAGGTATTTGTGTGTTATTTTCTAACAAACAAATAGGGGGAGATTGTAAGTCATATGTCATAGGCCTATTTGTATATTCGAGGATTTAACTCAACTCAGATAAGAATGTAATAAGTAAATAGTGGATCTACCGTCAGAGAGATCTCGCCAAGTAACATCTGTCAGAGGATTCAGAAACAAGGTTCATCTACAGACTTGAGGAATTAATTCACTGGAAGAAGCTCAAGAAATTGATCAAGCCTCAGTGATACAAATCAAGATTATGGATTTAATGAAGTGACAGAGATCTCGTCAGGCTATCAGAGAATTACAAGGATTTAATCTGAAGAAAATCAAGTATCAAAGTCAAAGACATGAAGAAACGTCACGGAAGTTAGTCACTTATGAACCAGACAGTACATCGAGTGTCAACATTGAAGTGGTGGAATTGATTCATAATTGACTGTGATTATCAGAAAATTTTCAGAAGAATGGTTGCTGCTCAAGATTAGTACTAATTCTCTATTAATTAATTAAGTCATATAATTTAATTAAGAAAATAAATTATATCTGCAAAGATTAATTTATTTAATAATTGAATTAATTGATTAATTAATTCTGAATTAATATTAAGATTTTTCAGAATTGTTTTTGGATAAAAATCGGTTTAAATCAACAAGACAATTGAAAATGAACTAGCATGACAATCTGGATTGTCATACCGATTGTCATGCCAAGTCATTTCAATTGTCATACCGAAAGTTACACTGAGAGGAGGATTGTCTTGCCAGTTCATTCTGATTATCTTGCTAGTTCAATCAATAGTCTCACCGAAAGTCTTGCTAACTCAATGGATTGTCTTGCTAGCTCAATGGATTGTCTTCCTGAGCTAAAAGGATTATCTTGCCAACAAATCAGGTGGTTGTTTTATTATTTAAACAACAGAAGCAACAGAAGTCAATAATTCATCCGAAAAACAGTTCAAGAACAAAGAAAAAAAGAAGCAGAAAAATATTTCATCTCATCTGCAAACTTCAAGATCAATTTCTAGATTGTAAAGTTAAATCCAAACCACTAGAAATCTTTATCTTGTTCTTGTGTAACTATCTAGCAGATCAAAATCCCTAGAACTTAATCTCAAATTGTGTTTAGCATTTGAATCTTTTTATTACAAAAATAGAAAAAGTTCATGTCGAATTTATTCTAGATTTGTGATAATTAATTTGAGATTAATTCCTTGTAATCGATACAGTTGTTGTAACACCTTTCAAGTTTAATAATATTCTTATTTAACTTGAATTTTGTTTCTCATTTTTTATTCCGCATTTAATTCGATTATTCGGTACTGTTTGTATTCAACCCCCCCTTCTACAAACACATTGGGACCTAACACTGTGGGATATGGCTTGATTTCAAAAGACAATGTCAACATTGAGGAGGTTGCCTTAGTGGATGGTCTCAAGCATAATTTGTTGAGTATCAGCCAGCTTTGTGATAAAGGCAATTCAGTAACCTTCAATACAGAAGCCTGTGTTGTGACAAACAAGAGGAGCAATAAAGTGTTCTCACTAGAGTGATAAAAGGGAATGTGTACCTAGCTGACTTCAACTCATCAAATGCAGAATCTGTTACTTGTCTTCTCAGTAAAGCAAGTGAAGATGAAAGTTGTCTATGGCACAAGAAGCTATCCCATCTAAACTTCAAGACCATGAATGAGCTTGTAAAGAAAGAACTTGTTAGAGGTATTCCTCAAGTGGAGTTTTCTAAGGATGGACTGTGTGATGCTTGTCAAAAGGGAAATCAGATCAAAACATCGTTCAGAAAGAAGCTTAATTCAACAATTGAAGAACCTTTGCAACTGCTTACACATGGATTTGTTTGGACCAGTCAATGTGTTGTCCATCTCAAGGAAAAGATTTTGCCTAGTAATTATAGATGATTTCTCAAAGTACTCTTGGACATATTTCCTAGAGTCTAAATATGAGGCTAGTGAAATCATCATCAATCACATAAGGCAAGTCAATAATCATCATGATTTCAAAGTCAGAAGAATCAGGAGTGACAATGGAACTGAGTTCAAGAATTCTATCATGAGAGCATTTTGTGAAGAGAATGGGATTATGCATGAGTTTTTAGCAGCAAGAACTCCACAACAAAATGGAGTAGTAGAAAGAAAGAACAGATCACTTATTGAAGCTGCAAGGACAATGCTTGAAGAATCAAAGTTACCAACATACTTCTGGGCTGAAGGTGTAAATACTGCATGCTACACTCAGAATATTTCTCTGGTTAATCAAGCAAAATGCATGACTCCCTACCAATTGTTCAAGAACAAGAAGCCAACTCTAAATTTTCTTCATGTCTTTGGCTGCAAATATTATATCTTGAGAAATCAAAGTGATCAAAATGGGAAGTTTGATGCTAAAGCAGATGAAGGAATTTTTGTTGGATATGCTGTTGGTAAAGCATACAGAGTCTACAATATGAGAATCAACATTGTTATGGAATCAATATATGTTGTGTTTGATGATAAAAAGATTGAAGGACTACAAGATGGAGATTACAATAAGAGCCTAAAATTCGACAATGTGGAAATGGTTAATGATAACAGTGATGATGAAAGTGATCAAGAAACTGTAACTAAGGATAGTGCAGAAAAATCTACAACCAATGAAGCTAATAACTCAACATCCGTCGAGTTACAAAATGCTTCATCCGTCGACAGACAATCTGCATCATCCATCGGGAGACAATCAGCTTCATCCGTCGGAACTCAAAATACACCATTCGTCGGGTCATCAAAAGAAGCTGAAAGTCAGAATAGATCACTTACAAAACGTCCCTCTTTCTCAAATCATAGATTTATAAACTCAGGGGGAGTTTCTAATAATCAAAACTCAATCACACATCAAGACAACAATGAAGCCTCTTCATCTAGAGCTAATCTACCTCAACAAAGGAAATGGACAAAGGATCACCCTTTTGAGCGCATCATTAGTGATGTATCTTCTAAAGTTCATACAAGGAGAGCAACTCAAGAAGAATGTCTATATAGAAGTTTCCTATCTAAGGAAGAACCAAAGAAGGTAGGAGAAGCTTTGCTGGATCCTGATTGGATTTTAGCTATGCAGGAGGAGCTAAACCAATTTGAAAGGAACAATGTTTGGAAGCTGGTACCCAAGCCTAAAGGAAAGAATCCAATAGACACCAAATGGGTATTCAAAAATAAGATGGATGAAAATGGCATGGTAGTCAGGAACAAAGCTAGATTGGTTGCTAAGGGCTATTTTCAACAAGAATGATTAGATTTTGATGAAACCTTTGCTCCTGTTGCAAGATTTGAAGCCATCAGAATCTTCTTAGCCTATGCAGCCCATGCCAATTTCAAGGTCTATCAAATGGATGTCAAGAGTGCTTTTCTAAATGGAGATTTGGAGGAGGAAGTCTATGTAAGTCAGCCTCCTGGTTTTGTAGATCCAAATCTACCTGATCATGTATACTATCTTTTGAAAGCACTCTATGGATTGAAGCAAGCACCTAGAGCCTGGTATGACACTTTGTCAAAGTTTCTTTTAGAGAATCACTTCACTAGAGGTACTGTAAACAAAACTTTATTCTTTAGAAATGTTAATGGCTCTAGCATACTTGTTCAAATTTATGTAGATGACATTATTTTTGGCTCTACAGATGAAAAACTTTGCAAAACGTTTGCCAAATTGATGCAAAGTAAGTATGAAATGAGCATGATGGGAGAACTAACTTACTTTCTTTGTTTACAAGTTAAGCAAGTTAGTGATGAAATATTCATTAGTCAAACTAAATACATTTATTATCTTTTAAGGAAGTTTGAATTAATGGATTGCACATCTGCAAAAACTCCCATGGCCACTGTAACTAAGCTTGAATTAAAAACTACTGAAAAATCTGTGGATATTTCAAGTTATAGAGGCATGGTTGGCTCACTTCTATACTTAACAGCTAGTAGGCCATATATAATGTTTGCTACATGTCTTTGTGCTAGATTTCAGGCTGATCCTAGAGAATCTCATTTAATTGTTATTAAGAGAATCTTCAGATATCTCAAAGGTACACCAAAACTTGGCATTTGGTACCCTAGAGATTCTGGTTTTGATCTAACTGGTTATTCAGATGCAGATTATGCAGGTTGTAGAATTGATAGAAAAAGTACAACATGAACCTCTCAATTTCTAAGAAACAAGCTTGTGTCCTGGTTCAGTAAAAAACAAAATTCATTTTCTACTTCTACAGCAGAAGCTAAATATATTGTTGCTGGCAGTTGATGTGCACAGATTTTGTGGATGAAAAACCAATTGCTAGACTATGGTCTACAAGTGGAAAGAATTCCCATTTTCTGTGATAACACAAGTACAATTGCCATCACTGAAAATCCAGTACAGCATTCAAGAACAAAGCACATAGACATCAAGTACCACTTCATAAGGGAACATGTAATGAATGGTACTGTGGAACTACATTTTGTTCCAAGTGAAAAATAGCTTGCAGATATATTTACCAAGCCACTGGATGAATCCACCTTTTCAAGGTTGGTAAGTGAGTTAGGTATGCTTAATTACTCTTGAATCCTTTAAGATATTTTGCAAGTTGTAATGCAGCCAGAAATTTAATTGATTTTTCAGTGTTGGATGAAATTTTGGCTAAGTCAAAATTTACATCCCGGCAGATGATCATTATCCATCCAGTTTGATCATCCATCGGAATACAATTTGTTAATAAAATCAATTATTTTTCTAGAATTTTTTATAGCTCGACGGATAACTGATTTATCCTCATCGGTCGAATTGTCTCATTCCTAGCCGTTGATTTTCTGAACATTATCCATCGAGTATACTTACAGTTTGTAAGCATAACATGACGAATAAGTGATGGAATTTTTACAGTTTATTTTTAAACGGCTATTTTGGGCAATTTTTATTGGTCACTTTATTTTACTTTATTACTTTTGACAGTTATTTTTGAGATAGTATAAAAGCAAAATTCATTTTCATTTCTTTTCTTTTATCATTCTCAATTCATCTGCTCTAACTTCTTTCTTTCTCAAAAGCAATTGCCCTCTCTCTCTGCAATTTTTACTCTCTACAATGGCACCAATCGTAAAATTATGTCTCAAACTGGCTTTATTTATGAGAAGAACAATTTCACGGCTCTAGTGAAAATGGGGATTCAATAGTCTGGCGACTACCAAAAAATGATGGATTTTGTGCAAGGCTGTAAGCTGAAATATGCCATGTTGGAGTCTCCCACTATCTACTGTGAGGGTGTGGAGGAAATATGAACGACTGCGGTGTATAACTCAACTGACAAGACTATCACTTTCACTATTAAAGGTAAGGAATTATATGTTAACAGTGACATTGTTAAAGCATGCTTTATGATTCCTGATAATACTGTCACTACTCCACACACAGACACTGATATTGTTAACATGTTAAACTCCATGGGTTATGCTCTCACCATCTCTAAATTAAGTGAAATTAGGAGATTGGGTCTTAGGAAAGAATGGAGTTATCTGTGTGATGTAGTTACTAAAGTATTTTCTGGTAAAATTAGCAATTTTGATTCTGTTAATATCTCCATGCTCAACATGCTTTACATGATAGTAACTAATAAATACTTCAATTTTAGTGATCTTATCTTGATTGAGTTGGGGTTTAAGTTAGGGGAGCTTAATAAGAGGGGTAAGAATGTTTATTATGCTATATTTTTAATAATGCTTGCTAACCATCTCTCTGAGGATATTATGCTTGAGAACCCAACCAACAAGTTAGATTGTTGGGTTCAAGAAAGGAGAATTATTGCAGATCTCAAAAGAGTAGATCACCACAAAGAAGTGCCACTCTTCTACTTTCCAGTAATGGAGGCACCTCAGGTAAGTGAGGTAATTTTAACCGTCTCTACTCTTCCAACCTCAACCATTTCTTTGCCTTCTAGTGTAGCAGTGGCATCTGCGTCAATGACCAGATAGGTGCCTACCCAAGCTACCAAAACCAAAGTTTCAAAACCAAAGACAAAGAAAGCCCCCTCTGGTGTCTCTCAAAAGATGCCAGTTGTAAAATCCACTAAACATAAAGAGGGGAGTGTGAAGGTGGGAAAGACAGGTGAGGGATAGGGTGAAAATTGAAGAAGCCCTAAGGATAAGTATGGTGAGCATAGTGTACCCAAACCAAGCCTGACCATAGTTTCTCAACAAACTGTGGTTGTTAATAAGGATAAAAGCTCAATTCTAGTTTTATCCTCCCAAAAGGATGTAACTATTGAAACAAGCTCTCAACCAGGAGCACAGAACAAAAGGGGTAGGGACACAAGTTCACCACAAACCTATACAAGAAAGAAGAAATCTAAAACCCTTGGGGATGCACAGGGTACACACACAGTGCAAACTGGAGCTAAAGACCCAGTCACTGCACCATCTCAAAGTCAAATTGACGTGGCTCCAACAAATGTGGAGTCACAGCCAAAATCTGTACAAATTGAAACACATCAAACACCAAATTCTCCCACACACTTTTTGGATATTGACATGATTCAAACATCACACCCATATTCTCTATCTGTAACTCTGTCAGAGAAGCCAAAAATTCATGCAAGTGAGCATCATCTTCTAGATGATTTGTTGGCTCACTTGCCATTTCTTTCTGAGGCTATTGAGACATCTGTGCCAAAATTTTCATCAATCTGCACAGAGTCCACAATAGTCTCCACTCTAAACTCATTCAATTCTACTCACTCGATGGATATTGTTCATCTGTCGAGTAGTGATTGTATCCCGACGGATGTGCCTAACAGCAGTCATCTGTCGGATAGTCAAATTACTATACCGATGGATATTTCTCATCCGTCGGGTGTCTCTGCATAATTCCAAACTTCAACTATAGTTACGAGTGCAGATGACTTAGTAATTATGCAATCACTATTAGGATTGAGGGAAGGTAGTGACATGAGTGAGAATCTGGGTTGCTCCCAGGAAAAAGGAGAGAAAAAGAGTGATCCAATGCAGTCCATTTCTTCAGGACTGGAAAAAGTGAGTATGAGGAGTCCCACCTTAGATGGTGAAGGTGAGGGTGTGAGGGTGGGGAGCCAAGGTGAGACCTTGATGCAAGAAAAGAGAGAAAATGAGAGAAATGCATGTACAGGAGATATAAGGGTGGGTGTCATTGCAAGTGAGTTAATGAATGTACAGGATGCTAACAGGGAGGAACTATTTGAGCAAAGTCAAGTTGTTGTAGATACCACCTCCTTGGATGTTGGGGCATTTACTCAGCCTGTTCCAGCATATCAACTTCTAGCTGGACAGGGCAATGACAATGCAGAAAGGATGCTAAACTTGGTGCACACCATACAGTCCATGCAAAAAGCTAAGGATGCCATCACAGCTTTGCCTTCAACAGCTGGTGATGTTGATTATGAGACTGGTGGCTCAGAAGAATTCTTTGGAGGTGAGGGTGGGGATAGTGAAGAAGAGCCATTGGACATAGGGGGAGAAGGAGGCCCTAGTTCAAAATCAGGCATGCCATCTTGGGCATTTTCAAAGAAGTGTGATGAATACTATTTCAAGACCACTCTCATCCAACTTATCAGCCAAACACAGTCTGCACTTCAATCAGCCACAAATGCTAGCACCAAGAAGCTTTTGCAAGCACATATTGCATCTCTCCAACTACAGCAAATATCAGGCTACCAACAAAGTCAAAATGTCTCCCTCATCAAAAATGAAGTTGATCAACTCAAGAAAAACATGTCTGACAAGTTGGAAGCTAGACTTCCATAGACAACAATGATAGACATCAAAATACAGCATAGGAAATATTTTGATCTTGCAACCAAGGTGGATTCCTTGGACAAAAGAATGATTGCTATGAAAGCTTCTCTTACAGCAATCCATCTACACCAAGCTCAACAAACAGACTTGCTTCAGAAACTGGTGGCTGCAGAGACCTCCTCCTCTACTCAGCTTGATGATAACAAAAAGAGGGAGAAAGAGAGTTCTAGGAGTGAGGGGAGAAAAAAGTGCTTAACATTCAAGTGAGTAAAGCAATTGTGCCAATAGTTGATTTCCTAAAGCCACCAGCTAAAGATAGTATTGATCTAATAAATGAAGCTGCAGCCACTTTGAGAGCAGCTGAGAAGAAGCAGTTTAGTCTAATAAACTGGTAGAAAATTGATGAGGATATTCAAAAGAAGTTTTGCTTAGCAAAGAAGCTAGAAAAATCAGCCATTCATCACTCTCAAGTCAGGCAAATTTCTGTGAATGATATGAGTATGAACTATCCGGAAAAAGGTCTGACATCCTGCATCAAATCTCCAAAGGCAGATCTAATCATGAAGCCAAAGGCGAACTACCCAAAATCTTCACTAAAGAACCCTTTGGACACAGTGTATGAGACACCAAAGCCTGATGAGAAGAAATTGTTGTCAAGATCTATTGCATTCTACAAGGATCCAGCTGATTCAGCATTGAAAAGAAAAATTGCCAAGGTTTTCAGAAATGGTAAGGAAATTTGTGTGATGGCGGGACACCCTCAATTTGTTGAAGTAAAAAAGGGAAGAAAAGGCAAGATTGAAGCAAGAAAAGAAGCAAGCTGCTCTAGATGCTAAAAAGCTCAAATAAAAGAAGGATCAAGCTGCTATCTTGGCCAAGTTGCAAGCTGTGAAACCTACACAACAAATTCCTGAACAACCATCTGAAACCACTAGATCTAAGGATCTGAAAATGCAAGAAGAATCATAGCAGAAAAGAAGGTTTAGATACAAACTTTACTCCAAGAGAAAAGTGAACTTTGATGAAGAAGGATTGGAAGATCAGTTTCCCAAAAAGTCTTCTTCTACAACAACTCAAACATCCATGCCCTCTGTGGCACATGAAGAATTCAAGATAGATACATCCAAGAATTTACATGGTGAACCTATCATTCCAAAGGATGAGCCAATAGACTGGGATAGTCTACCAATTCCTGAACTCAATCTACCTCATTTCATGAAGCCAAAGAAGACAAAGACCAGAGCTGTCAAGAAAGTGAAGCCCTCAACTCTCAGATCCAAATCCCTAACCAAAGCTCAAACCAAGGTCAACAAGGGAGATATCATGTATATCTGTGACATCAAGGAATTCTCTGATCTAAACCTCTATCTAGATGAACTAGAAGAAGTTAGAGGAATTGATGCTTATAGGAATCTACCTGAAAGGTTAGTATTCAAGTACAAGGGAGGAAAAGAGATACAATGGCCACTTCACAGGATTCTTCAAGATAACCAATCTGTACTGATAAAAGTTTTTTCATCCTTCAAAAAGAACTTTGGATTCAATGTGACAGCTAGAAGATTAGTTCTAAAGAAGATTGATGAACTGAGGAGTGTTAGAGCCAAAGATGCACTCCCGAAGACTTTAACTATTCCTTACATAGGGAGTAGAGTGCATCTAAGGCCCTACTGGATGATGGAATTCATGGATGATAAGGGAGTTTGAAGATTCATCAGATTAGAGGACCAGTTGAGCATCTCTAGCAATGAGACTCTCCTGGAAATGCAAGGAATGTTAGATCTTTTAGAATCTGATGAACTTGAATTCCACAGACAGCTCCAAAATCAGATAGAAGAAAATAACAGGAGGCTTGGGAAGAAATCCAGACAATCAAGGAAATAGATCAATCTGCTCAGACTAGAGGAGCACCTTGAAAATGATTGTGAGCAAATCTTTTTACACTTTTTCTTGTAAATTTTTCAGTAAATCTTGCAGCACTTTTTATTTTTATCTACTACTTTTTAAATCTGTATTTTTAGAGTGTTTTTTTATCATCAAGTTTCTCTTAATTTATGGCTACAATTCTAGTAGACATAAATTGGGGGAGATTGTTGGGAATATGTTGTGAACTTGATGATTACATTAATAAAACACCTTAGTAGATTTAACTTAGTGAAAAATGTAGCACTCGACGGATGATCAGATATAGTCCCGACGGATGATTATTTGGCATCCATCGAGTGAGTAGCTTATGTAACAATAAGTCATGTAGCACATTTCTGCAAACACCTTTGTATAGATTCTGTAGTAGCATATAAGTCATGTTGACTTTAATTAGATATGCAGAATAGTTTGATTAATTGTAAATATAAGATGTCTTGTAATTATGCATAAATGAAATGAAGTCAAGTGTCAAATAGCTACCCGACGGATGATCAACAAAGCTACCCGACAGATAATCAACAAGGCAACCCGACAGATGATAATCAGCTACCCCACGGATGATCAACAAGGAAACCCGATAGATGATAATCATGTACCCGACGGATGATCAATTCAAACATCTGTTGACAGTGATAACACAGTCATATGCGTCGAGTGTTTGCAAAAGGAATGTGGCCGCCTATTCAGCTAGGTTTTTGAGAACAAAGAAGCATTACCATTTCCATGCTATTATGAAGATATTCAAAGATGTTGGAATAAAGTAGTGAAATAGCATAGTATTAGAGTTAATAGGTTTTATTTTATTATCTTTTCTTATTACTATGTAATCTTGGTGATATAAAAACCAAGAGTAACAAGTAGAACAATTACAAGACTAAGCAAATACATTCTCAGAGAAACAATTGTAAGCTGTATCCTGTAGCATTTCTTTGTAAGTTTAGTTGTTCATATTTGTAAGCAGCTGTAAGCTATTCAAGCTTCACAGGGTTCTCTTGATATATATAAATATCTCTTATGGATACATTCAAATCCATCAGAAAGTTTTTTAAACACTTGTGTTTTTATTACTTGTGTTTTGATTCATTTTAACTTGTCATTCCACATTTTGCAAATCAAAACACTTATATATATTTAAGTTAGAACATTTTATAATTCAGAAAAAGGAACTAGAATTACATTCAACCCCCCTTCTGTAATTCTTGTTGCATTGTTAGGGACTAACAAGAGCTATAGGAACAGAAATCGTAACTCGTTTATAATAACAAGTAAAAGAGGTATAAACTGGATATCAACAACTAGCATTCTCGGTAAAACATAATATCAGACGTGTGCTGTGTAAATACTAGAGTCTAATTTTAGCATGCTATTTTCATTTTCAAATCCACTGTTCCATTACAGGAACCACAAAAAACATCTGCTCCACTATAGAAACCACAAAACCAAAATTATATATATATTGGACGTTATCTAGTGACAGCTAATTAGGCCACCAAACAAGTTATCTAGGATAGTTGGCCTGGCTATCGCATAATTCATCCAGGAAAGCTGATCAGGCTTTCACACAATTCTTACCAGATCTGCAGAGACTAGCTAGGTCTCTGATAAGTTACTCTGGACTAATCGGTGAAAACAGGGCACACAACCGACTTAGCCACTTACAATCGTTATCCAATATCTGATTTGTTAGGAATATATTGTGTGCTTGATGATAAGCTAAAAAAACACCTTAGTAGATTTAACTTAGTGAATTTTGTAGCACCCGACAGATGATCAATTATAGTCCCGACGGATGATTCAATATAGTCCCAACGGATGACTAATTGATATCTATTGGGTGAGTAGCTTATGTAACAATAAGTCATGTAGCACATTTTTGCAAACAACTTTGTATAAGATTCTGTAGTAGCTTATGAATCATGTAGACTACTAGTAGATGTGCAAAATAGGTTGATTAAATGTAAATATAAGATGTCTTGTAATTCTGCACAAATAAAATGGAGTCAAGTGATAAATGGCTACCCGACGGATGATCAACAAAGCTACCCGACGGATGATCAATTCAAATATCTGTTGATAGTGACAACACAGTCACATGCGTCGAGTGTTTGCAAAAGGAATGTGGCAGCCTGTTTAGCAGGAAAATGAGAATAAAGAAGCATTACCATTTCCATGCTATTATGAAGATATTCTAAGATGCTAGAATAGAGTAGTGAAGCAGCATGGAATTAGACTTGATAGGTTTTGTTTTATTATCTTGTATTATTACCATGTAAACTTGGTGATATATAAACCAAGTGTAGCTAGTAGAACAAACTAACTAAGAAAACACATTTTTAGCAGAGAAACATTTGTAAGTTGTATTCTGTAGAATTTCTCTGTAGTTTGTTTATTCACTTGTAAAGCAGCTGTGAGCTATTCTCTGGTGGATACATTCAAATTCACCAGAAAGTTTTAAAGACCTGAGTTTTTACTACTTTGTGTTTAAATAACTTAACTCTGTATTCCGCACTTTGCAAATTAAACAGTTAGATATAAATTGAGTTAGAACCATTTCTAATAAGTCTAAAAAAGAAGTCAGAATTAAATTCAACCCCCTTTCTGTAATTCTTGTTGTATTGTTAGGGAATAACAATTGGTATCAGAGTAAGCTCTTGAAATAAAAGAGTTTAAAGATCACAACAAAACAACAAGATGAACAAGAAGGATGTTGGAGTCAAAATTCCATTCTGCATAAAGACAATTATCATCACTGGAAGGTGAAGATGCACCTATATCTTCTTTCTCAAGATGAGGCCTATGTTGATTGCATAGAGAGAGGTCCTCATATTCCAATGAGAGTTGCTACTCGCAATAAACCTTCAGCCCCCAAGCCTAGGCATGAATGGTCAGATCCTGATATTGAGCAAATCAGGAAGGACAAAAAGACCATGAATATTTTATTCAGTGGAGTTGATGGTGACATGTTTGACAACATCATCAATTGCAAGATAGCCAAGGAGGTTTGGGACACCATCCAAATTATTTGTGATGGTACTGAGCAAGTTAGAGAAAATAAGATGCAACTGTTAATTCAGTAATATGAGCACTTTCATTGTAAAGACAGTGAATATAACGACTCGTGTATTTTTCTTTTTACTTTAATATTTAAAAGAGTAATAAAGATTTGAATAATTAAATAAAATGTGTGTATTGATTTTGGCAGCGGTTACTGATTGTTATTTAATTACTTATGATTTGTTGTTATATGGAATTGAATTGTGTGATTTATTAGTTAGTTATATGATTTTATTTCGCTTGTAAAAGTGATTTTTTTGTAATTGTAATTCCATAAATACTTGATTTCTTTCTAAAATTGGTTTCATAATTTTATCATCTCAATAATTATTTTTAGGACTTTATAAAATTGAGAAATCAATATTTCATTAATTATTTATTTTTAAATGATTTTCTGAGTATATTTTATTGTAAAATCCATATTTAATTATGGAAATTTTCAAAAATCATGAAACTTATATTTTATTAAGTTTATATTATTCTGAGAATTTTAAAATTATTTTGAAAATTTTCAAGATTTGTTTCACCGCGCGTCGTTTCGTTATTTGTTAAAAACTGGGTACCAAGTGTACCTTAAGAATTGTTTTAAAAATTTTGAAAATTATGTTGTTGTAAACTTCAGGAAATTTCTGAAATTTTAAGAGTATTTCGAAATTTTTCTGATACATTTAAATCAGATTCTGTTTCGTCAAAAATAAGAATTCGGGTTAAAAATCGAGCCCCTGAGTATTCAGGGGTACGTGTTAACAACTTATAATAAGAAGTTAACACGTATCCAATTTTGTAGGACACGTGTTCACAACATCTTAATTCCTCCAACCTTATTCTTTTGTCTCAGCTATTTCATTCTTTGCCTTGTGCTCTCGGCTTCTTCTTCTCCGATTCACTTCGTTTCCTTCCCGTTTTTCTTCTTCCTTTTTTCGGTGATTCTCCGGCCTTCAATCCCGGTAATTACTTCTGGTTATTTTGTTTCGATTTCCAGTTGATTCATTCCTGTATATATATATGTGTGCGTGATTGTGTATATGTGTGTGTGAGTTTGTGCGTGTGTGTGTGAATATGTATGTGTGTGTTGGTGTGTTGATGTGTGTGGGTGGTCGTGTTTGGCCGTGCTCCGGCCGAGTGTGGTGCTCTGTTCTGTTTACTTGGTTTCTTTGTTGGGCCTTGCAGTTGGGTTGACTGTTGGGCTGGGCTCTGCAGTGGGCTAACTGTTATAATTTTAATTCCTATTTTTTTTTCTGCAGGAAAATAAATGATTAGTATTCCTGAAATTAAAACTTTCGTTGCGGGAAATAATATTAATCGGTATAATTTATTTTGGAACCCGTATTATATCGGGCGCCAACAAATTGTTCCGCCGTTGACGCTGAACTTTGGTGAGTCGACCGTGGACGGTGATGACGATGTTCTGAGTCCTAAATCTTATAAATAAATAAAATGATTTATGAAAACTATTTTCGGAATTAAAATAATTAATTTCGATTGGTGTTGGGATGTACGTTGTATGAAATGGTGGAGTAATAATGTGAAGTGTTGTGATTGTTGACGTCGATTGTAATCGACGGGTAGTCTTATAAACAAAGGAGTTGCTGCCAAAATTTTCTAAAAATATATTTGTAAACGTACATAATTGTATTATACGTGTTTCCCGTATTTATGTTTAGGTTATGTGGTTACTTGATTATGTGTATAATAACTTTTTGAGTCGGGTTATCGGATTGGGTAATTAGGATTTGAGGATATCAAACATGTCGGTATAACTGAATAGGTTATTCTGTATTTGTAGATCCTAGTCAAGTTTTCCCAAGATCAAAGTCAGCGTGAAAGCTACTTAGGGTTTTGTAAAGCGTTGCAAGGCAAGTACCCCTGACGATTCTTTTATGGTTCAGTGCATATGAATAGCTAAATTTTTTACTTTCGTAATGGAACAAAAACGTTTTAAGTTGCGTATCCCCGTAGTTATAAATCACTATTTTCAAATTGTTTTGGGGAGAAGTAAGTTCGAAAGGTACCTATCTCGAATGAAATGATTTTCGAAATGGATTTTATATGCGTGCTGGTTAAATAAATGATTTTGAAAATAAGATAGGTACAAGTGTTTTGAAAACTGGATAAAACGGTTAGATATGGGATACATTGGGGCCAGGGTAGGCCTATTAAGGTGTCGTAAGAGGTAATTCGGTTGCGCGCACTATTAAACCGATTAGTCCAGCAGGTCAGAGACCTAGCTAGTCTCTGAGTTCCGGAACAGATAAATGGGATGGCAGTTAGAGCCGTCTGGTGTTGATAGCCTGATCAGCTGTCTTCACATATCCGCTACGTATCTGATTGGGATTTGTGATTTATATAAGAGCATAAGTAATTGATACAGCGATTTTATAAAAGTGATTAGCATGCTAAAATTTGGACTCTAGTATTTACACAGCACACTACTATGTTGCTTTGATACAGCATGCTAGTTAGTGATATCCAGTTATCTCTGATTTTCATTATAAAATGTTGATATCATGATTACAGCTCTGTTCCTATTATTGTTACACTACTGCTTTTAATCTGTTATTCATATGTTGGTGCTACTGAGCGATTATGCTCACCCTTGCAAATTGTTATGTATATCTAGCAGATGTCTAGAAGACCAGTCAGACAGACCCATGTTCCTGCCCCTACTGGACCCGGCTCCTCTGAGGTAGTTTGTATCAGGCCATGAGGTCTGATGAGTTGCTGAATAAAGTTAGAGTGTGTTAGATGTTAAATAAATGGGTTGTAATAATGTGAATTTGAATTATACTTGAACCTGGATCGGATCTTGGTTTGGGGTCAAGTTAGTATATTTTAATAATAATCTTGTTATTTATATTTTGGTTATTGTGTTTGGTGACGTCAACTCCTGATCCCTGGGTTGAGGCTGTCACAGTTAGTATCAGAGCTACAGGTTCAAGTCCCTGATTCAGGTTAGGGATTGTGTTGAGTAGGTGATAACGTGAGTCTTTAGGTGTGAGTCAGCAACTCATATAGAGGAGCAAACCTTTAGAGTCAGTCGAGGGTTCCGACGGCGTTACCCTGGCATCTATTAAATGTTTGATAGAATTGCCTTGACCTAGTTGTGTCTTCCCTGTATATTTATTATGTTGACAGTGGCCTATTACGATTTCGAGTTCTCTATCTCGGGAGAATCCCTCCGATTCGGATAGCACAGATTCTGAGAGACCCCTGGATGTTGCTACTGAGGAGACCCCTATGCCACATCCACCAGTTCCTTCTTTTGTGCCGAGAGACATCCCTGGATCTGGTCCTCATCCCCGTTGGGTACGTAGGTCTGTGTCTGCTGTCAGGGATTTCCCTCCCTGCTGCGGTCCCAGTTCTTCCATGATGAGACCTCCAGTACCTCCTGTGGCCCCTAGTGGTAGTTTTTCACCGATCCCTTACCATGTTCACCGAGCGATGAACACTTCATTTATCAGAGATCAGAGTCCGTAGTTTGCTGCTCAGTTTGATCAGGTACCTATTGCACCTTTCCAGAGTATTTCTGCCCCTTCCCCTGAGGTGCGAGCCCGTGTGAGAGCATTGACCCAGATGGCTGTAGAGAGGGCTCGATCTGTTGACCGTTTCATTAGTTCAGAGTTCAGAGCTGTGCAGTATCAGGACCTAGTGAACTGGTTAGTGTTTGAGCTAGTTGCCATTGGTGGCAGTGGTAGTGGCTAGACAGAGTTGTAGCAGAGAGATACAGAGCTCAGAATTGCCTTCTAGGAGTTCTGTAGTTGTTTACTTTATATATGTACGTTATGTTGTGATAGTTTGTAGTAGGCGAGGCTGCTATGACAGCCAATTTTGGTGTGTATTTAGATAGGTTCTTTCTAGTTGGATTTTCAGTTGTACTAGTTGGATTCTGTTGGTTATTGTATTTCAGCTGCTTTATCTTATTGTTCAGTTTTTATATACTATGCGTTGCTATTATTGTTGTTAATATTATTGTTGTTTCTGTTGCTGGCATTCTTAGATTATAATCATTCACTCAGGATGGATCCAATTAAACTGGGATGAGAATATTGTCTTAGTGGCAACGCTCTCCTGATGCATAAATATAAACTACTAGAGCAATCCATTTTCTTATATACGACGGTTATGTTTCAGGAGATGCCACCAAAGAGAAACTCTCAGCCCTATAATGGATCTGCTGGGGATCCTTCCATGAGTGAATTGATGAACTTGTTGCGTCAGCAGACTGTACAGCTGGCCCAACAGCAACAACAATTCCAGCAGCAGCAACAACAATTGCAACAACAACAGCAACAGCAGCTCATACATCAACAACAACAGCAAATCCAACAGCAACAACAACAAATCCAACAGCAGCATGAGATGAGAGGGGCAAATCAGAGTGTTAGTTTTAAGTCTTTTCAAGCAGTGAAGCCCCCAGAGTTTAAAGGAGAAGTAGATCCTGTTGCTGCCAGGATATGGTTAAAGGAGATGAAAAAGGCATTTGCGCTCACCAAGGTGAGTGAGGACTTAAAGACTGACTATGCTAGTTATTTTCTAAGGAATGATTCGAATTATTAGTGGGATCCCTGGCCAGATTTACAAAGTTATTTTTGGAGAAATACTTCCCGGACTGTCTCCAGGGTCAAATGGAGATGGAATTTTTGGAATTGAAACAAGGAGATAGGAGTGTTACGGAATATGAAGCGAAGTTTACGGAGTTGGCCCGTATAGCATCGGAATATGTGAGTTCGGAAGCTCAACGAGCGAAGCGGTTCCAACAAGGGTTGAAGCCAGAAATAAGGAGTGGAGTTGTAGCCTTACAACTCAAGACCTATACTTCGGTAGTTCAGGCTGCCCTAGTGACAGAGTGTGATCAGAAGTTAGCGGCAAAGGAGCAGGGTGAGAAGAAGAGGAAATTTGAAAGTGGACCCGCTAGGTCAAAATCAGGAATAACAAGTCAGAAGTTCTAGTGTTGGTTTGGAAAGAATAAGAATAAGAGGTTCAAAAGGCAGAATTTTCCTTAGGCTAAACCCGGTACTACTTCAGTTAACTCTGCCCTGACGAGAATGAGTAAGTCAGTGGTTGACTGTAAGATGTGTGGGAAGAAACACAGTGGACAGTGTCGGGAGAATATCAATTGTTTTAAGTGTGGACAGAAAGGTGTAAGTCTGAGATTCAAGGAGTTACTTGCTTTAGCTACGGCAAAGTGGGGCACATAGCTAGGAATTGCAAGTCAGTGACCCAAGGTAATGTTGGAAGG
Source organism: Apium graveolens (assembly GCF_009905375.1). Classification (NCBI taxonomy): domain Eukaryota; kingdom Viridiplantae; phylum Streptophyta; class Magnoliopsida; order Apiales; family Apiaceae; genus Apium; species Apium graveolens. Next base: position 157,681,985 of record NC_133653.1, read on the forward strand.
AGTGTGTCCCAAGGACCAGCAACCAGTACTGCTAGAGATAGGACTTTCAAGATGACCCAGAAGTCTCCAGTTCATGACTCTGATGTGGTTGCAGGTATGCTTACTCTTAATTCCGTACCTGTTAACGTTCTGTTTGATTCGGGAGCGTCTAAATCCTTTATATCTGTGAATTGTGTGAATAAAATACAATTGATGTTAGAAGACCTAGACGAACCTCTGACCATAGAAGTGGCTAATAAAGATAATGTACCTGTAAAACAATTTTGTCCTAGTTGTTCCCTAGAGATTTCAGGGTATATGTTACCCATTGACTTAATACCTTTTGAGTTGGGGGACTTTGATGTTATATTAGGCATGGATTGGTTGTCTTTGCATAAGGCAAATATAGACTGTAAGAAAAAGAGAGTTGTTATGCATACCCCAGATAATTAAAGGATCAGTTACCAAAGACAGAGGCAAGATAGGAAGTTTCTTTCAGTAATGCAAGCAAAGAGATTGTTGCGGCAAGGATGTGAGGTGTACTTGGCTCATGTGGTGGATACGAAGAAAGAGACCCCTATTTTGGATGAGATTCCTATAGTAAAAGAATTCCCTGATGTTTTCCCAGAAGAGTTACCAGGATTGCCACCTGATCGAGAGATAGAGTTTTCCATTGTTTTGATACCTGGAGCTGAACCAGTTTCTAAGGCTCCATACAGGATGGCCCCGATGGAAATGAAAGAATTGGCTAAGCAACTTCAGGAATTATTGGACAAGGGAGTCATTCAACCCAGTATTTCTCCGCGGGGTGCTCCAGTGCTATTTGTGAAGAAAAAGGATGGAAGTATGAGATTGTGTATTGATTACAGAGAGCTGAACAAGTTGATGATAAAGAATAAGTATCCTTTGCCACGAATCGATGATTTGTTTGTTCAGCTTAAGGGAGCATGCTACTTCTCAAAGATTGACTTAAGATCTGGTTACCACCAACTGAAGATAAAGCCTGAAGATATCCCCAAGACTGCATTCAGAACAAGGTATGGCCATTACGAGTTTCTAGTAATGTCATTTGGATTGACGAATGCGCCAACAGCTTCCATGGATTTGATAAATAGGGTATATAAGGAGTATCTGGATAAGTTTGTTATTGTATTTATTGATGACATACTCATATACTCGAAGAATCCGAAAGATCACACAATGCATCTACAAATTGCCCTTCAGAAGTTAAGAGAAAAGCAACTGTATGCGAAGTTTTCTAAGTGTGAGTTTTGGCTGACGGAAGTACAGTTTCTTGGTCATGTAATAAGTAAGGAAGGTATCAAAGTAGAGCCAGTGAAGATTGAAGCCATATCAAAGTGGGAGCAACCGAAGACACCAACAGAAATAAGGAGTTTTCTTGGATTAGCAGAATATTATCGAAGGTTTGTGAAAGATTTCTCAAAGATTGCGTTCCCATTGACCAAGTTGACCAGGAAGAATGAGAAGTTCGTTTGGACGGAATAGTGTGAAGAAAGTTTTCAGGAACTGAAACGGAGATTAGTGACGGCTCCAGTGTTAGCAATTCCAGATAAGATGGGAAACTTTGTAATCTATAGTGATGCTTCTTTGAAAGGATTGGGTTGTGTGTTAATGCAGCATGACAAAGTGATTGCTTATGCCTCCAGATAGTTAAAGCCTCACGAGCAGAAATATCCGGTTCATGACCTTGAGTTGGCAGCTATAGTGTTTGCTCTAAAGTTATGGCATCACTACTTATGTGGAGAGAAATGCGATAATTATACGGACCATAAGAGCCTGAAGTACATATTTACGCAGAAGGATTTGAACATGAGACAGAGAAGGTGGTTGGAACTGATTAAGGATTATGATTGTTCGATTAATTATCACCCCGGTAAGGCCAATGTGGTGGCTAATGCCTTGAGCAGAAAGGAAAGGCTAAATATGGTTAAGATTGCGGAAGAATTAGCATAAGACTTAGAAAGAATGGAGATTGAGGTCCGAGTACCTAGCGAAAGTAGGGAGCAACTATATGAAGTAACTTTCCAACCGGCATTGATGGAAAAGATCAAAAGGTGTCAAGAAGGAGTTATGGAATAGGAGTCGGATACTTTGACGGGAGAAGAGTTATGTACTCGAAAAGATAGGAAGGGTTGTATAGATTTTCATCCAGAGTTTGGATTCCTAATGTAACAGAATTGAAGATCGAAGTATTGCAGGAAGCGCATAACTCTAGGTTTTCTATCCATCCTGGTAGTATTAAGATGTATCAAGACTTGAAGAGAAACTTTTGGTGGCCAGGAATGAAGAAGGATATTTCCAATTGGGTAGGTAAGTGTCATGTGTGTCAAACGGTGAAAGCAGAACATCAACGACCGAGTGGATTGTTACAACCTTTGGAGATTCCCCAGTGGAAATGGGAAGAGATTGCTATCGATTTTGTAGTGGGATTTCCAAGGACGAGAACGAATCATGATGGTATTTAGGTAATCATTGATAGGTTGACTAAGTCAGCGCATTTCCTTCCGATCAATAAAAGGTATTCGTTGGAAAAGCTAGTTAAGTTATACTTGGATGAGATAGTTACCAAATATGGAGTGCCTGTTTCTATAGTGTCAGATCGAGACCCGAGATTTAATTCCAGGTTCTGGACTAAATTCCAAGAATTCCTAGGAACGAAGTTGAATATGAGCACCGCTTATCATCCTCAGACGGACGGACAAAGTGAAAGAACGATTCAGACCATAGAGGGTATGTTGAGGGTCTGTGTTTTGGATTTTAAAGGTAATTAGGATGAGCACCTACCTTTGATTGAGTTCTCGTATAATAACAGTTACCATGCCAGTATCGGGATGCCACCCTACGAAGCTCTGTATGGACGTAAGTGTAGGTCACCGTTGTATTGGGATGAGGTAGAAGAAAAGAAAGTGTTAGGTCCTGACTTGGTTCAGCAAACTAGAGATGCCATAGTGTTGATTCTAGAAAAGGTTCGAAGCAGCCCAAGATAGACAAAGGAAGTATGCGGATTTGCATAGGAAAGATATGGACTTCGAGATAGGAGCTCTGGTGTTACTAAAAGTATCACCTTGGAAAGGGTTAGTACGATTTGGTCAGAAGGGTAAACTTTATCCTATATTTATAGGACCCTTTGAAGTTTTGAAGAAAGTAGGAAAGGTTGCTTATGAGATAGCGCTACCACCGCAGTGGCAGCATATTCATAATGTGTTCCACGTATCTATGTTGAAGCCCTATATACCTAATTCAAATCAAGTCATAGAATATGAACCGATTGAGCTTCAGCCAGATTTGTCCTATGTGGAACAACCGATTCAAATCCTAGATCGTAAGGAACGAGTCCTTAGGAATAAGTCGATTCCTATAGTGAAGGTTTAATGAAGAAATCCTCGAGTAGAAGAGTCTACTTGGGAATTAGAGTCAGACTTGCTTGATAAATATCCTCATTTGTTTCGTTAAGTCAGATTCTGGGGACAGAATCTTTTTAAGGGGGAAAGGATATAACGACTCGTGTATTTTTCTTTTTACTTTAATATTTAAAAGAGTAATAAAGATTTGAATAATTAAATAAAATATGTGTATTGATTTTGGCAGTGGTTACTGATTGTTATTTAATTATTTATGATTTGTTGTTATGTGTAATTGAATTGTGTGATTTATTAGTGAGTTATATGATTTTATTTCGCTTGTAAAAGTGATTTTATTATAATTGTAATTCCATAAATACTTGGATTATTTCTAAAATTGATTTTATAATTTTATCATCTCAATAATTATTTTTAGGACTTTATAAAATTGAGAAATCAATATTTCATTATTTATTTATTTTTAAATGATTTTCTGAGTGTATTTTATTGTAAAATCCATATTTAATTATGGAAATTTTCAAAAATCATGAAACTTATATTTTATTAAGTTTATATTATTATGAGAATTTTAATATTATTTTGAAAATTTTCGGGATTTGTTTCACCGCGCGTCGTTTCGTTATTTGTTAAAAACCGGGTACCAAGTGTACCTTAAGAATTGTTTTAAAAATTTTGAAAATTATGTTGTTGTAAACTTTGGGAAATTTCTGAAATTTTAAGAGTATTTCAAAAAATTTCTGATACATTTAAATCGCATTCTGTTTCGTCAAAAATAAGAATTCGGGTTAAAAATCGAGCTCTTGAGTATTCAGAGATACGTGTTAACAACTTATAATAAGAAGTTAACACATATCCAATTTTGCAGGACACGTGTTCACAACATCTTAATTCCTCCAACCTTATTCTTTTTTCTCGGCTGTTTCTTTCTTTGCCCTGTGCTCTCGGCTTTTTCTTCTCCGATTCACTTCGTTTCCTTCCCGTTTTTCTTCTTCCTTTTTTCGGTGATTCTCCGGCCTCCAGTCCCGGTAATTACTTCCGGTTATTTTGTTTCGATTTCCAGTCGATTCATTCCTATATATATATATATATGTGTGTGTGTGATTGTGTATATGTGTGTGTGAGTTTATGTGTGTGTGTGTGAATATGTGTGTGTCTGTTGGTGTGTTGGTGTGTTGGTGTGTGTGGGTGGTCGTGTTTGGTCGTGCTCCGGCCGCGAGTGTGGCGCTCCGTTCTGTTCTCTGTTTGCTTGGTTTCTTTGTTGGGCCTTGCAGTTGGGTTGACTTTTGGGCTGGGCTTTGCAGTGGGCTAACTATTATAATTTTAATTCCTATTTTCTTTTTCTGCAGGAAAATAAATGATTAGTATTCGTGAAATTAAAACTTTCATTACGGGAAATAATATTAATCGGTATAATTTATTTGGGAACCCATATTACATTGGGCGCCAATAAATTGTGTCGCCGTTGACGATGAACTTCGGTGAGTCGACGGTGGACGGTGATGACGATGTTCTGAGTCCTAAATCTTATAAATAAATAAAATGATTTATGAAAACTATTTTCGGACTGAAAATAATTAATTTCGATTGGTGTTGGGATGTACGTTGTATGAAATGGTAGAGTAATAATGTGAAGTGTTGTGATTGTTGATGTCGATTGTAATTGACGGGTAGTCTTATAAACAAAGGAGTTGCTGCCAAAATTTTCTAAAAATATATTTGTAAACGTACATAATTATATTATACGTGTTACCCGTATTTGTGTTTGGGTTATGTGGTTACCTGATTATGTGTATAATAACTTTACGAGTCGGGTTATCAGATTGGGTAATTAGGATTTGAGGATATCAAGCATGTTGGTATAACTGAATAGGTATTCTGTATTTGTAGATCCCAGTCAAGTTTTCCCAGGATCAAAGTCAGCGTGAAAGCTACTTGGGGTTTTGTAAAGCGTTGCAAGGCAAGTACCCCTGACCATTCTTTTATGGTTCAGTGCATATGAATAGCAAAATATTTTACTTTCGTAATGGAACAGAAACGTTTTAAGTTGCGTATCCTCGTAGTTATAAATCACTGTTTTCAAATTATTTTGGGGAGAAGTAACTTCGGAAGGTACCTATCTTGAATGGAATGATTTCCGAAATGGATTTTATATGTGTGCTGGTTAAATAAATGATTTTGAAAATGAGATAGGTACAAGTGTTCTGAAAACTGGATAAGACGGTCAGATATGGGATACATTGGGGCCAGAGTATGCCTATTGAGGTGGCGTAAGAGGCTAATTCGGTTGCGCGCACTATTAAACCGATTAGTCCAGCAGGTCAGAGACCTAGCTAGTCTCTGAGTTCCGGAACAGGTAAATGGGATGGCAGTTAGATCCGTCTGGTGTTGATAGCCTGATCAGCTGTCTTCACATATCCGCTACGTATCTGATTGGGATTTGTGATTTACATAAGAGCATAAGTAGTTGATACATCGGTTTTATAAAAGTGATTAGCATGCTAAAATTGGACTCTGGTATTTACACAGCATACTACTATATTGCTTTAATATAGCATGCTAGTTAGTGATATCCAGTTATCTCTGATTTTCATTATAAAATGTTGATATCATGATTACAGCTCTGTTCCTATTATTGTTACACTACTGCTTTTAATGTGTTATTCATCTGTTGGTGTTGCTGAGTGATTATGCTCACCCTTGTAAATTGTTATGTATATCTCACAGATGTCTAGAAGACCAGTCAGACAGACCCATGTTCCTACCCCTACTGGACCCGGCTCCTCTGAGGTAGTTTGTATCAGGCCATGAGGTCTGATGAGTTGCTGAATAAAGTTAGAGTGTGTTAGATGTTAAATAAATAGGTTGTAATAATGTGAATCTGAATTATACTTGAACCTGGATCGGATCTTGGTTTGGGGTCAAGTTAGTATATTTTAATAATAATCTTGTTATTTATATTTTGGTTATTTTGTTTGGTGATGTCAACTCCTAACCCCGGGGTTGAGGCCGTCACAGTGAAACTCTCACTGACATATTTAGTAGGTTTTAAAAGCTAGTAAATGCTCTAAAGTTGCATGGAAGAGTCTATCAGACAAAAAACTCCAATCTCGAGTTCCTTAGATCTCTTCCAAAAGAATGGAAACCAATGACAGTCTCATTGAAAAATTCTCATGATTACAAGGAGTTTACCTTGGAGAGACTTTATGGCATCCTGAAAACTTAGGAGCTTGAAATAGAGCAAGATGAGAAGATGGAGAAAGGAAAGAAGAAAGGAGGATCCATAGCACTGGTTGCTGAGTTGGAAAAGGAGAAGGAAATGAAGGTACAAGCTGTTGAGTCTACTAAAAAGGTCCGTGAAAACAAGGGCAAGGGGCTGGTAGCTGAAAATGAATATTCTTTGAGCCAAGATGATATGGATGATATTGATGAACATCTTGCATTCCTTTCCAGAAGATTTTCCAAGCTCAAGTTCAAGAAGAACTTTGGAGCATCTAAGCCAATTAGAAACATGGTGGATAAATCAAAATTCAAATGTTTCAAATGTGGCTTGGAAGGGCATTTTGCCAGTGAGTGTAGAAAGTCAGATTCTAGCAAGAAGAAGTTTGAGCCTGTGGATTATAAATATAAGTATTTTGAGTTTCTCAAACAAAAGGAAAGGGCTTTTATTATACAAGAAAATGACTGGGCAGCAGATGGTTTGGATGAGGATGAAGATGTCAGCTATGTAAATCTAGACCTAATGGCCAAATCTGATGAAACAGAAACAAGTTCTTCAAGTAATCAAGTAATCACCACTAACCTAGCACATTTATCTAAAGCAGAGTGTAATGATGCAATTAATGACATGTCTATAGAATTATATCATTCATGTGTTACACTTAAGTCTCTCACTAAGGAAAATGCTAAAATCAAAGAAAACAATCTATTTTTAAGTGAGAGGAATAATGTGCTAGAGTCTCGGTTTATTGAATTTGAGAAATTGAGAATAGAATGTAAGATTGCTAAGGAGGAATTAACTGAGTCCTTGAAGAAAGAAGGGATTTTGAAGAAGCAAGTTGAACGAGAACAATAGGTGATTAAGGCATGGAAATCATCTAGAGATGTTCATGCTCAAATCACCAAAGTTCAAGGTATTGAGTCCTTTTGTGAAACAGCCTGGAAAAAAGTAAGGAGCTGGAATCCAATTTGGTTGAAGGATTGCTAACAGATGTGGACTCGACGGATGATGAGAGTCATCCCTCGGATAATCAAAAAGATTATCCGTCGAGTGACACAAATCCTCATCCGTCGGCTGTGTGCAAACCTGTGAGCAAAGCCAAACTTGCCCAGTTAAATGAAAAGTATGGATCAGTTTCCAAAAACTTTATTCCAGGAGAATCAAGTCAAGTGAAGAAGGAGAAGAAAGTGAATGTTGGTCATCTATCTATCAAGCAATTGAATGACAGATTAGAAAAGATTGAGGTTAAAATAGAAACTAAAGAGAAAAACAATAGAAATGGGAAAGTAGGGTTTAACAAACATAACAACTAAACACCTGATAATTATGCTCCAAGAAAAATTTGTGTTAAGTGTGATAGTGTTAATCATCTGTCTATTAATTGCAAACTTGCTATGGCTACTCCTATATCTGTACCATCTTCTTTTCCCAACATGAATGTCATGCCTTCTATGCCTATGAATGCTATGTCTGCACAGAATATGAATGCACAATTTGCTAATATGCCATTTGCACCGAATCGTTATTATACTGCATTTAGTATGCCTCAAATGCCATTTTGCATGCCTTACTGGAATAACATATTTGCAAACAGCATGCCTTTTCCTATTAATCAAAATGTGCATGATAATTCTATTTTAATGACTGGTTTCAAAGGTTCAACTCAGATGACTAAGGATGAATCTGATATCCCCAAGTCAAAAGAGATCAAACCTAAGAAACAAAAGAAGAAAGCTAACAAGGCAGGACCCAAGGAAACTTGGGTAACAAAATCAACTTAATTTGATTTTGATGTGTGCAGGGAAACAGAAAGAACCTGTGGTACTTGGATAGTGGTTGTTCAAGACACATGACTGGAGATTATACCCTACTCACAGAGTTCAAGGAGAAAGCTGGCTCAAGTATTACTTTTGGAGATGACAGCAAGGGTTATACTGTGGGATATGGCTTGATTTCTAAAGACAATGTCATCATTGAGGAGGTTGCCTTAGTGGATGGTCTCAAGCACAATTTGTTGAGTATCATCCAGCTTTGTGATAAAGGCAATTCAGTAACCTTCAATTTAGAAGCCTGTGTTGTGACAAACAAAAGGAGCAACAAAGTGGTTCTCACTGGAGTGAGAAAAGGAAATATGTACCTAGCTGACTTCAACTCATCAAATGCAGAATCTATAACTTGACTTCTCAGTAAAGCAAGTCAAGATGACAGTTGGCTGTGGCACAAGAAGTTGTCCCATCTAAACTTCAAGACCATGAATGAGCTTGTCAAGAAAGAACTGGTTATAGGCATTCCTCAAGTGGAGTTTTCTAAGGATGAACTGTGTGATGCCTGCCAAAAAGGGAAGCAGATCAAAACATCATTCAGAAAGAAGCTTGATTCAACATTTGAAGAACCTTTATAATTGCTACACATGGATCTGTTTGGACCAGTCAATGTGTTGTCCATCTCAAGGAAAAGATTTTTCCTAGTAATTGTAGATGATTTCTCAAAGTTTTCTTGGACATATATCCTAAAGTCTAAAGATGAGGCTAGTGAAATCATCATCAATCACATAAGGCAAGTCAACAATCATCCTAATTTTAAAGTTAGAAGAATCAGGAGTGACAATGGAACTGAGTTCAAGGATTCTGTTATGAGAGCATTTTGTGAAGAGAATGGGATTATGCATGAGTTTTCAGCAGCAAGAACTCCACAACAAAATGGAGTAGTGGAAAGAAATAACAGATCACTTATTGAAGCTGCTAGGACAATGCTTGAAGAATCAAAGTTACCAACATACTTCTGGGCTGAAGCTGTAAATACTTCATGCTACACTCAGAATATTTCTTTGGTTAATCAAGCAAAGTGTATGACACCCTACCAATTGTTCAAGAACAAGAAGCCAACTCTAAATTTTCTTCATGTCTTTGGCTGCAAATGTTATATCTTGAGAAATCACACTGATCGAAATGGAAAGTTTGATGCTAAAGCAGATGAAGGAATTTTTGTTGGATATGCTGTTGGTAAAGCATATAGAATCTACAATCTAAGAACCAACATTATTATGGAATCAATACATGTTGTGTTTGATGATAAGAAGATTGAAGGACTGCAAGATGGAGATTACCATGAGAGCCTCAAATTTGATAATATGGAGATAATTAGTGATGACAGTGATGATGAAAGTGATCAAGAAACAGTATCAAAGGATAATACAGAAAAATCTACTACCAATGAAGCACAAAATTCAACATCTGTCTAGTTGCAAAATACTTCATCCGTCGGGAGACAATCTGTTTTATTTGTCGGCAGACAATCAGCTTCACCTGTCAGAACTCATAATGCACCATCCGTCGGGTCATCAAAAGAAGCTGAAAGTCAGAATAGATAACTTATAGAAAGTTCCTCTTTCTCAAATCAAAGATCCATAAACTCAAGGGGGAGTTTCTAATAATCAAAACTCAGTTACACATCATGACTACAATGAAGCCTCTTCATCTAGAGCTAATCTACCTCAACAAAGAAATTGGACAAAAGATTACCCATTCGAGCTCATCATTGGTGATGTATCTTCTAGAGTTCAAACAAGGAGAGCAACTCAAGAAGAATGTCTATATAGCAGCTTCCTATCTAAGGAAAAACCAAAGAAGGTAGAAGAAGCTTTGTTGGATCCTGATTGGATTTTAGCTATGCAATGGGAGCAAAACCAATTTGAAAGGAATAAGGTATGAAAGCTGGTACCCAAGTCTAAAGGAAAGAATCCAATTGACACCAAATGGGTATCCGGAAACAAGATGGATGAAAATGGCATAGTAGTCAGGAACAAAGCTAGATTGGTTGCTAAGGGCTATTATCAGCAAGAAGGAATAGATTTTGATGAAACTTTTGCTCCTGTTTCTAGACTTGAAGCCATTAGAATTTTCTTAGCCTATGCAGCCCATGCCAATTTCAAGGTCTATCAAATGGATGTCAAGAATGCTTTTCTAAATGGAGATTTGGAGGAGGAAGTCTATGTCAGTCAACCTCCTGGTTTTGAAGATCCAAATTTCCCAAATCATGTCTACTATCTTTTGAAAGCACTCTATGGACTGAAGCAAGCACCTAGAGCCTGGTATGACACTTTATCAAAGTTCCTTTTGGAAAATCACTTAACAAGAGGTATTGTGGATAAAACTGTGTTCTTTAGAAATGTTAATGGATCTAGTATACTTGTTCAAATTTATGTAGATGATATTATATTTGGCTCTACAGGTGAAAAACTTTGCAAAAAGTTTGCCAAATTGATGCAAAGTAAGTATGAAATGAGCATGATGGGAGAACTAACTTACTTTCTTGGTTTACAAGATTAGCAAGTTAGTGATGGAATATTCATTAGTCAAACTAAATATATTCATGATCTTTTAAAGAAGTTTGATCTAATGGATTGCCCATCTGCAAAAACTCCCATGGCCACTGCAACTAAACTTGAATTAAACACTACTGAAAAGTCTGTGGATATTTCAAGTTATAGGGGCATGGTTGGTTCACTTATGTACTTAACAGCTAGTAGCCAGATATTATGTGTTCTACTTGTCTTTGTACAAGATTTCAAGCTGATCCTAGAGAATCTCATTTAGCAGCTATTAAGAGAATTTTCAGATATCTCAAGGGAACACCAAAACTTGGCATTTGGTACCCTACAGATTCTGGTTTTGATCTAACTGGTTACTCAGATACTGATTATGCAGGTTGTAAAATAGACATAAAAAGTACAACAGGAACCTGTCAATTTCTAAGAAACATGCTTGTGTCCTGGTTCAGTAAAAAGCAAAATTCAGTTTCTACATCTACAGCTGAAGCTGAATATATTGCTGCTGGTAGTTGATGTGCACAGATTTTATGGATGAAAAACCAATTGTTGGACTATGGTCTACAAGTGGATATGATTTCTATTTTCTGTGATAACACAAGTGCAATTGCCATCACTGAAAATCCAGTACAGCATTCAAGAACAAAGCACATAGACATCAAGTACCACTTCATAAGGGAACATGTGATGAATGGTACTTTGGAACTGCATTTTGTTCCAAGTGAAAAATAGTTTGCAGATATATTTACCAAACCACTTAATGAATCCACCTTTTCAAGGTTAGTAAGTGAATTAGGTATGCTTAATTTCTCTTGAATTATTTCAGATATTTTTCCAAGTGGTTATGCAGCCAAAAATTTAATTGATTTTTTCTGCTTGGATGAAAATTTTGCTAAGTCAAAATTTACATCCCGACGGATGACCATTATCCATCGAGTTTGATCATCCGTCGGAATACAATTTATCAATAAAATCAATTATTTTTCTGGAATATTTTATAACTCGACGCATAAATGATTTATCCTCATCCGTCGAATTGTCTCAATCCTAGCCGTTAATTCCTTGAACATTATCCATCGAGTATACTTACAGCTTGTAAGCATGACACGACGGATAAGTGACAGAATTTTTACAGTTTAATTATTTTTAAACGGCTAATTTGGGAAATTTTTATTGGTTACTTTATTTTAATTTATTATTTTTGTCAGTTAATTTCTGAGATAGTAAAAAAGTAAATTCACTTTTATCCATTTCTTTTATCATTCTCAAAATTCAATTGCTCTAATTTCTTTCTTCTCAAAAGTGAACTCTCTCTCTGCAAATTCCAAATCTCTAACAATGGCACCTGTAGTGAAAATCATTTCTCAAACCCGTTATATTTATGAGAAAAACAACTTCTCAGCTTTGGTGAACAAGAAGATTCAACAGTCTGGTGACTATCACAAAATGATGGATTTTGTGAAGAACTGCAAACTCAACTATGCCATCCTGGAATCACCCACCATTTACTGTGAGGTTGTTGAAGAGATATGGACAACTGCACTGTACAACTCGACAGACAAGATCATTACATTCACTCTGAAAGGTAAGCAGTTTTGCATAAATAGTGATATTGTTAAAGCATGCTTCAAGATTCCTAACAATACCGTAACTGCTCCACACACAGACACTGATATTATTAATATGCTTAATTCCATGGGCTATGCACTCACTACTTCTAAATTAAGTGAAATTAGGAGGTTGGGTCTTAGGAAAGAATGGAGTTATCTGTGTGTTATGTAGTAACTAAGGTGTTTTCTGGTAAAATTAGTAACTTTGACTCTATAAACATTTCTATGCTTAACATGCTTTACATGTTAGTTACTGATAAGTACTTTAATTTTAGTGATCTGGTTTTGTTTGAGTTAGGCTTTAATCTGGAGAGATCAATAAGAGAGGTAAAAGTGTCTATTATGCTAGATTCTTTATGATGCTTGCTAACCATCTTATTGAAGATATTGTGATTGAGAACCCAACCAACAAGTTAAATTGTTGGGTTTAAGAAAGAAGAATCATTGCAGATTTAAACAGAGCAAACCATCACAAGGAGGTTCCCTTATACTACTTTCCAGTAATGGAGGGACCTCAGGTAAGTGAGGTAATTTCTTCTGTCTCCACTCTTCCAATCTCACAAATTTCTTTGCTTTCTAGTGTAGCTATGGCAACTGTGTCAATGACCCAACAGTTGCCTACCCAAGCTACCAAACCAACAAAAGTTTCTAAATCCAAAGCTAAGAAAGCCCCCTCTGATTTCTTTCAAAAGAAATCAGTTGTAAAATCCACCAAACCTAAAGAGGGGAGTGTGAAGGTGGGCAAGACAGGTGAGGGACAGGGTGAAAATTAAAGAAGCCCTAAGGATAAGGTTGGAGAGGTGAGTGTTTCCCAGCCTAGCCACACTGCAGTTTATCAACAAACTGCAGTGCTTAAAAAGGATTTAAGCTCATTACTAGTTGCATCCTCCCAAAAGGATGTGATTATTGAACAAAGCTCTCAGCCAAGAGCACAGGCTAAGAGGGTAAGGGACACAAGCCCACCCGAAACTTATACCAGAAAGAAGAAACCAAAAACCCTTGGGGATGCACAGGGATCACACAATGTGCAAACTGGTGCTAAATACCCAGCCACTACACCTTCTCAAAGTCAGGTTGATGTGGCTCCAATAAATGTGGAGTCACAATCAAAATCTCTCATAATTGAAGCACCCGATACACCAAATTCTCCCCACACTCATTGGATATTGACATGATAAACACATCACTTCCAAATTTTCCATCTTTAACTCTCTTGGAGAAGCCAAAAATCCAAACAAGTGAGCATCATCTTTTAGATGATTTGTTGGCTCACTTGCCTTTTCTTTTTGAGACTGTTGAGACATCTGTGCCAAAATTTTCATCAATCTGCACAGAGTCTACAATAGTCTCCACTCCAAACTCAATTATTTCTTCTATCCTGATGGATATTCATCATCCGTCGAGTAGTGATTGTGTCACGACGGATAAGCTTAACAGTAATCATCCGTCCGATAGTCAAAGTGCTAACCCGATGGATATTCCTCATTCGTCGGGTGTCTCTGGAGAAGCTCAAATTTCTTCAATTCTTATAAGTGCAAAAGACTTAGTAGTTGTGAAATCACTCCTAGGACTGAGGGAAGGGAGTGAACTGAGTGAGAGTCTGGGTTGCTCCCATGAAAAAGGAGAGCAAAAGAGTGATCCAATGCAGTCCATTTCTTCAGGACTGGCAAAAGTGAGTGAGAGGAGTCCCACCTTAGATGGTGAAGGTGAGGGTGTGAGGGTGGGGAGCGAAGGGGAGCCCTTGATGCAAAAAGAGAGAGAGAAAATGAGAAAAATATAATTACAGGAGAAATAAGGGTGGAATCCATTGCAAGTGAGTCAATGAATGCCAATGATGTAGACTTAGAGAAACTATCTCAGCACAATCAAGCTGTTATAAGTTCACTCTCTTTGGATGTTGAGGCATTTACTCATCCTGTCCCAGCATAACAAATTTTGGTTGGCCAGGGCAATGAGAATGCAGAAAGGATGCTGAACTTGGTGCACACCACTCAGTCAATGCAAAGAGCTAAGGATGCTATTACAGATATGCCACCTAAAGGTGATGATGATATTGACTATGGAACAGGTGCATCTGCTGATTTCTTTGGAGATGATAGTGCAAGTGAGGAAATCATGAACATAAGGGGAGAAGTAGGCACCAGTTCTAGATCTGGCCTTCCCTCATGGGCATTCTCCAAGGATTATGATCTTCAACATTTTAAGGTCACTCTCATTCATCAAATCCAGGAAATACATAATGCCATTCAATCTACCACAGATGCAAGCACCAAGCAGCTTCTACAAGCAAATCTTAATTCTCTACATCTGCATCAAATCCAAGGCTTCCAACACAATCAGGATAACACTTCTATCAAAATAGAGATCACTCAAGTGAAAAAGGATATAGATGAAAGATTAGATGCAAAACTTCCAGAAGCTACAATGCTTGATGTTAAAGAAAATTAAGGAAGAACAATGATCTTGTAACCAAGGTGGACTCCTTGGAGAAAATAATGATGGCAATGGAAGCCTCTCTAACAACTATACATCTACATCAGGCACAACAAACAAACTTGCTTCAAAGGATAGTGGCAGCACAAACCTCTTCTTTTACTCAACTTGCTGATAACAAAAAGGGGGAGAAAGCAAGCTCAATTGTCTCATTCAGTCAAGGGGGTCAAGAAGTGAGGGGGAGCAAAAAGTTCTAAATATACAAGTCAGCAAAGTGATTGTGCCAACAATTGCTTTCACAAAGCCACCAGAGTTGGATAGCATTGATCTAATCCAACTAGCAGCTGAAAAGCTTGAGTCAAAATCAAATCCCAAGATGCTTGATATTACATCTTTAGAGAAGGAAAATAAAAGAAAAATGGAGAAAGATAGATGCAGATATCGAATAAAAGTTTGGGCCAATTCAGAAGCCAGACAAAATCTTCAATCATCACTCTAAAGTAATGAAAATTTATGTGAATGACATAAGTATGAACTATTTGGAAAGAGGTCAAACTTCCTACATCAAATCTCCAAAGAAAGATCTCATCATGAAGGCCAAAAGAAACTACTCTAAGTTTTCAGACAAGAATCCAATGGATACTGTGACGGCCTCAACCCCAGGGTCAGGAGTTGACGTCATCCACAACACATCAAGCAACATAATAAAATTCATTTCACTGATAAAACATAATCACGACCCCTCTTACCAAGATCTTTTCCAGGTTTAAGTATGACTTAGGTTATAATTTACCACAAAACTAATTCATTACAACCACCTTGATAATACTATCTTAATACAACAACTCAACAGACCATTTCTGGTCTGTTACAACCACCTCAAAGGAGCCTGACATGAAAAGAACTGGAACTCTGCCCTGACTACCACAGAAGAATCTCCTAGGTATCTGCAACACATATATAAAACATTTTGCAAGAGTGAGCAATCAATTGCTCAGCAGTACCACTATATGAATATTAATCAAAAATAATTTATGCTAAACATTTATAGGAACATAAATCATAACTCGTTTATAAAACAAATAAACATTTGAAATCCGATGAAAACTGATGAACTGTTGAAAACTGGATCTCAATAGCTAGCATGCTCTATAAAACATTTCATTAACTGTGCTGTGTAAATACCAGAGTTAAATTTTAGCATGCTACTTGCATTTTCAAATATTCTGTCCCATCGCAGGACCCATACAACCATTTGTCCCGTTAAGGGGACCCAAAATTTCTTCCGTTACGGGAACCATAAAACTTGTCCCATTACAGGACCTATAAAATCACTTGTTCCTCCCCGGGAACCTCGAAATCACTTGCTCAGATATAAAAGTATTGGATGATCCCTGGTGAGACAGCTGATCAGGCTATCTCCATAGGATAACTCTATCTTGGCTATCCTATGAAAACTTGTTCCGGAACTCAGAAACTAGCTAGGTTCCTGTCACGCTGGGCTGGTGGTTATAATAGGGTGCACAACCACTTCGCCTCTTACGCTATCTTCCAGGCCGTTACGGGCCTCCTGCGCACACTCATCCAATTATCTGATCATTTTTATCCAGTTTTCCAAATCACTTACCTATCTCTTGTCAAAACAATTATATCACAGCACACCTTCCAAAACATTTTCATTTTATTCAAAATTTAGAGATTGGTATATTCAGAAGTTACTTTTCCCCAAAACATATTTTAAACAACATTTTCAAACACAGGGGATACGTAACCTGAAACGTTTCTGTTCATGTTCGAAAATAAAACAACAATTCATTTATATATACTGAACCATAAAAGTATGGTCATGGGTACTTTTCTTGCAGAGCTTTACAAATATTATCGATTGACCTTAAGCCGACACGGACGCTCAGGCTTTAACGTCTAACCACTAGATTACCCTGGATTCGACTTCAACACTCAGGTCCTTCGGTCGGAACCTTACTGGGCTCATGACTGTCCACTAGGCTATCATTAGATCAACGCAACTCTTGGGCCTTCCGACTAGAACCTACAAAGTCGAAACACCCTAACTTAGACATTCGATTATGCTTGACATATCCTCGCTAACAGTCTACCAAAATTTTAACAAAACCCGACTCGTAACATACTTCATATAATAATACACGTATCAATTAGGGGTTACGTCTTCGGAAGTCGGTTCAGTGTTCATTTTCAGAAAATATGTATATTTGTCCTTTTACGAAATTAGGGTTATCGGTTTTAGTAAAGTATTTCATCATAGCACATGAGCAGGTTTCGTATAAAGTGTTTATATATATTCGATCGATGTCCCGATAATTATTGGATACGCTCCTATATTTTCGTAATTTGATTTCCCGGAAATCCTGCAGCGCTTCCTTTATTTATTGGACTACCCATCGAAACAATTTGACGTCAATCAATCAAGTCAATCATAACCAAACCAAATTCATAGCCCAACCTCCAAAATAATTCTTAAAATAATTAATTCCTTTTCATTTCGAATAATAATATGCAAATTAAATTATTTATTTTAAATATTAGGACTCAGATAACGATCATCACAGTCCACCGTTGGCTCGCCGAGGCTCATTGCCGACGGCGGTAAAATTTGTTGGTGCCCGATACATTTCGGGTTTCCACACGAATTTCACCGATAAAAAAAAATATAATTCCTGAAATTTTAATTTCATAAAACTTAATAAAAAATGCAGGAATTCTAAAACATCAAAGTCCAAGCCTCTTGCCATCCTTGGCCAAACAGGAACCATAACACTGCAATTCAACTTACCGAACACACATACACACGCGTGTTACACACACACACGAACACACACACTAACGCACCCATACACACCACGCACGCACACACTCGAACACACACGTACACCCACGAACACACACAACTTGCACACACTATACCTATATATACACGCATAATATATACGAATACACACAGCAAAAGCCAACAGAAATCGGGCAATTACCGGAGAACAGAACCACAGACCGGAAACATAGGGCGGTGCTGGAACTCACCAAAAAGGAGAAAAAAGTCGGGAAGTAAAAAGGGGAATCACAGAGAAGGAAGAGACACAAGGAGGACAGCAAGAGAAGAGAGATTTCTGAGAGAGAATGAGAGAGTTAATCGAGTGAGAAGAGAGAATTGAGAGAGACCAAAGAGGAGAGGGAGGAGAGAAATGAGAGATCCGAGAGTGAGGATGAGGATAACTGTTCTTATCTGATGGTTTTCTCAATCATCAATTTTTCTTTTCATTTTTTTACTACTGCACATAGCAAATAAAATTCCTGATAACTTAACTTTGACTCGAAATTACGCAATTAACGATACGAACTTCCGTGCGAAAATAAGTCGGAAAAATTCCAAAATAATTTTAAAATTTTTGGAATATTCAAAAACTACTTGAATAAAATTTTCATGATTTTTAATAAATTTCTGAATCGCGCTCTATTCCCGCATTTCACTATTAACGAACCGAGCTACCCCTAAAACAATTTCAGAAAATCACGATAGTAGTCTTAAAATATTACAAATATCCCGAAATTTACAAAAACATAAATTTCGAGATTTTAAAACAATCTCTGAAACCAAATTTATACCCGCTTTTAACGAATAAACAAAACAACGCGCAGGTGAAATTTATCCCAAAATTACCAAAATAATTTTTAAATTTCTCAGAATATTCCAAACTTAAATAAATACGAGTTTCATAATTTTTGAAGAATGTTGGAATTAAATACGGATTTAACAAATATTTGCATTCAGAAAATCATACATGGCTAAATAATTGATGAAATATTGATTTCTAAATGTTATAAAATCCCAAAAATAATTATTGTAATTATAAAACCATAAAAATAATTTTAAAGACAATCCTTATATTTATGCAAATAAATTTTGAATAAAATCACATTTAACTATAAAAACAAATTAACACAGCGCCACAATTAGTTATACAAATGATCCTCGAACGCCAATAATTACACGTAATTAATAACAAAATAATATCCAACTGACAAAACCCATACACATATTTTAAATATTTAATTATTCAATAATTGCACATTTAAATAATAAAATATACGAGTCGTTATAGATACAGTGTTTGAAACACCTAGGCCAAATGAGAAGAAGCTGTTGGCTAGGTCTATTGCATTCTACAAGGGTCCAACTGATTCAGCATTGAAAAGGTGAATTGCTAAAATTTACAGAAATGGTAAGGAGATTTGTGTGGTGGTTGGACACCCACTGTTTGTGGAAGCTAAGAAGGAAGAGAAAGAAAGAATCAGGTTAGAAAAGAAGCAAGCTACTTTGGATGCTAAGAAGCAAAAGCAAAAGAAAGAACAAGCTGTTATCTTGGCCAAGCTTCAAGCTGTAAAAACCACAACAGAAATTTATGTACAACCAACTGTAATTACTGAACTTAAGGATGTGTAAATGCAAGAATAACCACAGCAAAAAAGAAGATTTAGATACAAACTCCATTCCAAAAGGAAAGTGAACTTTAATGATGAGGAATTGGAAGACCAATTTCCCAAAAAGCCTACATCTACAACTCAGACATCAAAACCCTCAGTGGTATTTGAAGAATTCAAGGTGGTTGATCCAACAAGAAATATTCATGGTGAACCAATTGTTCCTAAGGATGAGCCAGTAGACTGGGATAGTTTACCAATTCCTGAGCTAAATTTACCTATCTTTAAGACAAAGAAGACAAAGACTAGAGCTAGCAAGAAATTGAAGCATGTATCTCTCAGATCCAAAGCTCTAATCAAATCCCAACCCACAGTCAACAAGAGGGATCTCATGTACATTTGTGATATCAAGGAATTTTCCGACTTGAATCTCTACTTGGATGAACTGGAAGAAGTAAGAGGAATTGATGCTTACAGACATCTTCCTGAAAGACTGGTATTTAGATACAAGGGAGGGAAAGAGATGACATGGCCTTTTCACAGGATTCTCCAAGAAAGCCATTTTGTTCTGATTAAAGTCTACTCATCCTTTAAAAAGAACTTTGGTTACAATGTAACTGCAAGAAGAATAGTTCTAAAGAGGATTGAGGAACTAAGGAGTACTAGAGCCAAAGACGCACTTCCAAAATCTCTATCTATTCCCTTTACAGGAAAAAGAGTGCATCTAAGGCCCTATTGGCTGATGGAATTCATGGATGACAAAGGTGTTAGAAGATTCTTCAGATTGGAGGACCAATTGAGTATCTCTAGCAATGAGACTCTTATGGAAATGCAGGAAATGCTAAATCTCTCAGAAGCTGTTGAACTTGAATTCAACAGACAACTTCAGAATCAAATTGAAGAAAACAACAGAAGGCTTGGGAAAACATCCAGACAATCAAGGAAATAGATCTATCTGCTCAGACTAGAGGAGCATCTTGATAACAATTGTGAGCAATTTCTTTGTGTACTTTGCATTGTTCAACTTTCAGCAATTTGTAGCATTTAACAGTTTTATCTACTATTTTTTTCTTTTAATCTGTATCTTTAGGATGTTTTGTTATCATCAAGTTTCTCTTAATTTATGGCTACAATTCCAGTAGACATAAATTGGGGGAGATTGTTAGGAATATGTTGTGTACTTGATGATAAGCTAAACAAAACACCTTAGTAGATTTAACTTAGTGAATTTTGTAGCACCCGACGGATGATCAATTATAGTCTCGACGGATGATTCAATATAGTCCCGACGGATGACTAATTATTATCCATCGGGTGAGTAGCTTATGTAACAATAAGTCATGTAGCACATTTCTGCAAACAACTTTGTATAAGATTTTGTAGTAGCTTAGGAATCATGTAGACTACTAGTAGATGTGCATAATAGGTTGATTAAATGTAAATATAAAATGTCTTATAATTCTGCACAAATGAAATGGAGTCAAGTGATAAATGGCTACCCGACGGATGATCAACAAAGCTACCCGACGGATGATCAATTCAAATATATGTTAACAGTGATAACACAGTCACATGCGTCGAGTGTTTGCAAAAGGAATGTGGTAGCCTATTTAGTAGAAAAATGAGAACAAAGAAGCATTACCATTTCCATGCTATTATGAAGATATTCAAAGATGCTGGAATAGAGTAGTGAAGCAGCATGGAATTAGACTTGATAGGTTTTGTTTTATTATCTTATCTTATTACCACATAAACTTGGTGATATATAAACCAAGTGTAGCTAGTAGAACAAACTAACTAAGCAAACACATTTTTAGCAGAGAAACATTTATAAGTTGTATTTTGTAGAATTTCTCTGTAGTTTGTTTATTCACTTGTAAAGCAGTTGTGAGCTATTCAAGCTTCACAGGGTTTTCTTTATATATATATATATATATCTGGTGGATAGATTCAAATCCACCAGAAAGTTTTAAAGACCTGAGTTTTTACTACTTTATGTTTGAATAACTTAACTCTGTATTCCGCACTTTGCAAATCATACAGTTAGATATAAATTGAGTTAGAACCATTTCTCATAAATCTCAAAAAGAAGCCAGAATTACATTCAACCCCCCTTCTATAATTCTTGTTATATTGTTAGGGAATAACATGATTCGTTTTATCCAGTTCTCAAATCCACTTTTACCTATCTTTTTTTAAAATAATTCTATCACAACACACTTTCCAAAACCTTTTTCCATATTAATCAAAGTTTAGAGAAAGGCATTTTCAGAAGTTACTTTTCCCCAAAACATAACTTAAACAAAAATTTGAAATACAGGGGATACATAACTTAAAATGTTATGTTCCACTACGCAATTTAAATCAACAATTATTCATATATTACTGAACCATAAAAGATTTGTTCAAGGGTACTTGCCTTGCAGCGCTTTACAACTAACGCTAGTCTGACTTTAAACCGATTTTAACTCTCGAAGCATTCAAATAGAACCTACAAAATCGAAATACCCTATGTTAGACGACCAATTATGCTTGACATATCCTCACTATCAACTTTACCCGAACGATATCAATTCCCTAATCGTAATTATACGTATTATTATAATACACATAACAACTAGGGTTCATAAAATATTTATTTATAATTTTATATGTATATACGCTCAACCGGTAACCCCGATAATTACAGGTTACGTTCCCGTATTTTCGAAATCAATTCCTCAAAAATCGGGCAGCGTCTCCTCTACTTATCGGACTTCCCGTCGAAACATAATCGATGCAACAATCATAATTTTGCAGTCCAACTTTCGATACAATAAATAACTATTTTTCATTTTGAAAATAATTTTATGAACTAAATAATATTTTTTATAATTGTAGGACTCAGAATGAATCATCACCGTCCATTGTCAGCTCACCTAGGCTCATCACCGACGGCAGAAAATTTATCGATTCCCGAATAGTAACGCCCTCCAGACCAGGGGTATAAGTCTGGGGTTTACTAGCTAATCACCAAACTTGTACCATCTGATTAACAATAATAAATAATTAAAACTAAACCCCTTTAACACTAACCAGGATCTTTTTAGGTTGAAGTATGAAAACAAGAACCACTATCTACTTTTATTACAAACCAAATTTAAAATCTCACAAACTCTCTTTATTACAAACCACTGTCTAATCCATTTTAAACAAAGTTCATCTTTATTCAAACACACACATTAACTATCTACACACCACGTGTCTAGGCAACTCAAAGCTTTCTTCCTGGATTGGGATCAACTCCTTGGGTATAAGAGGATCTCGAGGCTTGACCCACTTCTTTACCACTCGAGTCATGATGGGTTTCATATTCCTTCTTAACTGAAAACAATAAAGTGAATAACAACAAAAAGGGTGAGCCAAAAATTGCACAACAAGTCCGCAAAATATAAACAATATTAAAGCAATTTAAATGAATCCGTAACCCGGGTATATCTGCAAAGATATACTCCCACGAGAATAGAAAGAAAGCCATTACTGGCGAGTACAAACGAACTAAACTGGACTCAAGTTCGCATCTATACCCTGCTGATCAGCCAGGATACAGTGCAGATCTATATCTTACTATATAGATCCCGTCGGGCCCCAGGCACTACGGCCCATCTCAAGGATCCGGTTATGTTACGGTCCTTAGGATTAAGTAAACTTAATCCCCACAGTATTATTATCCAGTCCCTGGCATAGCAACCGGAACAATCGGTATGCTTTGATATATTCTAATCACCACAATATATCAATAATTATGAGTAGCAATTGGAATATGAATAATAAAGTCAAATGAAAAGGATAAGCAAGAATCGAAATGAAATATGAACAGGAGAATTAAAAGAGTGCAAGCGTGATAAGAATCTGAAGAAAATATCACTATTCTAAAAATAGAATAGGGGAGAAACTTGCCTTCTGCACGACTCACTGCAATTAAATCACCTTCGTCTATCATCTACTCGACCTGCCTTGCTGGCTTAGCTTCTGTTAGCAAAATAGACTGGTTAAGTCATTTTGTACTTCAATTGCATCTTGAATCGACTTCACGTCGTTCCTATTATCTACCCATGCGCTTATGACTGACTCGTATATTATATATTAGCAGATAAGACTCGATTAACCACATAATACATATAAGCACATAAGCACATAATCATTTTTATAGTTAAAATAATTTTTTTAAAATCAAAATCGACTTGCTGATCGCTTCACTGATCATCATCTGCCTTGTTTCCCATTTTTCCAGAATTTTTCGGACTCGTCTCGGCATGCACTTCGACTGATAATCAAGCAAATAATAAAGTCAACTAATTTCTAGAAGAAATTAGGTCTTAATATTATTTTTAATAAAGAGAATTCATTTTTCTGAGTCAACGGGCTTTCGTTTCGCTCAAATCGGACTAACGGTCTAATTACTATCAAATAAACACTGATAATTCAATTTATTTATCCAATATAAATAATTATTTAAGAAAAATCAAAGTCAAAAATATTTTTTCTATAATTTTTGGAGTTAAAATGAATATATTATGATTTATTGAAAGTTATTTGGTTAATTATCAAAATATTTATTCACTTTTAAATAATTAATAGATAATAAATAACTAATAAATAATTAATAAGTAATTGTTTAATAATCTAAAATAATTAATCCTTAATTATTAGGATTAATTACAATTTATTACAAATATTTAAAATTTATTATTACTTATTCGATCAGACCGATTATTTACAAATAAATAATCGATATCATCGGCTGATACGAATAAATAAGCTATTATTCGAATCAGAATTCAATTCACCTATCAACTACTCGTATTTCTACGAGTTACTAACCCCTCTCGTATAATTATTAACATATTACGGTTTTTATTACAATTTAAACGATTTAAATCAATTATATGTATTGAATTATTCGTTACGAATAATTATTAAGATACTTTACGAATAATTAACTATCGTCCGAATAATAATAATAATAATAGTAATAATAATTGAACTTATCGTTCAATTACCCTTATAATTACGAGTTACTCGTTTTATTCCCTAATTATCGAATCTTTTCTCGTAATATTCGGTAAATTTTAATCCTTAATTCTTAGTTATTTACTTAACTATTAAATAATAATTAATTAGGTAAATAATTAAATAATTAGTTAAATAATTAATTAAATAAGTAAATTCGAATTTTTAATTTAAGAAAATAATTCAGAAACTATTAATAATATTTTACAGAATTTAAAACTAATTTTTAATTAGTTTTCAGAATTAATAAAAAACTAATTCTGATTTTATAAAATATAAATAATTAATTAAAATTCAGAAACATAAACTGATATTCAAGTTAGGGCTTTTTAGGATTAAAACTGGGTTAATATTTAGAATCCACCGGGTCGGGTCCGGGTTGGCAAGAACAACCCGCCGGTGTTCTTCATAACCCAGAAACCGGCGAGGTTCCGGCCACCGGAGTTCGATTCCAGCGAGGTCAATTTCTACACGAAACAACACGTTTTCAGTCCGTTTTTGTTGCCTATCAATTCATCACAACTTCAGCTGCACATCCCTGTTGTCTTTCTCGTTCATCCACCCCTGTGTCATCTTTCCCGGCGAAACAGAACAAAAACCGGCGAGAATCCGGTGAGCTCGATTCGTAGTCAAAACGGGATCGTTTGGATCAATCTGACCTTCTATTTCATTCAAAATCACACCAGCAATTCAACCATACCAACATCTAATCCTAACAACCCCTACAACTAATTATCCGATCAAATCAAAAAAAAGTCCGGCCAAAATCCGATTTCACTAATTTGTACATCAAAAATTACGTTCTATATATGAAAATAACGCTTATAACACACACAATCAAACCCCTATACTCTATCATATCTCAGTTATCTCAAAAATCAAAAACGATCAAACAAGGAAATACATAAACCCTAGATATAGTCCTATCAATTCAAGCAATCGTCTGTACAATTAAGTAGCAGGAATTTATCATAAACCATCAAATAAAGCTATTCATAACATCAATTTCAACAAGTAACCCTAAAATCAAAAAGTACCAATTCTAGCATAAAACCTAGAATTACAAATTGAAAATCCACACATCAAAACCTGAAATTGATTGCATAAACTGAAAGAACCGCTCAAAACCATCGATTTGAGTACTCACATGATACGATTTGGTGTCTAGAAACGTTCAAAATCAGTGATTGATTCTTGACCCGAAATCCGACCCGAACTGTTTTCAGAGAATTTCCAGAAATTTGCAGAATTTTTAATAATTAATTAATTATAATTAACTGATAATTAGGCTATTTATAGTGTGAAAAATAATACCCCTAAATAAAATTAAGGGCCTAATTATACATCTAATAAAAATATTTGGCCCTAATTTTTATAATTTTTGGGTATTAAAATTTAATTTATAAATATTTTATATATACAATATATATGCCAAAATTTCCCAAAAATTGTGAATAATGCAAAAATACAAAGAAATGGTATAAATAAAAGTCCTATAATTTTATAAATATAAAAATGTGATTTTTGTGGGGGTTTTAACAGCCAATGGTGCCCGGAAAAATCATTTTTCGCAAAACGAGAAAATTTATAAAATATCTAGATGTTCAGAAGAATGCGATGGTAAAAGCCGTTTGATGAAAAATAAGGCCCATTATTTTATTTGAAATACTGGCTTTAAAATCAGGGTTTGGGTCGTAAAACGTTTGAAATGAAAGCGATGAATGCAAAATAAAACATCTGAAAAATATCTTAAAAACACAGAAATGACACGGAGTACACGTAACACATAACAGTTAGGGTTTGACAGATAATTACACATAAATGACACATTAATACACATAATTTATTATAAATATGATATAATACAGACGTAAATTTCCCAGGCGTTACATCCTTCCCCCCTTAATAGGATTATGTCCTCAGAATCTTACTATGAAAATAAATGAGGATATTTCTCTAATATCTCACTCTCAAGTTCTCAGGTTGATTCTTCAACCATAGGATTTCTCCACAACACTCGCACTAAAAATACGGACTTATTTCTCAATACTTTCTCTCGCCGATCTAAAATTCTTATCGGTTGTTCTACAAAAGACAAATCAGGTTGGATATCTATTGGTTCATACTCGATTACATGCCTAGAATCAGGATTATATCGCTTAAGCATCGACACGTGAAACACATTGTGAATATGTTGCATATGCGGCGGTAAAGCTAATTCGTACGTAACTTTTCCCACTTTCTTCAAAATTTCAAACGGTCCGACGTATCATGGTTTCAATTTACCCTTGTTATCTGGTCAATCCTTTCCATGGCGATATTTTGAGTAATACGTGCTCTCCTTCCTGATAATCCATATCTTTCCGTGCTCGATCTGCATATTTGCGTTGCCTGGTTTGTGCTGCATCTAATCGTCTCTGGATAAGTTCAATCTTTTCTTTAGTTTGTTAGATTAATTCTGGACCCAAAATCTTGCGTTCTCCAACTTCATCCCAATATACTGGTGATCTGCATTTCCTTCCGTATAATGCTTCGTACGGTGGCATTCCAATACTGGCGTGATAGCTGCTGTTGTAAGAAAATTCCACCAAAGGTAAATGTTCATCCCAATTGCCTTCGAAATCAATCGCACAAACTCGTAGCATGTCTTCAATTGTTTGGATAGTTCTTTCACTTTGTCCATCGGTTTGCGGATGATAAGCGGTACTCATGTTTAATTGCGTTCCAAGACATTCTTGAAATTGTCTCCAAAATCTTGAGTTGAAACGAGGATCTCGATCAGACACGATAGATATTGGAACTCCATGTCGCATCACAATTTCCTTGAGATACAAGTGCACTAGCTTGTCGAGTGAAAATCTTTCGTTAATCGGTAGAAAATGTGCCGACTTCGTGAGTCTATCAATGATTACCCATATCGCATCATGATTTGCCTTAGTCCTCGGTAGTCCTACCATAAAATCCATCACAAAATGTTCCCATTTCCATTCTGGAATATCTAACGGGTTTAATAATCCGCTCGGACGTTGATGTTCCGCTTTGACTCGCTGGCATGTGTAGCATTTACTTACCCATTCTGCTATTTCCTTCTTCATATTTGGCCACCAAAAGTTTTCCTTCAGATCATGATACATTTTTGTACTCCCTGGATGAATGGAATACTTCGAACTGTGCGCATCTCGCGGTATTTCTTCTTTTAATTCTGCCACATTAGGGATCCAGATTCTCGATACAAAGCGTAAGATTCCTTCATTATCCTTCTAAGTTATGATTTCTTCTCCGGTTAAGTCGTCATCCTGACTCATCACTCCTTCCTGACAACGGCGAATCTTCTCTAGCAACTCTGGTTGGAAAGTCATAGTGTAGATAGCTTCTGTAGATTCATTGGGAACACGAATTTCGATTTCCAATTTGTCGAATTCCTTAGTTAATTCTTCGCATGAAGTTAACAAATTCAATCTTTCTTTTCTGCTCAGTGCATCTGTCACAACATTTGCTTTCCCTGGATGGTAACTGATTGTAACATTGTAATCCTTTATTAATTCCAGCCATCGACGTTGACGCATGTTCAGTTCCTTTTGCGTAAAGATATACTTCAGACTTTTATGATCCATGTAGATTTCGCACTTTTCACCGTAGAGGTAGTGTCTCCAAAGTTTCAATACAAATATGATCGCTGCTAATTCCAGGTCATGTGTATGATACTTCTGTTCATGAGGTTTAAGTGGTCTCGAGGCATATGTGATGACATTACCGTGCTGCATCAATACACATCCTAACCCGTGATACGAAGCGTTGCTGTAAATGACGAAATTCCCATGCTCGTCTGGTAATACGAGTACCGGTGTGGTTACTAACCGATTCTTCAGCTCTTGAAAACTTCCTTCACATTTTTCGTCCCATACGAATTTTTCACTTTTTCAAGTTAACTTGGTCAATGGCGTCGCTATTTTTGCAAAATCCTTAACAAATCTTTTATAATATCCTGCCAATCCCAAGAAACTTTGAACTTCTGTCGGTGTCTGTGGTCTTTCCCAATTCAACACAGCTTCAATCTTTGCTGGATCAACTTGGATGCCTTCTCTACTGATGACGTTTCCTAGAAATTGTACTTCCTTCAACCAGAATTCACATTTCTAGAATTTTGCGTACAGTTGCTCTTTACTCAGAATTTCTAAAGCTATCCTCAAGTGTTCAGCATGCTCTTCTTCCGTCTTTGAGTAAATTAAGATGTCATCAATAAATACAATAACAAATTTGTCCAAGTATTTCTTGAATACTCTATTCATCAGATCCATGAATGCTGCTGACACGTTAGTCAGACCGAATACCATCACCAGAAACTCGTAATGTCCATATCTGGTACGAAACACAGTCTTAGGAATATCTTCAGCTTTAATCTTCAATTGATGATACCCCGATCGCAAATCTATCTTTGAAAACCATGCAGCTCCTTTTAGCTGATCGAACAAATCATCGATTCTCGGTAAAGGATATTTGTTCTTGATAGTGAGCTTATTCAATTCCCGATAGTCGATGCATAATCGCATGCTGCCGTCTTTCTTCTTCACGAACAACACCGGTGCACCCCATGGGGATACACTGGGTCGTATGATGCCTCATTCTAGAAGATCTTGCAGTTGCATTGACAATTCCTTCATCTCGACTAGAGCCATTCGATATGGAGCTTTCGAAACTGGTTCTGTACCTGGTGCTAAATCAATCGTGAACTCGATTTCTCGGTCTGGTGGTAACCCTGGAAGCTCGTCTGGAAAAATGTCCAGAAATTCACATACAACTGGAATGTCTTCTAATTTGGGACTTCCTTTTTCAGTATCTAACACGTACGCTATGTACACCTCATATCCTTGTCGAAGTAACCGTTTAGTCTGCATCACTGTAAGAAATTTCTTTCGCTGTTTTTCGCCCTTAAATATTACCAATACATTTTCCGCAGTTCGCAATTTGACTTTCTTATTCGCGCAATCGATCTGAACATTATGACACGCTAACCAGTCCATTCCCAAAATGACGTCAAACTATCCTAGCTTAAAAGGACTCAAATTTATAGAAAAATGATGTCCGGCTATTTCTATATCGCATGCAGGACATACTCGATCTACTGGAACTTGGTCGTCATTCGCTAATTTTATAATCAACGTCTCGCCCAACCATTCGATTTCACAATGCAATTTATCAAGAAATTCCTCAGAAATAAATGAACGGGTAGCTCCAGAATTAATTAATACTTTTGAACTTACAGAATTCATCAAAAGCGTACCTGTAATTACACTCGGACTCTGCACTGCTTCTTTCATGGTCATGTTGAAAGTCCTTGCTCTGGGTTGATTCGGCGGCGGTGGCGGTGGTTATGCCAAAACTCTCGGAATACTGGCTGCTATTATTGGTCCTTTACAATTCCTAGCGATATGCCCTTTCTTTCCATATTGGTAGCAAGTGATTTCTGTTATCTTCCCCGTTGGACATTTGTTAGAATAGTGCCCTTTCTGCTTGCATTTAAAACATGTCACATCTGCTTTAATATATACGCTGGTATGCTTGCGTCCACAAGTTCTGCAGTACGACATTGGGACCTTGACAATTCTCTACTGTTTGGGGGCTTGGAAACGATTACCTGCTTTCTGGGTACCTTGTCCTATCCTTTTAAAATTCAGATTTGTCCGGGCTTGAAATCCCGGCTTTTTGCTGGAACAATCTTGGAAACTTCCCTATCATCTATCTCTTTGAGATCTTTCACTCTCTCCTTCAATGATCAAGGCTTTCTGGACTACGGCGGTATACGTTGTTAATTCAAACACTGCAACCCGTCCACGAATCCACGGTCGTAATCCCTCTTGAAACCTTTGAACTCGTTTCTCTTCAGTATCCACTTGTTCTGGGACGAATCTAGCCAATTCAGTAAACTTAGCTTCATACTCTATCACGGAGATACTTCCCTGCTTCAGTTCCAAAAACTTTATCTGCATTTGATTTTTCACGTAGCGAGGAAAATGTTTCTCCAAAAACAACTCTTTAAACCTATCCCATGCAATAACATCTTCACCCTCTAAAGCATTTTTAGACTCCCACCAATAATTTGCTTCTCCTTTCAACAAATAACTAGCAAAGTCAGTCTTTTGATCTTCACCTATCTTCAGTAGTGCAAACGCTTTCTCTATTTCTTTTAACCAGGTGGTGCCTTTAATAGGATCGGCTAACCCATCAAATTCCGGAGGTTTAACTGACTAAAACAGCTTAAAAGTAACAACAGGTAATACTGGTGGTAATTGAGGCTCAGGACGAGGTGGCTACTGTAACCTTTGTTGTTGAATCTGTTGTTGTTGATGTTGCATCTGTTGCTACATTATTACCATCTGTTGTTGCATCAGATGGAATATTTGGTTCATGGTTTCATTAGTCTGACCTTCAGAATTGCTGTTAGAAGTCTCAGCCCTAGTCTTTCTTTTTGGTGCCATCTTCTGATAATAAAATAAGTGATATTTCTTTAACAGTTTAATAAATAATCGACAGTAGATAAGAAAACAATTTATTCTGTATTAACAACATGATTTAAGTAAAGAAAACAGTTGGTGAATATAAAAACAGGAAATGTATGCAGTTAAATAAAATGTTTGTTCTCTTTTTTTCAACAGGAATTATAATATGAAAAGCTGTAAAGTAATAAAGTGAAAGTGAATGATGTAAAACTATAAAGACTGAAATTTAAATACAAGAAATTTGAAAAGTTCAGCTTATATATATGACACCAGCCTCAGGTGTAAATGCTTGATACAAAAAGTCTCGCTCTGCTAGTAATCATCGGGCTACAAGTCATACTACCACTACATATCAAATTACTACTACAGGTCAAACTACTACTACAGGTTAAGCAGCTAATACACACATACACACTACTCACTATGTTATACTATGATGCCTCTATATACATCTGTACTCTGAAGTCACTGTCTCAAAACCAGGCGGAATGCGCCTAAGCTCATCCCTAAGTGCCTGGACCAAAGTCTGTACCAAGCGGTATATCCTGTAGAACTCTGCGAAAGAAGGTGGTCCCTTATGGGTTAAATCATCAAGCTCCCAAGTGGCACTCATCAAAACCGACTTCAATCGCTGTCTCATATAGTAATCTGGCTGTAGGGCCGCTAACGGTCCCCTGTCTCTCTGGTCAAATAAATGCATAATATCTCGGCACTGTGCTCTCCAATACTCCACATCATCCCTCATAACCCTGTACTCATGGTAGGGTACCATGTACGGCTGTGCAACCTGACCTACTGACTCCTGTGAAGGAACCCTCGGTATACCTGCACCCTGCTGTGGTAATCCTAACTGTAGATCCACATCATGCTCTCCCATCCCCTCGACTGGAATCATCTGAAATACATCCGGCTCTGGGGCATGCACTGGTATAGGAGGTAACACTGGTGGTGGTGGTAACTCTGGCTCAATCCCCGGTATAAATTGGTGCTCAACTGGTAAAGGAACCATCGGCTCAAAGAACTCAAATGGATCAAACATCTCTATAGGGTCATGGACTATCCCCTGTACTGGTGGTACCAGCTCCTGTGGCAATTGTGGTGGAGGTGGTAGAGGAGGAAACATGTTCTCAGATACTGGAGGTATAAATGGTGTTGCTGGCCCGATGACTGTCCTCTCAGAAGATATAGAATAACCAGATGATGCCATCTGATAATATACCACAGAAAAGAAAGGTCACTAAACAGTCCTAAGATTTATACTTTCTTATTCTAATCTGACCTAAATCCTAACACTACTCTTCCTATTTGACTATTCATATATTATGTGATCTCCCTATCCTATCTTAACCCTAATGTTCTTATTTTCAGGGACCAAACCTACAGCTCTGATGCCAAACCTGTAACGCCCTCCAGACCCGGGGTATAAGTCTAGGGGTTACTAGCTAATCACCAAACCTGTAAAATCTGATTAACAATAATAAAGAATTAAAACTAAACCCCTTTAACACTAACCAGGATCTTTTTAGGTTGAAGTATGAAAACAAGAACCACTATCTACTTTTATTACAAACCAAATTCAAAATCTCACAAACTCTCTTTATTACAAACCATTGTCTAATCCATTTTAAACAAAGTTCATCTTTATTCAAATACACACATTAACTATCTACACACCACGTGTCTAGGCAACTCAAAGCTTTCTTCCTGGATTGGGATCAACTCCTTGGGTATAAGAGGATCCCGAGGTTTGACCCGCTTCTTTACCACTCAAGTCCTGATGGGTTTTATATTCCTTCTTAACTGAAAACAATAAGGTGAATAATAACAAAAAGGGTGAGCCAAAAATTGCTCAACAAGTCCGCAAAATATAAACAGTATTAAAGCAATTTAAATGAATCTGTAACCCGGGTATATCTTCAAACATATACTCCCACGAGAATAGAAAGAAGGCCATTACCGGCGAGTACAAACGAACTAAACTGGACTCAAGTTCGCATCTATACTCTGCTGATCAGCCAGGATACAGTGCAAATCTATATCTTACTATATAGATCCCGTTGGGCACCCAGGCACTACGGCCCATATCAAGGATCCGATTATGTTCAGGTCCTTAGGATTAAGTAAACTTAATCCCCAAAGTAAAATTATTCAGTCCCTGGCATAGCAACCAGAACAATCGGTATGCTTTGATATATTCTAATCACCAGAATATATCAATAATTATGAGTAGCAATTGGAATATGAATAATAAAGTCAAATGAAAAGAATAAGCAAGAATCGAAATGAAATATGAACAAGAGAATTAAAAGAGTGCAAGCGTGATAAGAATCTGAAGAAAATATCACTATTCTGAAAATATAATAGGGGAGAAACTTGCCTTCTGCGCAACTCACTGCAATTAAATCACCTTCGTCTATCACCTACTCGACCTGCCTTGCTGGATTAGCTTCTGTTAGCAAAATAGACTGGTTAAGTCATTTTGTACTTCAATTGCATCTTGAATCGACTTCACGTCGTTCCTATTATCTACCCATGCGCTTATGACTGACTCGTATATTATATATTAGCATATAAGACTCGATTAACCACATAATACACATAAGCACATAAGCACATAAGCACATAATCATTTTATAGTTAAAATAATTTTTTTAAATCAAAATCGACTCGCTGATCGCTTCACTGATCATCATCTGCCTTGTTTCCCATTTTTCCGGAATTTTTTGGTCTCGTCTCGGCATGCACTTCGACTGATAATCAAGCAAATAATAATGTCAACTAATTTTTAATGAAAAGAATTCATTTTTCTGAGTCAAAGGGCTTTCGTTTCGCTCAAATCAGACTAACGGTCTAATTACTATCAATTAAACACACATAATTCAATTTATTTATACAATATAAATAATTATTTAAGAGAAATCAAAGTCAAAAATAATTTTTCTATAATTTTTGGAGTTAAAATGAATATGTTATGATTTATTGAAAGTTATTTTGTTAATTATCGAAATATTTAATCACTTTTAAATAATTAATAGATAATAAATAACTAATATATAATTAATAAGTAATTGTTTAATAATCTAAAATAATTAATCCTTAATTATTAGGATTAATTACAATTTATTACAAATATTTACAATTTATTATTACTTATTCGATCAGACCGATTATTTACAAATAAATAATCGATATCATCGGCTGATACGAATAAATAAGCTATTATTCGAATCAGAATTCAATTGACCGATCAACTACTCGTATTTCTACGAGTTACTCACCCCTCTCGTATAATTATTAACATATTACGGTTTTTATTACAATTTATACGATTTAAATCAATTATCTGTAGTGAATTATTCGTTACGAATAATTATTAAGATACTTTACGAATAATTAACTATCGTCCGAATAATAATAATAATAATAATAATAATAATCGAACTTATCGTTCAATTACCCGTATAATTACGAGTTACTCGTTTTATTCCCTAATTATCGAATCTTATCTCGTAATATTCGGTAAATTTTAATCCTTAATTCTTAATTATTTACTTAACTATTAAATAATAATTAAATAGGTAAATAATTAAATAAATAGTTAAATAATTAATTAAATAACTAAATTTGAATTTCTAATTTAAGAAAATAATTGAGAAACTATTAATAATATTTTACAGAATTTAAAACTAATTTTTAATTAGTTTTCAGAATTAATAAAAACTAATTCTGATTTTATAAAATATAAATAATTAATTAAAATTCAGAAACATAAACTGAAATTCAAGTTAGGGCTTTTTAGGATTAAAATCGGGTTAATATTTAGAATCCATCAGGTCGGGTCCGGGTTGGCAAGAACAACCCGCCGGTGTTCTTCATAACCCAGAAACCGGCGAGGTTCCGGCCACCAGAGCTCGATTCCGGCGAGGTCAATTTCTACACGAAACAACACGTTTTCAGTCTGTTTTTGCTGCTTATCAATTCATCACAACTTCAGCTGCACATCCCTGCCGTCTTTCTCGTTCATCCACCCCTGTGTCATCTTTCCCGGCGAAATAGAACAAAAACTGGCGAGAATTCGGTGAGCTCGATTCGTAGTCAAAACGGGATTATTTGGATCGATTTGACCTTCTATTTCATTCAAAATCACACCGGCAATTCAACCATACCAACATCTAATCCTAACAACCCCTACAACTAATTTTCCGATGAAATCAAACAAAAGTCTGGCCAAAATCCGATTTCACTAATTTGTACATCAAAAATTACGTTCCATATATGAAAATAACGCTTATAACACACACAATCAAACCCCTATACTCTATCATATCTCAGTTATCTCAAAAATCAAAAACGATCAAACAAAGAAATACATAAACCCTAGATATAGTCCTATCAATTCAAGCAATCGTCTGTACAATTAATTAGCAAGAATCGATCATAAACCATCAAATAAAGCTATTCATAACATCAATTTCAGCAAGTAACCCTAAAATCGAAAAGTACCATATCTAGCATAAACCCTAGAATTACAAATTGAAAATCCACACATCAAAACTTGAAGTTGATTGCATAAACTGAAAGAACAGCTCAAAACCATCAATTTGAGTACTCACATGATACGATTTGGTGTCCAGAAACGTTCAAAATCAGTGATTGATTCTTGACCCGAAATCCGACCCGAACTGTTCTTCAGAGAATTTCCAGAAATTTGCAGAAATTTTAAGGGCTATTTATAGTGTGAAAAATAATACCCCTAAATAAAATTAAGGGCCTAATTATACATCTAATAAAAATATTTGGCCCTAATTTTCATAATTTTTGCGTATTTAAATTTAATTTATAAATATTTTATATATACAATATATATGCCAAAATTTCCCAAAAATTGTGAATAATGGAAAAATACAAAGAAATTGTATAAATAAAGGCCTATAATTTTATAAAAATAAAAATATGATTTTTGTGGGGTTTTTAACACCTAATGGGGTCCAGAAAAATCATTTTTCGCAAAACGGGAAAATTTATAAAATATCTAGATGTTCAGAAGAATGCGATGGTAAAAGCCGTTTGATGAAAAATAAGGCCCATTATTTTATTTGAAATACTGGCTTTAAAATCAGGGTTTGGGTCGTAAAACGTTTGAAATGAAAGCGATGAATGCAAAATAAAACATCTGAAAAATATCTTAAAAAACATAGAAATGACACGGAGTACACGTAACACATAACAGTTAGGGTTTGACAGATAATTACACATAAATGACACATTGATACACATAATTTATTATAAATATGATATAATATAGACGTAAATTTCCTAGGCGTTACACGAATAATTCAGGTGTCCAAAAAAATTTCACCGATTAATTTATATTTTCCCGTACAAAAATATATCACAAATACTCAATCAATAATTTTCTGTAAAAAGAATTAAAAATTCAATTTAGAATTAACCATTCGAACCAACACATGAAATCAACCAACATAACACACATGCTCTATACGCGCCACCAAACACAACCACAATCACCGATGCACACACAAAACATACACACATACGTTACACACACCCTAAAACATACACACATATACAATAGTATATACATATATATGTAGGCCCACATCACAACCACACAGCCGGCAAACCTCACCGGAAAACAAGGAGGTGACAGCGGCAATTGAACGTAGAGAGAGAGAACAGAAGAATGGGGAGAGAGAGAGAGGAGGAGGAAGAGAGGCTGGAGAGATAAGGAGAGAGAGAGAGAGAGATTGAGAGTAAAAAAGATTTGAGAGATTGTGAGATAATTAGGAGAATTAAGAAGAAAATGAACAATTCACAATGCCTGCTCTGGATACACGTATTACTGAAATGGGATACGTATCAATTTCTTTTTATAAGATTTTGACATATGTCCCTGCAATGCATGATAGCCCGATTATTTTCTCGTGTTTTGTATTTTATCGAACAAATCTGCGGTTGAAATTAATCGGAAAAGTTACCAAATAATTACTAAAATTCTTAGAATAATAAAATACTAATAACCTAAATTTTTTTCATAATTTTTAAAGCATTTGTAAAATGCGCATCAGACTCGCATTTTATGATTAAACGAACAAACTTGCGGGTGAATATAATCCGAAAATTTCCAAAATAGTTTTAAAATTCTCGAAATATTCCAAAATTAATAAAATATGAGTTTCATGATTTTTGAAACTTTTCTCGAATTTAATTCTGAATTTACTCATAAATACAATCAGAAAATCACTTAGGCTAAATAATTGATAAAATATTGTTTTCTAAATTGTACAATTTGCCAAACATAATTATTGAAATTATAAAACCATAAAAATAAGTTTAGAGACAATTCCAATATTTATGAAAATAATTCTTCAATAAAATCACTTTTAAAAGTAAAAATAAAACAATATTGCTGAACAATTAATTATTGAAATAATCCTCATACACCAATAAATCACACTCAATTAATAATAAGTACCACACACAGCTAACAGAACCAATACAAGTATTTTATTTAATTATTCAATAGTTACACTTTTAATAATACATAAATAGGAGTCGTTATTGCATCTTTAATGATTAACTCTATATCGGGATCAATATTGTCATCAGGATTTGACTCATTGTTAGGATTTATCTCATCATCAGGATTTGATGAGTCATCGGGATTTAGATCATTTCCTGACTTGAGCTTTTTGTTTAGAAATACAAGTTCTTCATGAGTATCTTCTTCAATTCCAGGAATTTTCTTGTCATCAAAGGAAACATGAATTGATTCAACAATTGTTCTTGTCCTCAGATTGAATACTTTATAGGCTTTTGAAGATGGATATCCAACAAAAATACCTTCTTCAGCTTTTCTGTCAAACTTTCCAAGCATTTGAGGATGTGTTCTCAGTACAAAGCATTTACAAGCAAAAATGTGAAGATGCTTCAAGCTTGGATTTTTTTCCTTGATCATTTGATAAGGGGTTAGTCCATGTATGTTAATAAGAGTCAAATTCTGAGTATAACTGGCAGTGTTGACAACTTCAGCCCAAAATTATGTTGGTAGATTTGCTTCCACAAACATTGTTCTTCCAGCTTCAACCACTATCATGTTCTTCATTTTTACAACACCATTTTGCTGAGGTGTGCCGGGAGCTGAGAATTATTGAGAAATTCCCTTGCATCTACATAATTTATCCATCTTGCTATTCTTGAATTCAGTGCCATTATCACTCTTGAGTATTTGCACTTTGTACTTGGATCCATTTTCAATTAGTCTTAGATGATCCAAAAGAACATTTTGAGTTTCATCTTTCATGTGCAAGAAAAATACCCATGTAAATCTGGTATACTCATCAACAACAACTAAGGTGTACCTTTTCTTGTTAATTGACATGATATTAACAGGGCCAAAGAGATCCATATGCAGCATTTGATATGGCTTATTGATGGATGATTCTGACTTGTTTTTAAAATATGTTCTTCTTTTTTTAGCTTGTTGACATGCATCACACAAGCCATCAGGGGAGTAGTACATATACGGTAGACCTCTAACCAAATCTTTCTTCACTAATTCATTAAGATTATTCAAATTGAGATGAGAAAGCTTCTTATGCCAGTTCTAACTTTCATTTACTGATGCTCTGCTTATCAGGAAAGTCTCAGGTCCATCAATATTTGTATGAAAATTGGCTTCATAGATGTTTCCATGTGTATACCATTTGAAAACAACTTTCTTTGTAACTTTATGAACTACTTCACAGTGAGTGTCATAAAATACAACATAGTATCCTCTGTCAGTAATTTGACTGATGCTCAACAGATTATGTTTCAATCCTTCTACCCGAGCTACATCTTGAATGATGACATTTCCAATGATTATATTGCCATAGCCCAGTGTTTTTCTTACATTGCCATCACCATATGAAACCATTGGGCCTGCCTTCTCCTCATATTCTAACAACAGGTATTTATTTCCGGTCATATGTGCAGAGAAACCACTATCCAGTACTAACACACTCCTTTTATTTCCCTACAATCGGAAATATGAAAATAAATTAGGATTTTTAAGTACCCACACTTGTTGGGTTCTTTTTGACATTTTATGTTTATTTGTAGCAGAAGACATCTTGCCAGGATTTGGTCCATCAGGATTTGGTCCATCAGAATTTACTCCATCAGGATTTGATCCATCAGGATTTGATCCATCAGGATTTGTCCTGTTAGTTTTAACCCTATAAGATGCATGATCATTCAATTTAGTAGATTTAGCAGAAATAACAATTTTATTAAACTTGAGCAAATGATCATATTTTTTATGGTACAAACTATGATACTCCTTACAATTATAAATGGAATGCCAAATACTACCACAGTATAAACAGGGTTTCTGTGGTTTATAAAATACCGATCTACCACTAATATCAGACTCAGGAGTAACTGTAGCTTTTTTATTCTTCCTGCAATCAATAGCAATATTATTAGTATTTCCACAGTTAAAACAAGTTTTCCTAGGAGTATCATGATTGTATTTATAATTGCTTGCTTTAATAATAACCTATTTTCCATTTCTACCTCTTTTTGCAGTGGATTCCTAGGAGTATCAAGAATGTATTTATAATTTCTTGCACTATTAATACCCTTTTTTCCATTTCTACCACTTTTTGCGCTGGATTTGTGAGGCCTAGTAGTTACTTCACAAATTTTCTTTTCTAGTTGACTTTTAGAGAGAAGACCTATATTTTTACCTTTCTTTTCCTTAGCTCTAATTTTAACTTTCTTTT
The DNA here is from genome assembly GCF_009905375.1 of Apium graveolens. Classification (NCBI taxonomy): domain Eukaryota; kingdom Viridiplantae; phylum Streptophyta; class Magnoliopsida; order Apiales; family Apiaceae; genus Apium; species Apium graveolens. The sequence continues at coordinate 157,721,727 of NC_133653.1, forward strand.
TATCAGGAACCCTAGAGGTAGATCCTACTTCATATACTGACTTTGTGATGGCCTCAACCCCGGGGTCAGGAGTTGACGTCACAGACAACAATAAACCACAAATATAATACAACCATCTCATTCTTATTTCAACATAAACACAACCCATTAACAAGTTTTTTCCAGGTTCAAGTATGACTTAGGTTATATCATTATTACAAACCAACTTATTTAACAAACCTGACACAACTAACTTTTTACAGCAACTCAATATACCACATCTGGTCTAACATAACTCTCTCATAGGAGCCTGGCATAAAAGGAACTAGAATCTGGCCCTGCCTATGATAGAATGGTTTCCTAGGCATCTACTATATATGAATATACAACATATTTTGCAAGAGTGAGCGATTAATCGCTCAGCAGTGCCACTATATGAATAACAAGTAAAAAACTTTATGAAAAATAGTTATTGGAACAGAAATCATAACATGTTACAAAAATAAGTTAAAACAAGTATAAACTGGATATCAACAACTAGCATGCTTTGTAAAACAATAGCAAAAGTTGTATGCTTTATAAATACCACAGTCCAATTTTAGCATGCTATTTTTATTTTTCAAATCCACTGTTCCATTACAGGAACCACAAAATCCTCTATTCCGTTACGGGGACCATAAAACCATTTGTTCCGTTACCAGATTCGTAGAGACTAGCTAGGTCTCTGAGAAGTTACGCTGGACTAATCGGTGAAAATAGGGCGCACAACCGACTTAGCCACTTACAATCATTATCCAATAACTGATTCATTTTATCCAATTCTCAAAACCATTTTTACCTATCTCTTTTAAAACAATTCTATCACAACACACTTTCCAAAACCTTTTCCATTTTAATCACAGTTTAGAGATAGGCATTTTTAGAAGTTACTTTTTCCCAAAATATAATTTAAACAAACATTTTCAAATACAAGGGATACGTAACTTAAAATGTTCTGTTCCACTACACAATTCAAATTAACAGTTATTCATATATTATTGAACCGTAAAAGATTTATTCAGAGGTACTTGCCTTGATACACTTTAACAACTATTACTGGCTGGCTTTGAACCGACCTGGATGCTAGGGATTTCGATTGGGACCTACAGAACCGAAACATCCTAAATTAGACGACCGACTATGCTTGACATATCCTCGCTAACATTCTACCCGTATGTTATCAAAACCCGACTTGTAATTATACGTATCATTGTAATACCCATAACAATCAGGGTTAACGTCCTCGAAAGTCGGTTCGATATTTATTTTCGGAAAATACCTATACCCGTCGTTTTGAAAACTATGGTTATTGGATATTTTTGCAAAATATTTCACCACAACATGCAATCAGGTTTCATACAATGTAATTATATAATTTCTATCAGCTTTTTCGATAATTACAGGATACATTCCTGTATTTACGAAAATAATTTTTCGGAATTCGGGTAGCGTCTCCTTTATTTATCGGACTTCCTGTCGAAACATAATCGATGCAACCAACAATAATAATTCACAATTTGCATTCCTAAACATCGATACAAACGTTAAATAATAATAATAATAATAATAATAATAATAATAATAATAATAATAATAATTATTATTATTATTATTATCTTTTATTTTTTTATAGATTGTAGGACTAAGAAATATTCATCACCGTCCACCGTCGGCTCGCCGAGGCTCATCGCCGACCACGATAAAATTTATTGGTTCCCGATAATATTCGGGTTTCCAAATAAACTCTACCAATTAATATTAATTATTCCCGCTCGAATAAATTTATTTCATGAACATTAATCAATTTATTCCCTGCAGAAAATAATATAAAATAATAAAAACCTCTAACCAGATAGGCCACGGATCGCAACAGGTTAAAGTATGAAAACAAGCCACAACCTTAACTTTTATTACAATGTACCAAATCCCAACTAATTTAATTTACAACTGATATGAAATTATTCTTACAACCTTACTATCTCACTACTGTAATAAGCTCCTGCTAGCTTGATCCAACATAATCTGGAATCCTAGCTCGTACATTGAACTGGGAGAACTTCGCTATCAACCATATATTTCTTAACTATAGAATACATAAAAAAATTCGTAAGAGTGAGATAACTAGCTCAGCAAGTCACAATAACAATAACACAGGCTAAACAATGATCAAACGAGATGATTCAAAAGAATCAAGTTTCTTGTTAAACAATCAATAGAATTGGATATTTATTTTAAATTTTTAAAACCAAGGTTAGGCTGCTGATCAGTCACGCACTAACCCCGAGCAAAGCACACAGCACTGCTCTAACTACCGGATCCAAGGCACACAATAGCCTAACTTGACCATTGATATGGTCTGACCACGAATGTGGTCCACATAAAGAAAACCATCCAATTCTAAAGCAGTTCAATATGATAGACAATATAATTCAATAAATCCGGATCATGATCAATAACAATAAAACATTTGTATAAGAGCATGGTGAAAATTCATGTGTACTAAAAATGGTATGTCAAAGTATATAAAAGAAATGGCCTCCAGCCTGTAGGAGAATCAGGTATTAGATGAACAATGTTTGTACAAGGTTTTTGTTCTTTGATGTCACAAGGTATGGTTGAGTATAAAAGTTTCTATATGTTTAAACAATTTTGTTCTAGTATTTGGTATAGGATGGGTATATATTTGTGGAGTAGTATCGTATTTGTGTTGTTTAGTATCTGGTAAATCAACAAGAAATGGTTCACAAAGAATAAGGCTTACGGCTCAAAGATCGAATGATGTGGCTCAGGTTCAAGGCTGAAGGATTCAAAGTATTTCCAATATAAAACAGAGCTATATTGAATATTAACAATATGACACAAGAGAATTTCAAAATATTTGCAATATATCTCGAGAAAGGTTTAGAAGTACTTGCCTTATTACAATCGATCCCAATTTCACTTCTATTCGTCAAATGACTGTCTTCAACAACCACTCGTCTACTTTTCCTATGCCTCGATTCTATTTTCTGATCACTTGCTGTATTTTCTACATGTCGATTCCATTTTCTGATCACCTGCTTCCCTTTTCTACGCCTTGCTTACTCTGCTAGGCATCATAAGTATCTATCAATATTTAACTCATACGATTCTATTTGACATACACTTCTATCTACCCTTCGTTTCACCCAAATCCGATTAACGGATTGAAGTTACGATATAAACAAGTAATCACCGAACATATAGATCGACAGTCAATCAACAAGTCACATATAACATATAACACGTCAAATAATCAATGACATATCATTTATAAAGGAGTCTCGGGTTATAAACAGGCTTTCGGGTATTCAAAATGATTTTTAAAACATTTTTTGGAATTAAAACGGGTCGTTGGATCAACTTCGGAGTAATAAATAGGGTTCGGTTGGCCAAATCTGGCTTCAAAACAATTTTATAATAATTATCGAGCCTTGAAAATAATTTAAAATAATATTTTAAAGCTCGAAACTATTTTTCGGAATTTTTAAATCATTTTTCAATAATTAAATCTCATTAAATAATTAATTAAAATCAATTTATAATTAATTAAATCAATTAATCAATTAATCTTCGAATTAATTGACCAATTAATCAATTAATTATTACCTAAAATTAATTAACTAATTAATTCAGATTTATTTTTGAATTAAAATTAATTTTAAGAATTAAAATATTGATTCTTAACCCTTTTTAAAATAATTAAAACAATTTTCGGAAAATAAAATAATTAAAAATATGATTTCTGAAAATAACTAAAACAGAAATCCACTTTTTATGATTTTTGGAAATTCCAGTGACTGAAATACAGGACCGTGTAAACCAGGGGGATCAAAGTGTAATTTGACCACCCCTCCCCCCATCTTCTTCACCCGGCCGGCCGGAACTCCATGGCCGCCGCCATGGAGCTTTTCCGGCGGCCCCAACTGTGCCCAGAAACATGATTAAATTACGGGAGATATACTACAGACATGCAGGAATCGTTTGGTGGCATCAAAACATTCAAAAACATCGCTAATCAGCAGGGAGAACGGACGGAAAAATCAGCGGCCGCCCGACCTTCTTTTCCGATGAGGGCTCTCCGGCTAACGTTTGTGCATCACACATATGCCAATCGATTTGTTTTGTTACGATCTATCTATTGGTGCAACCAATTCAGTCTAATAACTCCTGGGTTAAAAACGCCCAAATCGTAATCAAGAACATTCAAACCCTAATTTCAATAATCCGAGAATCAAACCTAAAATTAAACATGTTATTGAACTCCAAATCAAGAGTATAATATACCAAAATGATCTAGAAAATAAGCTCTACAACATACAATCATCAAATCATTCAAACAATCATCCGTACAAAAATTCATAATTTAAATACCAAGAAATTCGAATATAAATAATTAAATAGGAAATCACCTGATGTTTCTGGGTTGAAATTGATGGAAGATTTGGATTCTAGATTTCAGTAGCTTCGTTTTGAGTATATGTACGCCAAAATCGGATATTGATAACGCCTCCGAATTTGTGTTTGATTATGAAGAACAATTTATAATTATAGTATTTTCTCTGTAAAAACTCTATAAATACTGTTTGCAAATAATTTCTGGTATAAAATAAAATACGGTAGAGGCTATCTATAATTATGGGAAATTAGTATCCCGTTGGATCATTCCGGATATAAAATGGTACGTTTATTTATAAAAACTGATCCAAACGGTACCGGGTTTCGAGATAATTATCCAAATCAGTACAATTTGTACTGCGATCTTGGTCTCAGCGCCTGGTTACACGTATTACGAGGTGATAATTGTGATAGTTTAATAAAAAGCTCCCATTTATTGAAAATATGAGTTTTATTGATTTACCGAAACGAATAATGTATCGAAAATATTGCGCCGGGACCCGCACAGGACAAACCGTACGCCGGATCGAAAAAGTCAAAACATGGAAAATGCTCGGAATATTGCAATTAGGTTAGCAAAGAGTTTTCGGAAGAGTTTCGGGTTATAAAAACGTAAAAACGGATGACGTCGGGTGGTTCCCAATTGTATAAAATAGTTTTTAAATACTCGGAAAAAGATTTTATAAAATCCATATAATTCCGATAAAATCATAAATCAACATAAAAATAATTAGGAAGATATGACAATTATCTATATTTTATTTTGGACGTATAAAAATTAAAATAGTCAATTAAGATTATTTTTAAACATCCAAACACATTTAACACTTAACAAATAATTCACAGAATAAATACTAAACACATATAATAATTATTTGTTAGCAAAATAATTACACGATATATCCCGAATATTACATCCTTCCCCCCTTAAAAAGATTCTGTCCTCAGAATCTCCTAAGAAAATAAATGAGGGTACTTTTCTCTCATATCTTTTTCTAACTCCCAGGTTGATTCTTCAACCTTTAGGATTTCTCCACAATACTCTTACTAACTTTACCACTTTATTTCTCAATACTTCCTCTCTTTCTTCTAGAGTCTCTATCGGACTCTCTACATATGATGAATCTTCCTGAAGCTCTATTGGCTCCTATTCTATTACATATTTTGAGTCTGGATTATATTTCCTAAGCATCGATACATGAAAAACATTGTGAATGTGCTCCATGTGCGGAGGTAACGCCAACTCGTAAGCTACTTTGCCAACGTGCTATGAAATCTTAAAAGGTCCGGCATATCTTGGGCTCTGTTTTCCTTTCTTTTCAAATCTCGTTAATCCCTTCCACGATGATACTTTTAGTAATACCAAATTCCCTTCTTCGAATTCCATATTTTTTCTTGATTGATCTGCATACTTCTTTTGACGATCTTGTGTTGCTATCCATCTTTTCTGGAAAACTTTAACAACTTCCTTTGTCTGTTGCACTAATTCAAGTCTAAGTATTTTGCATTCTCCTACTTTCTCCCAATACACTGGAGATCTACATTTGCGTCCATAAAGGGCTTCGTAAGGTGACATCCCAATATTAGCGTGATAACTGTTGTTGTAGGCAAGTTCTACCAGAGGTAAATGCTCGTCCCAACTTCCTTTAAAATCAATAGCACAAACACACAACATGTCTTCAATTGTCTGGATCGTTCTTTCACTTTGGCCGTCCGTCTATGGATGGCAAGCCGTACTCATATTCAGTTCCGTTCCCAAACATTCTTGAAAACTCTTCCAAAGTTTTGAATTAAATCTTAGATCTCAATCGGATACGATGGACACAGGAATTTCATGACAAACTACGATTTCTTTTAAGTACATATGAACAGACTTGTCCAGTGAAAATCTTCCATTTATAGACAGAAAATGAGCTGACTTGGTATGTTTATCCACTATAACCCAAATGGCATCATGATTAGCTTTTGTCCTTGTTAACCCAACTATGAAATCCATGGCGATATGCTCCCACTTCCACTCTGGAACCTCCAATGGCTGTAGCAATCCACTTTGTCTCTGATGCTCTACTTTAACTCTTTGACATGTATAACATCTGCTAATCCATTCCGCAATTTCCCTCTTCATATCTGGCCATCAATAATTTCCTTTAAATCTCTATACATCTTGGTATTTCCTGGATGGATTGAATACCTTGAATTATGAGCTCTTTGTAAAATTTCATTCTTCAACTCCGTCACGGGTGGAATCCAATTTCTAGAAGAAAACCTAAGAATACCTCGATCGTCCTTTTTGCGTGCACAATTCTTCATTTACCAAATGATTTATATCCTGATCCATTACCTCTTCCTGACACTTCCATACCTTCTCTAACAACTCAGACTGAAAAATCATACTATACATTCTTACTCCTTTCGGATCATGAACCCTGACTTCCAATTACAACTTCTAGAATACCATAGATAATTCTTCTAGTACAGTCTCTGTGGTCATTCTCTCTCCTTTTTACTTATCTCTTACCACTACATTTGCTTTTCCTCGGGAGTTCATACTTCAAATTCTTATGGTCCATATAGATCTTACACCTTTCTCCATACATATCCTATTTCCCAATCTCTCAAAGCGAATATTATTACTGCTAGTCCCAAATTATGAGTAGGATACTTATGCTCATAAGGTTTCGGCTGTCTGGATGCATATGCAATAACTTTATTGTGCTGCATCAACACATATCCTATTCCCCTATGAGAAGTATCACTACCACTTACCAAATCTCTTTGATACTTTGATAAAACAGGTGTTGTGACCATTCTCTCCTTTAACTCCGAAAAACTGTCTTCACACTTTACTATTTCATATAAACTTCTTGTTATTCCTAGTGCTTTTGGTCTTTCTTCATTCATACTATCTTTAAATTTTTCTGCTGAATCCCCTTTTTTTTTCTCCTCCTCACTGACTATTTATGCTAAGAATTATACTTCCTGCCATTAAAGTTTTCACCTGGTAAACTTTTTATACCGCTTCTTTCTTCTTTGACTCCTCATCTATCATTGTATAGGTTGCATCATTCTTCTTAAGTAACACAAGTACATCTTATCCAGATTCCTTCTTCAAGATTCTACTCATCAAGTTTAAATATCACCGGTATATCAGTTCATCCAACTAACATTTCTAGAATTTTATAACAACAGTACTGAGTTCTGAAAATTATTTTTGATATGTCCATAAGTTCAATCTTCACTTGGTAATATACCCAGTCTTAAATCAATCTTATAAAAATACCTTGCTTCCTTCACTTGATCAAACAAATCATTGGTTCGAGGTAACAGATATCTGTTCTTGAGAGTAAACTTGTTGAGCTTTCGCTAGTCAACACATAATCTCACACTTCCATCTTTCTTATTAACAAATTGTGCCGGTGCACTTTAGGGGGTACGCTAGGTTCAGTTGCTTTCTCTTCTGATTATCTCCTGCGTTTGCTCTGGTAACTCCTTTATTTTATCTGGTGCCCTTTTGTGTAAGGGCTTGGTCACTGGCTTCGTCTCAGGTGCTAAGTCCATCGCGAGCTTTATTTCCCTATCTGACGAGATGTTGATAACTCACCCGGAAACATATCTTGAAACTCCTTAATTGCTATAAAATCTTCAAATTTCGTTTGCTTCTGACTTTTATGTATCCCATAATCACCAAATATTCATATCTTGATCACCGTAGTCATCATTAACGAATTCTTTACCTTCTTCCATCTTTTGAACCTCATCACCTTCTCATTTGGCGTCTTCAGAATTACCTTTTCATCATGACGGTCTGTCTGGACATCACGCTTTACTAGTTAATCCATTCCTTAGAATAATGTCAAATCCTCTTATCTCAAATGATATCAATTTTTCACAACTTATTACCAGAAATATCGATTCCTCCATTGGTACTTATTTAATAATTGCACGTTCTTAACTTGCTAGTCCTTTAGTCATAATCTTATCCATTCGACAGGGTAATTCATCTTATCAACAAAACCTTGAGAGATATACGATCAAATTTCTCCCACATCTTTCAATACTTTAACGCATAAGGTATCGGCAATAATCATCCACGTCATCACATCCATATTCTAAATAACATATTTCTCAGGAAAATCGCAAATTCTCGTTCTCGGAGACGTATTCCTCATTGAAGTAGATTCCCTTGACTCTTAGTGCATCCCTGGTTAGGGCTAGTGATTTACAATTCTCGCCAAATAACCTTGTTTCCTTTCCATGCATGAGAGGTAGATGGGACTTTGCCCGCTTGGTGTGTAATGCGTTGACTTTTATTTGAAACACCCTCGCAAAGAACAACTGTACGACGAAACAACTAGAAGGGTTCATAATTTTAATAATCTTAGAGTTAAAAAGAAAGAAGAAGTAATGATTTGAATATAATGAGACAATCACATTGGTACTTAAGATGGTCAGTCTTTCATACCGTATGGCATACAGCATATGATTAGGTGGCGTCCCACCTGACTCTTTGTCATTCCGACAAAGTGTCTCATCATAACACTATTTGTCCCAGTCAGAAAGCAAAACTTGAGGGGAACAATTAAATTTGAAAGAAATGCAACGTCCTCCTTTTTTATATCATCAGAAAGAATTTATTAAGAAAAGAAGTTCATACATTTATAAGAATTAAAAAGGAATAGATGCTGTAATGTTGAGGACAAGAATGATACCATGGGTCACCATCCACATTTCACTTGTATTCATCTTTCGAGTTTCATCGATCATATCCCAATGGTGTCATATAGCAACTGTAGAAGTATGCTAAAATGTCTTTGCTACTAAGCATTATGGTAGATTCTTACTTGTTAAGTCTCGCGTCTGTAACGTCGCACCTACCCGTATAATACTGTAACAATTCGATCACAATGGCGTTCTTATCAGATAACCTTGAGTTTCTTCTTTTTAATTTAGAATAACCATGAATCATTCAACTTAGCGATCTTTTTATTAATAATATTCTTCTTTTAGAAAAGTCTGGAAATCTTCCCAATCTTCTTCGGTCATGCTCATCTTCCGTTTAATCAATGAATTCCTTGAACTTTGATAATCCCAGTAATTGGATGAATAGTTACTCCGTACGCTAGTTCTGTTGTTAATCTTATCAAACAATACTTACACCTTACTATTAGGAATAATCAACTTCTTCATAATCGCAGGTTACCTCGTTCTCCGAATTAGCACTACTAAGTCTGAAACAACATCATTCTGGTAATCCGGGTCTCTTTTAACAAACAAGAAACTCAAGTAGTAGCTTGATAATCGATGTTTAAAACTTATTTTATTCCAAAAAGGTGTTTAAAAAATTTTTGTAAGGAAAATCTTTTTCGAAAACTTGTGAAAATTTTGAAAATTTTGAAAATCACACATCTGGTTGTCCTTACTATATGAATTGGTTGTTGTTCTTCTTATAACCAGATACCAAGTTAAAGAAACAATCACGCGAAGGTCCATTCACTTCCATTTATCTCCTCTCCTTCCTTAGGTCTATTACTTTCCTTAATCGATGAAAACTTCAGCTATCGTTGCATATTGTCTTATTCGTGGCTTCATTTCAAAGCTCCCATACTGGTAGTACGCCTATCATCATCTTTGCAGTCATTAAGTGGAACAGGTCTATCCAACAACCAACAAGTCTATTTCATAAAATAAAGTTTTCTTATGTCCCATCACATCATTACTTATATATCACATTTATCATAGCACCATCATCTAATTCTACGAAAATTTCAGATCTATACTTTTCTTTCTAATTCTTTCAAAATTCGTCTAGTCCATTCCATAACTAATTAGGGGTGGTCTATTCACTAGCGGCCCCATTTAATCTGGTAGAAGCCATCCTCCAAAACACGTAAATTTTCTTTCTAAACTCCTTTCTCACCTTTATTAATATCTCATGTACTTACCATTTACTGTAGCTATCATATCCCTTCTCACAAATAGTGTTGTTCCATGAGAAAGGTTTTTAGACTGAGGGTATAGAACATGGTGTAGAGTAAACTGAAAAGATACATTCATAGTTGAATGTACAGAAGAACAAAAGTAAACGAATGAAGGTTCTTGAATAGGTAGTCTCATATTAAAAGGTGATAAAATAGCGTGGAATAACTTGGAAAGGCGCAACTGTCATAACGGAAGGTAATACCATTAATACCGATGGAAGAACAAAGTGCAAATCAAATTTAAAAGAAGATGACGATCCTTAAACGGAAGGCTCCAAACGATCAGATGCAGGGAAATCAGGATCTACCATTGCCGTTGTCTGGAAATCACGTCACAAGCTAAGAATCCCGAATCGCAATACGAACCATGCCGGAGACCTACTATACAGTCGCACTCAACCTCACGATGACTTATCTTTCTACTTCTTATTCCTAATCCTAACCTTCTACCCAATCCTGACAATCTAGGCTTGTTTCAGTGACTTATAACATGTAGCTCTGATACCAACCTGTGGCGCCCTCCAAACCCGGGTCAGAAGTTTGGGGTCCACAACACATACACAATATATAAACCTGTATATGAAATATTATTTGCAATGACCCTGCTTTACATAACCACGTATCGCAACAGGTTAAAGTATCAAAACAAGCCACAACCTTAACTTTTATTACAACGTACCAAATCCCAACTAATTTAATTTATAACTGATATGAAATTATTCTTACAACCTTACTATCTCACTACTGTAATAAGCTCCTGCTAGCTTGATCCAACATAATCTGGAATCCTAGCTCGTACATTGAACTGGGAGAACTTCGCTATCAACCATATATTTCTTAACTGTAGAATACATAAAAAAATTCGCAAGAGTGAGCTAACTAGCTCAGCAAGTCACAATAACAATAACACAGGCTAAATAATGATCAAACGAGATGATTCAAAGGAATCAAGTTTCTTGTTAAACAATCAATAGAATTGGATATTCATTTTAAATTTTTAAAACCAAGGTTAGGGTGTTGATCAGTCACGCACTAACCCCGAGCAAAGCACACAACACTGCTCTAACTACTGGATCCATGGCACACAATGACCTAACTTGACCATTGATATGGTCTGACCACGAATCTGGTCCACATAAAGAAAACCATCCAATTCTAAAGTAATTCAATATGATAGACAATATAATTCAGTAAAACCGGATCATGATCAATAACAATAAAACATTTGTATAAGAGCATGGTGAAAATTCAGGGGTACCAAAAATGGTATGTCAAAGTATATAAAAGAAATGGCCTCCAGCCTGTATGAGAGTCGGGTATTAGATGAACAATGTTTGTACAAGGTTTTTGTTCTTTGATGTCACAAGGTATGGTTGAGTATAAAAGTTTCTATATGTTTAAACAATTTTGTTCCAGTGTTTGGTATAGGATGGGTATATATTTGTGGAGTAGTATCGTATTTGTGTGGTTTAGTATCTGGTAAATCAACAAGAAATGGTTCACAAAGAATAAGGCTTACGGCTCAAAGATCAAATGATGTGGCTCAGGTTCAAGGCTGAAGGATTCAAAGTATTTCCAATATAAAACAGAGCTATATTGAATATTAACAATATGTCACAAGAGAATTTAGAAATATTTGCAATATATCTCGAGAAAGGTTTAGAAGTACTTGCCTTATCACAATCGATCCCAATTTCACTTCTATTCGTCAAATGACTGTCTTCAACAACCACTCGTCTACTTTTCCTATGCCTCGATTCTATTTTCTGATCACTTGCTGTATTTTCTACATGTCGATTCCATTTTCTGATCACCTGCTTCCCTTTCCTACGCCTTACTTACTCTGCTAAGCATCATAAGTATCTATCAATATTTAACTCATACGATTCTATTTGACATACACTTCTATCTACCCTTTGTTTCACCCAAATCCGATTAACAGATTCAAGTTACGCTATAAACAAGTAATCACCGAACATATAGATCGACAGTCAATCAACAAGTCACATATAACACATAACACGTCAAATAATCAATGACATATCATTTATAAAGGAGTCTCGGGTTATAAACAGGCTTTCGGGTATTCAAAATGATTTTTAAAACATTTTTTGGAATTAAAACGGGTCGTTAGATCAACTTCAGAGTAATAAATAGGGTTCGGTTGGCCAAATCTGGCTTCAAAACAATTTTATAATAATTATCGAGCCTTGAAAATAATTTAAAATAATATTTTAAAGCTCGAAACTATTTTTCGGAATCTTTAAATCATTTTTAAATAATTAAATCTCATTAAATAATTAATTAAATCAATTAATAATTAATTAAATCAATTAATCAATTAATTTTCAAATTAATTGACCAATTAATCAATTAATTATTAACTAAAATTAATTAACTAATTAATTCAGATTTATTTTTGAATTAAAATTAATTTTAAGAATTAAAATATTGATTTTTAACCCTTTTTAAAATAATTAATACAATTTTCAGAAAATAAAATAATTAAAAATATGATTTCTGAAAATAACTAAAACAGAAATCCACTTTTAATGATTTTTGGAAATTCCAGTGACTGAAATACAGGACTGTGTAAACCAGGGGGATCAAAGTGTAATTTGACCATCCCTCCCCCCCATCTTCACCCGGCCGGCCGGAACTCCATGACCGCCGCCATGGAGCTTTTCCAGCAGCCCCAACTGTGCCCAGAAATATGATTAAATTACGGGAGATATACTACAGACATACAGGAATCGTTTGGTGGCATCAAAACATTCAAAAACATCTCGAATCAGCCGGGAGAACGGACGGAAAAATCAGCCGCCGCCCGACCTTCTTTTCCGATGAGGGCTCTCCGGCTAACGTTTGTGCATCACACATATGGCAATCGATTTGTTTTGTTACGATCTATCTATTGGTGCAACCAATTCAGTCTAATAACCCCTAGGTTAAAAACGCCCAAATCGTAATCAAGAACAATCAAGAACATTCAAACCCTAATTTCAATAATCTGAGAATCAAACCTAAAGTTAAACATGTTATAGAACTCCAAATCAAGAGTATAATATACCAAAATGATCTAGAAAACAAGCTCTACAACATACAATCATTAAATCATTCAAACAATCATCCGTACAAAAATTCATAATTTAAATATTTAGAAATTTGAATATAAATAATTAAATAGGAAATCACCTGATATTTCTGGGTTGAAATTGATGGAAGATTTGGATTCTAGATTTCAGTAGCTTCCTTTTGAGTATATGTACGCCAAAATCGGATATCGATAACGCCTCTGAATTTGTGTTTGATTACGAAGAACGGTTTATAATTATAGTATTTTCTCTGTAAAAACTCTGTAAATACTGTTTGCAAATGATTTCTGGTACAAAATAAAATACGGTAGAGGCTATTTATAATTATGGGAAATTAGTATCCCGTTGGATCATTCCGGATATAAAACGGTACGTTTATTTATAAAAACTGATCCAAACGGTACCAGGTTTCGAGATAATTATCCAAATTAGTACAATTTGTACTGCGGTCTTGGTCTCAGCGCCTGGTTACACGTATTACGAGGAGATAATTTTGATAGTTTAATAAAAAGCTCCCGTTTATCGAAAATATGAGTTTTATTAATTTACGGAAACGAATAATGTATCGAAAATATTGTGCCGGGACCCGCACAGGACAAACCGTACGCCGGATCGAAAAAGTCAAAACATGGAAAATGCTCGGAATATTGCAATTAGGTTATGATAGGGATAAATAAATCCTGATTACATAATTAAATATTACAGTAATTATAAATGGTTTGGGCTGCAAGGCCCAATAAGAAGATGTATGACATTCAGACCAAAAAGGTCAACACATTGATTAGGCCTGATGGACCAGATCAGGCCTGATGGAACAAAGAAGGCCCAAAAACCCTGTATATTAATTAATTTCATAATTAATTAATAAGGGAAAAATCAGCTATTGAGAAGAGTCCCGATAAGGATATAAATCCTTGCAGATTAGCCTCAAGGGGATCTAAAAGGATAAGGAATCAGTTTCCTACTATTTAGGACTCCAAAGTCCATTCTAATTATGAGACTTGCCCACCAAGTCTCCTATATCAAGTCCAATTCAAGGACCACTAGCATCTATATAAGGGGCCTCACCCCACAAATCAAAACTACATTTTTTGGCTTGATTCTCTAATTCACAGAGATACGTAGGCATCTCGTAAAGGCAGAGTTAAGCTACGAAACACGAGAGCAGCCATTAAAGACCATGAGCTTACATTTCTTAGTAATAAATACAGCAATTATATATATTAGTTTTTAATCCATAACATTTGGCACCGTCTGTGGGAAAGCACAACAACAACCATGGCGAGAACACGAAGAACAATTAGAGCTCTGGAGGAAGGAACACCATCGGGGACAACCCATGTGATTTCGTCAACCGTGGAGATACCCCCTCACTCAACTTATGCACCTACCCAAGGGGAAGCCCGGATAGGGGCAACTCAACCTCAGCCACAAGGGACGATTCCCCCGGCTATTCAAGGTACGAATCCCCAAGTTCAACAACTACATGCACCTGTGAACTCTCGACCCATTGGGTACGAGTATTCAACTGTTGTGACCACTAACCCCCCTTATGGGATGCCCCTTCACCCTGAGGTTGGAGGAAGTGGACATGCTAGACGGAGTGAAACACGAGGGCGATCGCCCCCTTACATACGAGGTTTGGCTCTTATCCCCGAGGATCAGGAATTTTCTGGTCCTTACACTGAGAGAGACTCCGAATCTTCGGATGATGAAGTAGCCCCAAGAAGGAGACGTGCTGGCAAAGAACCGATGGCAGATGGAAGTCAACGTCCCCAAAGCACCCAAGGGACGAATCCCCAAGAAGTGCAGGAAAGGATCAGGGTCATGAGGCTTAGATTCAAAGGTTGATGCGCGACTTGGAGGCGCATTAGACGGGTAGAACCCCAGTACCCCCTAGGGGGAGAAATCCTCCTCCTATCATAGACCTGGATGGTCCAGTACGAAGAAGGGTTGTTGTCCCAAGGGCTGATCCAAGCAATCTTCTTCCCCTTGGAGATCCTGATGATCCTACTCCACCCTTCACTGAAGATATAATGAATGCCCATATCTCAAGGAAGTTCAAGATGCAAACTATAAAAGCTTATGACGGCACGGGATATCCCGCTAATCATGTCAGAACCTTCTCTAATGCACTGTTGTTGCAGCCCGTGAATGATGCTATTAAGTTTGGGCCTTTCCTCAAACCCTGTCGGGTATGGCTCAAAGGTGGTATAGTCGCTTGCCCCCAAACTCTATTGGGTCGTTCAGAGAATTAAGTCAGGCTTTTATTAAGCAATTCATCAGTGGGAGAGTTCATGAGAAAAGCTCAGCATCTCTTATGAGCATTGTGCAGGGAACAAAGGAATCCTTGAGAGATTATTTGAATCGTTTCACAAAGGAAGCTTTAAAAGTCCCAGACCTCGATGATAAGGTAGCCATGATAGCACTGCAACAAGGAACTAGGGATGAGTTTTTCAAGATGTCCTTGGCTAAACGCCCCCATGAAAGCATGTTACAGCTCCAGGATAGGGCAGGGAAGTACATAAAGGTGGAGGAAAGTATGAGGAAGACCGTAGTAAGTAATGAGCCCACTGGAGGCAAGAAGCGGAAAACTGATATGGAGTATATTGCTACGGACAAGTATCCTAGAACCGAGCAAAACTCTGATTCAACCCCCAAGAAGGGAGGACCTGGTCAAAAGTTCACTGAATACGCTAAGCTGAATGCTCCTAGAAGCAAGATCTTGATGGAGATCGAGAAAGATAGAGATATTCGTTGGCCTAAGCCCTTGAAGGCTGACCCTGCCAAGCTAGATAAGAGCAAGTATTGCAGATTTCACAAAGATGTTGGTCATGACATCGATGAGTGTAGGAAACTAAAAGATGAAATTGAGTTCCTCATTCGAAAAGGAAGATTGAACAAATATACTGGAGAAGGGGGGATAGAAGCAACAACGTGAGAAGGAACTTTGATGACCGAAGGAGAGACCAAGATGATCAGGGGCGAAACCCCCAGCCTAGAGGACCAGTTATAAACACAATTTATGGAGGGCCACGACCTCGAGGGCCTGTAATAAACACAATCTTTGGAGGTCCAACTGCTGCTGGATTATCCAAAAACTCCAGAAAAACATACACTAGAGAGGTTATGCATATTATTGGAGAAGCCCCGAAGAGGGCCAGGACATAAGTAACATTAGCTTTTGATGATTCTGACCTAGAGGGTGTGAAGTTTCCTCATGATGACCCGTTGGTCATAACACCGATAATAGGAAATAGCCCGGTCAAGAGGGTCCTTGTGGATAATGGTGCTTCAGTGGATATCTTTCTCCATGATGCCTTTCTAAGGATGGGGTATAACGACTCCCAGTTGACCCCAACCGACATGCCGATATATAGATTTGCAGGAGTAGAGTGTCCTGTGGAAGGAATAATCAAGTTGCCAACCACCATAGATCAGGAACCAAGGCAAGCAACGCAGATGTTGGACTTTGTGGTGATAAAGGCTAGTTCAACTTATAATGCTATCATGGGGAGAACAGGGATACATGCCTTCAAGGCCGTCCCTTCCTCCTATCATTCAGTTATGAAGTTTCCCACCCGGAATGGGATTGGAGAAGAGAGAGGAGATCAAAAAATGGCTAGAAGTTGTTATGTGGCCTCACTGAGGGCAGACGGAGTCGGGGGGCAGGTCCTGCCTATTGACGATCTAGATATCCGAGAGAATGATGAGAAAAGAGGAAAGCTAGCAGAAGATTTGGTTTCAATTCCTTTGGCCCCCGAAGACCCTGGGAAGGTGACTTTTATTGGAGCATTGCTCGAGGAGCCCCTTAGAGGGAAGTTGGTGAAATTTTTGCAAGAAAATAGTGATGTTTTTGCATGGTCAGCAGCTGATATGCCAGGCATAGACCCGGAACTGATTACTCATAAGCTGAATGTGAACCCAAATCGGAAGACGGTAAAACAAAAGAAAAGAAGTTTTGCTCCAGAGAGGCAAGAAGCTATAAAACAGGAAGTGGAGAAGCTCTTGGAGGCTGGTTTTATTTAGGAGATTCAATTTCCAGAGTGGTTAGCAAACCCTGTAATGGTGAAGAAGGCTAATGGAAAATGGAGGATGTGTGTGGACTTTACTGATCTAAATGATGCCTGTCCTAAGGACTATTTTCCGTTACCAAGGATCGATACTTTGATAGATGCCACTGCTGGGCCTGAAATGCTGAGCTTCATGGATGGATTTAGTGGGTACAATCAGATCAAGATGCACAAGGACGACATCCCAAAGGTATCATTCATCACTGACTTTGGTGTGTATTGTTATCTTGTTATGGCGTTTGGTCTCAAGAATGCAGGAGCCACCTATCAAAGGTTGGTAACTAAAATTTTTAAGGATCTTATTGGCAAAACTATGGAAGTTTATGTTGATGACATGTTAATCAAGAGTCTAGTAAAGACTAATCATATAGCCCATTTAAGGGAAGCTTTTGAGGTCCTGAGGTACCACAAGATGATGTTAAATCCTACAAAGTGTGCTTTCGGAGTAGGGTCTGGAAATTTTTTGGGATTAATGGTCTCAATGAGAGGGATCGAGGCTATCCCCGATAAAATAAAGGCAATCCTGGACATGCAACCACCAAAAACTATCAAGGATGTTCAGAAGCTCACAAGAAGGGTTGCTGCTTTGATACGATTCATCTCTAAGTCATGAGACAAGTGCCTATCATTCTTTAAGTCACTAAAAAACATTAAGGACTTTGTATGGAGTGAGGAAAACCAGAAGGCTTTCGAAGAATTGAAGAAATATATGGCGTAGGCCCCGTTGTTGGCCAAGCCAGTTTTGAATGAAGTTTTATTCTTGTACTTGGTTATTTCAGAGAGTGCCTTGAGCGCTGTATTGGTTAAAGAGGAACTGAAAGTCCAGAAACCCATATACTATGTCAGCAAAATTCTACATGGTGCTGAGTTAAATTATTCAACTATTGAGAAATTTGCTCTAGCCTTGGTAATGGCTTCAAGAAAGCTGCTTCCTTACTTTCAGGCTCATCAGATTGAGGTGCTAACGAATCAGCCCCTGAGAAATATCATTCACAGTCCCAAGGCAAGTGGGAGATTGATCAAGTGGGCAATAGAGATGGGAGAGTTCGATCTCAAGTATAAGCCACGAATAACAATAAAAGCTCAGGCACTAGCTGACTTCATGGTGGAATGTACCATACCCAACCAAGAAGTCGGGGGGCAGGACAAGGAAGTCGATAATGGGGACAAAGAGAAGGATGATAAGGAGAAAGAATATTGGGTTCTCTATTTTGATGGAGCATCAAAAACGAATTCAAGTGGAGCAGGTTTGGTTTTACAAAGCCCTGATGGGTTCTTAATTGAGTATGCTATGAAGCTAGACTTCCCAACCACAAACAATGAGGCAGAATATGAAGCTCTGATAGCTGGTCTTGGCCTAGCTAGGATACTTAGAGTCAAAAACTTAAAGGTCCGTGGAGACTCGAATCTGATCATATCCCAGGTAAAGGGAGAATTTGAGGCAAGGGATGATACGATGGCTAAGTATGTCCGGATAATAAGGGCTGTGATGACCCAATTTAACGAATGCCATATTGAGCACATTCCAAGGGAGGAAAATGCTAAGGCAGATGCATTATCAAAGTTTGCTTCATCTGAGATAGAAGAATGTTCAGGAAGTGTATACTATCGCGTTTTGAAAACACGGAGCATTGATGTCAAGCTTATGGCTCCTATAGGCTTGGGGACGTCATGGATTGATCCCATTAATGCTCACATTCAAACCGGTTGGTTGCCAAACGATGCAACTGAAGCACGGAAGTTAGCTGTTCGGGCACTAAGGTACTCTTTGATAAATGGGATTCTGTACAAAAGATCTTTCGTGGTTCCTTACTTAAGGTGTCTCAGGCCCGATGAGGCATGCTTGGCTCTTGAAGAAGTGCATGAAGGTATTTATGGACAACACTTGGGGGGCAGGGCCTTGGCTCATAAGATAACCCGTTTATGCTTCTATTGGCCAGAAATGATGGCTGATGCCAAAGAGTATGTGAAGAAGTGTGATCGCTGTCAGAAGCATCCACCTGGTGTTAGACAACCCCCTGAGATGTTGACCTCTATCAACTCGCCCATTCCCTTTGCTATGTGGGGAATGGATATTCAGGGGCCTTTCCGAATGGCCACGGTACAAAGGAAGTTTCTGATTGTAGCCATTGATTATTTCATCAAGTGGATTGAAGCCAAACCCTTGGCCAAGATCACAACTAAGCAGGTCGCACAATTCCTGTAGGAAAGTATAATGTGCCGGTATGGAATTCCCCGCATCCTAGTCACTGACAATGGAACACAGTTCAACAACGAGGAATTCAAGAAGTATTGTGAGGAAAATGAAATTGAGTTACGATTCACATATGTGGCTCACCCGCAAGCCAATGGGCAAGCGGAAGTGGCCAATCGAATAATCCTAGATGGACTAAAGAAGAGGATCGAGAAATCAAGGAATAACTGGGTGGATGAAATACTCCCCATACTATGGGCCTATAGGACTACCTGTAGAGTCACTACTGGAGCAACTCCCTTCATGTTAGCATACGGTGCGGAAGCAGTTGTTCCTGTAGAGATATCACATTCCTCCCCCAGGATTCAAGCTTTCAATGCTGAGGAAAATGAAGAGGGGCAAAGGTTAGCCCTGGATCTAATTGATGAAGTACGAGATGAGGCACATACGAAGATAGTGGAATATCAGAAAAAAGCTTCGTTCTATTACAACCTAAGGGTTAAAGAAAGATTCTTCAAACAAGGTGATTTAGTTTTGAGGAAAGTGGAAGCTTCTGGTGTAGGGCAGAAAGGGAAACTTGCCCCAAATTGGGAAGGGCCGTACAAAGTCAAGAGCGTTCAGGGTAGAGGACCTACAAGCTGGAGACTATGGATGGTTTTGAAGTTCCGAGAACTTGGCATGCACAAAACCTGAAGGCTTACTATGTGTGAGATAGTTAAAGTACGATTCTCACTTGTCAGTATGACAAGTAGGTTTAAAAGCACCTTGAAGCTTTGATTGTTTAGGATTTTTCTATATAGAAAGTATGTTTATCAGGGTTGAACCCATCTTATGTAAGGTACCCAGAATACCAAGTTATAATATAAAATCTTCGACTTAATCGTAGCCTATTAGATTTGGTTGCATTATAAAAGATAAAACCAAGTTATAAACTTGAGTTTGAGAAATCAAGAGAGAAATATGATGATATTTGGACAAAATACGAAAAGTCAATTACAAAGTTCAAATATTGCCTAATAAAGAAGAAATACATAAAAAAAACTTAGGCCTTGGAAGGCTGGGATTCTTCGGAACCACTATCCGAAGTCTCCTCGGACGTCTTAGTCGTCCCCTCGGAAGTCCCCGTAGAGGTTCCATCAGAACTGCCTTCGGACGCTTTGGATGCTGCGGGAGATGCTGGATTCTGAGGCGCTACCCTTCGAGGCTCTTCCACCCTGACCTTCTTTGCAACGGGCTCAGACTCCTCTTCGGAAGAAGTTTCCTCCTCTCTAGAGCTGGACTCGAGCTCCTTCCTCTTTTGGCCTTGGCTCCCCGACGGGCCATCCTTGATTAGGTCAGCGAGCTTGTCTGTAACACCCCCAAGTGCTGGAACTCGCACAGGGCAAGGGAAGGAGGACTGTTCGAAGACTTCTGGAAATTCATCCTGAATGGCCTCCACAGCAGCATCCCAGCCTTCCTTATGGCTAACTGGATGTAGGAGGGCATCGTGCTCCACCATTAAGTCCTTGAACTCCTGAGTGTCCATCCAGCCGTCAAAGGCTTTATCCTTTTGAGCCTTCAGGATAACATTTTCGGCTTGGGCCGTTTCCAGGTCAGAAGTGGAAGAGGCAAGTTGAGCTTCAAGGGCCTCTATTCTTTGGTTGGCCTCCTCCAACTTCTTGTTCGCGTCCTCCAGGCCAACCTTCCAAGCCTTGGCTTGGTAAAACGCCCCTTGAAAATGGCCGTTCGCCTACAAGAAATACAGCAAAAGTATGAGACGGGAAAATTAAAAAGGAAACTATGAAGGGCAAAGGAAAAAGACGTACCGTCGCCAAAGCCCGAGCTCCAAAAAGCTTGTTCCCCTCTAAGTCCTGTTGAAGGACAAAGTCTTGATAGTCGACCGGGGAGATGGAATGCTTAGACCATTCCTTGGCAAGCGCTATGCTACCAACAATTGAATCCTTGCCCCGGATTCCCCAAGCAGGTTGAAAGTAAGACCCCGGCTTCTGCTTGGTGCGCAAAACTTGGCTGGGGCCTTCTTCGCCTGGTTCCATTGCTTGAAGTAGGAACTCCGGGAAGCGATCCCCAAGGCGCGGGTCTTTAAAGACCTTTCCAGCACGCTTCATCCTGGTTGTCTCCAGGTCTTTAGGCTTTGTAGCCTCCTCAATTTTCTCAGCCACTGCAACAAATGAGATAAGTAAGTTGAGGAATCAGCAAAATAGAAAATGAAGGAAATAAAAAGAGCTAGATAAGGAAGGAAACGTACTCTTCTTAGGGATGGGAGAAAGGCCGCGTTCTACAAGAACGGTCTCACTGATAAGGTCCCACGAATGGGAAGTCCCATTATCTTGCGTGAGGAGATTGAAAGCTCTGGTCTCCTCCTCAGACAAAGTAATATCATTTGGGCTCCCATCCACAGCTAGCCCAAAAGATGAGCGGAATAGGGTGCCTCAATCGCCACCCTCCCAAACGACGAACAAAAAATCTTTTTTCCACCCCAAATTGTTGTCAGGGATGGACTTCCCATTCACTATGTGGGGAATAGTTGGGCGCTGGTTTAAAGAAACCCAACTCGGATTCTTATCAGGGTTGTTCTTGAACTGAAAACTCTTTCTAAAAACAGCAACAGAAGTGAGGACATTGTGCTTGGCGCATTGCGACAGATAGCACAGAATGAGCCTCCAAGAATTAGGGGGAGTTGGCAAGGGCTGATGCCCACATCAGCTAGCAGTACGGGGATAAACGGGTGGAAGGGAAGTCTGATACCTGCCCGTAGAGTATCCCTGTAGACGCATAATGCATCCTTTTTCCACTGACAGGCCCTGTCGGCCGGACCTGCAAGAACCAGTTTGAAAGGATCCTTGATTCTGAAACAGCCACTCAACTTTTCCAGCTCCTTTGGATCCCGCAAGGCACTAATATGGTCGTGCGCGTCCGGATGCGCATCAGACGGGTACTCGTCCCCTCGGGTGTTGATCATATCGATCAAGGAAGTGTACCTTGATCGAATAAGGAATTCGTTGGACTTTCCGGCCACGTTCATCTTGGCCAAGCGAGTCATCTTCTTATCAGCCATCTGAAAAAAGGGCACATAAAGAGACAATTTTAAAGGCGCACACTATGTAAAACTAAGCACAAGGAGTAAAGGGAGAAAATTTTACCTGAAGAAATGCTCCTAAAAAAGGCTTTGATACTCCGACTTACTGTTATTGCTCTAAGATTCTTAGCAGGAGAAGAAAGAAGAAGAATTTAGAAGTAAGAAAGTGAGGAGCAGTAGACTCTCCTCACTCCTTTATATAGAAGGAAAAGTGAAGTTGAAGGGACAAAAAGCCCAGTAAAAATGGAGGCACAAAGAGAAAGCCCAAAAAATGGAACATTCCAGAACATTCCAAGGGAGAAATTAAAAAAAAATCCCGAGAATTCTTGAGAATTCTAAACAGGGTATTTTAACATATTAAGCCCAGATTAATAAGAAGCCCAATAAGAGTTAGAAGGCCCAAATCCAATCAGGATTTGGAAAAATACAAGGCCCAATGAGAGTTAGAAGGCCCAAATCCAATTAGGATTTGGAAAAATACAATCAAAGCCCTAAAAGATGTAAAGCCCAAAAAGAAGATTCGGCCCAAACAGAGGCCCAATCAAAAATAGGTTAGAAGGAAGCCCAAAAAGACCAGGATTCAGGTCGAATTTCAAGTCGTGAATTCTGCTCAAAATCTTTCGAACAGACACCCGAAAATAACGGGTATAAAAAACTAGGATTCAGGTCGAATTTCAAGTCGTAATTTCTGCTCGAAAACCTTCGAACAGACCCCCAAAAATTACGGTTATAATTGAACTGGATTGAGGTCGAAACCAAGACCAGGATTGAGGTCGAATCAAGCACAATGCTTTTCAAGTATGGGGTTTAGAAACCTAGACTAAAATCCAGGTCGAAGAATAGACTAGGATCCTGGTCGAAATCCAGGTCGTGAATCCTAGTCGAAATCTATCGACCAGGAAGCAAGAGAAAGTAGAGAATTTTCAAACTAGATTCAGGTTGAAGTTTCGACTAGGATCCAGGTCGTGGATCCTAGTCGAACTCCTTCGACCAGGATTACAAAGATGGTCCAAATTTCGACTAGGATCCAGGTCGAAATTTCGACTAGGATCCTGGTCGAAAAAGGGCTGGAAATTTTAAAAAAAAATCTGGAAAAATACAAAAAAATAAGGAAATTCCTTAAAATATTTTCTGAAAAATTTTAATATTTTCAGAATTAAGGAATAAATCCAGGAAATTAAGGATAAATCCTAGAAATTAAGGGAAAAATCTAGAAAATTAAGGATAAATCCCAGAAATTAAGGAATAAATCCAGAAAATTAAGGAAAAACCCCAGAATTAAGGGAAAATTCTTCGAAATTTGGAAAAATTCCGGGAAAGAGGGAAAATTCCTGAAAAAATACCAGAATATTCCTAAAAATAGGGAGAAGGTAAGAAAATAGGGAGGGAAGTTTTTTAACAAACCCTGGAGCCGCGTACAAGGCAAATCGTTGTAAACGTATAGGTTGCTCCATACTTTACGCAAAACGATACCCTGTAAGGGAATAAATGAACTTAACTTTCGCGAAATATTATACGGTTTCCCAAAAGTTGGGGGCAAATGATAGGGATAAATAAATCCTGATTACATAATTAAATATTACAGTAATTATAAATGGTTTGGGCTGCAAGACCCAATAAGAAGATGTATGACATTCAGACCAAAAAGGTCAACACACTGATCAGGCCTGATGGACCAGATCAGGCCTGATGGAACAAAGAAGGCCCAAAAACCCTGTATATTAATTAATTTCTTAATTAATTAATAAGGGAAAAATCAGCTATTGAGAAGAGTCCCGATAAGGATATAAATCCTTGCAGATTAGCCTCAAGGGGACCTAAAAGGATAAGGAATCAGTTTCCTACTATTTAGGACTCCAAAGTCCATTCTAATCATGAGACTTGCCCACCAAGTCTCCTATATCAAGTCCAATTCAAGGACCACCAGCATCTATATAAGGGGCCTCACCCCACAAATCAGAACCACATTTTTTGGCTTGATTCTCTAATTCACAGAGATGCGTAGGCATCTCGTAAAGGCAGAGTTAAGCTACGAAACACGAGAGCAGCCATTAAAGGCCTTGAGCTTACGTTTCTTAGTAATAAATACAGCAATTATATATATTAGTTTTTAATCCATAACATTTGGTGCCGTCTGTGGGAAAGCACAACAACAACCATGGCGAGAACACGGAGAACAATTAGAGCTCTGGAGGAAGGAACACCATCGTGGACAACCCATGTGATTTTGTCAACCGTGCAGATACCCCCTCACTCAACTTATGCACCTACCCAAGGGGAAGCCCGGATAGGAGCAACTCAACCTCAGTCACAAGGGACGATTCCCCCGGCTATTCAAGGTACAAATCCCAAAGTTCAACAACTACATGCACTTGTGAACTCTCGACCCATTGGGTACGAGTATTCAACTGTTGTGACCACTAATCCCCCTTATGGGATGCCCCTTCACCCTGAGGTTGGAGGAAGTGGACATGCTGGACGGAGTAAAGCACGAGGGTGATCGCCCCCTTACATACGAGGTTTGGCTCCTATCCCTGAGGATTAGGAATTTTCTGGTCCTTACACTGAGAGAGACTCCGAATCTTCTGATGATGAAGTAGCCCCAAGAAGGAGACGTGCTGGTAGAGAACCGATGGCAGATGGAAGTCAACGTCCCCAAAGCACCCAAGGGACGAATCCTCAAGAAGTGCAGGAAAAGATCAGGGCTCAGGAGGCTGAGATTTAAAGGCTGAGGCGCGACTTGGAGGCACATCAGACGGGTAGAACCCCAGTACCCCCTAGGGGGAGAAATCCTCCTCCTATCATAGACCTGGATGGTCCAGTACGAAGAAGGGCTGTTGTCCCAAGGGCTGATCCAAGAAATCCTCTTCCCCTTGGAGATCCTGATGATCCTACTCCACCCTTCACTGAAGATATAATGAATGCCCATATCTCAAGGAAGTTCAAGATGCCAACTATAAAAGCTTATGACGACACGAGAGATCCCGCTAATCATGTCAGAACCTTCTCTAATGCACTGATGTTGTAGCCCGTGAATGATGCTATTAAGTGTCGGGCCTTTCCTTAAACCCTGTCGGGTATGGCTCAAAGGTGGTATATTCGCTTGCCCCCAAACTCTATTGGGTCGTTCAGGGAATTTCGTCAGGCTTTTATTAAGCAATTCATCAGTGGGAAAGTGCATGAGAAAAGCTCAGCATCTCTTATGAGCATTGTGCAGGGAACAAAGGAATCCCTGAGAGATTATCTGAATCATTTCACAAAGGAAGCTTTAAAAGTCCCAGACCTCGATGATAAGGTAGCCATGATAGCACTGCAACAAGGAACTAGGGATGAGTTTTTCAAGATGTCCTTGGCTAAACGCCCCCCTGAAAGCATGTTGCAGCTCCAGGATAGGGCAGGGAAGTACATAAAGGTGGAGGAAAGCATGAGGAAGACCGTAGTAAGTAATGAGCCCATTGGAGGCAAGAAGCGGAAAACTGATCTGGAGTATATTGCTAGGGACAAGTATCCTAGAACCGAGCAAAACTCTGATTCAACCCACAAGAAGGGAGGACCTGGTCAAAAGTTCACTGAATACGCTAAGCTGAATGCTCCTAGAAGCCAGATCTTGATGGAGATCAAGAAAGATAGAGATATTCGTTGGCCTAAGCCCTTGAAGGCTGACCATGCCAAGCTAGATAAGAGCAAGTATTGCAGATTTCACAAAGATGTTGGTCATGACACCGATGAGTGTAGGCAACTAAAAGATGAAATTGAGTTCCTCATTCGAAAAGGAAGATTGAACAAATATACCAATCGATTTGTTTTGTTCCGATCTATCTATTGGTGCAACAAATTCAGTCTAATAACCCCTGGGTTAAAAATGCCCAAATCGTAATCAAGAACAATCAAGAACATTCAAACCCTAATTTCAATAATCTGAGAATCAAACCTAAAATTAAACATGTTATTGAACTCCAAATCAAGAGTATAATATACCAAAATGATCTAGAAAACAAGCTCTACAACATACAATCATCAAATCATTTAAACAATCATCCGTACAAAAATTCATAATTTAAATACCAAGAAATTCGAATATAAATAATTAAATAGGAAATCACCTGATGTTTCTGGGTTGAAATTGATGGAAGATTTGGATTCTAGATTTCAGTAGCTTCGTTTTGAGAATATGTACGCCAAAATCGGATATCGATAACGCCTCCGAATTTGTGTTTGATTACGAAGAACAGTTTATAATTATAGTATTTTCTCTGTAAAAACTCTGTAAATACTGTTTGCAAATTATTTCTGGTACAAAATAAAATACGCTAGAGGCTATTTATAATTATGGGAAATTAGTATCCCGTTGGATCATTCTGGATATAAAACGGTACATTTATTTATAAAACTGATCCAAATGGTACCGGGTTTCGAGATAATTATCCAAATCAGTACAATTTGTACTGCGATCTTGGTCTCAGTGCCTGGTTACACGTATTATGAGGTGATAATTGTGATAGTTTAATAAAAAGCTCCCGTTTATCGAAAATATGAGTTTTATTGATTTACCGAAACGAAGAATGTATCGAAAATATTGCGCCGGGACCCGCACAGGACAAACTGTACGCCGGATCGAAAAAGTCAAAACATGGAAAATGCTCGGAATATTGCAATTAGGCTAGGAAGGAGTTTTCGGAAGAGTTTCGGGTTATAAAAACGTAAAAACGGATGATGTCGGTTGGTTCCCAATTGTATAAAATAGTTTTTAAATACTCGGAAAAAGATTTTATAAAATCCATATAATTCCGATAAAATCATAAATCAATATAAAAATAATTAGGAAGATATGACAATTATCTATATTTTATTTTGGACATATAAAAATTAAAATATTCAATTAAGATTATTTTTAAACATCCAAACATATTTAACACTTAACAAATAATTCAAAGAATAAATACTAAACACGTATAATAATTATTTGTTAGCAAAATAATTACACGGTATAACCCGAATATTATAGGAGAGATTAATGAGAGAGATTAGAGAGAGACGAGAGGAAAGAGATTGTTGCAGGGTAGATAAGAAGAGAAAAGGATAAAAATATGTATACTTATCTGATTTATTCCTATTATTGTCCCGAATCTAACACCGTAATTAACAATTTAACGAGCAACTAACGGGTAAAAATAATCCTAAAATTTTCCAAAATAATTTTAAAATTCCAGGAATAATTAAATCTAATAAAATAAAGTTTTCATAATTTTTAAAGAATTTCTTAAACGCGCAACATACCCGCATTTAACGGTTTAACGAACCAACGTGCGGGTGAATTTAATCCGATTTTTTTTGAAATACGTTTAAAATTTTCGATATATTAAAAACTTAAGAAAATATGTCTTTCATTATTTTTGAAATATTCTGGAATTTAATACTGAATTTACACTAAATTACACTCAGAAAATTATTTAGGGATAAATAATTGATGAAATAATGTTTTCTAAATTTTATAAATTCCCAAAAATAGTTATTAAAATTATAAAACCATAATAATAATTTTACAAATAATTCAAATATTTGTGAAAATTAACCTTCAATAAAATCACTTTTAAAAGTGAAAACAAAATAATACGACTCAACAATTAATCACACAAATAATTCTCATATACCATGAAGTACATACAATTAATATCAAATACAATACCCAGCTGACAGAATCGTATCGTATTCTAATTATTTAATTATTCAATAATTACACTTTTAATAATACAGAAATACGAGTCATTATAGACTTGACTCCATTCTCATTAGTACTAAAAAACTTAACTGGTGTATTATTGGTAATCTTTTTCTTAATATTTTTATCAGTGAATTTATTGTAACCTAGACACTCTTTCCAGTTTTTGTCATTTATAAAGTTTTGAACCTTTCTTTCCGAAGTCATCCAAGACTTAAACACTTCTCTTTCTTTTTCCAGAACTTCCTCTAGTATGGCATATTTGATGTGCATCTGAGTTTCATTATGTATAGCCTTTTTACATGTTTTTTCATTTTCATGCATACATATTAACTCAAGTCTTAGTGATAATTTCTCTTTTTAATTTTTTTATTCTCATCAATTAAACTATAAGTTTCAATTGACTTTCTTAAAGATAGCATGCAGAGAATACTAGAATTTCTTTAACTCAGACAAGTTATCAATATCTATAGTAAAAAAAGTCATTTTTACCTTATTAGTGGAAGAAACATCCTCTCCATGAGTTTCCATTAGAGCATAGCATTCATCATCACTATCAGGTTTTGATGTGTCCATCCAGTCTTTGTTTGAGCTTGAGGTGAACAGTGCTTTTCCAGTTGACTTAGGACATTGTAGCCAAATGTCCCCTTTTATTGCAGTTGTAGCAAGTCACATTTGTCTTGTCAAACTTCCTTCCCTTTGAATACTGGCCATCATTCCTTCTGAATTTCCCTTTGTCATCATTAGAGTACTTCTTGTTAAAGCCACATTTTCTATTTGACTTTCCAAACCTCATCCTTCTAAAGTCTTTCACCAATATTGTAGTCATTTGAACAAATTGAGGATCATCCAACTCAATCCCAAAATCTCATCGGTATTTGTGTCAGCATCTGATGACTCATCAGTATCTGACTCTTCAATGATGTTTCTTCGTTTTGAACTCTCACTCGCCCTTTACTTGCCTTTATGAGTCTCAACATTAAGAGCAAAAACCTTCATTTTCTGACCTTTCTTGTTCTTCCTTTGTTGAATCTCCAAATCATGAGTTTTCAGCATTCCATAAATTTCATCCAGTGTTTGTATATCAAGATCATACTGATTCCTGAAAATGGATGCATGTGTGTCCCATTCTTCACGAAGAGCTCTAAGAATCTTGGTGTTTGAATCTCCTTATCATACTTCTTTCCAACCAAAGACAGATCATTTAACAATCACTACACCATATATGGCCTCAACCAACACTTTTTTGGTGGTACAAACAAAAATGTTACCTTAAATCACTAAAATTTGAACTGAGGTAACACTTTTCTTTAGCGTTGCGGTAGATGTTAACCGATGTTACCATATACATGAGCAAATTATTATTATCACATAAAAATAAGTGTTAGGATTGATATAGAAATAAGTGTTACCATAGAAGTGAAAATTTTGGTGGCTGATTGTTGTCGCCTTGGGTGGTTAATTTTTTATCAATATTTTGGGCGGCCGAAAACCAAATTACACCCCGTTCAGTTATTAAAATATTACACAC
This sequence comes from Apium graveolens, assembly GCF_009905375.1. NCBI lineage: Eukaryota > Viridiplantae > Streptophyta > Magnoliopsida > Apiales > Apiaceae > Apium > Apium graveolens. Next base: position 157,751,827 of record NC_133653.1, read on the forward strand.
TCTCTCTCTCATATATTAAAAATCCCTTTCTCTTTAAGACCCACCCCCTCATCGAGACAACACACAAAACACACACTCAATACACAAAACACAGAGCTGATCGAAAAGATGTAGTCGGTTCAGAGCCTGGAGTTTTACGATTTGATATTTTGAGTCTTCTCAGTCGAGTTTGAGTAATTAGTAGCTTAGAGCAAATTAGGGTTCTAGTATTTAGGGGCTTGTGGTGAATTAGGGTTCAAAAAATTGGGGCTTTCTTCTCAATTGGGTTTAGGGCTTGTAATTAGGATTTTCTTCTCAATCTAGCTTGTAATTGGGGCTTTTTTCTTGTTTGATTCAACATTTAGTCGGGTATGCTATGATTTTCTTGTAATCAGGTTTGATTTACGTGCTTTATTTCTTCACTTATCTTCTTGTATGCTTTTATTTGTGTTTGATTCAACATTTAGTTCTCATGTTTAAGGTTTGTGTGGTCATGTTTAATGGTTTGGTTATCTATGCATTTAGTTCATATTTTATTATAATTGTAAGCGTGCATCTTTGTATACTTGTCTTATTTTTCATGTAATTTATCTAAATTTATTTTGTGAGCCTGCTCGGGTCAGATTATTTGTGTTTCTTTATGCATTGTAATTATGTATCTAGGTTTGCATTTAAATGTAATAAGATCTAAGTTAAGTAATTTTAGTTCATATATATATGAACCTGGTAGAAATCTTAATAGCTGCAAAAAAAAGTAATGACTTACAACTATAAGCTAATTAGAGATTCAGGAGTCGTTATTGGTGAACATCGACTAAAAAAAATCAAAGAATAACGGACATGGCCCTGATGAGAAATTATTGACGCAGGGGCATACAAATACTTCGACAACAAGAATAAACTCTTAAATGTATGTTTTCTGAGATACTATGTCACCTCTTTTTTGCTGATAATTATATTACAAATATCCTGCCTTACATACAAGAAGTGAATCATTTTTAATTTATAACCAAATGTAAACGGAACAGACCAGTTTGCTAATAAGTAAAATATCCTGAATTTAACCAGAATTAGCTGGGTTAGTAAAAATTGTGTATATGATATCTGGTTAAGTGATGAGTCATTTGAATTATCCACTTTGGGGAATGGTGGATCAGCTTGAAATTATGATGCATACCTTTATATAAGATGAATAGAATTAAATTGATATTCATTCTTTTTCAAGCAAGGAATAGGATAAATGGTTTTACAGTATAATTGTTTAAACCAGAATTTTAACTGAATGTAATATGTTCACTTTGTTGATTTCGAACATGCTACTTGTTATTCCAAATAAATTTTTTCATATGATCTGAATTTATTTACATTTTTTTGGTGCACAGTTTTCACTTTCCTTGAGTTTCAACTCCTATCCTCGTGACAAGATGCTCAGTGACTAAAAATTTGAGCAGGCTACATGATAATCAGTTTCTCAAGAGTAAATTACTTATTAATTAGTTTTTTTGTAATAGGTAAATTTCTTGCAGGCTGACTATGATTTCTACATAATTTTATTCCATGCAAAACCATAAGTTGACAAGAACGCACTTCAATTTTGGATATATAAAGAACAGAGAGTAAAGTTTTATTAATTTCCAGGTAGCTCAAGCACGAAGAGTAAATTTTTTTTGCTGCCTGTTTTTTAAATCATGGTCTTTCACTTCAGTATAATTTCTATGTTGCAGTTAACTATATAACAAGTTGTAAGTTTAGAAAATACTTTGCTCTTCCTAGGAAATATTAAATTCCAGATTCCCCTCTTATTTTGATAAGTGGTTGATTTTCGATTATTAGTGATTGTTCGTATCAGGATCAAGCCTTGACAACACTAATTTCACTTGAAGAAAACATAAACTCTTTCAATCTTTCTTTTGTTTTTAATGCTTCTCTTGAGGAAATATATTTGGAATAAGAAATTAGAATTATCCTATATTACAGGTGAGGGAGTTATCAAAGTGCAAAGTATCATGTGAGATATTTGAGAAAGTATTTTTCATGCACCTAATAGTACATGTAGGAGTAGTATATCACATGCAGTCTCAACAAAAAACTGGTCCGATGTAAGTACACTCTCATTAACTTCTTTATCTATTAAAATATATTTAGGAAAACAGAAATTACCTAGAAATGGAGAACAAGAGCTCGTCTTCTCGATTAATGAGGACACAGTCAGATCAACCAGTGGAGACAATATCAGCTACAATGAAGTCACCACGGGTGTCAAGTGACCGGGGTGCTGAAATGGATGGAAGCTCAAGAAAATCGATGAGCAGAGGAGGAATTAGTGCATCACCTAGAGGTTCTGGTAGTAAAAGCAGTAGGCAATTGATGTAAATATCATCAATTTCTTATTTATTTACATTTTGCATTTATTGTACTTTTTATTACTCTTAATTATTGTTATATGATATTCAAATCACTGATTTATCTGCTTCAGAGATAAGAAGAGAATTTGATGAAAGGAAATCAAGTCGTTAATGAACTACGGAGCGCCTCAGAGAGGCAGAACTGCAGATTGCGGATGGAGAGAAGTTGCAGAATAAGCTTAACAATATAATTTTAGTAAGTTATTCTTCGAATTCTGAGCTTAGTGTTAACTTTTAGATGATATCTGGAGGTACATGCACAACTTCGATGAATTTGAAGAAGGACAAGGTTTCCCACTAACTACATTATAGCAGTGAGCTAAAGTTGCTTCAGGTCTATTCTCTTGAAATTACTTGTCAAAAGCTTTCTTTATTTTTAATTCAGTCATGAGATGGATGATTTAGTGGTAGTGCAATGGTTTGACTTCTAAGATGATCCAGGTATCCAACCACGTTATTTGATTATGCTTTTGCATTTTGCTCAAGTATTGGTGATATAATTATTATTCTAACAACCGTTATTATTGTTTTTGGTTGCTTTCTAGAAAGTGCAACATAAGCTGCTATCTATATATGCAACCTAATTACTCGAGAAGGAACATTCTGGTTTTCATGCATTGCTTGGGGATGACAAGGTACTCACCAGACTTTTGTTGCTCAAGTTGGTTAAATGATTTTTTCTCAATTTTTTAATTCTTTCCATCATTTTTTTAAGGTGGATGATTTGTCTATGATGTACAGAATCTTTTCAAAAATACCTAAAGGCCTGGATCCAGTTTCTAATATTTTTAAGCAGGTTTCGAAAATACCTAGGTTTTTATAAAAAGCCCTTGTCGGTTTTGTAAAGACCACATTAAATTTTATAAATTTTATTTCTTGCGTGTATAGATACTTATTTTTCTGTAGGAAGAGAGACTTAATGATGTACTATATTTTAATAGCAACCTCTAGGGATTATATATAGTCGAAAAGGATATTGCTTTAGGCTTCTACAGAGAAAAGTGTGGGTATTTTTCTTTTATTTGATTAAATTCATAATGATTGTGCAGTGATATATAATGGCTAATGCTGAGGATATGCAACCCCTTGTGTGCGATAATAAAACTGGAATGGTGAAGGTTAGTAATTTTTTTAATGCTTCTATAGTTTATTGAAGTACATAAACAGTAAGCACGCTACTCTGGAAATTTAATCATTTTTGTAAAAATTATCATGATGGATCATTTTGTAACAATTATGAATATCTGCTTTTGTGGTATTTAAGTTATAATTTGATCCTGTGTTTATTTTAAATGATACCCTCTCTGGTCTTTATATAGCAAATACAATGTTATTCGGTAGCATTTTACAACATATCAATAGTCAATAAACTCAGTATAGTCACGAGTTCACAAGTGGAAGAACGCCATGTATTTAGGCTGAAGTATCATGTACTATAACTTATATAGTCACTTCACTCACTTTTTATATCAAATGTGAATGTGATTATATTTTTGCAATATATCTAGCTTATTATTGAGGCTTATTTATTATTTCTAGTGCTCTATCTATGAATTTCCTGATATCCTATAGGGTGCTTCTAAAGCTTGATTTTGGCCTTTGTATATCCTAATCTATTATATCTTCGAGTTGAATCCAGGAGACCATGAGAAAGTTTGCCGAGAAGAATCCAAATTTAAAGGTTAACTTTTAGGAGAGAAACTCCAGTGGAAATGGAAACTCTAGCAACTCCAGTACTTAGTAACTAGTTTATGGAAGATATAGAACCTTTCACTTATTTCAGTTAGCTATAACTAGTACATTGCTGGCTTTTGGATGGAATTAATTTAAACTTTGGTTATTTTGGTTGCTTGAACTTTGTATTTGTTGGGATAAACTTGTACTTTTATCGACGGTTCCCAAGTTCAAATATGTATTTAAGTCTTAATGTTGCAAGTTGATTCAGATTTTATTTTATTTCAAAAATTAACAAGTGCAATTAATTGATATTTTAATATTGGAAAAACATGGAAAATTGTAACAATAAATGAAAGAGTGTTACAGTAGATACAAGTGTGTTTTTAAAAAAAGTGTTATAGTAAGCTATAAACCTGTTACCAAAAGAATTTAATTGTTGTAGAATATTATGTTACAATAGCAAAAAAGGTGTTACAGAAGAGTTTATTGTAACACGTTTTGTAGTCTTACTAGAGGTTTACATATGTTGTAGTACATTTGTGGTTACACCTTTATTTTGTAACCATAGATACTGATAGTTTAACTATAGGGGTTCTATTGTTACATTTACAGCTATGTTACCAAAGGGTCAAAAAATGTTACCACAGACCCCTATTATAGAACGAGCAAATCCAACACCACGGAATTTTCAAAAAGTGTAACCATAGCCCAATTTTTTGCTTTAGGTAACACTTTTTGGTCATTTTTACACTTTTTTTGGGGTGTTGCTAGAGGCCAAATATGGTGTAGTGAATGTCAAGAATTTGTTATAGATGTCAGTAATAGTTTCATCATCTTTGGCATCAAACTGTTCATACTCTTGCACAAGAACATCCCTTCTATTCATCTTGATTGTCATTGTTCTTTGACACTGAGTTTCCAAAGTAGCCCATATAGATTTGGAAGTCTTGCAGGCAATCACCCTGTTTGACATTACATTGTCGAAACAGTTGTGAAGAATATTCCTGACCTTAGCATCCTTGAGCATAGCAGATTTCTCAGGTTATGACCACTCAGAATTTTCTTTCCTGATGTAGTGCTCAGGTTCAGTTGGTGTCATGGCCACAACCTTTTGAGGATAAGGAGGTTTACTATGAATTATATCCATATAAGCATCATCAATTGCTTCAAGAAACATAAGCATCTTAACTCTCCATGTAGAGTAATCATCCTTCTTTAGAATTAGAATTTTTATGCTTTTATACTTACTTCCAGACATCTTGATCTTATCTAATTATCAGTCAATTAGCCTGCTCTGATAACACTTGGTACACAGTAAAGAATAATTGTTTAAGGGGGTTGGATACAATTATTCAAACTAATCGATCATCAAGAAGTAAAGTAAAAATAAATAGATCAAATAATATTTTATTAAATCTCTTATAAACCATTACAGAAATCTCTCAAGAAAATAAAATATTCAAGAGCTGCTAGGTTACAAATGATACTCGAGTAATTCACCAAATGTGGTAACCTATTCTGTGTTTATATAATACACATCTACTAAATTAATCTCTATCAATTACAAGATATGTTACAGTATAATATATCTAGTTTCTATACATATCTAATCACAGTTGCGATCCTATAAGTTAGGAACCGGAAATATGAAACTCCTCAAATATTGGGACTGTATCAATCAACAGATTCTGACTTATCCTGAAGTATAGTCACATCCTGACAGTCTGTATCCTGATGCATGCAGATCTTAATAACTGAGCAGATCTTGACTCTTTGATAAATCCTGACTGACATGTGCAGATCCTGATCCTGATCCTAGCAAATCATGATTTCTGACTTAGACATTTTCAACATACTCATAGCCATTGATGAACAATTATACATCGATGGGTAAGAATTAGCTGTTGATACATAATATGTTGGTCAATTGCTAGATAATATATAGACTCCAAATGTTAATTTTGATTATCAACGGCTAAAGCTATCCATTGATGGAGTTAAAGCAGAGTTAATCAGATTCATAATTGTCCTATTTCTGACATTAGATATCAGATAGGAATCATCATTGAATATTTGGCTACTGAATAACATACAACACAATTTCATCCATCGAAATATAGATAAATCATTGTTAGGAATATGTTGTGTACTTGATGATAACTTAAAAAACACTAAGTAGATTTTAGTTAAGTGATTTTGTAGATTTCAACGGATGATCATTTCAACATCCGTTGAAAGAGTAGCTTATGTAATAAAAAGATTAGTAGCACATTTCTGCATACTTAAATGGATTAGTGAACTAGATGTTGTAGAATGTTTAAGTCATGTTGACTACTAGATTGATATGCAAGATATGATGGTTAATTATAAATATTAGATGCCTTGTAATCTTGTATAAATGAAATAGAGTTAACTGCCAAGATGACAGTCTCAACGGATGATTCACAAAGCTTCAACAGATGATCAACATAAGTCTCGATGGATAATCAAACAGAGTTTCAACGAATGATCAATATGAGTTTCAACAGATGATCAATCAAAGTTTCAATGGATGATCAATCTGAATTTCAACAGATGATAAAATTCAAAAGAGCAATTGATAGTGACTTGACAGTCACATATGTTGATAGTATGCAAATAGAATGTGGCATCCTAATTCAGGTTTTAGAGAACAAAGAAGCATTTCCATTTCCATGCTAAACTGAAGATATTCAAATATGCTGGAAAGAGAAGTGTAGCAGCATGAAATTAGACTAGAAATAGTTTGTCTTATTATCTTCTCTTTTTATCATGTAACTTGGTGATATATAAACCAAGGGTAGCGAGTTGAATTGTGTAGAAGTAAGTAAGCAATTACCAGAGAAATAGAAAAGGCAAAATCTATAAAGAATTTCTCAGTTCTTGTAGTTCAACTTGTAAGCAGCTATGTAAATTTTGTAACACATAGATCTCTACTTAATATATATCTCTGGTGGAAAAGTTCAATCCACTAGAAATTTTTTAAATACTTGTATTTAAATGCTTTGTGATTTGATTTGTATTTTACTTTCATTCCGCACTATTGCAAAATCAAAAACAGTTATTTATTTGTAGTAGAATTGTTCTCGAAATCTGAAAGAAGCCAGAATTTCATTCAACCCCCCCTTCTGTAATTCTTGTCTAGATTTTTTGGGAATAACAATTGGTATCAGAGCAAGCTCTTGAAGAACAAGGAGTTTAAAGATCACAACAACTAACAAGATGAGCAGAAAAGATGTTGGAGTAAAGTTTCCATTTCTGGACAAAGACAACTATCACCATTGGAAGGTGAAGATGCACCTGCATCTCCTATCTCAAGATGAAGCATATGTGGACTGCATTGAGAAAGGTCCACATGTCCTTATGAGAGCCGCTACAAGAAATAAAGCATCTGTCCCAAAGCCTAGAGCAGAATGGTCTGATCCTGATATTGAACAAATTCACAAGGATAAAAAGGACATGAACATTTTGTTTAATGGTATTGATGGTGACATGTTTGACAACATCATAAACTGCAAAACTACCAAGGATGTCTGGGACACAATTCAAGTTATATGTGATATAACTGAGCAGGTAAGGGAGAATAAAATGCAACTCTTGATTCAGTAAGATGAGCTTTTCCATAGTGAAGAAAGTGAGTCACTCACTAACATTTTCAGTAGATTTCAAAAACTACTGAATGCTCTAAAACTGCATGGAAGGGTCTATAAAACAAAAGGCTCAAACCTCAAATTCTTTAGGTCTCTGCCAAAGGAATGGAAACCTATGACACTCTCATTGAGAAATTCTCAAGATTAAGAGTTCACCTTGGATAGACTACATGGAATTCTAAAGACCTATGAGCTTGAAATAGAGTAAGATGAGAAGCTGGAGAAAGGAAGAAAGAAGGGAGGATCCATTGCATTAATTGCTGAGCAAGAAAAGGAGAAGGAGAAGGAGAAGGAGTTTGTGAAGGTAAGGGAAAAGGGCTAGTAGCTGAACATGAAGACAATCTTAGTCAAGATGACATGGATGACATAGATGAGCATCTTGCTTTTCTATCCAGGAGACTTGCTAAGCTCAAATTCAAGAAGAATTTTCAAGTAGCCAAGTCAAACAAAAACATGGTTGATAAGTCTAAATTTAAATGTTTCAAGTGTGGCTTGGCAAGTCATTTTTCTAGTGAATACAGAAAGTAAAATTCTGGTAAAAAGAAGTTTGAGTCTGTTGATTACAAACAGAAATACTTTGAGTTACTCAAACAAAAGGAAAGGGATTTCATCACACAAGTAAAAGACTGGGCTGCAGATGGATTAGATGAGGATGAAGATACAAGCTAAGTCAATCTAGCACTTATGGCCAAATCAGATGAAACATAGGTCAGTTCATCAAGTAATCAGGTAATCACCACTAACCTAGCACATTTATCTAAAGCTGAGTGTAATGATATCATCTGCGTGTTACACTCAAGTCTCTCACTAAAGAAAACACTAAACTTAAAGAGAAAAATCTGTTTTAAAGTGAAAGAAATACTGTGTTAGAAACTCAATTTGTTGAGTTTGAAAAACTGACGATAGAGTGCAAAGATTGCTAAAGATGAACTAAATGAATCCTTGAAAAAAGAGGAGATTTTAAGAAAGCAGCTTGAACGAGAAAAGGAAGTAATCAAGGCATGGAAATCATCTAGAGATGTTCATGCTCAAATAACTAAAGTTCAAGGTATAGAATCTTCCTGTGATGAATCCTGGAAAAAGAGCAAGGAGAAACTTGATTCCAATTTAGTAGAAGGACTTTCAATGGATGTGGATTCAACAGATGATGAACGTTATCCGTCGAAAGACCAAAAGGATTATCCGTCGAAAGACAAGGAATCACATCCGTTGAGTGAAAGAAAGCCAATTAGCAAAGCTAAACTAGCTAAACTAAATGAGAAATATGGATCAGTTTCTAAAAACTTTGTTCCAGGAGAAACAAGTCAAGTGAACAAAAATAAGAGAGTCAATGTAGGACATCTGTTTATCTAGCAATTAAATGACATATTGGAGAAAATTGAAGTAAGAACAGTTTCTAAAAAGAAAAACAATAGGAATGTGAAAGTAGGAATTAACAAAATAACAACTACACACCTGATAAATATACACCAAGAAAAACCTGTGTTAAGTGTGGTAGTGTTAATCATTTGTCTGTTAATTACAAACTTCTTATGCCTACTCCCAGGTTTGCACCTCTTTCATTTCCCAGTGTGCCTACAATTCCTGTTAAAGTTATGCCTGCACATAATTGGAATGCACAATTTGCTAATATGCCATTTGATCAAAATCCTTACTATGCTGCATTTAGTATGCCACAAATACCATTTAGCATGCCTTACTGGAATAACATATTTGCACAGAATATGCCTTTCCATGTTAATTAGCCTGTGCATGATAAGTTTGCAATGATGAATGGTTTTAAGGGTTATATTCAATTGGCTAAGGATCAATCTCAAATGCCTAAGTCAAATGAAGATAAGCCTAAGAAATCTAAGAAAAAGGCTAACAAAATAGGACCCAAGGAAAATTGGGTACCAAAATCAACTTGATTTGATTTTGTTATGTGCAGGGAAACAGAAAGAATCTTTGGTATTTGGATAGTGGGTGTTCAAGGCACATGACTGGAGATTCTACCCTGCTCATTGAGTTCAAGAAGAGAGTTGGCCCAAGTATTACTTTTAGAGATGACAACAAGGGTTATACTGTAGGATATGGCTTGATTTCAAAAAATAATGTCATCATTAAGGAAGTTGCCCTGATGGATGGACTCAAGCACAATTTGTTGAGTATCAGCCAAATTTGTGATAAGGATAACTTAGTAACTTTCAATTCTGAAGCCTGTGTTGTGACCAACAAGAGAAACAACAAAGTGGTTCTCACTGGAGTAAGAAAAGGAAATGTGTACTTAGCTGATTTCAACTCATCAAATGCAGAATCTGTCACTTGTCTATTTAGCAAGGCAAGTTAAGATGAAAGTTGGCTATGGCACAAGAAGCTGTCCCACCTTAACTTCAAAACTATGAATGAGCTGGTCAGGAAAGACTTGGTGAGAGGTATTCCTGAAGTGGAATTCTCACAGGATGGACTATGTGATGCCTGTTAGAAAGGAAAGCAGATCAAGGCATCATTCAGAAAGAAGCTTGATTCAACAATTGAAGAACCTCTACAATTACTACACACAGACTTCTTTGGACCAATAAACAAATTGTCAATCTCAAAAAAAAGATATTGTCTAGTAATTGTGGATGATTTCTCAAAGTTCTCTTGGACATATTTTCTCAAATCCAAAGATGAAGCTAGTGAAATCATCATCAATCACATAAGAAAAGTCAACAATCATCCTGATTTCAAAGTAACAAGAATCAGGAGTGGCAATGGAACTGAGTTCAAGAATTTTGTGATGAGATTATTTTGTGAAGAGAATGGGAACATGCATGAGTTTTCTGCAGCAAGGACTCCACAATAAAATGGAGGGGTGGAAAGAAAGAATAGATCTCTTATTGAAGTTGAAAGAACAATGCTTGAAGAGTCAAAGTTACCAACATACTTTTGGGTAGAGGCTGTAAACACTGCATGCTAAACTCAGAATATTTCTTTGGTTAATAAAGCAAAATGCATGATACCCTTCCAATTGTTCAAGAATAGGAAACCAAAATTAAACTTTCTTCATGTCTTTGGCTGCAAATGCTATATCTTAAGGAATCAAACTAATCAGCATGGAAAGTTTGGTGCCAAAGCTGATGAAGGTATTTTTGTTGGAGATGCAGTTGGAAAGGTATATAGAGTCTACATTCTCAGAACCAAATTTTTATGGAATCTGTACATGTTGTGTTTGATGATAAAAAGTTTGAAGGACTGCAAGATGGATATTTCCATTAAAGCCTCAAATTTGACAATGTGGTGATGATTAGTGAAGACAGTGATGATGAAAGTGATCAAGAACAAATATCTAAGGATAGTGCAGAAAAATCTATAACCAATGAAGCATATAATTCAACATCCGTCGAAAGACCAAGTGCATAATCCGTCGAAAGACAATCTGCATCATCCGTCGAAAGGCAAAGAGCAACATTCGTTGATCCATCAATAGAAGTTGAAAACAAAGTTAGATCACAATCAGAAAGAACTCCAATTTCAAGTCAAAGGTTCATAAACTCAGGGGGGGTTTCTAATCATCAAAACTCTGTTAATCATCAGGACAACAATGAGGCCTCTTCATATAGAGCTAATCTACCTCAACAGAGAAAATGGACTAGAGATTACACATTTGAACTGATCATTAGTGATGCATCCTCAAGAGTGCAAACAAGAAAAGAAACTCAAGAAGAATGTCTATATAGCAGCTTTCTATCTCAAGAAGAACCTAAAAAGGTAGAAGAAGCTCTGTTGGATCCTGATTGGATTTTAACTCTGCAGGAGGAGCTAAACCAATTTGAAAGGAATAAAGTTTGGAAGCTGGTACCCAAGCCTAAAGGAAAGAATCCTATTGACACCAAGTGGGTATTCAGAAACAAGATGGATGAAAATGGCATAGTTGTCAGGAATAAAGCTAGATTGGTTGCTAAGGGCTACTGTCAGTAAGAAGGAATATATTTTGATGAAACTTTTGCTCCTGTTGCAAGACTTGAAGCCATCAGAATTTTCCTAGCCTATGCAGCCCATGCCAATTTTAAAGTCTATCAAATGGATGTCAAAAGTACCTTTCTAAATGGAGATTTGGAGGAAGAAGTCTATGTATGTCAGCCTCCTGGTTTAGAAGACCCAAATTTTTCAGAATATGTATACTATCTTTTGAAAGCACTTTATGGATTGAAGCAAGCACCTAGAGCTTGGTATGATACTTTGTCAAAGTTTCCCTTAGAAAATCACTTCATTAGAGGTACTGTTGACAAAACCCTATTCTATAGAAATTTTAATGGCTCTAGGATATTTGTCCAAATTTATGTAGATGATATTATATTTGGCTCTACAGATGAAAAACTTTGCAAAACATTTGCCAAATTGATGCAAAGTAAATATGAAATGAGCATGATGGGAGAACTAACTTACTTTCTTGGTTTACAAGTTAAACAAGTTAGTGATGGAATATTCATTAGTCAAACCAAATATATTTATTATCTTTTGAAGAAGTTTGACCTAATGGATTGCACATCTGCAAAAACTCCCATGGATACTACAACTAAACTTGAATTTAACACTACTGAAAAGTCTGTGGATATTTCAAGCTATAGAGGCATGGTTGGCTCACTTCTATACTTAACAGCCAGTAGGGCAGATATAATGTTTGCTACATGCCTTTATACTAGATTTCAAGCTGATCCTAGAGAATCTCATTTTTTAATAGCTATTAAGAGAATTTTCAGATATCTCAAAGGAATACCAAAACTTGGCATTTGGTATCCTAGAGATTCTAGTTTTGATCTAACTAGTTATTCAGATGCAGATTATGCAGGTTGTAAAATTGATAGAAAAAGTAGAACAGGAACCTGTCAATTTCTAGGAAACAAACTAGTATCCTGGTTCAGTAAAAAGCAAAATTCAGTTTTTACTTCTACAGCTGCAGCTGAATATATTGCTGCTGGGAGTTGCTGTGCACATATTTTATGTATGAAAAATCAACTGTTGGACTATGGTCTAGAGGTGAATAAAATTCCTATTTTCTGTGATAACACAAGTTCCATTGCCATCACTGAGAATCCAGTACAACATTCAAGGACCAAGCACATAGACATCAAGTACCATTTCATTAGAGAGCATGTTATGAATGGTACTGTGGAACTTCATTTTGTTCCAAGTGAAAAACAACTTGCAGACATCTTTACCAAACCACTTGATGAATCCACCTTCACTATATTGGTTAGTGAGTTAGGTATGCTTAATTACTTTTAATCTATATTGATGTCTGAGCAAATTGAGATGTAGCCATAGTAAAAGTTGATATCTCATTTCTAAGATAAAATTTTGACTAAGTCAGAATTTGTATCTCGACGGATGTTCATTATCCTTTGAAAATGAATATCCATTGAATTATATCATCCGTCGAAGTATCAATTATTACTCTGGGTACTTTTACCTTTATCCGTCGAATTGCACTCAGTCTTAGCCGTTGATTTTGAGCATTATCCGTCGAATTTACTTACAGCCTGTATTTATATTTCAACGGATAATCTTAGAATTTTGACAATTTTCTTTATTTTTAAACGGCTATTCTTGGCTAATTTGATTGGTTACTTTATTTCACTTTTTAATTTTTGACAGTTTATTTCTGAGATAGTATACAAGCTAATTTCATTTCTACTCTTTTCTTCTATCATTTTCAAAGCAATTTGTCTAACTCTCTTCTTCTCCAAAGAAAATACTCTTTCTCTATAACTAATCTCAATCACAGCAATGGCACCCGTAGTCAAAATTATGTCCTCAACTGGGTTCATCTATGAAAATAACAACTTTGTGGCTCTCGTGAACAAGCAAATTCCGGCATCTGAAGATTATCACAAGATGATGGACTTCATATTGAACTGCAAATTGAGTTATTCCATGCTTGAGTCCCCAACCATCTACTGTGAAGTTGTCGAGGAAATTTGGACTACAACAATGTTCAACTCTATGGACAAAACTATTACCTTCACTCTCAAAGGTAATGAACACTGTGTTAATTATGATGCTATTGAAAAATTCTTTAAATTGCCTGAAAATACCACACTTGATCCTCACACAGATACTGATGTGAGTAACATGGTAGTTTCTATGGGCTATGCTCTTGATGCCACTAAGTTAGGTGATGTTAGGAGATTGGGTCTTAGAAAAGAATGGAGTTTTCTGTGTGATTCATTTATTAAAGTGTTTTCTGGCAAAATTAGCAATTTTGATGTTGTATCTTGCGCACTTGTTCACATGCTTTATATGTTTCTTAGTGATAAGTACGTAAATTTCAGCACTTCTATTATGTATGAGATATGGAGTAAATTAGGGGATATTAAAAAGAGGTCTCAATTGAGCACCCAGCAAACAAGTTAGCTTGTTGGGTCCAAGAGAGGAGAATTATTGCTGATTTAAATAGGGCAAATCATCACAAGGATGTTACTCTTCTGTACATTCCAATCATGGAACTGCCTCAGGTAAGAGAAGTAAACATTTCTGTCTCTACTACTTCCCAACTTACTACTTCATTGCAATCAACTGTGGCAATGGTATCTGTAACGTCCGAGAAATATTATGTAATTATTTCTATCAATAAATAATTATTATATGATTATTATGTGAATTTTTGGTGAATTATTTGATGATTGATAATAATATTTGGGTGGTTATGTTTGATAAAATTTGGATATTTTAATTTTTACTTATCCAGAATAAAATATAGATAATTTTGGTATTTTTCTGGGAATTTTTGGATTGTTATGTGATTTTATAAGGACTTACAGAATTAATAAGGATTATTGTACGTAATTATAAAATTACTTTCTAGAATCAGAAATCGTCCCACTTCAAGTTTTTGAGTTTTTACAACCCGAAACTCTTCTAAAAGTTCCTTCCTAACCTAATCTGATAATCCTGAACATTTTTCGTGTTTTGACTTTTTCGATCCGGGGTATGGTTTGATCCGTACGAGTCCCGGCGTGAAATTTTCAATACGCTAATTATTTTATAGATCGGTAAAACCCATATTCTCGTAAGGCGAGGTATTATTACCCTAGTTTTGTATAAAATATTTTATGAGAAGCCCCATTTTGATAATTATCCAAATCTGGTATTAAAATCGTATCGTCTTTGTAGTTACTTAGCGGCTAAGTAACCTATTTTCGGATCTGATGTGTAAATATAATTATCGAATTATTAAATAAATAAAATATGCGATGGCTCTGTCAGCGATGTGTTGCCTTATTGTTAATTATGTGTAATTTGTAGGTACAAAGATTATTTATATAATTTATTATTGAGTTGTATGAGTTGTTTTGCTTTTAAAGTGATTTTGTTGAATATTTATTCTCATAAATACTAAAATTGTTTCTAAAATTATTTTTGTTGCTTTATAATTTTATTTACTATTTTTAGGAGTTTATAAAATTTAGAAATCAATATTTTATTGATTATTTATCTTTAAATGGTTTTCTGATCATATTTAAGTGTAAATTCTGAATTAAATTCAGTAATGCTTCAAAAACTATGAAATTTATATTTTATTAAGTTTGAAATATTTCAGGAATTTTAAAATTATTTTGCGAATTTTCTGGCTTTTATGAACCCGCAAGTTCATTTGTTAAACCATGAATTGCGGACATATTACGTACCTCAAAAATATTTTTAAAACAATTTTGAAATTGATGTTTCATTTGTTTCGGAATATTTATAAATTTTAAAAATTGTTTTAAGCGATATTTTGAGATACCGCTATTCACAAATTTTATCATGATATCGCTAAATACGGAACATATCAGACAAAAAGAAAAAAAAACAGAACAAATAAACAAAAAAATAAAAATAAAAAGCCACAGCCGTCTTGTTTTCTCTCTTTGTGCTGCTCTCTATTCACCGACTCTCTCTCTTCTCGATCTCACCCTTTCTCTCTCGCGTTTCTTCCAATCAATCTCTCATCTCGATTCCTATCTCTCAACAAATCTCTCCTCTCTCTCTTGTCACCATCTCTCTGTTTCTCCTTTTTAATTTTCGATTGCTCCGATTCCGGTGAGTTTTTCCGGCCGACCTGTTTTAGTGAATTCTTTGGCTCTGCTTTGTTTACTACTGTGTATATATATACATACATATATATATATATGTGCTTGTGTGTGTGTGTTCGAGTGTGTGCATGTGTGTGGGTTCATTAATGTGTGTGCGTGTGTAACACTCATGTGTATGTGTGTTCGGTTATTTTTCTTAGTTGTTGCTGCCTGGTTTGGTCATTTCCCGGTCATGTTTTTTTTCCGGTTCTGTTTGCATATGTGTTGCTGCAGCGCGCGAGGCGTGTGTGTTGCGTTGTATTTTGTTCGAATATTTATGTTATTTTACTGATTAAACTTTTAATCTTGCAGAAAAATATTGATTAACATTTTGTGATAAAATAAATTCGGGCGAGGTTATACTAATTAATCGGTGAAATTCGTGTCGGACGTCCGTTATAAACGGGAACCCGCGAATTTTATCGTCGTCGGCGATGAGCCTCGGCGAGCCGACGGTGAACAATGATGATTTTTATCTGAGTCCTACGAATAAATTACAAATAAATAAAATTAGTTTGTGAAAATTAATTTCGAAACGAAAAATAAAAAAATATGAATAACAGTAATTAATAATTGAATTCGTATCGGTTATTGCGATTGGTGAATTGGATTATGAACTGGATGATTGTGTTGGTTGTTAATTGTGATTGCAGTTCGACGGGTAGGCCGATAACAAAGGAAACGCTGCCCAATTTTCGGGAAATTAATTCCGAAAATACGGGAACGAGGATATATACTTATATTATATGAACCTAATTATGTGTTATGGCACGATATTTTATAAATAAACAATTATCTTATTACTTTCAAAGCAACGAGTATACGTACTTTCCGAAAACAATCACCGAACCAAGTTTTGAAGATGTGAACCATAATTTCTATGTGTATTTCAATAATACATATAAATATGAGTTGGGTTATGAAATCGTATGGGTAGAAGCGATAGTGGTGTTATGTTAAGCGAGATGATTTTCTCAATTAGGGTATTTCAACCTTGTAGGTCCTAGTCGGAAGACCCGAAGAGTAACATCGGACTAAGAATGACAATGGTTAGTCGTTGAACTCAGTAAAGTTCCAATCGAAGGACCTAAGCATTGAGATCATAGACAGAATAGAATAGTGGTCTGACGATAAAGACAAGCGTTCAAGGCAATCCAAAAGTCAACCGATAATAGTGGTTAAGGCTTATCAAGGCAAGTATTCCTGAACTTTCTTTTAAAATACTACAAATATTTCTTCATTCCTATTCTAAGTTCAGAATAGTTAACTGTTTTATATTTTGCTGCAATTACTCTTATTATGCAAGTTCCTTTCATTATTGTTCCTATATTATTGATTGCTCTCTTGAGCAAATACCCATTCTTTCTAGTTATTTGCGAACCCTGAATTGGGATGTTTTGAAATCAAAATGGTTTGACATCAAAATACTTTACGGGCTGGATGGTTATTGTGAGGGCCAGCGATGAGCTGTACCCTATGGGCCGGGGATAGACCGGACCCTTGGGTGATAGTGCCTTGCTACCCGAATGGATCTATACGGTTGGGTATAGATCTACACTATATCCTGACTGATCAGCAGGGTATGAGTGCGAACTAGTGTCCAGTCTAATTTATTGTTGATCACCATTAATGGCATTCTCTCTCGAAAAGTTTTATGATTCCAAAACCGGACAAAATCTGATTCTGGAGAAGAATCTGGGAACCGCTTGTCACTTTTGGATTTATATTAAAGGTTGGTAATAGCCAATGTCTATTCGCTCAACTCCCTCAAATAAATAGAATTGTTTAAAGCTTTTGTCCGGAAATTTTCCTTTGATATTAATGCTTGGAACTCAAACTATATACTTGCTGGGCATTTTTGCTCACTCTTGCTTTGTAAATTCTTATTTCTTTCAGAAACAGATAAGGATAAAGGTGAATAGCTTTTGATAGACAGCAGAAGTTAGATAAATCTCCGCTGCGAAAGGATCAAGATGTTAGAAAAATAAGACAAGGGCATTAGTACAAAGGTATTCAAACTTGTATTCTAGTTATTGTGAGTTGTAGAAGGTCAGATTCTTGTTTCATACCATAACCTGTAAATGATCCAGTTTTAAGGGGTTATTTATTTATTACTGTATTTTATGAAAGATTGTTTAGTAACACTAAATCTTGACCCCGAATTTGGGTTGTTACAGTATCTATGACTGTGACCAAACAGATGCCTATCGCAGCCACAAAACCAAAATCTCCAAATCCAAATCAAAGAAAGCCCCATGTAGTTTCTCCCAAAAGAAACTAGTTGTAACATCCACATCAAGCCAATAGGGGAGTGTGAAGGGTAGTGAGGCTGGTGAGGGATAGGGTGAACATCAAAGAAGCCCTAAGAATAAGGATGGAGAAGTGAGTGCATCCCAGCCTAGCCACACTATAGTTTCCCAACAAACTATAGTGCTTAATAAGGATATCAGCTCATTTCTAGTTGCATCCTCCCAAAAGGATGTGACTATTGAACAAAACTCACAGCCAAGAGCACAGGCCAAAAGGGTTAGGGACACAAGCTCACCCCAAACTTATATTAGAAAGAAGAAATCAAAAACCCTTGGGGATACACAGGGTGCACATACTGTGCCTACTATAATCAAAGACTTAGTTCATGCACCTTCTCAAAGTCAGGTTGATGTGGCTCCAATAAATGTGGATTCACAGCCAAAATCTTTAATTATAGAAGCTTCCAACACACCAAACTCACCCACAAATTCTCTGGATGTTGATATGATTCATACATCAATTCCTGATTCTCCATCTCTAACTCTCATGGAGAATCCAAAATCTATAACAAGTGAGCATCATCTTTTAGATGATTTGTTGGCTCATTTTCCCTTTCTTTCTGATTCTAATGAGAATATTGTGCAAAATCTCAAATCAATCACCACATATTCTACAGTAGTTTGTATTCCAAACTCTGACAATTCTACTATCTCGATGGTTATTGTTCATCCGTCGACCAGTGACTGTATCTCGATGGATGTGCTTAACAGCAGTCATCCGTTGACACTTCCAGCTACTACTTCGACGGATGTTCCTCAGCCATTGAGTATCATTGCACAACTCAACAGAGTGAGAGGCTGAGTTGCTCTCAGGAAAAAGGAGAGGAAAAGAGCGAAAATATGCAATCTAATTCTTCCAACTTGGCAAAAGTGAGTTAGTGGAGTCCCACCTTAGTAGGTGAAGGTGAGGGTATGAGGGTGGGAAGCCAAGGGGAGCCCTTGATACAAAAACAGAAAGATTATGAGATAAGCAGGTACAGGAGATACAAGGATGGAAACCATTTCTAGTGAGTCAATGAATGTCAGTCATGCAGAAAAGGAGAGATTGTGTCAGCAAAAATATCAAGCTGGTAATAGATTCTATCTCTTTGGATGCTGAGACATTACTCATCCTGTTCCAGCATATATCAAATTCTGGTTGGACTGGGCAATGAGGAGGCTGAGAATACATTGAACTTAATGCACACTACTGCTCCAATGCAAAGAGCAAAGGATGTTCTAACTGCTATGCCTTCCATATCTGGTAATGACTTTGAATTTGCTGAAGACTCATTTGGGGATGATGGTGAGGATGATAAGGATGAAGGCATGAAAATAGGGGGAGATGCAGAAACCTCATCATGGATGATGCACAAGGAATGCTCTTATCCACATCTCCAATTCACACTATTCAAGCTTATCCATGACACCCAAACAGCAATTCAAGCATCCACTAGTGCTAGCACTAAAAGACTACTTTCAACTCACATGAAATCTCTCCAATTGCATAAAATTCAGGCTCTTTAAAAAAGTCAAAATATGGATGCCATCAAACAGGAAATTGGTGAGATTAAACAAGGCTTTGTAGCAAGGTTGGATGCTAGGCTTCCTGGCACCACCATGACAGAAATAGCTCAAAAGCTCAGTAAGGAAGTTGATATGAACAGAAAGGTTGAGGCCATGGATTCTAGACTGAAAAATGTGGAGAAATCAGTGGCCAAGATACTTGCAAATCAGGAAGCTCTAACCATTCTACTACGACAGTTGATGGATGCAAAAACCTCAACCTCTACACAACTTGATGCTAACAAAAAGAGGGAGAAAGACTCTATCATCTCAGTTAGCCAGGGGGAGTCAATAAGTGAGGGGGAGAAACTGCTCAAGATTCAAGTAAGCAAAGTAATTGTTCCAGCAATTACTTTCACAAAGCCACCAACTCTTGAAAGCATTGATTTAATCAATCTAGCAGCAATTAAGTTGGAGTCAAATGACAAACAAAAGATTGATGTAGAAACAGTTGAGTAAGAGCTAGATGCAAAGTGGAAGAAGCTTGATGAAACCATCAAGAAGAAGTTTGGTCCAATTGAGAAGCAAGACAAGGCCTTTTCTCACTTCTCTCAATTGAGAAAAATTTCAATCAATGAGATGAGCTTAGGGAACTTATACAGGGGTCAACCCTCATCAGTCAAGTCTCTAAAGGCTAGTGTGATTTTTCAGCTAAAAAGAACTTATCCAAAGAATTCAGACAATAATCCACTAGACCTATCCTATGAAACCCCTAGGCCAGATGAAAAGAAGCTGCATGCAAGGTCTATTGCTTTATCCAAAGATCCCAGAGACACAGTGTCAAAGAACAGAATTGCTAAAATCTACAGAAATGGTAAATTAATCTGTGTGGTGGCTGGACATCCACAGTTTATAGAATCTACGAAAGAAGAAAAGGTGAGGCTTAAACAACAACAAAAGCAAGCTGCTTTAGAAGCCAAGAATCTAGCCAAGAAGCCTGCAACCACAGAAGTTATATTTCCTGCTGTGACAACTGAAAATATGGATGAAGGAAAGAAAGAAGAACCAAAGCAGACAAAGAGGAAGTTTAGATATAAACTCCACTCAAAGAGGAAACTAGACTTTGATGAAGATAAGGAAGACTACATGCCAACCCAATCTAAAACTTTAAGTCAATCAACCATACCTACTGTGAAGGAGGCTGAATTCAAGGGTGATTCCAACATCACCTATCATGGTGAACCTGTTATTCCTAAGGATGAACCTATAGATTGGGACAACTTGCCTCTTCCTGATCTAAACATTCCAATTTTTACCAAACCAAGAAAGACAAAGAAAAGAGCAGTTAAAATAGTCAAGCCTGTTAAACTTCAATCTAAGTCTTTGTCCAAACCCAAACCTACTGTCAACAAGGGAGATCAACTCTTCATATGTGACATCAAAGAATTTTTGGACATAAATCTTTATCAGGATGAGCTAGAAGAAGTTAGAGCTATTGATGCCTGCAAGCACCTTCTAGAGAGACTGGTCTTCAGGTATAAAGGTGGTAAAGAGATAACATGGCCCCTTCACAGAATTCTCAATGAAGGCTATTCAACTTTGGTGATTGTCTTCTCCTCAATCAAGAAAAACTTTGGATTCAACATAGTTTCCAAGAAGATGGTACTAAACAATATTGAGGAGATAAGAAATAGCCGGAGAGGACCAAATGCACTCCCAAGAGTATTGACAATCCCATTCACTGGAGATAGGGTGCATTTGAGGCCATACTGGATTATGGAGTTCAAGGATGAAAAATATATTAGAAGATTCTTCAGATTGGAATATCAGCTAAAGATTGCAAGTAATGAAACTCTCAAGGAGATGCAAGAAAAGTCGGATCTAACAAATGAGGATAAATTAGAATTTTTCAGATAACTCTAATATCAGATTGAAGAGAATGATGTGAAGCTGGGAAAGAAGTCAAGGAAATCAAGGAAATGATCTAAATCTGCTCAGACTAAAGGAGCACCTTGAAAATGATCTATAAGACACTCTACAAATCTTTCTTTGTGAGAATTTTCATTAAACTACAATACGTGTAATTTTTATCTACTTTATTTAATTATGTATTCATAGTGTGTTTTGTTATCATCAAGTTTTGTTAGTCCCAAAGTATTGTTGAAGGGGGGGTTGAATACGATACCTATAATCTTTTTCGATTCGTTTACAAGTTCTTTATTATAAGAGCGGAATCAAAATAGATAGAAAACAATTCAAGAAATATATTATTTTATTAATATAATCCTTGAGGTTGCTACAATCTAATCAATGAATTGATTAACTACAGTAAGTTCAACAGCATAACACTATGTTTACAAGCATAATAAATGAGGTGCTTTAATGGAGCTCCCGTAAACACTCTATTGAAAGCTGAAGAACATACCTAAAATGAATTATATTCATTTTGCTGCATTTGTAGACATACAATCCTTTGGACACGTGGCACATTTGTGTCCACAAATATCCTTGAACTGTTATTGTATTTGTTCCACTGGAAAATCACTTAACTATTCTATGGCGACTAGAGAGCATCCTCGACTTCTTCTTTATGGTGACCAGTGTATTTCCCATATACAAGGGCTCTATGGCAATGACAGAGTTCTCCCTGTACAAGGGCACTATGGCGACTAGAGTTCCCTGTACAAGGACTCTATGGAGACTAGAGTTTCTTAATGGGAAACTCTATGACGATTATGATGTTCCTTAGTGGGAAGCTCTACGGTGACCACAGAGTTCCTTAGTGGGAAGCTCTATGGTGATCATGGAGTTCCTTAGTGGGAAGCTCTATGGCGACCATGGATGTTGTTTCTTCCAACTCTTCTGTGGCAACCACAGGAGCTTCCTTGTAGCCTTGGCAACTTCTATGGCGACTAAGGAAGGGTTTTCTTCCTTAAAATATTTTTGCTTATGTTTTGCCATCCTTCCTTATGTTATCTGTATCTCTGATCATTTTATCATTGAGCCTATAAGCATATAGAACTTCAGCAGCTTTATGATCTGCTTCTGATCTTTTAACACCTGGAGCTTCCAGTTTAGCTCTTTAGCTCCTGAGTTGACTTTCTAGGAATGAAAGTTGTAGAAAACGAATGGTTCTTATATGTTGGTCAGACCTGGTGATGTCTTGCTTCCTTCCATGTGCAAATACTTTGATCATAAATGGATACATAAAGGCTTAAGGGGATACATCCATCATTATTCTCCAAAGTTTATCTCTGAAATATTAATTCTCATTTGATTTTAACCATGGGATTTTTGAGGCTAAGATAAACAGTCCAACAATGTTCAACTTCTTCAATACACTAGTTGACACCTTCATCTGTAGACCATCTCTGTGATTGATAGTGATCTTCCATCCATTCTTCAGAATGTTCACAGTGGTTCCAGTAATTATGCTACTGAACTGACCATATAACTCATGGATGTATTCATGGTTCTTTATGTAATGCTCCACAGTTCTCAACAGATTAGAGTTACCAGGGTCTGAATAGTGATATGTTTTTGGTTTGTCCATTTTCTTCTTTATTTCTTCCCAATTACCTTTCCTTTTCCTGTGTGAGATATAGATCACTCAACAAATTCCCGTAAACTGGTGAATGCTACTTGGTGATGTTCAAGTTGTTCGGAAAGACTGGCGATTTGATGATCCCTGAGAGATAATTCATCTTTGAGATATTTATCCTTAAGATAAAGCTGTTCTTTGAGATAACTGTATTTCAAAGCCAACTGCTCTTTAAGGTAGGATTTGGTGACATAGTTTGAAAGATCTATTGGTGTATTTTGGATGGTGGGTGTCTCACAGGCTTGTCGCAGTGTATCACGCATCCCTCTATCACTCAGTTTGGGGTGATGTGTGTCACTCATTCTCACATGTGCACTCCGCTCAGAGCTCCAAGCTCCAAATATACCTGCAGAAGACACTGGAGCCATCCTTAAGAAGGTCAGCAGTGGTGCAATGGGAGTTTGCAATTCCCGATCCTTGTCTGAGACAAGTTGTCTGTCATCACTAGATGACTTAATCAGAGTTAGAATCTCTGGGATGAGCACTGGGGCCGTCATACTTGGCATCTGATCCCCAGCTTCCCCTTGTATATGTGAAGATATATTCCCCTTAGGCTCACTAGTTAAATTTAGGTTATTGCCAATGGGTTGCCGATCCGCGCCTATGTCGGATCCACTATCCATAGATGCATCCAGGGTTATCAGTCCTGGGGAGGTAAGTGTTGTACTAGATTTGGCAGCGATTACAACACTCTCTCCTAACACCTGTGAAGGCATATGGTCCATTGAGGGACCTTGAATAGGATTTTCTAACCGTAATATGGTCAAATATCCTATGACCGTCAATTTATCCTCACCAAATAGTGCTATTCTAATAGATGCATTTAAAGCTTGTAGAGCTTGGACAATTGAGGGTGTGTTTGACTCTTTACAGAATGTTATGGGTGATGGGCAAATTTTAATAGATCTACCTTGTTGAGAAGATAGATCTAGTAACTGGTTAGTTGCCTTTTTAGCCAGAGAATCCTATTGAGAAGATACCTAGAGGTTTACAGTTGTCTCAGGAGATATACTGCTTTGCTTCAATGGAGACAGAGCTGTGGGTTTTCTCAAAGTACCTTCTTTATTTGCTGCATCTAGTACAGTTTCTCCCTCAATATGCATTGGGTCCTTGTATGCCAGGGTTTGGGCTAAAAGAGTTGAAGGTATTTGATTTGGATCTAGAGGTTGGTTATGAATTTATGGTATACCAAACTCACTACCTCTCCTATCTACTTGGTCAATAAGTAGCTGTGTGTGATGAGTGTTACGATGTAATTGATCTATACTAATAAAATCAGAGCATGCTTCATAAGTATTACTCGTAGCAGATGCGCCCATACCTGAGAAAGCTGGTCTGTAGACAGATGTATTAGAGTGGGTAGACTCAACAACTTCCGGAGGTTGTCTAGCAGCTTCAGGTTGAGGTTGTTGAGCATTGTTTGGTACAGCTTCTTACTGTGGTTCAACTTCAACCTCTGCTTGATCAACATCCTCAGGCTCAGGTTGATCTGCTTCTTCATTATCTGCATCTTCATGTTGAGAATTGATAATAGCAAAGATATCTATCATGTATTCCGTTAGGAAAGCAATATTTGCATTTGGATAGTTTCCTTTTCTGATCAGTTTAGACATTGTCAATGGGGACATGATAGGAGAATCTTCCAGGATGTGACTGTGAGTTGATGGCTTTTGTGCTTCTAACAGTTTTCCATTGAGCACAATCTGGAGATATCTTGTATATAAGATAAAGTTTTGATGCTGATTTTGGTTCTCCATAATGTGCTTCATGAATAAACGCCCAAAGTTGATGTGAAGATTATTTGCGACAGCAACACCAACCACTTGATTGAAATGAGTCGGTCCATGGAATCCAGCAGTCTTGGGAGCCAAGCAGTGAGATAATATGTTGAAGAACAAAATCCATTCTTTGGGAATATGTCTCTTGTTAAAGTGTTTAGGAAAATCGTCATCCCCTGTTAATGTGCTTCTTATACCTCAGAAGAAACTAAATATTTCCCAGTCAAGTGAAATGGCATTAAAGTTATCACGAGGTAGCTGAAGGTGTTCATTCAAGTCGTTATCTGTGACTTTGATGGTCTTATTGCCAATAATAAAAGAAAAGCTTAGTTGTTCGTCATCGAAGGAGTTTGTTGTTGTTCTGTGCACAAGCCTGAGAAGCTCAACATTTAATTTGACATTAGTATTTAACGCAAAGCGTACAATGGAGTGTTCATCTAGAAAATGGATCAACGGTTCAAAATGGGCCATCTTAACTGGATCACGTTCAATAATTGAAACAAAATTTATTTTTAGAATCTGAATATTATCCGCCATTTATTTAAAAATGACAATAAAATTTGGATTTAAAACAAATAAAATTGTGCCTTTCGAATTACAAAATAAAACAAATTGTAACAAACTTTTAACACACACTTGATAATTTAACCAAACAAAGCCTTAAGGAATAATCAAATTGAATCAACTCCAATTAACAAGGTTATGCCAAATAGTGCCTTAAGCCCAAGAACTAGGTCAATTCGATCTTCTAAAATCCACGGTGAAACTTGTAGATTTTGATATCAAAATAATCCTTATGATCTGGGCTTTTAAAAACAATAAAAAATATAAAATTTGACGTCACTTTGTTATGGTTTTGATCGAAAGAAAACTCCTTCTTCTCCCTTGCGACTACTCCTCTGTCTGTGTGTATACATCTAAAAAGAATGGAACTGTGTATATATACTCACAAACAACAGCAATTAAAATCTATGCAAGTGCTGTATTGTGACCAGAGTATACAGCATAATCTCCTGTGGCGACTACAGTGATAAACTAACTTAGAATTATTCGAAGTAATTTCTCTGTGGCGACCACAGGAGAAACATACTTAGAATTTTTTAAGTCAGATTCTCTGTGGCGACCAGAGGGAGAACTATACTTAAAATTATTCTAAGTAATTTCTATGTGGCGACCATAGGAGAAACATAATTAGAATTTTTTCTAAGTCAGATTCTCTATGACGACCATAGTAGAATTTTACTTAGAATTATTCTAAGTGAACTTCTCTGTGGCGACCACAGCACTTGATAAATTGACAATTACAATTCCACAGAATTTTTTCTTTTTAACATAAGTAATTTTTTTGATGTTATTATTACATTTTTAACAAATTCTTTTAAACATTTGTAAATTTAAAAGATATTAAAATTGATAAATCACAATTATTTTTCATTACTATACAATTATTATCATTGAATTGATAATACCATATTTTTGTGAAAAATGATTATGCTGTAATTTAGATTAATTTTAATGGACCCCTTTAAATATTAATTATTTAAAGTCCACTGAAATTAATAACTCATAACTTTGATAGAAAAATGGAAATAATTATCATTGAATTGAAAATATTTTAATCTTTCTAATTTAAAGATGTGATGCATTGCTTTATCAACATGAATGTGCCAAAACATATATCTTTATTAGATGCAAGCACATAAATATTTGAATTACGAGAAATAAGTAATGACATGTAAATTCAGATGTCCTCAAAATATTAAAATTTAATAACAAGTGAATTTACTCACGACAAATTGCAGTTTATGACTTCTAATTTATTAATTAGAAAGACTTAATATCCCAAGTTCACTAACCAACTTAGAGAAAGTGTTTTCATTAAGTGCTTTTGTGAAGATGTCTGCAATTTGATCTTCTGTGGGTACAAAATGTAATTCGACAGTGCCATTTGTGACATGCTCTCTAAAAAAGTGAAACCTGATATCAATGTTCTTTGTTCTTGAGTGATGAACTGGGTTGTTTGAGATTGTTATTGCACTTGTATTGTCATAGAGTATTGGAATCTTAGATACCAACAGACCATAATCTCGGAGTTGGTTCCTCATCCATATGATTTGGGCACAACAGCTTCCAACAGCTATGTATTCAGCTTCAGCAGTTGATGTGGATACTGAGTGCTGCTTCTTGCTATGCCAAGATACCAATCTTCTCCCAAGAAACTGAGAGCTTCCCGAGGAAATTTTCCGGTCAATATTACAACCTGCAAAATCTGAATCTGTATAGCCAACTAGGTCAAAACCTGTACCTTTAAGGTACCAAATACCAAGATTTGGAGTTCCCTTAAGATACCTAAATATTCTTTTAACAACTATAAGATGAGATTCTTTTGGGTCAGCTTGAAATCTAGCATATAAGCATATTGAAAACATAATATCTGGCCTACTTGCTGTGAGATAAAGTAATGAACATATCATACCTCTATAACTTGTGATGTCAACTTTCTTACCAGTTTTGTCCTGATCAAGCTTAAAGGATGTTGGCATGGGACTCTTTGTTGGAGTTGAATCTTCCAGATTGTACTTCTTGAGAAGTTCTCTGATATACTTGGATTGACAAATGAATATATCATCTTTTCTTTGACTCACTTGTAATCCAAGAAAGTAATTCAACTCACCCATCATGCTCATTTCATACTTACTCTGCATTAGCTTAGAAAATCTCTTGCAAAGATCATCATTAGTAGAACCAAATATAATATCGTCAACATACACTTGAACTAATATCATATCGGATTTGTGCATTTTATGAAACAGAGTTTTTTCTATAACACCTCTAGTAAAACCATTTTCAAGTAGAAATCCAGAGAGAGTGTAATACCATGTCCTTGGAGCTTTCTTGAGACCATAGAGAGCTTTTAATAGAAAGTATACAAAATCATCCAGATTTGGATCTTCAAAACCTGGAGGTTGTTCCACATACACTTCTTCTTCTAGCTCCCCATTCAGGAATGCACTCTTCACATCCATTTGATAAACTTTGAAATCTGAATGTGCTGCAAATTCTAGAAACATCATGATTGCCTCAAGTCTAGACACTGGTGCATAGGTTTCATCATAATCTATACCATCTTCTTGAGAGTAACCTTTAGCTACCAATCTGGCCTTATTTCTCGTTATAATTCCATCTTCATCTAACTTGTTCCTGAATACCCCTTTAGTGCCTATCACTGACTTGTTCTTTGGTTGGGGTACCAGCTTCCAAACCTTCTGCCTCTCAAACTGATTGAGTTATTCTTGCATAACAATAACCCAATCTGGATCTTCAAGTGCCTCATCCACTTTCTTAGGTTCCATTTCTGAAAGAAACCCTGAAAAATGACATTCATTCGGAGTGGCATGTCTAGTTCTCAATCCTGTGTCAGGATTACCAATGATCAACTCAAAGGGATGGTCTATGTTCCAAACTCTTTGTCGAGGCAGATAAGATCTTGATGTTTTCCCTTATTCAGCATGATGTTGAGTGTGAACTGTAGATCCTCTTCTTGCCCCCCTGAGTTGCTTCCACCATGACTAGATGATTCTGATCTTTTTGTAGTATTTCTTGAAGGTGTTCCTATATTATTATCATAATCATTGATTCCACTATTACCACCACTTGATCCTGAATCAGCATTTCCATGTACTGTAGGTATAGCTCTAGCAATCCTAGGTTCTACTATATCTAAAGGATCATCTGATAGATTTTCAAATTCCAGAGGTTTAGAATCCTTTTCTCTTTGTAGGCTTGCCAACTTGGTGTCTTCGAATGTTACATTAAGGCTTTCAATCAATTTCTGATCAGTAATCATATAAACCCTGTAAGCTTTAGATTCCAGAGAATAGCCAAGAAATATGCCTTCTTCTACTTTAGCATCAAACTTTTCCAGATGCTCATTTCTTTCCTTCAGTACAAAGCATTTAGCACCAAATACATGAAAGTATTTCAGTGTTGGTTTCTTGTCAGCCATTATCTCATAAGGAGTCTTGTCATGATCTTTATTAATCAAGGTACAATTTTGAGTGTAGCACGTTGTGTTGACAGCTTCAGCCCAGAAGTAAGTTGGAAGTCTTGATTCACTTAGCATAGTCCTTGCTGCGTCAACCAAGGTATGATTCTTCCTTTCTACTACTCCATCTTGCTGTAGAGTTCTTGGGGCTGAATATTGTCTCGAAATACCTTTCTCTGTACAAAATCCATTTAAAAATGCATTCTTGAATTCTGTCCCATTGTCTGATCTAATCTTCCTTCCAGGTAATTTCGCTTCCAACTCAATCTTCTTTATATGATCCACTATCAGCTGAGGTGCTTCATCCTTGGATTGCAAAAACAACACCCATGTGTATTTGGAGTAGTCATCAACCATCACTAAAGAATATCTTTTCCTTGATAGTGACAACACATTCACTGGACCAAATAAGTCCATGTAAATTAACTAAAGAGGTTCAGTTATGCTTGTCATTTCCTTGCTTCTGTGTGATGCTTTCTTTCATTTCCCTTTTTCACATTCTTCACAGAGTCCTTCTTGACAGAATTCCATTTGTGGTAGTCCTCTCACTAATTCTCTCTTAACCAGAGATTTCATTGTCTTGAAGTTCAAGTGTGAGAGCTTCTTGTGCCATAGCCAACTTTGTTCTGATGAAGCTTTGCTGTAGAAACATCAAATTACTCCATCACAGTTAGACTTCAAGTCAGCTACGTACAAATTACCTTTCCTCACTCCCTGTAAAGCAAGCTTCTCATCTTTCCTGTGAGTGATCAAACATCTATCTAGCCTGAAATCAATATTATATCCTTTGTCACAAAACTGACTGATGCTCAGTAGATTATGCTTCAATCCTTCCACAAGAGAGATGTTTTCAATGATGACATTGCCAATTTCCAAATTGCCATATCCCTTAGTAAATCCTTTGATGTCATCTCCAAAGGTAACTATAGGGCCTACTTTCTCAACCACACCTGTGAGCAGGGACTTTCTTCCGGTCATGTGCCTAGAACAACCACTATCCAGAATCCACATGATCTTTTCTTTTTTTACCTTACCCTGCAAACACATATTGATTAAGAAGACTTTGGTACCCAAGCTTTCTTGGGTCCTGAAGGTTTAGGAGTAGAAATAGGATCAACAAATGAAACCTTGACAGGCTTAGCTTTCACTTTGACTGACTCCTTCTCAGTGCTAGTCTCATCAGAGTTGTTAGACTTAGAGATAGGAGGTACTACAGTCTTAGCCTGTGTGTGCTCATTACTCATGGTTGTCTTAGTGTTAGTGCAAGTGCTAGCAGTTGCATGAAAAGATTTAAAATATTCAGACATGGTAATAAATGCACATGGAATACATCCAACTACGTCACAGGGCTCATGAAAGCTAAGCATGTTAGGCATGGGAGGCATACTAGAAGTTGCAGCAGATTCTACTTTAACTTTTGTGATTACATGTGTAAGGTGTGCAGCAGAATTGCAATTATTACATAACTTTCTTGATGCAGATGAGGAAGATGCAAAATTAGATTTCTTGTTAATACCTACTTTTCCTCCTATTTTTTTTAGCTTTAACCTTAGCACCCTCACCAATTTTAGAATTAACTATTGGGTCTGGTTTCATAAGTGTGTCAGGTTATTTCCTATTCATCTTATCACCTAGGTCAGCTATGGATTGAGCTTTACTAGCTGGAACCTTAGGAGTCTTAGGGGATTCCTCTACCTTCTCTCTATCTTCAACAATCAATTCCTCATTTATTAGCAAACTTACTTCATCCAAAGGTTCTAAAACAGACTCAGTGAACAATGGAGATACAACATCCTTAATAATATATGGAACCTGTTCTGAAACAAACATGTTTATCTGAGATGTACCGCTATGTTTCTTACTGTTCATCTTAGAATAGTCAAGTCCTATTGAAGTCTTAGATTTAAATCTTTGACTATATATTATCTCCTTCTGAGTCAAAGCTGCATTCGTAAACGCCAGTAACTTCTTTTGTAAGTCAACAATTTGGGTTCTAAGAATGGCTTCTATGTCTGCATTGCACTTAACCTTATTCTCTAGATATTCATTCTTTTGTTTAAGGTCTTCTAGTCCAACTACAAGAAATTCTAGTTCGTCATTTCTAGAGATTAAACTCTTAGATTTAAGAACTAACTTATCATTTTCAAGTTTATATGCAAGCATGCTTGTATGAACATTATACAATTCTAAGGTAAGTTCATGCACATTAGATTTATATTCAGACACAAATATATCTATAGTGGTAAGTTCAGGAACCTGAGATGATTGTGATGATTCCTCTGCAGAGTTTGCCATAAGAGCCAGATTTACATACTCTCCCTCTTCCTCTGAATCAGTATCATCCCAGCTTTTTCCTTCAGCAATGTACGCTCTTCCCTTTTTTTTCACCACATAAGCATTCAGCTTCTATTTCAGCTTCTCATTCTTCCTTTTCAAATCTTCATAAGTTTCCTTCTTTTCATAAGAGTCATTTGCTTTTGCTGCCTTGGGCTTTCTGCAATCAGATGCAAAGTGCCCTAACTTATTGCAGTTGTAACATCTTTTTTTGCTCTTGTCTACCCAACTTGACTTTTAGCCTCCTCTGGAGCTTGACCCTGATGAGTAGCTTCCTTTC
Source organism: Apium graveolens (assembly GCF_009905375.1). Classification (NCBI taxonomy): domain Eukaryota; kingdom Viridiplantae; phylum Streptophyta; class Magnoliopsida; order Apiales; family Apiaceae; genus Apium; species Apium graveolens. The sequence continues at coordinate 157,783,466 of NC_133653.1, forward strand.
TGAAATCTCCCTGATGAACCTCTTGGTTTATAGTTGGGCTTCCTTCTGAATCTAAAATGACTAAATTTTGCAGCCATGTATGCCATAGATTTGTCCTCCAACTATTCAATTTCTTCCTGAGTGTAGAACTCATTTTCATCCTCTAGTTCACCATGAGCAATTTCAGCTACGACAATTTTCTTGATTGTTGAGGAGGGTGCAACCTTGTCTTCTTGAGCTTCAGGTTCACGAACTACAAGTGCAGTGGTTTTTGCAAGTGTCGTACTCTTACTATCAATGGAACCAGGTCCATAGATAATAGCTCTCTGCTCTTGCTCCAGCTCATGTGTTCTTAACTTTCCATAAATTACATGTAGGGACATAGTAATAAAATCTGCTATTTCCCTGATTGATGTGTTCTGTAATAACCCCACAAATTTTGAACTTTTTGTAACCCTTATGAATAGTGATTTTGCTGATTATGCTGAATAAGAAAACTTTTCATACCACACTATGTAGGGGTTCTTTTATTGATCTTCTGAGATATTATTAGTACTCTATGTAGTATATAAGTGTATGTAAAGATCGTAAGAATCCAAATTCGAACACTTTGATTTTTCCCGAAAATCCACCAGATACCGAAAGAATTGAGTATAAGGTAACCGGATAAAAAGGATTTAAATTCAAGGATTATAAGAGAGGATCATAAAAGGCATATAATGTATTGAGAAATGTTAAGGAAACCCAAGTAATAAGATCCCGGGTATGATCCCTCAAACGATAAACGAAAACGAAAGTTAAGTGAACCGTATAGCAGATCAGCGGTCATTAGCCAAGTAATTAGGAGCTAATCAAAGAGGCTAGTGATGATGATGTCATCAAACCAATAAGAAGAGGACAAGCATGGGAAGATGACATAAGAATGATGACCTAAGCATGACCAAAAAGAAAGGAAGGTTGGTTGATTCTAAACCACACAAAAATCACCATGGTTAAAAAGTAATAAATTAAAACAAAAGGCAAAAACAACCAACAAACAAATCACAACTTCAAAAAGCACAAAACACTCCATATTTCAAGAAAAGCTCTCGGCTTTCAAGGAAAAAGAAAGGAAGAAAAACTCAAATCCTAGTTCCAAGCTTTGTTAATTAGTGAGGTAATTATCTAAGGTCCCTTGTACATAGATATGGATATCCTATAAGTTTAAGCTTCAAATTCCTTCACAATCTCTTCCTATAATTCATGGAAGAAGAGGGTGAATAGTGTTTTTCAAGAACTTGAAATTTTGTTCTTGAGTTTTTGTTTAGATTAAGCTTTGGTAAGGACTTTCAAGGGTGATTCCAAACTCCTTAGTTACTTTTACTCACCAAGGAAGGTATAATCTCATACCCTAGCCCTACTTTTGTATATTTAGAGTTTTTGTGTTTGGTATGGTTCATTAGAAGCTTGATTATTGTGTATTTAGAGATGGGTTGGTTTTGTGATTTGTTTGGAGTTGTAAATCTTGTTGAGTTAAAGAACTTAAGTAAGCTTTTACTTCATGTTTGGGAAGTAGTATAAATTGGAAATATTGAGTTGTTGGGGCTGTTGTAGTAGCATATGGAGGAAGTTTGATTGTAACAATGATTGTGGGTTGTTTGTGAATTGAATTGGAGTTGTACGAAATTGGTAATCGTGTAAACATAGTCGTCGTAATGTCCGATTACCCTAGACTGTTTTTGTTCTTAACATTAGGACCCGTGAACTCACTGTTAGGTTTTGACCATTGCCATTATTAGATAGTTCATGTTACGAGCTTCGTTTTGATATGTGGTTCGTTTGAATCCGATGTACGGTTTAGGAGAAACTACCGTTTTAAGTAACGGCGCTTCGCGACCGAACCATTACCCCTCCCCTTACTTTGAAACATTGGTTAAAGACCTTAAATGACTAATTGAAGTATAAAACATTTATGTAAAGTGGATTAGGCAATTGGTAAGGTGCTCATGAAAGAATCGCCTTAAAACTCTTAATGGTTAATTTATTAAAAATGGTGGAGCCGAGGGTACTCGAGCGACTTAAGTGAATCGTTAAGCGCAAAAGCGAACGTTAGGGTCTAATTGGTTGAAGTATAGATTGATAAGCGACTTTGGTTTAATTCCAACTTATATGTTGTTTATAGGTTAGCAGACTCGTTCCAATCCTTTTATCACCCCCAGTCGCTCAGGCAAGTTTTCTACCCGTTATACTATTGTTGTGATGTATATATGTATATGCATTATCTTGTGATAGATGCATGTTGGTTAATTAGCAAATTTTGCGATATATTGAAGCATGCTGATATGGTATATATATGCATGTCTGTTTCGTAATCTGGTTATCTATCTATTGATTTCAATGCTTATAGTTGCATAATACCTATGCTAGAGATAAGCAGTAGTTGTGTATACCCTTAGTATAAGGGACCCAAAGGTGACCATTTTCTAAAAATCGGGAGTCGATGTTCCCTAGTATAACATATATATTTATATATATATATATAAGATATTGTTTTCAAAACTATTAATCAAATAAGGTTTAGTCGATAACTTTATTTTATTTAATGAATATTATTTAAATATTCATTCGAGGACTTATGACTCTGTTTATTCTATTTAATGAATATTATTTGAATATTCATTCGAGGACTTATGAATCCGATTATTTACTAATTAATATTCTTTATTTATTTAAAGAATAATGTGTCGATAATCAAACTTACTTTTGATTATTCAAATAAAGATAGTACTTTCGTATAAGTATATCTTTGGTTATTTAATATTCATTTCAAGTATAAGTTTCAAAACTTCTACTTCGATTATATTTAAAAAGATCATCCTTATGGGAATATTATTTAACTAATAATATTAGGATATTTTCTAATATATCGGGACTGATTTATTTCATTAAATCAACATTACTCCAAACATTCTTAAAAATGTTTTCGAGTCTTCAAAATGATTTTTAAAAGTTAGGGCGAATCCCAAAACCCATTTTTATATTTAAGATCTTCCTTTCGAAGGGGATTTAAATACTCGTTCAAAACCTGAGGGATCCGGCTCTGTGGTGTGTTTTATATTCGCAACAAGGTTGTTGTGTTGACAAAAGAGTTTTTGATTACTTACCCAACACTCGGGAAGTAAAATTCTGGGAACAAGTTAATCCATTAACCGGCATCGCCTGGGAAATATCGGTGAGTTTTCCTTTCCAACTAGATACGACTTCTTAGTGGAGCTGTATCAACAAGTTTCTACTTGGGGAAAGGGAGAACTAGCTTTACATTTCAGGGTCATGGATTTCATCTGAACTAGGAGTGGTGTAAGTGGTCGAGTGGCGCCGGCCCAGCGTTATTATATTGGCCCAAATGGCCTGGAAGTTCCGCTAAGATGGTCCATTCCTTAGGAGTCCAGTGTTCGGTTGACAAGTAAATCCGACAGGTTCTCCTCTACATGTAGAAAATGGTGGGGTTGCACTACTACGACTGATCATCGTAAGTGGTCTTCCTAGCGCGGCAAACTCCCGTAATGAATTCATCATCCAGTTGGATATTTCTGCAACACTACCCGGAGCATTTTGGTCGAAAGGCTACGAATGGGTGGTTGCCGAAGCATTGACATGGTTAAGCAATTATAATGGTGTTTCCATCAAATGAAGTATCTCGTAACTTTATTTCATTCAATAATATTTCAAAGATTGGATCTATTCGAGTCTTAACTTGTGGTCTCATCTATGGGATGAACTTTCGAAACTGTTTATACCTTGAACGGTGGTGGTTCAAGTAGTATTCGGAAAAGATATAAGTATATTGGAGTATCTTGTAACTTCATCTTTTCAACTTATATTCAGTTAATGATTATCTTATGAATGACAAAGATTTTCAGAAAAACGTTGAGACAAGGTTAGATATATGAGATCACCTTGCAACGATATTTTTATACTGTTATAAACTGGAACTCTGTGTATATTATACATGTCAGAGGATTTCAAAGATTGTGAAAAGTATATATGTATATATATACTGAATATTTTGCGACTTGGTCGTGTTAAGATATCAACTTGGTTCATTTCTTCTTGACCAAGACTTTCATGAGTACTATGAGAATGCTCATATATTATTAATTATTATACATATTATTTCGGTGGGCTTGTTGCTCACCCTTGCTTTCTTCTTTCATCACACAACAACAGATAGAAAAGATGAACATGACCAAGCTTCCAATTCGCAAGCGGTTAGGAAATGTTCCGCGGTTTTCTGGAAGAGTTGATGTCGCCGTAGCTGAGGTAGGAACTACCAATAGGATAGGCTTTCAACTATTGATGAACCAGTCTTATGTATATTATGAATTGTAATAATGGCAAAGAATATGTAAATTATTCAGAAACCCTTTTGAGGTGAAATGGTTTACAATTATGGAGTAAAATGACTTGTGTTATTTTTGGTATTCATCTCTAAGACTATAACTTGTGGTGTGTGTGTGTATATTGTGGGGTCACAGAATGCAGCAGTTGGTTGATTGTTAAGGTTAAGTATTATTAAAGGAAATGAAACTTGTGACAACCCGAATCCCCGACCCCGGATTTGGGGGTATTACAGAAATGGTATCAGAGCCAAGCGTTATAAACCTCAGAGATGATATGGCGTTATGATAATAACTTCACTAAGATAATAAGAACTCTTGCGAAGTTCATAGTCGGGCTACCTAATGTAGTACTGACAGTTAAAACCCTTATGGGAACCCTTATAAATACCGTGGTAGTAACATAGTTCGTTATCATATAGGGTAGTGGGGCACCGAACCCTGAGGTTCAGGAGCATCAGCATGAGGATGTTTTATTACATGTTGGAGATCAAATTGTGAATTCGATAGAGTACTCTAGCGAGGGACCGGATGAGATTCATGCTGGGAATGTTGCAGTTGAGGATGTTATCCCAGAAGGGATTGTTGCTGAGGAGGATCTCGTGGAGGGTCCTGACGGGAATAAAGAGAGGACTGATGAGGAATTGATGACCGTAGTCAGGGCGACTACCAGAGCTAGAATGGCCGCGAGGGTGGCACTGGAGGATGAAGAGTTACCAAGGGCACAAAGGATAATGAGGGCAGAAGGAGTGGGGCCTTCCACGACACCAATTATACCAGTATCAGACCCTCTTCCAGAGGTTCCTGTAGACATCCATGAGGTTCCACCAATTCCTGTTCCCTCCCCTATACAGAGCCCAGCACCTACTGAGGAAATGCCACCTTTGTCTCCTGCACCATTGTCACCCGATACCGTGCTTGGTTATCCATTTGGATCTCCTGGGTTTGCACCACCTGCACCCCATGGACTGCTAGATGCTACCACTCAGGCTTCTCTTATCGTCGATTATTATATGACTTTGGGTGGCCTGTCTGAGGCCCGTAATGTTAGGAGTGATCTGTTGGATCGACTTACTGCATCGAGGATTGAGGGCGGGGTACTTCCGGGAGGACTAGCTTATAGCATGGAAAGGATTGAGGCTACCACCCGTGTTATAGCTAGAGTCCATCTTGAGGGTCAGATTGATCCAGCTCTACTTACAACTATCTTAGACCTCATCACCGCTTTAATGGAGCAGGTTAGGGATGTCGTGCGTGCCCGCATTTCTTGATCCATATTAGTGTGCAGAGTTTGAGCAATCTGACAAGGATTTCATGCAGCACCGCTTTTGGAGGATTAGCCTAAGTTATGAATGATTAGTTTTGATGACAATATGATTATCTATGGTAGTACTTTTGGGATAGAAGCGATCAGCTCAAATGATGTAATTCTCTTTAATGTGTTTAGTTGTTGTACCCTCGAAAAAATGGTTAAGTATATATTCGTTAATTTCAGTTCGGATCAGTTTGTTTGTGATAAGTTCATATTGTTAATTGCGCTGTGAACACTTAAGAAAGTGTCATGAAGTTTATAGAACTTGAGAATTCATAATTTGCAGGAAAGATTTAAGCAAAAGTAAGTAAGACAAATATCCAGAGATTCTTAAAATTTTTCCAAGTATTATGCCCCCACGAGGAATAAGATTAGGGGCAAACCTTGAATGTGATAATCAGGGAGGTCGTAATTAAGATATAAGGAACCCAGAATATAATGAAGTGAAAAATGAGGATTTTAAATTAAAAGATGACCCAATTGTGGGAAGTAGGAAGAAATATTTAGACTGAGAAAACAGAAGTCGAGCAAGATAGGAAGAACCAGGATGGTACTCCTATTGGGCAATCCATGGACCTGCCTAAAACAAAACTTATACTTTTACCCCTAACCACCACCTTGAGGAAACAATGTGGTGTGAAATTCTTTCAGGACCTTTAAGTCGCTAAGCTCTCAGAGTTCCAAGAAAATAGCTGACCCAGTCGAGGCAAGAGCCTGGCTAAAGGAAATACAGAAATCATTTGAGATTCTAAATGATTGACGAATCACAAAAGACAGTTTCTGTCACTTACCCTCCTAAGAGAGAGACCACCCGCTGGTGAAAGACCAAGAAAGGCACGGAGCAAGAGGTTATGATAAACTGATTAAAGTTCAGTCAGTTGTTTTCGAGAAAGTAAATCCCACGATTATGGAGATAGTGTAAAAGCTTTAAGAGCGAGAACAAAGGCAGACGAATATGATGAATTACGAATCTAAGATTGTAAAAGTTGTCAAGATTCGTCTAGAGGACAAGAATCCCAGAACGACGTGATGTTTGAAGTCAATGATTAGTGGGTTCGTGAAATGATTGTAAGAGAAAGGAAAAAAAAAGAAACTGAAGTGGAAAGGAATATAAAGGCAATAGAGTTGGAGGAATGATAAGGGAGTTAGATACGAGGAAACCCTAGAGACTCGTAGCAATAGAAATAGAAAAGTATGTAATCATCAGGATGAGAGTGATTCACCATGAATTAAAGCTGATGGATGAATGTAACACCCCCAAATCCGGGGTCGGGGATCCGGGTTGTCACGAGTTTCATTTCCCTTAATAACACTTAATCTTAATAAACAATCAACTACTGCGTATTGTGACCCCACAATATACACACACACACCACAAGTTATAATCTCAGAGATGAATACCAAAAATAACACAAGTCATTTTATTCCACAATTATAACCCATTACACCTCAAAAGGGTTCTGAATAAATTTACATTTCTTTGCCATTATTACAATTCATATAGATACATAAGTCTGGTACATCAGAAGTTGAAAGTCTAGCCTATTGGTAATTTCTACCTCAGCTACAGCGGCATCAACGCTTCCAGAAAACTGCGGAACGTTTCCTAACCGCTTGCGAATTGGAAGCTTGGTCCTGATCATCTTTTCTATCTGTTGTTGTGTGATGAAAGAAGAAAGCAAGGGTGAGCAACAAGCCCACCGAAATAATATGTATAATAATTAACAATATATGAGCATTCTCATAGTACTCATGCAAGTCTTGGTCAAGAAGAAATGAACCAAGCTGATATCTTAACGCGACCAAGTCGTAAAATATTCAGTATATATATACAAATATACTTTTCACAATCTTTGAAATCCTCTGACATGTATAATATACACAGAGTTCCAGTTTATAACTGTATAAAAATATCGTTGCAAGGTGATCTAATATATCTGACCTTGTCTCAACATTTTCCTGAAACCTTTGTCATTCATAAGACAATCATTAACTAGATATAAGTTTAAAAGATGAAGTTACAAGATACTCCAATATACTTATATCTTTTCTGAATACTACTTGAACTACCACCGTTCAATGTATAAATAGTTCATCCCATAGATTAAGCTACAAGACAAAACTTGTATAGAATCAATCTTTAAAATATCATCAAAATAAAATGAAGTTACGAGATACTTCATTTGATGCAAACATCATTTTGAAAACTGTTCCCTGCCAACACTCCACAATCGCCCAACCGTAGCCTTCCTATCGAAGTGCTCTGGGTAGTGTTGCAGAAATATCCAATTGGATGATGAACTCATTACGGGAGTTTTGTCGCGCCAGGAAGACCACTTACGATGATCAGTCGTAGTAGTACAACCCCACCATTTTCTATATGTAGAGGAGAACCTGTCGGATTTACTTGTCAATCGAACACTGGACTCCTAAGGAATGTACCCTCTTAGCGGAACTTCCAGGCCATTTGGGCCAATATAATAAGGCTGGGCCGGTGCCACTCGACCACTTACGCCACTCCTAGTTCAGATGAAATCCATGACTCTGAAACGTAAAGCTCGTCCCCACTTTTCCCAAGTAGAAACTTGTTGATACGGCTCCACCAAGAAGTCGTATCTAGTTGGAAAGGAAAACTCACCGATATTTCCCAGGCGGTGCCTGTTAATGGATTAACTTGTTCTAAGAATTTTACTTCCCGAGTGTTGGGTAAGTAATCAAAAACTCTTTTATCAAAACAGCAACCTTGTTGCGAATATAAAACACACCACAGAGCTGGATCCCTCAAGTTTTGAGCGAGTATTTAAATCCCCTTCGAAAGGAGGATCTTAAATATAAAAATGAGTTTTGGGATCCGCCCTAACCTTTAAAAATTATTTTGAAGACTCGAAAACATTTTTAAGAATGTTTGGAGTAATGCTGATTTAATAAAATAAATCAGTCCCAATATATAAGAAAATATCTGAATATTATTATTTAAATAATATTCCCATAAATAATAATCTTAATAAAAATAATTGAAGTAGAAGTTTTAAAACTCATACATGAAATGAATAATAAATAACAAAAGATATACTTATACGAAAGTACGATCTTTATTTGAATAATCGAAAATAAGTTTGGTTATCGAAACATTATTCCTTAATAAAATAAAAATATTATTTAATAAAATAAGCGGAGTCATAAGTCCTCGAATGAATATTCAAAACAATATTCATTAAATAACATTAGAGGAGTCATAAGTCTTCGAATGAATATTCAAAATAATATTCATTAAGTGAAATAAAGTTATCGAATAAACCTTATTCGAATAATAGTTTTAAAAACTATTTATATATATATAAATATATATATATATATATATATATAATATACTCGGGAACATCGTCTCCCGGTTTAGAAAATATGTTCACCTTTGGGTCCCCTATACTAAGGGTATACGCAATTACTGCTTATCTCTAGCATAGGTATTATGCAACTTATAAGCAATTGAATCAACAATTAGATATCAAGATTATGAAACAGACATGCATATATACCATATTAGCATGCTCCAATATATCGCAAAATTTGCTAATAACAATCATGCACTTATCACAAGATAATGCATATACATATATTTACATCACAACAACAGTATCACGGGTAGAAAACTTGCATGAGTGTTCCCGGATAGACTTAAGCTTAGAGTGGGTTCGATAACCTATGAACAACAACATAAGTCAGAATTAAACCCCGGTCGCTTAAGAAACAAGACTTTAACCAATTAGACCCCTTATGTTCGCTTTCGCGCTTAACGATTCACTTAAGTCGCTCGAGTAACCTCGGCTCCACCATTTTTAATAAATTAACCATTAAGAGTTTTAAGGCGATTCTTTCGTGAGTACCCTACCAATCGTCTAACCCACTTTACATATTTTTTTCATAATCCAATTAGTCATTTAAGGGCCTTAACCAATGTTTCAAAGTAAGGCGAGGGGTAATGGTTCGTTCGCGAAATGCCGTTACTTAAAACGTCGTTTCTCATCGCTCGTAACTCGGATTTAGGCGAACGACATATCAAAACGAAGCTCGTAACATGAACTATCTAAACATGGAAAAGGTTAAAATCTTACAGTGAGTACACGGGTCTTAAACTTCAGAACAGTTTAGGAAAATCGGGCATTATGACGGTTATGTTTACGCGATTTCCAATTTAATTATCACTCTAAATTCTCATCAATTCACTCACAACCACCAACACAACAATATTCAACCATCATACTACAAACTCAGTCCCCAACTCCAAATTTTACCAATTTATCCAGCCAATCAAAGACGCAATATTCAAAACCAATACAAATCCACCAAAACTACTTATAATCAAAGATCAAGCCTTAATACTAACAATGCTTCAATAAAACTTAATGGAAACATAAAATCAAAGCTAGGGTTTGAAGTTTATACCTTCCTTGGTAGGTGTTAAGTTGCTAGGAAGCCTTAGGGAGCCTTAATCTAACCTCCTACAAGCTTGATCTTTCCAAAGAAATCAAGAACACAAAGTTAGGTTTTGAAGTTTCTAAAAGTCCGATTGAAAGAACTGTAAAAATGAGGGTCTTACTATGCTTATTTGGAAGAGACTTTGAAGGAGAACACAAGAGTTGTAGGCCATCTCAATACCGTTCCAACGAGCTATAGAACACATCATTTGAGTGAGTATTGAAGGAGATATGGCAATTTGAAGTTGCTGCTCTGGTTTTGGCCGAGAGCAAGCTTTCAAGGGGGAGAAAGTGAAATGCTTCTTGTTTTGCCCTTTGACTAATTGTGTGGTGAATTACTTAGTTGCTTCTCTTTTATTTTAATTAACCATATTTAGAATTTACCATGGTTAAAAACACTTGGCTAATATTCCACCAATTCAAAATATCTACTAGGTCATGCTTAGGTCATCTTGATTATGTCATCCTTTTACACTTGTTTTCTTCTTATTGGTATGATGACATCATCACCCACTAATTTCTTTGATTAACCCCTAATTACTTGGCTAATGACCGTTGATCTGTTATACGGTTCGCTTAACTTTCATTCTCGTTTATCGTTTGAGGGATCATACCCGGGATCTTATTACTTGGGTTCCCTTAACCTTTCTCAATACATTATATTCCTTTTATGATCCTCTCTTATAATCCTTCAATTTAAATCCTTTTAATCATGTTACCTTATACTCAATTCTTTCGGTATCTGGTGGATTTTCGGGAAAAATCAAAGTGTTCGGATTTGGATTCTGACGATCTTTACATACACGTATTTACTTTATGGAATACTAATACGATCTTAGAATTTCCATAACAGTACTCCTGTATAGCGTGGTCTGATAATTTTCCTTAATCAGCATCATCAGCAAATGTTACTATTCATCCGTGTTTCAAAAATTCCAAAAATTGGGGTTATTACAATGAAGGCATGAAAGATACATATATTTTATCCCCTTTATGTTGGGAGGATACGAGGAAACCTTGAGATAGTCCGAAGGATAAACAAGGAGACACGGATAGACTGAGGAGACAAGAAAGTAAGAAATTAGGAAAATTTGATGAAGGAAGTGACCTTCAAAAATGTGAAGTGAAAGACCAGTGGCTTGATACCCATAAAGGGAGACGCCAGGTATGCAAGATATCCCAACATTGAGATGACTGTTGAGATAAACAACAAAAGTAAATAAGGATTTATTAAGAAGAAGTTCACGTTGAACACGACCAATATCTTCTAGAACATCCCTGTTATCATTACTAAATCAGGCAAGAAAAGCGGATAACCGTTGTTATCTTTTGGAGGCCATATTGATTGACCTCATTTTAAATACAGATGTTATTGTGAAATTAGGCATATACTATCGAGATGGGAATGATTGAATAAGACACCCTTATCAGGGATACATGACTTGATTTATCTATGGAAGGATGCAAGTACCTTTTTAAAAAAAAGGGTGGAATTAAGGATGGAACCTCGATAACTTGAGATGAATCCTAGGGGAATACATAAAGGTTGGCATTCCACCCTTAATAGGGACAGCATGAGTTTTGACAGTATGAATTGGAAAGGATCAAGGTAGCAACAACCTTTAAAGATCAGTAGAGAAAATTTTTAGAAGTACATAGACAATGGTTCTAGTATTAGTAAATGGTATTTTGATATGCCCTGTATCTAGGGAATACAGGAGGAACGATTCAAGAATAACCTTAGAGGTTTTACTAGGAGAAAGGTAATATTCAAAATTCTCAAGAATAGAAATTTTGATAAAGGAAATATGACGTAATAAAAATAATGCCAAGTGGGGCACATGTTAAACCATGAGAAAGTATAGATTGAACCCAACGAAGGTCAAGAATGGTGAAAACAAGAAGGACCCAAGATAAGAGACGTCCTAAGTATGATCGAGAGTCAGTCGTGATAATGGTTAACCTCTAAAGACTGAGGCAATAACTTATGGAAAAATGGTGGTATTTTTTTTTACTCATCAGATTTTAAGGAAAACATCTTCACACAAGCAGTGATTGGAAATGAGGTAGAAAATTTAGTTGGAGATCGTTCAAACGACATTGATTGTAAGGAAATTTTACTATCAGAAAAGACCAATGAGGTGGCCGACACTTTAAGTGTAAGAGAGCAATTATAGGCGCTCGTGCCAGAGGAATACAGTGATGATGGTTGAAGCCGTAAAGGTTGTATTATGGTTTGGAAGATTGACATTCCTTCTGATGACTGTGCAATACCCAACCGTAATAGTAGTTTGGTAAAGGTTTAATTCGTATAATCGCCATGAGCGGGCTATCTATCTTAGAAGGTACTATCTTGAGATAAGCCAAGACCATGTTACAAAATGACTAAATGAACCTTTGAGATGCATGTCTCCCAATAAAGACATATGATTAAGAATGGTATTAACCTGCTATCGTGGCCTTCATTGAAACTCTTCTGTAATTTTATCTGCTTCATGTCATATGTACGTCAAGTTCAGGAGTGTTCTTCATGAATCATGAACGGTGATCATGTTACCTCCTTAGAAGAATTCGATACGAGATGTATGGACTCCGTATGGTTAGCTATTAAGACTTCATGGAAAATGAATGACTACAGTAGGTCAACGGTGGATCCTAGTAGTGCAGGAATGATTCTGCGGGTAATGAGCCGATTAATTACCACCGTGAGAGTTGTATTGGAATGGATGTTGAGATTAAGTACCACTAATCGGGTTGTGGTGATGTATAAGTTATCATTGATAGACTAATTAAGTCGATTATCTACCTATTGAATACTTATTCCTTCTTATCAATAGAGAGTCGTATTACTATACGAGGAAGGTTGCAGTGCAAGCATAGAATTCTAGTAAAGGTGATGTCTAGAATGAAATCCCAGATTCGATTTTCGATGTCGAGGGAGTTTCAAAGGTGATTGTCTGTAATCTCGAGCAAGAGCATGGGTCCATAGAATGATGGATGGAATAGTAAATATTTAAGCATGTGAAATGCGATGCTATTATACTTGATGTGGATTTATATACATATATGTTTTGTTCTCCTATGTTAAACCTCTATAGTTCAGAGGTAGATTCCAAGCCAGATATTTTATGGCAGTATATTTTATATATATACAATTCTCTTCCGTTCGTTCTTTTCTCTTCTTTTCATTTCATGTAAGCTGAGAAGAACAACCCTTCCAGAAGGGGAGGTATTGCCGAATGACTATCTATATGTATGATAGAAGCCTAGTAGGATACCACATGTTGTTTAATTGTTTGTCAAGTACTAAAGGTTGGCCACCTTCTGTACTAACTATGCGATATAACAAGTGTTCATGATCATAGTGATCTCTCAATAAATTCTTTTACTTTTATATGATTGATCATCTTTGGAAAATAGAAACAGCTGAAAAAGGAGTAGTAAAGTTATGGTGGTATTCAGAATGGAAACACGTTCGTGATACTAAGTTTGACGTGGTTATTAAAAGGCTATAGAACGCTAATGAGCAAAAGTGTAACCAATATAGTATTATGTACGGAGGATAGTAATGACTACGAACTGGAAAAGAATGGGTATTGAGAAGCAAAAGCTATACTGCTAGAAGCTAAGATTAGAGTCTGTGCAATAGACTTGAAAGAATTTGAAATGGTCAATTAACACGGATTGAGTTTTCTTACGACAATAGATCATATGTCATTATCGAGATGTCACCTTATAAGATCCTTGAAGGAAGACAATGTCCATCTCCCTTATGATATGATGATGTTGCAGAGCGCAAGATGCTTAGACCAGCAGTGGTCCAAAGGACCAAGGATATAATAGATTTAATCAGAGGACGACTGGTAGTAGCCCAAGATGGACACACGAAGTATGTGGATTTGACACGAAATGACAAAGAGTAGGAAGTAGGGAACTTAGTGTTGTTATATTTATTTCCTTGGAAATGATGGATGAGGTTCAGTTAGAAAGGAAAGCTAAGCCCACGATTTGTTAGACCCTTGAATATATTAAGACATATTGGGAAGTTATCAAACGAACTAGCCCTACCCACGAACCTGCAACAAGTTTGTAATGAGTTCCACGTATCAATGTTAAGGAAGTGTAATCTGGATGCCAGACAAATAGGGGCATATGAGCGCATAGACATGCAACCAGACGTAACCTATATGAAGCAACCGGGAAGGGTTATAGATCGAAAAGGAACTAGTGCTTAGGAGAAGTGTTATCAAACTAGGCAGAGTTTGGTGGTAAAACCATAATGTGGGAAAATTGACTTGAGAGTTAGAAGGCGCAATGCTAGAAAAGTACCCCCATTTGTTTTTCTATCTGATTCCGGGACGGAATCCTTTTAAGGAGGGGAGAGTGTAATAACCCCAAAATTTTTGAACTTTTTGTAACCCTTATGAATAGTGATTTTGCTGATTATGCTGAATAAGAAAACTTTTCATACCACACTATGTAGGGGTTCTTTTATTGATCTTCTGAGATATTATTAGTACTCTATGTGGTATATAAGTGTATGTAAAGATCGTCAGAATCCAAATTCGAAAACTTTGATTTTTCCCAAAAATCCACCAGATACCGAAAGAATTGAGTATAAGGTAACAGGATAAAAAGGATTTAAATTCAAGGATTATAATAGAGGATCATAAAAGGAATATAATGTATTAAGAAAGGTTAAGGAAACCCAAGTAATAAGATCCCGGGTATGATCCCTCAAACGATAAACGAAAATGAAAGTTAAGCGAACCGTATAGCAGATCAGCGGTCATTAGCCAAGTAATTAGGAGCTAATCAAAGAGGTTAGTGATGATGATGTCATCAAACCAATAAGAAGAGGACAAGCATGGGAAGATGACATAAGAATGAAGACCTAAGCATGACCAAAAAGGAAGGAAGGTTGGTTGATTTTAAACCACACAAAAATCACCATGGTTAAAAAGTAATAAATTAAAACAAAAGGCAAAAACAACCAACAAACAAATCACAACTTCAAAAAGCACAAAACACTCCATATTTCAAGAAAAGTCTCGGCTTTCAAGGAAAAAGAACGGAAGAAAAACTCAAATCCTAGTTCCAAGCTTTGTTAATTAGTGAGGTAATTATCTAAGGTCCCTTGTACATAGATATGGATATCCTATAAGTTTAAGCTTCAAATTCCTTCACAATCTCTTCCTATAATTCATGGAAGAAGAGGGTGAATAGTGTTTTTCAAGAACTTGAAATTTTATTCTTGAGTTTTTGTTTAGATTAAGCTTTGGTAAGGACTTTCAAAGGTGATTCCAAGCTCCTTAGTTACTTTTACTCAACAAGGAAGATATAATCTCATACCCTAGCCCTAATTTTGTATATTTAGAGTTTTTGTGTTTGGTATGGTTCATGAGAAGCTTGATTATTGTGTATTTAGAGATGGGTTGGTTTTGTGATGTGTTTGGAGTTGTAAATCTTGTTGATTAGTTAAAGAACTTAAGTAAGCTTTTAGTTCATGTTTGGGAAGTAGTATAAATTGGAAATATTGAGTTGTTGGGGCTGTTGTATTAGTATATGGAGGAAGTTTGATTGTAACAATGATTGTGGGTTGTTTGTGAATTGAATTGGAGTTGTACGAAATTGGTAATCGCGTAAACATAGTCGTCGTAATGTCCGATTACCCTAGACTGTTTTTGTTCTTAACATTAGGACCCGTGAACTCACTGTTAGTTTTTGACCATTGCCATGATTAGATAGTTCATGTTACGAGCTTCGTTTTAATATGTGGTTCGTTTGAATCCGATGTACGGTTTAGGAGAAACGACCGTTTTAAGTAACGGCGCTTCGCGACCAAACCATTACCCCTCCCCTTACTTTGAAACATTGGTTAAAGACCTTAAATGACTAATTGAAGTATGAAACATTTATGTAAAGTGGATTAGGCAGTTGGTAAGGTGCTCGCGAAAGAATCGCCTTAAAACTCTTAATGGTTAATTTATTAAAAATGGTGGAGCTGAGGGTACTCGAGCGACTTAAGTGAATCGTTAAGCGCAAAAGCGAACGTTAGGGTCTAATTGGTTAAAGTATAGATTCATAAGCGACTTTGGTTTAATTCCAACTTATATGTTGATTATAGGTTACCAGACTCGTCCCAAGCCTTTTATCACCCCCCGTTATACTGTTGTTGTGATGTATATATGTAATGCATTATCTTGTGATAGATGCATGTTGGTTAATTCGCAATTTTTGTGATATATTGAAGCATGCTGATATGGTATTTATGCATGTCTGTTTTATAATCTGGTTATCTATCTGTTGATTTCAATGCTTATAGTTGCATAATACCTATGCTAGAGATAAGCAGTAGTTGCGTATACCCTTAGTATAAGGGACCCAAGGTGAACATTTTCTAAAAACCGGGAGTCGATGTTCCCGAGTATAACATATATATTTATATATATATAAGATATAGTTTTCAAAACTATTAATCGAATAAGGTTTAGTCGATAACTTTATTTTATTTAATGAATATTATTTAAATATTCATTCGAGGACTTATGACTCTGTTTATTCTATTTAATGAATATTATTTGAATATTCATTCGAGGACTTATGACTCCGATTATTTACTAATTAATATTCTTTATTTTATTAAAGAATAATGTGTCGATAATCAAACTTACTTTTGATTATTCAAATAAAGATAGTACTTTCGTATAAGTATATCTTTGGTTATTTAATATTCATTTCAAGTATAAATTTTAAAACTTCTACTTCGATTATATTTAAAAAGATCATCATTATGGGAATATTATTTAATTAATAATATTTAGATATTTTCTAATATACCGGGACTGATTTATTTCATTAAATCAGCATTACTCCAAACATTCTTAAAAATGTTTTCGAGTCTTCAAAATGATTTTTAAAAGTTAGGGCGGATCCCAAAACCCATTTTTATATTTAAGATCTTCCTTTCGAAGGGGATTTAAATACTCGTTCAAAACCTGAGGGATCCGGCTCTGTGGTGTGTTTTATATTCGCAACAAGGTTACTGTGTTGACAGAAGAGTTTTTGATTACTTACCCAACACTCAGGAAGTAAAATTCTGGGAACAAGTTAATCCATTAACAGGCATCGCCTGGGAAATATCGGTGAGTTTTCCTTTCCAACTAGATACGACTTCTTAGTGGAGCCGTATCAACAAGTTTCTACTTCGGGAAAGGGAGAACGAGCTTTACGTTTTAGGGTCATGGATTTCATCTGAACTAGGAGTGGCGTATGCGGTCGAGTGGCACCGGGCCAGCCTTATTATATTGGCCCAAATGGCCTGGAAGTTCCGCTAAGACGGTCCATTCCTTAGCAGTCCAGTGTTCGGTTGACAAGTAAATCCGACAGGTTCTCCTCTACATGTAGAAAATGGTGGGGTTGCACTACTACGACTGATAATCGTAAGTGGTCTCCCTGGCGCAGAAAACTCCCGTAATGAGGTCATCATCCAGTTGGATATTTCTACAACACTACCCGGAACATTTCGGTCGAAAGGCTACGAATGGGTGGTTGCCGAAGCATTGACATGGTTAAGCAATTATAATGGTGTTTCCATCAAATGAAGTATCTCGTAACCTCATTTCATTCAATAATATTTCAAAGATTGGATCTATTCGAGTCTTAACTTGTGGTCTCATCTATGGGATGAACTTTCGAAACTGTTTATACCTTGAACTATAGTGGTTCAAGTAGTATTCGGAAAAGATATAAGTATATTGGAGTATCTTGTAACTTCATCTTTTCAACATATATCCAGTTAATGATTATCTTATGAATGACAAACATTTTCAGAAAAATGTTGAGACAAGGTTAGATATATGAGATCACCTTGCAATGATATTTTTATACAGTTATAAACTGGAACTCTGTGTATATTATACATGTCAGAGGATTTCAAAGATTGTGAAAAGTATATATGTATATATATACTGAATATTTTGCGACTTGGTCACGTTAAGATATCAACTTGGTTCATTTCTTCTTGACCAAGACTTTCATGAGTACTATGAGAATGATCATATATTGTTAATTATTATACATATTATTTCGGTGGGCTTGTTGCTCACCATTGCTTTCTTCTTTCATCACACAACAACAGATAGAAAAGATGAACAGGACCAAGCTTCCAATTCGCAAGCGGTTAGGAAATGTTCCGCAGTTTTCTGGAAGCGTTGATGCCGCCGTAGCTGAGGTAGGAACTATCAATAGGCTAGGCTTTCAACTATTGATGAACCAGTCTTATGTATATTATGAATTGTAATAATGGCAAAGAATATGTAAATTATTCAGAAACCCTTTTGAGGGGAAATGGTTTACAATTATGGAGTAAAATGACTTGTGTTATTTTTGGTATTCATCTCTGAGACTATAACTTGTGGTGTGTGTGTGTATATTATGGGGTCACAGAACGCAACAGTTGGTTGATTGTTAAGGTTAAGTATTATTAAAGGAAATGGAACTTGTGACAACCTGAATCCCCGACCCCGAATTTGGGGGTGTTACATGTTCTTTTGTTCAAGGTGAACTAGGAGCGTCAGAATAAACTTTCTGTTAGACTTTCGTATAGGGTAAACTTTCCCTTGCAGCTTTAATTCACTTAACAGTCTGGTATATCTCTCAAACAGTGAACACAGTGCTTCTCCGGGTTGAAGTTTGAATGCCTCATACCGAGTCGTCAGAATATCCATCCTCTTTTCTTTGACTTCTTCTGTACCTTCCATTAAAAGCTCAATGGTATCCCACATATCCTTTGTACTATTATACCCTAGAAGTTGATGACTCATATCATTATTGGTCGATTCCAAAATTATGAGTTGAAGGCTTGTGTCCAAATTTATCAACTCCTTGTCAGTCTCCGTATATTTAGACGGATCCCTGGGAGTAGATGAGGAAGGAATTCTCACACCAGCTGTGGTTGTGGATTCAGCAACTACTTCCATCAGAACATAAGGGCCATTCAGTAATATCCCAATGTAAAGTGGATTCGAAGCTTTCATAAACAACATCATCTTATTCTTCCATAGGTTATAATTATCTCTATCGAATGGGGGAACCATTATACTTCCAATTCTTTGGTTGTTCATCATCTTGGTGGAATTAAATTATTTAAAATTCAAAAATTTCAAGAAATGAGAATTTTTGAAAATTATAAAATTCAAGAAATTTTCAAGAACTTGTTTCTTTCTCCAGATCTTTATTTGTATGTCAATCAACAAGCTCTGATACCAATTGTTAGTCCCAAAGTATCGTAGAAGGGGGGTTGAATACGATACCTGCAATCTTTTTTGATTCATTTACAAGTTCTTCGTTATAAGAGCGGAATCAAAATAGACACAAAATAATTCGAGGAATATATTTTTTTATTAATAGAATCCTTGAGGTTGCTACAATCTAATGAATGAATTGCTTAGCTACAATAAATTCAGCAACATAACACTATGTTTACAAGTTTAATAAATGAAGTGCTTTAATGGAGCTCCCGTAAACACTCTGTTGAAAGCTGAAGAAGATAACTAAAATGAATTATATTCATTTTGCTGTATTTGTAGACTTTCAATCCTTTGGACAGGTGGCACATCTGTGTCCACAAATATCCTTGAACTGCTGCTGTATTTGTTCCACTGCAAAATCACTCAATTGTTCTATGGCGACTGGAGAGCATCCTTGACTTCTTTTCTATGGTGACCAGTGTATTTCCCTTGTACAAGGGCTCTATAGCGACCACAGAGTTCTCCATGTACAAGGGCTCTATGACGACTAGAGTTCCCTGTACAAGGGCTCTATGGCAACTAGAGTTCCTTAATGAGAAACTCTATGGTGATTAAGGAGTTCCTTAGGGGGAAGCTCTATGGAGACCACAGAGTTCCTTAGTGGGAAGCTCTATGGCGACCATGGAGTTCCTTAGTGGGAAGCTCTATGGCGACCATGGATGCTGTTTCTTCCAACTCTCCAGTGGCGACCACAGGGGCTTCCTTGTACCCTTGACAACTTCTATAGCGACTAGGGAAGAGTTTTCTTCCTTAGAATATTTTTGCTTTTGTTTTGCCATTCTTCACTGTATCAACATTTTCTTCTGTAACTGAACCAAAATCCCTTCTTGAATACTGATGTTTGGTGCACTGGTCTGGTTCAAAAACAACTAGCATTGAGAGAACCTAATTCAATTTGTCTTGAGTTTCTAAGCTGATGCAGATTGGTGAAAATCCATTGCTTCTTTCACTGAACCCTAATCTTTAATACTTTAAATTAAACTATGTAACTAATACTTGAAGTCCTTTGATGTCTTATTCTTCATGGAGGCTTGAACATGTTAATGAACTTCATCCCATGACCTGATTGTGGACTTAATGAGTCATTTGTATCTTTTGATTCTTTGTATGTATCATGTATTCATCTTTAGGATTCTTGTGCTTCACAGTTTAATATAGTTTATCTGTTTCTGTTTTCATGTTGAGTTATAATTCCTCGATTACATGTTACATTATATTATGCTTTACAAGTTTCCCTTAATTTATGGCTACAATTTCAGTAGACATAAATTGGGGGAGATTGTTAGGAATATGTTGTGCACTTGATGATAACTTAAACAAAACACTAAGTAGATTTTAGTTAAGTGATTTTGTAACTTTCAACGAATGATCATTTCAACAACCGTTGAAAGAGTAGCTTATGTATTAATAAGATTAGTAGCATATTTCTGCAACTTAAATGGATTAGTGAACTAGATGTTGTAGAATGTTTAAGTCATGTTGACTACTAGATTGATATGCAAGATAGGATGGTTAATTGTAATTATTAAATGCCTTGTAATCTTGTATAATTGAAATAGATTTAACTGCCAAGAAGACAGTCTCAACGGATGATTCACAAAGCTTCAATGGATGATCAACATAATGAGTCATTTTAATATCACCTTTATTGACATGATCACGTAAAAATTGATGTCTCACATCTATATGTTTGGATCTTGAATATAATACGAGATTTTTTCTAAGATCAATAGTACTCGTATTATCACATAAGATTGAGATCACATCAAATTTTATATTATAGTCAGCTAGTGTTTACTTCATCCACAGTATTTGAGCACAGCACTTTGCAGATGCTATATACTCAGCCTCGGTTGTTGAGATGGATACGGAATTTTGTTTCTTTGAAAACCAAGAAACTAAACATCCACCCAGAAACTGACACGTACCAGTAGTACTCTTTCTATCGACCAAATACCCGACGTAGTCCGAGTCAGAAAAACATACTAAGTCAGACGGTATTCATTTTGGATACCGAAGACCAAAATTACTGGTTCCTTTAAGATATCTCAATATCCTTTTTACCACAGATAAATGAGATTCTTTTGGTGATACTTGAAACCTAGCACACTTACAAACACTATATTGAATATCCAGATGACTTGTAGTTATATAGAGCAAGCTACCGATCATTCCTCGATATTTCTTTGTGTCTACGGGAATTCCTTTTGGATCTTCCGTTAATTTAACAGATGTAGACATAGGAGTAGAAATGGGTTTGGAATTATCCATTTCGAATTTTTTCAACATCTCTTTACAATACTTGGATTGAGAGATATGGATGCCTTCATCAGATTGCCATATTTGCAATCCCAAAAAGAAGTTTAATTCTCCCATCATTCTCAACTCGAATTCTTTACTCATATTTTCAGAGAATTCTTTACATAGTGCATCATTTGTTGAACCAAATATGATGTCATCTACGTATATTTGTACGAGCAATATATCAGCTTTATCTTGCCTCGTAAATAAGGTTTTATCAACCGTTCCCATTTTAAATTTATTGTCTGGTAGGAACTTGTTCTACCTTTCATACCATTCTCTTGGGGCTTGTTTTAAGACATTTAGAGCTTTATATAATTTATAGACATAGTCGGGATGTGCTGCATTTTCAAACTCGGGAAGTTGTTTCACATATACTTCCTTTTCCAAAATCCCGTTTAAAAAATGTAGATTTCACATCCATTTGATAGAATTTGAATTTTTTATGACAAGCATAAGCCAATAGCATTCGAATTGATTTAATTCTTGCTACTGGTGCATATGTTTCATCAAAGTCTATACCTTCCATTTGGGTATATCCTTGTGCAACTAATCTTGCTTTATTTCGAACTACCGTTCCATTTTCGTCTAATTTATTTCGAAATACCCATTTTGTACCAATTATGGACGTATCATGAGGCTTAGGGACAATTTCCCACACTTTACTACGAGTAAATTGGAGTAATTCATCTTGTATAGCAGAAATCCAATCCTCGTCTAATAAAGCCTCTTTCGCGGTCTTAAGTTCTATTTGAGATAAAAAACTAAGATGTTTCACAACGTTTTGAACTTGTGAAGACGTTTGAACTCCCTTCCTTAAGTCTCCAAGCATATTATCTAGTGGATGACTTTTTATAGTGGGAATTACTTTAGAAAGTTCATCTTCCTTTTCGTCCAATTCTAATGAATTTTTATGTACGGGAGTCCCGAGATCCATATTTTTGAATTGTCGAATAACCTTTTCAATATCATCTTGTTCAACATTTTCTTGGTCAACAAGATCTTTATATTTTGTCGGTGGTTTACTTTCATCAAAAGCGACATTAATAGATTTTTCCACCAGAAGCGATTTGAGGTTAAACACTCGGTAAGCTTTACTATTGTTCGAGTATCCAAGAAATATACCTTCGTCTGAGTTAGGATCAAACTTTGTAAGGTAATATTTTGAATTTAATATGAAGCACTTGCTTCCGAATACTCGAAAGTAGCTTAGTTTCGGAGTTTTGCCAAAATATAGCTCGTAAGGTATCTTTTGTTTTATAGGTCGTAGCAAAACTTGATTAAGAATATGGAAAGCGGTTGACATAGCCTCGGCCCAAGAATAATTAGGTCGACGATATTCATTTAGCATTGTGCTAGCCATTTCTTGGAGTGTTCTATTTTTCCGTTAAACTACTCCGTTAGATTGAGGAGTGTATGGAGCGGAAAAATTATGTGTGATTCCATGTTCATCACAAAAGTTGGTGAAACTAGAATTCTCAAATCCTTTACCATGATCAGTCCTTAGATATACTATTATTTTATTTTGTTGATTTTGAATCCTTTTACATGAAGATGAGAAGGATTCAAAAGCATCACTTTTGGCTTTGAGAAATTCAGTCCATGTAAATCGTGAATAATCATCCACAACTACCAACATTTATGAACAACCTCCGAGACTTTGTATAAGAACTAGACCGATAAGATCCATATGTAGTAGCTCGAGAGGTCTCGAGGTAGATACCATAAACTTTGCTTTATGAGATGCTCGAATTTGTTTACCAACTTCGCAAGCTTCACAAGTATGATATTTATGATAGTTTAGTTTTGGTATACCTCGGACATGGTCTTTAGTTGATGTATTCTTTATCAACTTCATGTTGGCATGTCCTAATCTTCGATGCCACAGCCATGGATCATGTAGAAAATTACCTTGTAATCATTGTCACATAATTGACTAAAGATTGTACTTTAACCCGGTGACCAATTGAACGTCGAAAATTTTAACTTTCCTATCTCCGAGATCTCTGATTCTGACAATGTTTCCTTTGCTACTATCACCAAATATTACGCTCCCCGTGGTAACCTTTTTTAATGTTGTTCAAGAGTGACTTGTTACCGGTCATATGTCTTGAACATCCACTATCAAGGTACCATATGTCTTGTTTCGCGGCCTAACAAACCTACAAACATGATTAGTTAAATTTATAGGTACCCCTTTGTCTTAAGGGTCCCGGAGTTAGTACATCATATATGAAATTTGATTTTTAATGAAAGAATCTAGGCATGGTATAATTATCATTAGGCACATAAATATTTCTAGATGCATAAGGCCTAGTTTGAGATTGATAATACCTAGAGCTATCATAAAATATTGATGGAGCATGATAAACATTATATCTATCATTAGCATGGTAAGTAGCATAAGCATTTCTATTAAGAGGTTGTTGCCTTCTAAATGCATTACCAATTTACGTGATATTGTGTGTTTCTATTTTGAAACATAGTAGGTTGATGAGACCATTGTTGCCTTGAATTTTTATATTCTAAATTTTTGTAAGGCACATGTTTATCATTTTTCTTGTATGATTCCTTGCGAATCCATACATGCTTCCCCTTAATTTCACCATTCTTGAATTTGCGATATTGAATGGTATGTCCCATTTTATTGCAATAAGAACATTTATATGATGGTGATTCGGGTGAAGTCTTTATTAGTGATACAAATCTCTGAGTATTTCCTTTAGGAGGAGAATTCTTATTATATTCCAAACCTACATGATTATATGAGGTTTTTATATGCACCATTTGATCCAACATCTTATTGCCTTTTGTAAATCTTTGAATGACTTCTTCAAGATTTTCATTTTCTTTCTTTAAGGCATCAATCTTGATGTTAGATTCTTTCTTGATCCTTAACTTGAGGTATGAGTTTATGATTTTCTTTTTTTAACCTTAAAGCTTCACTTTTAAGCTTATTGGTTTCAAATAGCTCTTTTTCTTTATCAAGATTTTCTTTATAAGATGTTTCTTTATCTTGAACATTTGATTCATTTAGAATCTTTAAGTTCAATAGTGTGGCGCCCCAAAATCCGGGGTCAGGAATCTCGAAGGCCACGCCATCTAAACTATCACAACCACACAACTCACACTACAATATATAAATACTCACGCTTCACAACCCCACACTTATCACACACACACACACACACTTACATGTTATTGTCTTAGAAACGAACCATTCATAACTAGAGTAGTTTCAACCATCAAGTGATAATTATTACAACCCAAAAGTGATTTAGTCTTACCGGGGAGTAACCTTTAAGTAAGGTTAGTCCTCCGGCCAAATATATGTTTCTTGTTTATTACCTTACATAAGCCATACTTATAAATAAGCCGAACTAAAAACAACTGAAAACTAATCCAGCTTATTCGGACTACCTGTGGTACATCACCAAACAATCTACGGAACAGCTGGCCATTTCCTACCCGTTTCCTGGCTATGGTTCTCATGGAAGGCATCTTGATTCACTGTTGCGTTGTGTCAATTTAAGAAAACAAGTGTGAGCTATAATGCCCAGCATAATAATGTACAATATGAAAATGACTGTATGATAACTTATGTAAAACATCATATATGATAATTATGTTTTATTCGAAAATAGTTTTCCTTGGTGATACACACCTTCTTATGAAAACAATTCTTTTAAGGGATTTTAATATCCTACGAATACCTTAATAGTAATCCCAGCACCTAGGCTTGGGTTACGATATTGTATCACAATTCCAATTGGAAGAATTAGGACATTCGTTGGAGCCACCACATACGATGATCAGTCGTACTGCGATAAAAGCAACCTTTTCTACTAGTAGAAGGACGACACCTTCGTATCCCGGTTATCACCCTTGCCGCATACGGGCTATGTTTCCTCATTTCGGGTATACACACACTTCGCAGGTCCTTAGGTACATATTATACCGTCTCCTACGGTACCAGTAGTCTATCCAATACACGAAGTACTTGGATCCTACCCCTCCCTTGTTCATTAGGAAATCCTATCATATCTCGAGAACTTGAACCACATCGAAGTTCCCCCCAAGCGTTTTGCTTGTTGATAGGCATAGCTTTACTTTATATATATATACGTACTTCCGAAGATTTCGGAGGAAGTACTAGGGATGTGAGTTGACCGTTGTCAATAGATAATTAAATTAGGGGAAAAAGTTTCTCCTTGAAACTATATTCAAAATATTAAATAGGTCGGGATAATATTCTCCGACGATCTGAAATTATTCGAATGATCTTTGAAATCAGAAAGTAGTTTAAATCCGGTTCTATGATATTTAAATCAATAATAACCCTTTAATAATTAATAAATAATTAAATTATATTTGATAAATAATTAAACCTCGAATGAGTTTAATCTCTAAAAGAATATTTAAAATAATCTTCCTCAACTAGTTTATGTCTACATAGTTAATAATCTTTAATGATTAATCAGGTTTGAAATAAATAATTGTTGGGGTATACTACTCCCATGATAAAAGAATAGGTACATAATATTTATTATTCGAACAATAAAATATAGTTGAGGGAATATGATCGTTAGAAAGTCGTTTTAGTAAAAGTTCGAGGTATTTTTAATGTCTCGTAAGTGGACGTTGAGTCCCTTTAAAACGTACTACTATGGACTTATAACCATCCTATAATATCACCGGAATAATTTCCGGGTTTTTATCTTAAATCCCGACCGACTCTCGGTCTTATATAATATGTCACGCTTATAGCGGAATAAACATTTCACGATATATACTTATCGTATAACATCGCTACATTATGCGAAAATTCAACAACTACGTACCATGGAAAACATGGTATTTATGCAATGATAGTAAAACATTCCTTTCACAACACAACAGTAAAATGGAGTTGGGTTCGCAAACTTGCCTGGGTATCTCGAGGTGGAGGATGCTCTAGGTTCCGCTCGGAAATCTATAACCATAAACACAATTCATTTCATTAGGTCCCAATCTAATTTACGGCGACTCGCACTCATGTGCTACTTATTATGCACCCTCTCAACTTATACTACCCTTATTATTCATTTAATTCATTATTCACATTATGGTCGCTTTATTTTTCTAAGTATCTTAGGTTCATTCTCATTATCACCGTCGGCTCCGCTTATGGATTCTACGGTTTCTAATCGCGCGGTCTCGGCTCCGATATTTTTATAAAATTTAGAAATCATTATTTCCAATTGAAATTTTTATGGAAGTTAAGAAACTCAATATTTTACTCTCTGTAAACATTTCATGATTTATGAACACTTTTAAGTTGATCCTTTATATTTTTAAAGTTCGTAATTCGTAGCAGTTTTTGTCGCATAAATCACTTTTAGTAAAACGACCATAACTTTTGATCCGTAAATCGGAATCAAGAGATTCAAGCGCCTAAACGATCCTTATAACATTTTCAATCATAATCAAAGGTTAGTTTTCAAGAAACTACAGTTTACAACTTCGGGACTTTCTGCAGAAACTTCAAGTTACGATTTGTTGGTTGTAACGGAGTTACGTTTACGATCGGGGTTTCGTTTACGCCCTAACTCTTAACACAACCACCAACAATCATCATTTCACCATCAACACATAAAATCCTCTCAAGAACATCATGTTCTTGAGGCAACAACAATCAACCTTAAATCTACTTAAACATCAAGATTTCAACAATACCACTTCTTAAACTAGGTTTACTACCACATACTAAATGGATCTAAAAATGAATCTTAAATAAAGTTGGGCCAAAGATTTTTACCTTTCTTGAAAGCTTGAGATGTTTTCTTGAGGATGGTGGAGGCTTGGAAGTGCTTGGTATGATTTTTGGAACCTAAAACCATCATTGAAATCAAGAAACCAAAGAGAGGTTACTATTCATACTATTCACTAGTGACTTTCTTGATTTTATTTCACCCATCAAACCTTGATAAAAAGAGATGAAAGAATTTTCTTACCTTAGTGTAATTTCTAGGAAGATTGGGAATTAATGGGATGATTTTACCATGGCTAGAACTTGAGTTTTGATTTTGGATTTCTTCCTTTTTTCTTCAAGATAGAAGCAATGTGAAGGGGGGGGTATTTATGCTTGCTTCTCTTGGTTGCTTCTCTTGGTTGCTTCTAGGAAATGGGGTGTGATATCTTCCACTTGATTTTTATTCTCCTAGGTTGAATCCTAGGTTTATTCTTGTTGTAAATCTTGGGGACAAAATCCAAGTGGCTTGCTAGGTTACAAGTTAACTACATGGGTTAGCTTCCTTAGCACACTATTTTGCTAGCTAGCTTGATCATCCTATGGTTAGCTTACTATTTGATAAATTAACCATGGTTACTTTCCTACCATAGTTTAGTTAGTGCGTTACGTTTATTTAATCGTTTACGCGTTCGCTCGATTGCTTAAATGTTTTCGTAATACTTACTCATAAATGATTCGCGACGTAATTCCTTTCGTATTTATTCCTTATATTTTGAATTATCATACTTGATTATAAATCCTTAGGGTTTTAATCTTGTAATTATATTGTGATTTCCGTAATCCTCGGTGAGTCGTAAATACGGTCGTTTTTTAAAGTTCATTTTCTTCGAAAACTAATAGCGTCTACATACACTTATTTGGTACGTATAATCGAAATATCAACTCTGAAACTCATTTTCTCATGTACTACATAGTGTGGGCTCAAAAGTTTTTTCCGCCCGTCAAGGTTACTATTCATTAAACATTTTACAAGGTCTCAAAAATTCGAGTTATTACAAATAAATCAACGCGAAGTTTACAAATATTATCATTTAAGTGTATCTTTTCACGTTCCATCTCTTCGTCTTTGAGAATTAATGATATATTCTCCGTCTCAAGATTTAGTATATTTTCTTGAAGTTCATTTACCTCAATCTTGATGAGATGGCTTTGATCTTTTAGAGATGTAATCTCATTCTCATCTTGGACTTTTGAGACCATCATCCGAGTATATTCTATATTTTGAGTATGATGAATTTCCTCAATTTTTATCTTCTCGGACCATAGCAAGTGAAACCTTTGTTCAAAATCTTTATGTTTATTTTTATAACTTATTACAAGTTAAATTAAATCATGCTTATTCATATCTATGAGGGATAAATTAGATTCATTTAATAAAGATTTAGTTGAGACATAGTTAGATGTTACCTCTTGATTTAAAGAGGAGATTTCTGTTGAGGTAGTTTCATCTCCGAGAGCCATTAAGCATAGATTGACCACTTCTTCACTAGCTTCAGGAGCTTCTTCATCTTCACTTAGATCCCAACCATTTTCGGTCATGAGACTTCGTCCCTTTGAGATTTTAGGACATTCTCTTTTATAATGACCGGGTTGTTTACACTCAAAACACACATCTTGTGTTTCCTCCGGAGATGGATCTTTAGGTTTTGGAGGAGTGTAAACATGATGGTTTGTAGAGGCATTGGCATTACTATAGGTATTTATATTTTGATTACCTTTTCCTTTATTGTAGCTCGTTGACGGATAATTACTGTTATAGTTGGAAGAATAATTTTGAGAGTAATTTGGCCTTCCGTTGGAGTTTAAAACTCTTTGTTGATTATTTGATTTTAGGAAGCCTTTTCCGTATCTTTGAGCTTTGCTTTGAAGCACACGACGAAGTTGTCTCGTGAGTAGAGAAATTTCACTCTCATCGAGATTTTGGAGTTCCTCATTTAACTCTTCGTCGTTTTCATCTTCATCAATTAATATTGCATTTAGAGCCATATTTTTCTTTTTATCCTCCACTTTTGGAGCAACCTTTTCCGGAATTTATCTTCTTCGTAAGCACGAAGATTTCCGAATAGGTTATAAATCTTAGACTCATTTAAGTTGTGCATCTCTTTTATAGTAGTGACTTTAACCTTCCAACTAGGAGGTAGAGATTTGAGCACTCTTCTATTCTTTTCATTTTGAGTATAATTCTTTCCAAGTTGAGATAACTCATTGATAATACAAGTAAATCTTGTTTCCATATCGATGATATTTTCTCCTTCTTGGAGTTTAAATTTCTCGTACTCTTGGATCAATGTATCCATCCGAGAATCTTTTATATCAGTGGTTCCTTCATAGGTTGCCACTAATTTGTTCCACATTTCTTGTGCCAACTTGCAATTATTTACTGCTTTATATTCTTTTTCTGCATGTGCACTTGTGAGAACCATTTCTGCCTTGGCGGCTATATTCATTGTGGCTTCTTCCTCTAAGTTGTATTCACTAACCTTCTTTTTGATGATGATATCATCGACAGTTTTGGTAGGAATGCGAACACCATCTTCGATAGCCATCCAAACTTTGACTCCTTGAGATCTAGCATAAATGCGAAACCTCGTTTTCCATGTTGCAAAGTTGGTGCCATCAAATAGAGGAGGTCGTGAGCTAGATAGACCTTCACCACAACCAACGGGATTAATAAACGCCATTCCACATCACTTTTTGTTGTGCCTGTAAACAAACACGTTAAAAAGCACTGCTCTGATACCAATTGTAAGGTCCGGTAAGAAGGATATTTTAAGCTAGAAGGGGGGTTGAATAGCTTAATTACCAATTTAAAAATTATTATGGCGTTTTAAAAATAATTTATCCCTTTTTAAAAATTTACCGAGTGGTTATGTAGTTTATATGTGCGGAAAAATAAAGTACAAGAAAGAAAATACCACACGGTGATTTTATCCTGGTTCGCGATGGCGCAGCCTCTAATAGATTCGCTCACCCCTACGTCCATTCCCCGAGCTCCTCTACCGGACTCGGGATTTTCCCATATAATAAACTCGCTCCTTTAGTATGCGGAGAATCCTTTACACCCTTACAAGTATTTGTCTTGGTGCATAACACAAGGGTCACCACCTCAAAATAAATGTAATACCTACACCACTTATCTTAGACAATAACTCCCGGCTATTTCTTCAAAGTTTTTGTAGAACCTTTGTGTGGACTTAGCTTCCTTATCTTTTGTCGGTCTTGGATCTTAGTGATCTGGTCTTGGGTCTTTCCTCTTCCTCACGGTGCGAAGACTACTAACTCCCCTTTAGTACGTCTAGGATTTGGGTCTTAGAACGAGAATCACCTCACGTCATTTCACCTCACTACAAAACTAATAAGACAATCCACAAAACAAACCAAGCATAGAAAAGATGGTTTGAACTAGTATGTTATTGTACTAGCCCACAAATAGTATAATATCCAAATAAGAATATTAACACTAATTTGTTATACTTGACTTAGGATAATACAAGATAGTCCAAGTATTTTTTTAATTACTCCATTATAGATTAAATGAATTTGTGGAGTAATATTAGAAGTCTTTTATATAAATCACTTTATAGCTTATGACTTCTTTTAGTATTCTTCTTGTTTCTATTAAGTATTTATAGATCGAAGAATACTTTAGTTACAACCTCGAAATTGTAACTTATCATTTACGCTCGTAGGCTTAAGGATTTTAGTATACTTATGTTTTGACAATTATGTAGTCAAAGTATACTTTTAACTTCAAGCACTTGTATAAGATTTATGAGTCTTAGCCAAGATCCAAATAATAGAAGTACAAGTAATTGGCGTAAGATCGTGCTTTCAAAGTTTGGACGAATAATTATGAGTAGTTTATATATATCGAATAAGAACCCCGCAGAACACTAAAGATGTTAGAAGGGGTTTATACGATATATCTCGTAATTGTTTATATACACGATATGTGTTAGCCAAGATCCAATTAAAGAGCGTGAAATTAATTGGCTAACTTGTGGATTTGATTCGTCGTTAAATAACGGATGATTACGAAGTGTTTATAGATCGAGTTATAATCCCCCGGAACACTAAAGATGTTATGAGGGATTAAAACTATGCTTCGTAATATTTTATGTGCACGATATTTGTTAGCCAAGATCCAATTAAATAACGTGAAAGTAATTGGCTAACTCGTGAACTTAATCCGTTTTGATATTTGACAAATTACGAAGTGTTTATAGATCGAGTTATACTCCCCCGGAACACTAAAGATGTTAAAAGGGATTAAACTATGCTTCGTAATTACTTTATGTGCAAGAATATTTGTTATCCAAGATCCAATTAAATAGAGTGAAAATAATTGACTAACTCGTAAACTTGTGTCAAATAAAATCTCACCCTTGGAGATTTACTTATGTTTATAGATCTTCTTGATGAAATAATTTTTACGAAGATCAAGTACTTATTTGAATTTCGAGTTCAAATCTTAGTTCTTTTTTCCCTTGAGAACTTTCTTTATAAGAGATCTTGTATTAGAGCTTAATATAAAGTAGAGAAGTTAAGTACAAAGCTCAAATAAAAAGAACTCAAATAAGAAGTTAAAAGTTACCAATTTTGAGAAACGGTCGGAAAAGTTCGCCGGAGGTTCGGCCGGATTTTGGCACTTTGGTCAAACTTGGGCAGCCCTTCGGGAGGCCGGGAAGTGGTAGTGGATGAGCTCACTTGGTGGAATAAAGCTTGGTTGGGTGAAGCTAAGCTTGGGTTTCAAAAACCTTGTATATATGTAAGTATATATAAGAGAGAAAAGGTTTTTCAGAAGAAGTGTGTGTATAGAATTTGAAAGAGATGAAGAGAAACACTTATTGAAAAAATCCCAGAAACTTTATGGCTCTTTAGCTTGAAAAAAATGGGTTGGGTTGGGGGTTTATTTATAGGAAAGTTTGGGTGGATTGAATGGTGGAGATTTGAGGAAAATGGATGGTGGATGGTGATGTCACTTGGATTGAAGACATGGACAGCAAAGTGTGTTTCTTTGCAACTTGCCATATGAGAAAAATAACTTTATGGGTTCAAAAAATCAGCTGACATATTTGAATAAATATATATTTTCCGTTTCTTTTAATCATTGTTTAATAACTTAATTAGGGATTAAACACCATTAATTATGACCACCTTAAAAACTCCTAAATAAATACCACAAAAATATGATAATTACTTAAATAATATAAAATGATGTCCTGCAAGTTTTGGTCAACTTTGGTCAATAGTAGCTAGGTCAAACATGATCAACTTTGGGACCAATTGCCTCGATTTTTGTGTCCGGACAAAAATTCTCTAAATGTTACGAAATTTTTACCATACTTAGAAAATAACATTTAAATTATCCATACCAAATTCTAAGTCATTTTAGCATGTGGAAGTATTTTATCTAAAATAAAATTGTTCTGCCTGATTTAGCGAGAAAAAAAACTGTTCTGTCTGTCTTTTCTTCCGAGTAAAAATACTATTGGTCTTAAAATGAAGGAGATGGATCTTTTGAACAACGTTTTGACTTGAATAAATACTTAAAATATATTTCCTAGTATATAAAATATATTTGGATGATAGGAAATGTGTTTAAGTATTTTTGAATAATTTCCTCCGAGAAATGCTGATTTTATGAAACGGGAGAAAATTACTGTAAGTATACATTAATGAGTTGCAGAACTGGATATTAATATTCCAACCAATAATATTAATAAACTTTGAATAAAAACTCTTTTGATATATGTAGAGATATATTTGTTAGTGTTTGTGCCCTAGAGACAACACTATGATGTTTTAGTTTAAGACATTAGGACTATTAATGTTTATGTTCTATCGATTATTCTATTTATAATTTATTAATTCTTAATTTACTGCGATATAAATATTAGATTAATAAATGTTCTTGAAATATGATATGCAATTTTATATCTCTAAGTACGTGACTTAGAAATGAGATTATGAGAATAGTATCAATATTCATAAAGGTCCCTAGTCGAGTATTATTATT
Source organism: Apium graveolens (assembly GCF_009905375.1). Classification (NCBI taxonomy): domain Eukaryota; kingdom Viridiplantae; phylum Streptophyta; class Magnoliopsida; order Apiales; family Apiaceae; genus Apium; species Apium graveolens. Next base: position 157,817,030 of record NC_133653.1, read on the forward strand.
AAGGGACAATAATAATGCATTAAGACTGGTGTATTTGTTGACTGATGATCACATCTCATTGATCATAGATATAGTGATACTAAAGTTAAAAACACAGGCAGATGTATATGTACATGGTGCTGGACAGACCCAATTTGAGATTCTACATGTCTGTTGTGTCATAAGTAATTCTCACAGTGATAATGATGTAATGGTCCTTAGACCTGAAGTCATTATATTTCTAAACGAGAATTAATATACATTGATTCCAATAAAAGTTATCCTTGACCGGGTAATGATAAAAGTGGACATTGGGTATATTATGAATCGTATGAGAAATATGAATGATCTAGATGGGATTTAACCTTCCTATTTTGGAAGTGATATTATTGGCCTCTTGTGTGAGCTAGACTATGAAATGTGTGGCCACGCTCAAATGTTGATTTGATATGATAGTCTACTCATTGATCAAGGAAACCTGGATTAAACATTGATGAGGATGACACATTACATGCCTCTAGTTTAATCTATAATATGTGATTAAAAGAATTATATTACATTTTACATTATTCACAAAAGGTTTAATCGATCACTGATTCAATTATTATTACTTGGGTAACAATGATGTATTACTAGATGTCGCTCATTGTTTGTGATTTTAAATTAGATTTAAAATTCGTTGGCAACATAATAATAACCTATAGGGTCACACACTAAGAACGCTTGAAGGATTATTTAATTTAAATTGGATTTAAATTATATTAAAGTAATTCGAATTATTTATAATATTAATTAAGTATGACTTAATTATTTAGATAAATATTGATATTCGAATTTACTAATATTAATTATGAAATTTATTTATATTATAATTAAGTGAGACTTAATTATAATACAAATAGGAATTTCAAATTAATAATAACTCTTAATTAGTTAAGAGTTATAATTCATTTTTTCTACTCTCTATATAACATCTCTTGTGTGACTGATTTTGTGTGCAAGACTTTTACTAAAACCCTAGCCACCAAGAGAGAAGATGGAGAGAGCAAGAAGATTCAGGTTTGTGCTAGTACACATTTAATCCTTGAGTTCAAGCATTTGTGTGGATACCGATAGAGCGTAGATCGCGAGAGCGGGATGCGTGGTGATTGAACAAACTTTGGATCTCCATTAGTCAACCAATTGGTAAAGCTTCTTAAGGTAAACAATCTGATCTACGAATTAAATATATGTTTTTCGCATGGATTTTGCGGTGGGTTTCGAAAATTCTGATTTTTTACATTTTTAATTATTGTTTCCGTTGCGTTTATGCGCTCGAAACCATTCAATGACATCAGAGCTACTTGTGAAAAGTGTTTAATTCGTTTATGTGTTAACTGGTTTTATGATGATAACATGTATACAATATTCCATGACTGTTATGTATGCAATTTTGTATATTTTACATGTTGTTATGTTTATATATGCGTATGCATGTATATGTTTTGAATATATGATATTCATGAGAGTTGTATAATCATATGATGATTATATAATCTGTATATATACCGATATATACATGTTTTGTGTTTGTTCTTATTATATGAATCGTATTTGATACGATTCTGAATGGGTTGCAGCGGATTTGCTGAAATCTGGGTCTGGTGTCCGATTTTGGCGAACGAATATGCTATTTCATATGGAATCGATTGTCTGAACAAAACTGATAGAAAAAGCTATCAACGACTGATCTGTAAGGCATTTGATGTCTTTTAGACCCTGTAATCTGCGATTTAATGTTATCAGATTTAATTTCGAATTTTTGGATTTTTGCTATATTTGGTTTTTATGATTAGATCATGATGGGTATGATATGTTAAGATCATATTATGTGTTTTAACATGTTCTTATCTGTTAATTGAGCATGGTGGATGGTTATGACTTATGACCTTAGGTTAATGGTTTTGGTTTTTTAAATACAGCTTGCATGTCGTTTAATCTTGTAATTATTAAACCTCGAATGTAACTCGATTTCTTATTGTAAGTATATTAAATAAGTTTTTATTTTTCTTTCGTGTAATGTACATGAAGACATGAAGATTTGAAGATCAAGGAAGGGTAATCTCACATAGAGGCCATCCAAGGACGCAATACAAGAAATAAGACATGTAATAGTTAGCCTGTATTTATTTTCCACCTTAGATTGACCTAGATCTTTGTCATTAGCTTGATAAAGATCACATAGGATGAAGCCATAACCAACCACGTTTATTTATTGCACTTTACATATATATGAGCATATGATGAATGTATGTGTAGAGTAGTTTATAAAGATGCATGCTTAATTAGATTAAGGATGTATGTATTAGATACGACACCAATGACATGCTTTCTAAATAAGATAAAATCTGTAATGACTCAAGATTTTAAAATGAACAAATGATTATGAGATTCTCGTGTTTATCAAACATGGAATAAAATACAAATTTTTTTTATTTTTGACATGGGGCGATTTTGTCAAAAATAAGTTCTTTGAACTTGTAAGGTTGTGGGTTTTAAGCGAGACCGTTGTGACTCCCTCACTACATGTAAATAAAACCATTGACGAATAATGATTTGAAGTATTTTATTCAAGGAAAAATTGGGAATCTCTTTATGATGGGATCATGATCATTTTAAAATTAACAAAATCCTAAAGTTAATATTAAGTTGATCGGATGCCTTCCAATAAGTCTAATGCGTTATAACCCTAGATCAATAAGGAGTGGGATCGCCAAAGCGAAGTACTCCCATCTATCGTGAGAGATGTATTGAAGTATATTGATACTTTTGACTATTGGGTTTGACTTAACTATGTTTCCACAATAGGATTGTGAACTTAGAGGCATAGAGTTTGGCGTGATTTATTAGATAATTGTGAACAAATATTGTTCTACCAAGCTATCCAAGAGTTATATAGTTGATATAATTGACAAATGTTATCTACCGAAATAATCATGTTTTAGGAGAAAAGCCAAAGCTGACCTAGCGCGTGGTGAAATATGGATCTTGGCTCACTAGAAAGGATATAGACGATATTTTTTCCGAATTAATAGTTAGGGCTACTGATTTGATAAAAATAGTGGGAGATATATATTATGAATATATATATATAAATAATCACTTGAACATAATTTAATGATCATCTGTAGACTAAGTCATTTTATGCACTTTAATATTGTAGATATCAAATGACAAATACCACAAATAACTTCTCTATATAATAGTCCTTGAGAAGGACAAGCTAACATGAAATAATTTCCTCGATTGACATGGGAACTTGAGGATTTTCCTCGGGTTTAAGGATGTCACTCAAACCCCTCCCTTATTTCTTCTAGCTGAGAATGAAACATGTGCAGAACAAAATGCTTACCAGAAGCAAATTAACTATGTAACTGATGTTTCATGTCTCATGCTTGTAATTATGAGTGCTGAGCTTCAGAAGTAACAAGAGCATAATGATTTTTATGATATGATTGAGCACCTTCAAAAGATATTTGAAGGATAGGCTCGTCAGAAAGATTTGACAATAATAAGGCACCATACTTTTGCATTAATGGGAGAATCATATCCGGTTGGACCACATGTTCTAAAGGTGATAGGCATATGTGAAGGGTTTTTAGCACATAAACGCAACGAATACGTAAATTTAAATCTTAAAATAACGAAACCCTCCGCAGGATCCATGCGAAAATAATATTTAATTCTTAGTTCAGTATGTTTACCTTAAGAAGCTTTACGTTAATGGAAAGATGGAGGTCTTGAATGATCACCACGTAGCCCGTCGCTGGAACGATCTACGCCTTGAAGGTATCCACACTAATGATCTCCCGGAGGATGGGTGTGTACTAGCACGTTCTTGAGGCTGCCTTCTTCCTCTCTCTATCTCTCTTCAAGCTGCTAGGGTTAATGTTTATCAAATAAAATGTGTAACCCTAATTCTATTAGAAAAAGATATTTTATAGACAAGAGCTATTGGGCCTCCAACCCTAAACTTAATTTTAGAGTTATTATTATTATTAAATTCGAAATTCTAATTATTGTATTATTAAGTCTCACTTAATCATCCAATAACTTAATTTCAGATTTAATATTAAATTCGAATTTCCTATTTATTTAATTAATTAAGTCACACTTAATTAATAACAAATAATTTGAATTACTTACATTTAATTTAAATCCGAATTTAAATTAAATAATCCTCTAATCATTCTTTGTGCGACCCTTTAGGTTATTATTACGTTGGCAACAATTTTAAATCTAATTTAAAATCATAAATAATGAGCGGCATCTAGTAATACATCATTGTTACCCAAGTAATAATAATTAAATCGGTGATCGATTAAACCTTTTTTGTATAATGTACAATGTACTATAATCCTTTTAACCATATATTATAGATTAAACTCGAGGCATGTTATGTGTCATACTCTTCATAATTTAATCTAGGTTTTCTTGATCGATGAGTAGACTATAACATCAAATCAACATTTGAGCAAGGCCATGCATTTCATAGTCTAACTCAAACAAGAGGCCAATAATATCACTCCTAAAATAGGAGGGTTAAATCTTTTCTAGATCATTCATATTTCTCATATGATTCATAATATACCCAATATACACTTTTATCATCACCCGGTCAAAGGTAACTTTTAATGCAACCAAAGTATATTAATTCTCATATAGAAATATAATGATTTCAAGTCTAAGGACCAATACATCATTATCACTGTGAGAATTACTTATGACACAACAGACATGTAGAATCTCACGTTGGGTCTTCCAGCACCATGTATATAATACATGTGCCTGTGTTTTGACTTTAGTATCACTATATCTATGATCAATAATATGTGATCATCAGTCAACATTCACACTAGCCTTAATGCATTATTATTGTCCCTTAATAATAATACTCGACTAGGGATCTTTAGGAATATCGATACTATTCTCATTATCTCATTTCTAAGTCACGTACCTAGAGATATAAAATTATATATCATATTCCAAGGACATTTATTAATCTAACATCTTATCGCAGAAAATAAAGATATAATAAATTACTAAAGAATAATCCATATAATCAGAATTAATAATCTAAATGTTTCATAATATAAACATAATAGTGTTGTCTCTAGGGCACAAACACTAACAATATGTACCTTGATATTTTGGGTTTCAAGAATAGTCTAGAGACTCAGCTTGATTTGATCAAACAATCTTTGAACAAATTTTATTCTTAGTTTGTTAAGAACAAAAAGAATGAGATAGATTAAACATTCACTGAGTTGTTAAACATGTTTAGAACTGCTGAAAATAACACGGTGAAGGCATGAATTATGTCCATATTGATGATGTAAACATGAAATGCAAATGGGAAAGGAAAGTGAACAGGCAAGGTGAAGATTTGATCTTATTCGTTGCCAAACAAAAGTCCAATCCCAAAGGGATTTTGAATCCTGATAGTGGTGTTGCTAAAGGAGATGATTGTCATTTTTGTGAAAATAACTGGATGATTTGAAGTTAAATTGTCGAGCTTGTTTGGAAGATCTAAAGAAGAAGACTAACATTGGTCAAGTTTCGGGTATCCGGTTAGAATTGGAGCAAAAGTTATTGCTCTAGTTGAAGGAACTCGATACCTAATTTTGCCCATATAGGCGAGATTGAGAACTTGATAAATTATTATTACGTGACTGCCTTTAGGGGATACATTAAATCAATTTCTTGTCAGGACAAGAAAGGTTTTCATTTTAAGTAAATAAATAATAGTTGTTTATTCTATTTTAATAATAAGGATTATAATGTTGCACAATTAGTTAACAATTTATACGTTCTAAGATGACTCAAATCAAACATTACCTCTACCATTGTCATTAAGCCATATTAATGAGAAATGCATTTCTGAGTTACATATAGATGGATACTTGGATAATTTGAATTTGAATCATACGGAAGATGCGAACTTTATCTCATTGGCAAAATGACTAAAGCTTCTTTTACAGGATCAGATGAAAGGGCCACTGCATGATTAGGACTTATACATAATGATGTATGTGGTCGAATGTGTATGATGGCAAGTGGTGGCTTATACTCCTTCATAACATTTACTGATGATTTCAGTAGATATTGATATATGTTTCTTATGAAGGATAAATCTGATTCTTTTGAAATGTTCAAAGAATATAAGGCTGAAGTAGAAAAGAAAATAGAGGAAAGTATAAAAGTTCTACGATCAGATCGTGGAGTAGAATACTTAAGCCTCAATTTCAAGAGTTTCTTAAAGGAGTGTGATAGTGTATCATAACTTACTCCTTCAGGAACACCTCAATGGAATAGAGATTCTGAGAGGAGAAATCGTACCTTGTTGGACATAGTGCGATCGATGATGAGTCAAGCGGATCTTTTATTCAGTTTCTGGGGTTATGCTTTAGAAACTGCTGCATATACACTTAACCAAGTTCTGACTAAAGCGGTTCAAAATACTCCGTATGAGATATAGAGTGACAAATATCATAGCATGTCATTTATGAAAATTTGGGGACGTGAAGCGTTTATAAAATGTTTAGCCTCTGACAAGCTTGGACCAAAATTAGATAGATACTATTTTGTGGGATACCCATGTAAAACTAGGGTATAGTTTTTATAATCCTTCCGAGAACAAAGTGTTTGTTGCTCGGGCCGCTGTATTTCTTGAGGGAGAACTACTTTCTAAGAAAATCAGTGGGAGGATAATACATCTCGATGAAGATCGAGAACCACATGATAATATTGAACCATAGTTGGAATAAGATCAGGATGTACATCAAAATGTTGAAAGTAATCATGTCCAAGAAACACATGTTATTCGTAGATCTAGTAGGATTCACCATGAGCCCGGGAGAAATTATGAATTTCTTTTGACTCAAGATGGTGATGTGATGCTTACGGATAATGATAAGCCTCTCACGTACCAAGATGCTATGAACAGTTCAGACTCCGAGAGATGGCTTGAGGCCATGAAATCTTAGATAGAATCCATATATCAAAATAAAGTATTGACTTTAGTTGATCCACTCGAAGGGGTAAAACCCATATGGTGCAAGTGCATTTTCAAGAAGAAAACTGACATGGATGGTAAAGTACAGACCTATAAGACGCGACTAGTAGCAAAAGTTACAAACTAATTCATGGTATAGACTATGATGAGACTTTTTCACCGGTTACTATGGTCAAGTCTATCAAGATTTTGTTAGCAATAGTTGCTTACTTTGACTATGAGATTTGACAAATGGATGTAAAAAATGCTTTTTTATATGGGAGCCTTGAAGAGGATGTATATATGATACAACCTGAGGGTTTTGTCAATCCAAAGTTTGCTAAGATAGTTTGTAAGTTGCTTCTATCTATTTATAGATTGAAGCAAACCTCAAGGAGAATGAATATTCATTTTGATGAAACGATCACAGAGTTTGGCTTTATTCAAAATGAAGATGAACCAGTGTTTGCAAGAAGGTTAGTGGGAGCCATGTGACATTCCAAGTATTATATGTAGATGACATATAATAGATAAGGAATGACATACTTTCTCTACAGGCTGTTAAGACTTGGTTGAGAATTAGTTTCTCAATGAAAAACTTAGGCGATGTTACCTATATATTAGGGATCAATATCTATAGAGATAGATTGAAAAGATTAATCAACCTAGTCGGAGTACATACATTGATAAAATATTGCATCATTTTAGGATGCAGGAGATAAAGAAAGGATATATTTCGATGTCTCATGGGATAGTGAGCTCAAAAGATAATTGCCCCCTAAATCATTAGATGATAAGGGCTGTTTGAGAAAGCTCCATATGCTTTAACAATTGGATCTATAATGTGTACAATGATATATATTTATCCTAATGTTTCGTATGCTTTGAGCATGACGAGCAGATACCATTCTAATCCAGGTGAGGGTCACTGGATAATTTTCAAGAATATTCTTAAGTACTTAAAGAGGACTAAAGATTTATTTTTGGTGTATGCAGAAGATAGGGAACAAGTTGTAAAGGGTTACACTAATACTAGTTTCTTAACCTAATTTCTGGATAGACAAGGATGATTATGTGTCTATGTCTGGTTTGTGTTTTGTCTAAATATAAGTGATGTTAGCTGGAATAGTTCACAGCAAGAATATTGATGATTCTATAAAGGATGCCGAATATATTGATATTTTTTTGAAACAGCCAAGGAGACTGTTTAGGCATGTCCTTAAGCGATATCACTGTATTAATGAGATTAATGATTAAGGAGATATAAATGTAAAGTGCATAGTAATGATAGTGTTGCATACCCACTGACTAAGGTTTCGTCGCAGCAGAAGCACGATGGTCATACTAGTTCCATGAGTATTCTATACATGACTGATTGGCTCTAGTATAAGTGGGAGATTGGTAGTGTTTGTTCCCTAGAGACAACACTATGATGTTTTAGTTTAAGATATTAGGATTTTTAATATTTATGTTCTATCGATTATTCTATTTATAATTTATTAATTCTTAATTTACTGTGATATAAATGTTAGATTAATAAATTTCCTTGAAATATGATATGCAATTTTATATCTCTAAGTACGTGACTTAGAAATGAGATTATGAGAATAGTATCAATATTTCTAAAGGTCACTAGTCGAGTATTATTAGGGGACAATAATAATGCATTAAGACTGGTGTGTTTGTTGACTGATGATCACATCTCATTGATCATAGGTATAGTGATACTAAAGTAAAAAACTCAGGCAGATGTATATGTACATGGTGTTGGACGGTTCCAATGTGAGATTCTACATGTCTGTTGTGTCTTATGTAATTCTCACAGTGATAATGATGTAATGGTCCTTAGACCTGAAGTCATTATATTTCTATACGAGAATTAATATATATTGATTCCATTGAAAGTTATCCTTGACCGGGTAATGATAAAAGTGGACATTGGGTATATTATGAATCGTATGAGAAATATGAATGATCTAGACGGGATTTAACCCTCCTATTTTAGATATTATTGGCCTCTTGTGTGAGCTAGACTATGAAATGTGTGGCCACACTCAAATGTTAATTTGATATGATAGTCTACTCATTGATCAAGGAAACCTGGATTAAACATTGATGAGGATGACACATTACATGCCTCTAGTTTAATCTATAATATGTGGTTAAAGAGTTTGTATTATATTGTACATTATTCACAAAAGGTTTAATCGATCACTGATTCAATTATTATTACTTGGGTAGCAATGATGTATTACTAGATGTCGCTCATTGTTTACTATTTTAAATTAGATTTAAAATTTGTTGCCAACGTAATAATAAACTATAGGGTCACACACTAAGAATGCTTAAAGGATTATTTAATTTAAATTGGATTTAAATTATATTAAAGTAATTCGAATTATTTATAATATTAATTAAGTATGACTTAATTAATTAGATAAATAGTGATATTCGAATTTACTAATATTAATTATGAAATTTATTTGTTAAATAATTAAGTGAGACTTAATTATAATACAAATAGGAATTTCGAATTAATAATAAGTCCTAATTAGTTAAGAGTTATAATTCATTTTTCTACTCTCTATATAATATCTCTTGTGTGACTGATTTTGTGTGCAAGACTTTTACTAAAACCCTAGCCACCAAGATAGAAGATGGAGAGAGCAAGAAGATGGAGAGAGCAAGAAGATTCGGGTTTGTGCTAGCAAGACTTTTATTCAATCCTTGAGTTCAAGCATTCGTGTGGATACCGATAGAGCGTAGATCGCGATAGCGGGATGCGTGGTGATTGAACAAGTTTTGGATCTCCATTAGTCAACCAATTGGTAAAGTTTCTTAAGGTAAACAATCTGGTTTACGAATTAAATATATGTTTTTCGCATGGATCCTTCGGTGGGTTTCGAAAATTCTGATTTTTTATGGTTTTAATTATTGTTTCTGTTGCGTTTATGTGTTCGAAACCCTTCAATACTTTGGAGCGAAGAGTAAATTATTTTTGATATAGCACGAGACCTTTAAAGAATATTTTTGATATATTCTTATTCGATCTTGTTGCCATATTCCTGTTGCATCACAGATCTAAGTGTCATATCTTCATATTTATTCTTTGATCATATTGCCTTAGAGATATATTCCATAAAGATATAATTTTGATATTTTGCAAAAATGGAATATCTCTTTAAAAGAAATGATTTTGCTAGTTTGACTTTTTTACTTTGATTTGGATCAATTAAATTTATGTCCTAATGGAGATGATCTATGTGTTATTAAATTTTATATTTTGTCGTACAAATACCAAAATAAATAGCATATCGAAGATATCCTTTCAAATAGTAAACAAATTATCTTTACTTTTGATATATCGAACAAATCTAACTAATTATATTCAAATTTATTTTGGTTTAATTTGTTTAAACCCGGATCAATGATAAAAAGTTTATGTATCAATAATAAAAAAATTATGTTAACCCGAATAAAAGTATATATTATTTTATTTTAGCTGGTATAGTTATTTTCTATTTAATTTTGATTTATCATGAATCAATTGTATAATTTTTTTAGCCCGAATGAATAGTATGTATTGATTTATTGTAGTTCGACGCAAACTAAGAAATCATCTCTATTTTCATTTTATTAAAATAGTTTTGGATGTTGATAGTGTATAAGAGACCTCGATAGGCGTCAACCTGGACTAAAGGAATACAAGCTCAACTAACCTACTAAGACCCCCCTCTTCCAGGCCAATCAAGCATAGGAGCCTAGGCCCGGGTCTATCCTATTGCCCGGATCTGGATCCACCTGCATACCCGGATCCGGATCGGGGCCAAGACCACCATGAGGGAGGTCCCAGCAAACACATGCACATCCCACAACCCGTCAAGGAAGGGTACGTGGGCACGTGGCTATGACAGCTATCAACAACCAACACACCAGACAAGCACGGCGCGTGTCAGAAGGCCGTTAGGATACTCTGGAGGTGGTCCTCCCCTGGACACGTGTAAGCAATCCACCCAAGCCAGGCGTCCTCCGCTCCCAAGATCCAACGGCCCAGATTTAGAGGTAACTACCCCTAAACCCTACCTTGGGGCTATATATACCCCCAAGGCTGAAGGGTTTAGGGGTTAGAAAATATTCACACCCTTGCACACTCACACTCTCTCATATATTCATACACACACAGCAGCCTTTGCATTACATACACACATCTTCATCTTCTCCAAAGCCCTGTTCTTATTCTTACACCGGAGGCGCCGTGGGAGCCAAACCCCCCTTCCGGTGTTATTTTGCAGGCGCCCAACCAGCAGATACACCTCATCCACACCCAGAAGGTCCAGGAACGGCGTCGGATGGAGCCGCCCGCTCACCGGAGTTATCATTTGGCGCTAGAAGGAGGGGGCTCCATCCTTGGGTCTCGGTGCCCCTGGATTCATCTTCATCAGCAAACTCTTAAGAGAGTCCACTTTTAAGCCTGTTAGAACACAAACAACCAAACCCTTTCTTGAATATGAATGTTCATTTTAGCCACGTTTGTGTGAGCTCATTACTTTAGGCCACGTTTGTGTGAGCCCGCTCTTGTTAAGTTTTGGTTGTTTAGGGTTTAATAATCTTGATAGTCATTCATCTTCATCAGTAAACTCTTAAGAGAGTCCACTTTTAAGCCTGTTAAAACACAAACAACCAAACCCTTTCTTGAATATGAATGTTCATTTTAGCCACGTTTGTGTGAGCTCGTTACTTTAGGTCATGTTTGTGTGAGCCCGCTCTTGTTAAGTTTTGGTTGTTTAGGGTTTAATAATCTTGATAGTCTTGAAGCCTGGGGTTCAATAGTCTTGGTAATTTTAAAACCCAGAACTGTTTTAGCTTGCATATTTTCTTTTGTGTTCTAGAGACTGCTGTTCTTGTTTGGTATTGTTGTTAGCAAAGCCCAGAAAGTTTGTTTGCTGTTATTCTGGAAATTTCTTGTAGTCTTCAAAAAAGCAACCTCAGATCCATATTTCTAGCCTCAAATCTTAGTCAGTTGTTTGTATAATTGTGGTAATGGCAAGAGCAGGAAAAAGTACAGCTGGTAGGCCCTCTGCCAGTACCCATAATCTGGATCAAGACCCCCCTCCAGTTCAAGAACCTGGAGGAGACAGGGAGACCTTCCAGGAGAAACCACTGACGCAGCATACCCCGGTCAGGGATGCTAGAAATGTCATAGAGCTCAATCAGTACAAGTACACCAATGTTCCAGTTGCAGAGGAGCATATGGCTAACTTAACAAGCCATGAACTTGCTGAAGCAATCAGGCTCTACAGAGACGAACAAGCCCGGGCTCAGATAGAATTTGAACAAGATGATGAACAAGAAGAGTCTGGGGACTCTCAGCAATCCAGGAGATCTGTCTTCGACTGAATTGGGACTAAGGAAAAAAAAATCAAAAAGAGCCTAGTAAGAAGGAGATAGAAGCAACCAGAAAGAAAAAGTTAGAAGAAATCAGAGAACAGATAAGAAAGGAAGAAGAGGCAAAGCTGGAGCAAAAAATTCAGAAAAGAATGCAGCTGGAGGAGGAGAGGCTCCTAGCTGAAACAAGAGGCAAAAGAACTCGGAGGGACCCTGCCCCCGAGCTCATTTCTGACGACGAAGAGGAGGGCCGGAATTATCTTAAAGACATGATTTATGAGCTCCAGAGAAAGATGGAGAAAGATTCTGGGTTGGAAGTTGGGGAGACCCTCACGCCCTTTAGCCACTCCCTAGAAGCCATCCCTCGACAGAAAAATCTCAAACACTACAACTTCGACTCTTTCGATGGACTGGGGGATCCGGAAGAGCACCTCAACTACTTCGAACAGATAGCTCAGATATACTATTACAATGACTTAACCAAATCCAGATTCTTCGCCTCGACCCTCAAAGGGGGGGCTCAAAGATGGTTTAGCAGGATTCCATCAAGAAGCATTCACTCCTGGAAAGAATTCAGAGAAGCTTTCCTTAGAAGATTCAGAGCCAATAAAACACATGAAATGCACATGTGCCACCTGGAGACAATCCGCCAGTATGATAACGAAGCACTCTCAGCCTATATGCGGAGGTTCCAGGAAGCCATCAACAAAGTTTCGAATCTCGATGAAAGGGAGGCTCTAAGCATATTTCGAAGGAACCTGGATCCAGAACACAATGAGAGGTATATTATGGAGTTGATAAACAAGGAGCCCCAAAGCCTGGCCGCTGCTTATTCTATGGCATCCCGGTTCATAAAAGAAACAGATGTTCTCCAGGCGATGAGAATGACTCGGAATGGAGGAAACAGGAACAAATCTTCTGATGACCGACCGAAAGGGGGTTACCATCAGGAGAAAAAGTTCAAACAAAGCAACCAAACCCAGGAAACAAATGTTGTACAAAACACCCCAATATTCCAAAGATTGGGTCCTAAAACAGAATCCAAAAGTGATCCCGGTCCACCTAGGTAGGCAAGAGCCAGAGTGGACACCACTAAACAGGACCCGGGAAGATATACTGAAGGAGATCAAGGGAAAGCCATTCTACTATCCTCCAAAGCCAATGCAGACTCCCCCAGAGAGTAGACCTTACAATAGGCAGTGCGACTATCATGAAACCTATGGGCACAAGACTGAAAATTGTCTCTCTTTAAAATATTTCATTGAAGATCAAGTCAAGAAAGGCAACCTGAATCAATACATATCAAGGGAGACAAATTAGAGAGAAGAAAGGCAAAGAAAAGGTAAGAATGTAGTGAATGTGGTCCTAGGAGGGTCACACTCTCCCCCTAGGAGCCCGGGCTCAGGAGATGAAGTGTTCTCCGTCCAATCCTACCCGGAGATGATGATCTCATTCAGTAGCAAGGATTATGAAGGGGTCAACCCGAATCACAACGAAGCCTTGGTGGTAACACTTGATATTTTTGACAACGAAGTAAGAAGGATGCTGATAGATAATGGATCTTCAGTAAACATACTCTTCAAGCATACTGTGGACAGGATGAAGCTCAGGAGCGTACGCTCCAATGAATGCCAAGAGGACCCTCTGTATGGGTTCGGAAACAACTTGGTCCCGATCCAGGGAATCTTATACTTGCCAATCATATTTGGATCGGCTCCAAACCAAGTTACCCATGTGATAAAGTTCTACGTGATAAATACTCCCTCTTCGTACAACGGCATAATCGGGCGTTCAGCCCTGACCAGGATCCAAGCAATCACCTCCATATCACACTTGAAAATCAAATTCCCAACTCCAACCGGGGTAGGAGAAATCAAGGGAGACTATGAAGTAGCTGAAAGATGTTATAGCCAGGCTTTGGTAATGGCCGAAACTCATCAAGACAACAAGAGAAAGGCTGTGGTACTCCGAAAACAACAGAGTATTAAGAAACATCACCCCCACTCAAGGGATGATGCGAGAAAAGAGGTTCAGATCATTGAGTCCCTCTCAGATCCAAAAGCAACCAAGCCAAGCTCAGAAGAGCAAAAAAGCAACCAAGTCACAGAAGGGATTAAATTGAGCCTAGGCCTTGGCCAAACCAACCATACTGTGCAAGCAACCAACCCTGAATCAACCCAGGGTCAAATCTATACGAAAAAGAATACAGAGGCCCGGATCCAACAGTTGGTATCAAATATGGATTAGTCCAAGATAGAGGCCTCTGTAGAAATGAAAACAATTCTGATCAATGAAAGCGATACTTCTAAGAAGATAAAGATAGGGTCCGGCCTCGAGACTAATTTCAGAAAAGACCTAGTAGCACTACTCCAAGGGTACTCTGATATATTTGCTTGGACCCCAAGAGACATGCCCGGGTTGGATGAATCCATAGCAATGTATAGCTTGGACGTCAACCTAGAGAGGAAGCCAGTCAAGCAAAAGAGGAGAAATTTTTCCCCAGAAAGGCAGAAAGCAATTGATGAAGAAATTGAAAAACTACTCAAAGCTGGAATAATATGCGAAGTCAAGTACCCGGAATGGCTGGCAAATATCGTGATGGTGAAAAAAGCAAACGGGAAATGGAGAATGTGTATCGATTACACAGACTTGAACAATGCCTGCCCCAAGGACCCCTACCCCTTGCCAAATATAGATCAATTGATCGACGCAACTTCTGGGCACGTAATGCTAAGTTTTATGGATGCCTACTCGGGGTACAACCAGATCAAGATGGATCCCAAGAACATCCTAAAGACAGCCTTCATAACCCACAGGGCGGTCTACGCTTATGTGATGCTGCCTTTCAGATTGACTAATGCGGGAACAACATATCAAAGGGCAATGAATAAAATCTTCAAGGACCAAATTGGGAGGAACCAGGAATCATATGTCAAAGACATGATTGCAAAGTCTACAAGCATCCCCGGGCACATAGGAGACCTGAGAGAATGCTTCGACAACCTGAGAAAATACTCACTCAGGCTCAATCCAGAAAAGTGCACATTTGGAGTAGGGGCAGGAAAATTTCTTGGATTCATGATAAGCAATCGAGGAATTGAAGCCAACCCAGAAAAGATAAAGGCCATCCAAGAGATGAAGCCTCCCAGAACACAAAAGGATGTGCAGAAGCTAGCAGGGTCACTGGCAGTACTTAAAAGATTCATCTCAAAGCTAGCTGAAAGATGCATACCCTTCTTTGATCTATTAAAAGGAGCAACCAACAAGAGAGAAGTTAATTGGAGCCCAGAATGCCAAAGCACATTTGAAGAAATCAAAAGGTACCTTTCTCAACCCCCTATGTTAACCAAAGCCCAACCCAGGGAGCCCCTATCCCTTTACCTATCAGCAGGGGCCCTGGCAGTTGGAGCAGCCTTGATCAGGGAAGAGAATGGCAAACAACAACCAGTTTATTATGTGAGCCAAGTGCTAAAAGATGCGGAGACCCGATACCCAAGACTAGAAAAGTTTGCTTTTGCCTTGGTCACAGCATCTAGGAAGCTCAGGCACTACTTCCAAGGAAGAGAGATACGGGTTATATGTAACACCCCCAAATCCGGGGTCGGGGATTCGGGTTGTCACGAGTTCCATTTCCCTTATCAATACTTAATCTTAACATTCAACCAACTACTGCATACTATGACCCCACAATATACACAAACACACCACAAGTTATAGTCTCAGAGATGAATATCCAAAAATAACACAAGTCATTTTATTCCACAGTTATAAACCGTTACACCTTAAAAGGGTTTTTGAATAAATTTACATTTCTTTGCCATTATTACAATTTATATAGATACATACGTCTGGTATATCAGAAGTTGAAAGCCTAGCCTATTGGTAATTTCTACCTCAGCTACGGCGGCATCAACGCTTCCAGAAAACTGCGAAACGTTTCCTAACCGCTTGCGAATTGGAAGCTTGGTCCTGTTCATCTTTTCTATCTGTTGTTGTGTGATGAAAGAAGAAGCAAGGGTGAGCAACAAGCCCACCGAAATAAAATGTATAATAATTAACAATATATGAGCATTCTCATGGTACTCATGAAAGTCTTGGTCAAGAAGAAATGAACCAAGTTCATATCTTAACGCGACCAAGTCGCAAAATATTCAGTATATATATACATATATACTTTTCACAATCTTTGAAATCCTCTGACATGTATAATATACACAGAGTTCTAGTTTATAACTGTATAAAAATATCGTTGCAAGGTGATCTCATATATATAACCTTGTCTCAACGTTTTTATGAAAATCTTTGACATGCACAAGATAATCATTTACTAGATATAAGTTTAAAAGATGAAGTTACAAGATACTCCAATATACTTATATCTTTTCCGAATACTACTTGAACTACCACCGTTCAAGTTATAATTAGTTTCAAGAGTTCATCTCACAGATGAGACTACAAGATAATACTTGAATAGATTTAATCTTTGAAATATTATTGAATAAAATGAAGTTAGGAGATACTTCATTAAGTCCCGATATATATATATATCCATATACATCTCTCATACATTTCCTGAAAACCTCTGTTATGTAAAGTATGAACAGAGTTGCAATATCCAATGAATTTTTGAAAGGAAAAGAATTTTGGCATAAACCCGATATCTTGCTGATCATGCAAAGATACCAATAAGTAACCTTTTCTACTGTAGATGGATGAATTCCTCGCCGGTCATCACCCTGGCCGCACTCGGACCTCGCGCTAGACCGTTACCCGGCCACTCACGCGTGGATGGACTGTCACCCAGCCTCTTACACCTTCAAAGACCGTACCCCGGCCTGTCGCTTATGCCGACTCAATCAGATGGACTTACTTCCCGAACATTGGGCAATTAATCAAATTGTTATCTCAAAACAGCAACCACGTTGCGAATATAAAATACACCACAGAGCCGGATCCCTCGGGTTTTGAGCGAGTATTTAAATCCCCTTGAAAGGAAGATCTTAAATATAAAAATGAGTTTTGGGGTCCGCTCTAACTTTTAAAAATCATTTTGAAGACTCGAAAACATTTTTAAGAATGTTTGGAGTAATGCTGATTTAATAAAATAAATCAGTCCCAATATATCAGAAAATATCTAAATATTATTATTTAAATAATATTCCCATAAAGAATAATCTTTATAAAAATAATTGAAGTAAAAGTTTTAAAACTCATACTTGAAATGGATATTAAATAACCAAAGAAATACTTATACGAATGTATGATCTTTATTTGAATAATCGAAAATAAGTTTGATTATCGAAATATTATTCTTTAATAAAATAAGGAATATTAATTAATAAATAAACGGAGTCATAAGTCCTCGAATAAATATTCAACTAATATTTATTAATTAAAATAAATGGAGTCTTAAGTCCTCGAATGAATATTCAAAATAATATTCATTAAATAAAATAAACGGAGTCATAAGTCCTCGAATGAATATTCAACTAATATTCATCAAATAAAATAAAGTTATCGAATAAAACTTATTCGATTAATAGTTTTGAAAACTATATCAATATATATATAATATACTCGGGAACATCGACTCCTGGTTTTAGAAAATGTTCACCTTTGGTTCCCCTATACTAACGCTATACGCAACTATTGCTTATCTCTAGCATAGGTATTATGCAACTGAATCAATAGATATATATCAAGATTACAAAACAGGCATGCATATATACCATATCAACATGCTCCAATATATCGCAAGATTTGCTAATAACAATTATGCACTTATCACAAGATAATGCATATACATATATACATCACAACAACAGTATAACGAGTAGAAAACTTGCCTGAGCGACTGGGGGTGGTAAAAAGCCTGGGACGAGTTTGGTAACCTATAAACAACATATAAGTTGGAATTAAACCAAAGTCGCTTAAGAATCTAGACTTTAACCAATTAGACTCTAACGCTTGCTTTTGCGCTTAACGATTCACTTACGTCGTTCGAGTACCCTCGGCTCCACCATTTTTAATAAATTAACCATTAAGATTTTAAAGCGATTCTTTCGTGAGTACCTTACAAACTGCCTAATCCACTTAACATAATTGTTTCATACTCCAATTATTCATTTAAGGGCCTTAACCAAGGTTTCAAAGTAAGGCGAGGGGTAATTGTTCGGTCGCGAAACGCCGTTACTTAAAACGGTCGTTTCTCCTAAACCGTACATCGGATTCAAACGAACCACATATCAAAATGAAGCTCGTAACATGAAATATCTTATCATGGCAATGGTCAAAACCTAACAGTAAGTTCTTGGGTCCTGATGTTAAGAACAAAAACAGTCTAAGGGAAATCGGGCATTACGACGGCTATGTTTACGCGATTTCCAAAATTTTACCAAACCAATTCAACACCAAACCATCACCAATCAATACCAATACAACCATATGACAATATAACTCATCAACCACTTTAAACCATTTAAACCAAGCCCAAATCATACCATGAATCATCAAGAACAACTAGTGCTACTCTTAACTCCCCAAAATCAACAAAAACACTTAACAACTAAGATCTCAACATGACAAAACAACTACTACACTTAATCTATCATTCCATCATTATAATCATTTATACCAAACAACTTAATGCTAAGATAATTTAGAGTTATACCTTCCTTGAAGCTTTTAATCAATGAAAGATCCTTGGAATGCCCATGAAAGCCTTGATCTATGCTTAAGCTACCTTGAACTTTCATAAAAATCAAGAAAACTAAAGTTATTTCTTGAAGGTTACTATTCACCATCTTCTTCCTTGATTTATTGGAAGAGATTTACAAAGAATTAGAAGCTTAAACTCCTAGAATATGCTTATCTAATCACAAGGAAGCTTGCATAATTATCTTTGAATTTATTATGGAGTGGAGCTTGGACTTGATCTTTTCTTCTTTTGCTTTCAAGAAGAAGCCGAGAGCTTCATGTTCTTGAACAAGAAGTTTATTTGTTATTTTGTGAAATGAAATAGTTGGTTTATTTTCTTTATGGCTTGGCTACTTTTAGGGTTTTACCATGGTAATTTTTGCTTGGCCAAGAATCATCCAACAAAACAATTTCACTTATCATGCTTATGTCACCATGGTTGTGTCATCTATTTAACACTTGTCTTCCTCTTGTTGGTGAGATGACATCACTCTCCACTAACCCTTTGATTAACTCCTAATTACTTGGCTAATGACCGCTGATCTGTTATGCGGTTCGCTTAACTTCCGCTTTCATTTATCGTTTGAGGGATCATACCCGGGATCTTATTACTTGGGTTTCCCTAAACCTTTCTCAATATATTATATTCCTTTTATGATCCTCTCTTATAATCCTTGAATTTAAATCCTTTTTATCCTGTTCCCTTATACTTAATTCTTTCGGTATCTGGTGGATTTTCGGGAAAAATCAAAGTATTCGAATTTGGATTCTGACGATCTTTACATACACTTATATCCCATATAAAGTACTAATAAGATCTCAGAATAACAATAGAAGAACCCCTACATAGTGTGGCATGAAAAGTTTTCTTATTCAGCATAATCAGCAAAATCACTATTCATAAGGGTTTCAAAAAAAAATCCAAAAATTGGGGTTATTACAGTCTCCCCTCCTTAAAAGGTTCCGTCCCGGAATCAGATAGAAAATGAATAGGGATACTCTCTTAGCATTGCACTTTCTAACTCTCGAGTAAATTTTCCCACATTGCAGTTCTACCACCAACTCTGACTAGTTTGATAACCCTTCTCCTAAGCACTTGTTCCTTTTCAATCCACAATCCTTCCTGGTTTCTCCACGTAAGTCAGATCTGGTTGCATATCCACCTGCTCGTACTCCACTATGTGTCTAGCATCCCGATGATACTTCCTTAACATTGATACGTGAAACACGTTATGACTTGCTACATGTTCGGGGGTAGGGCTAGCTCATATGCTAACTTCCCAATATGTCTTAATATATCCAAGGGTCCAACAATCTGTGGACTTAGCTTTTCTTTTTTTCCGAACCTCATTCATCCTTTCCAAGGGAATACCTATAACAACACTAGGTCCCCTACTTCCTATTCTTTGTCCTTTCATGTCAATTCAACATACTTCTTCTGTCCATCTTGGGTTACTACCAGCTGTCCTCTGATTAGATCTATTATATCCTTGGTCCTTTGGACTACTGCTAGTCCGAGCATCTTGCGCTCTACAACTTCATCCTAACATAAGGGAGATCGACATTATCTTCCCTCAAGGATCTCATAAGGCGATACCTCGATACTGACAAGCGATCGATTATCGTAAGAAAACTTAATCCGCGTTAAGTGATCATTCCAAATTCTTTCAAGTCTATTGCACAGACTCTCATCATAGCTTCTAGCATTATAGCTTTTGCTTCTCAATACCCATTCTTTTCCAATTCGTAGTCGTTACTATCTTCCGTACATAATACTATACTGGTTACACTTTTGCTCGTTAGCGTTCTATAACCTTTTAATAACCACGTCAACCTTAGTATCACGAACGCGTTAGATTCGGAATACCACCGCACTGATACTACTCCTTTCTAGATGCTTCTATCTTTGAAAGCTTGATCCATCGTATAGAAGTAAAAGAATTTATTGAGAGATCACTATGATCATGAACACTTGTTATATTGCATAGTTAGTACAGAAGGTGGCCAGTCTTTAGTACTTGACAAGCAATTAAACAACAGATGGTATCCTACTAGGCTTCTATCACACAGATAGATAGTCATTCGACAATACCTCCCCTTCTGGAAGGGTTGTTCTTCTCAGCTTATATGAAATGAAAAGGAGAGAAAAGAATGAATTGAAGAGAATTGTATATATATAAAATATACTGCCACAAAATATCTGGCTTGGACTCAACCTCTGAGCTATAGAGGTTTGTCATAGGAGAACAAAACATATGTATCTATATAAATATCCAGTATTATCGCATCGCATTTCACATGCTTAAATATTTTTGTTATTTCATCCATCATTCTATGGACCCATGCTCTTCCTCGAGCTTATAAACAATCACCTTTGAAACTCCCTCGACATCGAAAATCGAATCTGGGATTTCATTCTAGACATCATCGTTACTAGAATCCATTGCTACACCGTAACCTTCCTCGTATAGTAATACGACTCTCTATTGATAAGAAGGAATAAGTATTCAATAGGTAGATAATCTACTTAATTAGTCTATCAATGATGACTTATACACCACCACGACCCGATTAGTGGTACTCAATCTCAACATCCATTTCAATACAACTCTCACGGTTGTAATCAGCTCATTACTCGCAGAATCATTGCTGCATTACTATGGTCCACCACTGACCTACTGTCGTCATTCACTTTCCATGAAATCTTAATATCTAACCATACGGAGTCCATACATGTCGTATAGAATTCTTCTAAGGAGTTAACATAATCACCATTCATAATTCATGAAGAACACTCCAAATTCTGACGTACTTTCATGACATGAAGCAGATAAAATTGCAGAAGAGTTTCAATCAAAGCAACGATAGCAGGTTAATTCCATTCTTAATCATATGCCTTAAATAGAAGACTTAACTCAAAGGTTCGTCTAGTCCTTTTTGAAACATGGTCCTGGCTTATCTCAAGATAGTACCTTCTGAGATAGATAGCCCGCTCATGGCGATTACACGAATTAAACCTCTACCAACTTCTATTACGGTTGGGTATTGCACAGTCATCAGAAGGAATGTCAATCTTCCAAACCATAATACAACCTTCACAGCTTTAACCATCATCACTGTATTCCTTTGGCACAAGCGCCTATAATTATCCTCTTACCTTTAAGGTGTCGGCCACCTCTTTGGCCTTTCCTGATAGTAAAATTTCCTTACAGTCAATGTCATTTTAACCACCTCCAAATAAATTTTCTACCTCATTTCAATCACTGCTTATGTGAAGATGCTTTTCTTAAGTCCTGGTGAGAAAGAAAAAAAAACCATTTTTCCATAAGTCATTGCCTTAGTCTTTAGATGTGAACATTGTCACGGCTGACTCTCGATCATACTTAGGACGTCTCTTATCATGGGTCCTTCTTGTTTTCACCAATCTTGACCCTCATTGGGTCGATCTTTACTTTCTTATGGTTCAACACGTGCCCCACCTGGCATTATTATAGTTACGTCATATTTCCTTTATCAAAATTTCTATTCTTGAGAATTTTGAATATTACCTGTTTCCTTGTAAAACCTCTAAGGTTATCCTTAAATCCTTCATCATGTACACCCTAGGAACAGGGCATATCAAAATACCATTTACTAATACTAGAACCATTGTCTATGTACTTCTGAAAAATTTCTTTACTTATCTTTAAAGGTTGTTGCTACCTTGATCCTTTCCAATTCATACTGTCAAAACTCATGATGTCCCTATTAAGGGTGAAATGCCAACCTTTATGCATTCCCCTAGGATTCGTCTCAAGTTATCGAAGTTATATCCTTAATCCCACCTTTAAAAAGGTACTTGCATCCTTCCATGGATAAATCAAGTCATATATCCTTGATAAATTATCTTATTCATCATTCCCACCTCGATAGTCTATACCTAATTTCATAATAGCATCCTTATTCAAATTGAGGTCAATCCATATGGCCTCCAAAAGATAACAATGGTTATCCGCTTTTCTTGCCTAATTTGGTAATGATAACAAGGATGTTCTGGAAGATATTGGTCGTGTTCAACGTGAACTTCTTCTTAATAATTCCTTATTTACTTTTGTTGTTTATCTCAACAGTCATCTCAATGTTGGGATATCTTTCATACCTGGCGTCTCCCTTTCTGGGTATCAATCCACATGTGTTACTTATAATTCACATTCTTGAAGGTCACTTCCTTCATCCAATTCTCCTAATTTCTTACTTTCTTGTCTCATCAGTCTATCCGCGTCTCATTATTTATCCTTCGAACTATCTCAAGGTTTCCTCGAATCCTCCCAAGTTATAGGGGATAAAATATATGTATCTCTTATTCCTTCAATCCATCAGCTTTAACTCATGGTAAATCACTCTCATCCTGACGATTACATACTTTTCTACTTCTATTGCTACGAGTCTTTAGGGTTTCCTCATACCCAACTCCCTTATCATTCCTCGAACTCTATTGCCTTTATAATCCTTTCTATTACAATCGTTTCATGGACCCACTAATCATTGACTTCAAACATCACGTCGTTCTGGGATTCTAGTCCTCAAAACAAATCTTGACAACTTTTACAACTTAGATTCATAATTCATCATACTCGTCCACCTTTGCTCTAGATCTAAAGCTTTTACACTATCTTTCTAACCTTGGGAATTACTTTCCCGAAAACAATTGACTGAACTTTAATCAGTTTATTCTAACCTCTGGCTCCGTGCCTTTCTTGGTCTTTCACCAGTGGGTGGTCTCTCTCTTAAGAGGGTAAGTGACAAAAACAGTCTTTTTTGATTTGTCAATCATTTAGAATCTCAAATGATTCCTGCATTTCCTTTAGCCAGGCTCTTGCCTCGGCTGGGTCAGCTATTTCCTTGGAACTCTGAGAGCTTAGCGACTTAAAGGTCCTGAAAGAATTTCACACCACATTGTTTCCTCAAGGTGGTGGTTAGGGGTAAAAGTATAAGTTTTGTTTTAGGCAGGTCCATGGATTTCCCAATAGGAGTACCATCCTGGTTCTTCCTATCTTGCTCGACTTCTGTTTTCTCAGTCTAAATATTTCTTCCTACTCCCCATAATTGGGGTCATCTTTTAATTTAAAATCCTCATTTTCCACTTTATTATATTCTGGGTTCCTTATATCTTAATTGCGACCTCCCTGATTATCACATTCAAGGTTTTCCCCTAATCTTATTCCTCGTGGAGGCATGATGCTTGGAAAAATTTTGAGAATCTCTGCATTTTTGTCTTACTTACTTTGCTTAAATCTTTCCCTCGTTCAGTCCTTGCCTGATTGCAAATTATGAATTCTTAAGTTCTATAAACTTCATGATACTCTCTTAAGTGTTAACAGCGCAATTAACAATATGAACTTATCACAAACAAATTGATCTGAAATTAACGAATATATACTTAACCATTTGTTCGAGGGTACAACAACTAAACACATTAAAGAGAATTACATCATTTGATCTGATCGCTTCTATCCCAAAAGTACTACCATAGATAATCATCTTGTCATCAAAACTAATCATTCATAACTTAGGCTAATCCTCCAAAAGCGGTGCTACATGAAACCCTTTTTTTTATCGCTCTGGCTCTGCACACTACCATGGATCAAGAAATGCGGGCACGCACGACATCCCTAACCTGCTCCATCACAGAGGTGATGAGGTCTAAGATAGTTGCAAGTAGAGCTGGATCAATCTGACCCTCAAGATGGCCTCTAGCTGTAACACGGGTGGTAGCCTCAATCCTTTCCATGCTATACGTTAATCATGCCGGAAGTACCCCGCCCTCAATCCTCAGTACAGTAAGTCGACCCAACAGATCACTCCTAACATTACGGGCCTCAGAAAGGCCACCCAAAGTCATATAATAATCGGGGATAAAAGAAGCCTGAGTGGTTGCATCTAGCAGTCCATGGGGTGCAGGTGGTGCAGACCCAGGAGATCCAAATGGATAACCTAGCACGGTATCAGGTGACAATGGTGCAGGAGATAAAGGTGGCATTTCCTCAGTAGGTGCTGGGCTCTGTACAGGGGAGGGAACAGGAATTGGTGGAACCTCATGGATGTCTTCAGGAACCTCTGGAAGAGGGTCTGATACTGGTATAATTGGTGTCGTGGAAGGCCCCACTCCTTCTGCCCTCATTACCCTTTGTGCCCTTGGTAACTCTTCATCTTCTAGTGCCACCCTCGCGGCCATTCTTGCTCTGGTAGTCTCCCTGACTACGGTCATCAATTCCTTAGCGGTCCTCTCTTCATTCCCGTCAGGATCCTCCACGAGATCCTCCTCAGCAACAATCCCTTCTGGGATAACATCCTCAACCGCAACATTCTCAATATGAATCTCATTCGGTCCCTCGTTAGGGTACTCTATCGGATTCACAATTTGATCTCCAACATGTAATAAAACATCCTCATGCTGATGCTCCTGAGCCTCAGGGTTCGGTGCCCCGCTGCCCTATATGAGAACGAACTATGTTACTATCACGATATTTATAAGGGTTCCCGTAAGGGTTTTAACTGTCAATACTACGTTAGGTAGCCCGACAATGAACTTGGCAAGAGTTCTTATTATCTTAGTGAACTTATTATCTTAACGTCACATCATCTCTGAGGTTTATAACGCTTGGCTCTGATACCATTTATGTAACACCCCCAAATCCGGGGTCGGGGATTCGGGTTGTCACGAGTTCCATTTCCCTTATCAATACTTAATCTTAACAGTCAACCAACTACTGCGTACTATGACCCCCACAATATACACACACACACCACAAGTTATAGTCTCAGAGATGAATATCCAAAAATAAGACAAGTCATTTTATTCCACAGTTATAAACCGTTACACCTTAAAAGGGTTTTTGAATAAATTTACATTTCTTTGCCATTATTACAATTAATATAGATACATAAGTCTGGTACATCAGAAGTTGAAAGCCTAGCCTATTGTTAATTTCTACCTCAGCTACGGCGGCATCAACGCTTCCAGAAAACTGCAAAACATTTCCTAACCGCTTGCGAATTGGAAGCTTGGTCATTTTCATCTTTTCTATCTGTTGTTGTGTGATGAAAGAAGAAGCAAGGGTGAGCAACAAGCCCACCGAAATAATATGTATAATAATTAACAATATATGAGCATCCTCATGGTACTCATGAAAGTCTTGGTCAAGAAAAAATGAACCAAGTTGATATCTTAACGCGAGCAAGTCGCAAAATATTCAGTATATATATACATATATACTTTTCACAATCTTTGAAATCCTCTGACATGTATAATATACACAGAGTTCCAATTTATAACTGTATAAAAATATCGTTGCAAGGTGATCTCATATATCTAACCTTGTCTCAACGTTTTTATGAAAATCTTTGACATGCACAAGATAATCATTTACTAGATATAAGTTTAAAAGATGAAGTTACAAGATACTCCAATATACTTATATCTTTTCCGAATACTACTTGAACTACCACCGTTCAAGTTATAATTAGTTTCAAAAGTTCATCACACAGATGAGACTACAAGATAATACTTGAATAGATTCAATCTTTGAAATATTATTGAATGAAATGAAGTTAGGAGATACTTCATTAAGTCCTGATATATATATATATATATCCATATATATCTCTCATACATTTCCTGAAAACCTCTGTTATGTAAAGTATGAACAGAGTTGCAATATCCAATGAATTTTGGAAAGGAAAAGAATTTTGGCATAAACCCGATATCTTGCTGATCAGGCAAAGATACCAATAAGTAACCTTTTCTATGGTAGATGGATGAATTCCTCGCCGGTCATCACCCTGGCCGCATTCGGACCTCGCGCTAGATCGTTACCCGGCCACTCACGCGTGGATGCACTGTCACCCAGCCTCTTACACCTTCATAGACCGTACCCCGGTCTGTCGCTTATGCCGACTCAATCAGATGGACTTACTTCCCGAACATTGGGCAAGTAATCAAATTGTTGTCTCAAAACAGCAACCACGTTGCGAATATAAAATACACCACAGAGCCGGATCCCTCAGGTTTTGAGCGAGTATTTAAATCCCCTTGAAAGGAAGATCTTAAATATAAAAATGAGTTTTGGGATCCGCTCTAACTTTTAAAAATCATTTTGAAGACTCGAAAACATTTTTAAGAATGTTTGGAGTAATGCTGATTTAATAAAATAAATCAGTCCCAATATATCAGAAAATATCTGAATATTATTATTTAAATAATATTCCCATAAAGAATAATCTTTATAAAAATAATTGAAGTAAAAGTTTTAAAACTCATACTTGAAATGGATATTAAATAACCAAAGATATACTTATACGAAAGTATGATCTTTATTTGAATAATCGAAAATAAGTTTGATTATCGAAACATTATTCTTTAATAAAATAAGGAATATTAATTAGTAAATAAACGGAGTCATAAGTCCTCGAATAAATATTCAACTAATATTTATTAATTAAAATAAACGGAGTCTTAAGTCCTCGAATGAATATTCAAAATAATATTCATTAAATAAAATAAACGGAGTCATAACTCCTCGAATGAATATTCAACTAATATTCATCAAATAAAATAAAGTTATCGAATAAAACTTATTCGATTAATAGTTTTGAAAACTATATCAATATATATATAATATACTCGGGAACATCGACTCCCGGTTTTAGAAAATGTTCACCTTTGGGTCCCCTATACTAAGGCTATACGCAACTACTGCTTATCTCTAGCATAGGTATTATGCAACTGAATCAACAAATATATATCAAGATTATGAAACAGGTATGCATATATACCATATCAACATTCTCCAATATATCGCAAGATTTGCTAATAACAATTATGCGCTTATCACAAGATAATGCATATACATATATACATCACAATAACAGTATAACGAGTAGAAAACTTGCCTGAGCGATTGGGGGTGGTAAAAGGCCTGGGACGAGTATGGTAACCTATAAACAACATATAAGTTGGAATTAAACCAGTCGCTTAAGAATCTAGACTTTAACGATTCACTTACGTCGCTCGAGTACCCTCGGCTCCACCATTTTTAATAAATTAACCATTAAGATTTTAAAGCGATTCTTTCGTGAGTACCTTACCAACTGCCTAATCCACTTAACATAATTGTTTCATACTCCAATTATTCATTTAAGGGCCTTAACCAAGGTTTCAAAGTAAGGCGAGGGGTAATTGTTCGGTCGCGAAACGCCGTTACTTAAAACGGTCGTTTATCCTAAACCGTACATCGGATTCAAACGAACCACATATCAAAACGAAGCTCGTAACATGAACTATCTAATCATGGTAATGGTCAAAACCTAACAGTGAGTTCTTCGGTCCTGATGTTAAGAACAAAAACAGTCTAAGGGAAATCGGGCATTACGACGGCTATGTTTACGCGATTTCCCAAAATTTTACCAAACCAATTCAACACCAAACCATCACCAATCAATCCCAATACAACCATATAACAATATCACTCATCAACCACTTTAAACCATTTAAACCAAGCCCAAATCATACCATGAATCATCAAGAACAACTAGTGCTACTCTTAACTCCCCAAAATCAACAAAAACACTTAACAACTAAGATCTCAACATGACAAAACAACTACTACACTTAATCTATCATTCCATCATTATAATCATTTATACCAAACAACTTAATGCTAAGATAATTTAGAGTTATACCTTCCTTGAAGCTTTTAATCAATGAAAGATCCTTGGAATGCCCATGAAAGCCTTGATCTTTGCTTAAGCTACCTTGAACTTTCATAAAAATCAAGAAAACTAAAGTTATTTCTTGAAGGTTACTATTCACCATCTTCTTCCTTGATTTATTGGAAGAGATTTACAAAGAATTAGAAGCTTAAACTCCTAGAATATGCTTATCTAATCACAAGGAAGCTTGCATAATTACCTTTGAATTTATTATGGAGTGGAGCTTGGACTTGATCTTTTCTTCTTTTGCTTTCAAGAAGAAGCCGAGAGCTTCATGTTCTTGAAAAAGAAGTTTATTTGCTATTTTGTGAAATGAATTAGTTGGTTTATTTTCTTTATGGCTTGGCTACTTTTAGGTTTTTACCATGGTAATTTTTGCTTGGCCAAGAATCATCCAACAAAACAATTTCACTTATCATGCTTATGTCACCATGGTTGTGTCATCTATTTAACACTTGTCTTCCTCTTGTTGGTGAGATGACATCACTCTCCACTAACCCTTTTATTAACTCCTAATTACTTGGCTAATGGCCACTGATCTGTTATGCGGTTCGCTTAACTTCCGCTTTCGTTATCGTTTGAGGGATCATACCCGGGATCTTATTACTTGGGTTCCCCTAAACCTTTCTCAATATATTATATTCCTTTTATGATCCTCTCTTATAATCCTTGAATTTAAATCCTTTTTATCCTGTCCCCTTATACTTAATTCTTTCGGTATCTGGTGGATTTTCGGGAAAAATCAAAGTGTTCGAATTTGGATTCTGACGATCTTTACATACACTTATATCCCATATAAAGTACTAATAAGATATCAGAATAACAATAGAAGAACCCCTACATAGTGTGGCATGAAAAGTTTTCTTATTCAGCATAATCAGCAAAATCACTATTCATAAGGGTTTCAAAAAACTATTCCAAAAATTGGGGTTATTAAATTGTAACTAACCAACCCTTAAGGAAGATAATACACAAGCCAGATATCTCAGGAAGATTGGTAAATTGGGCGGTTAAGCTGAGTCAGTTCAACTTGAGTTTCATTCCAAGAATCGCAATCAAAGCCCAGGCTCTAGCTGATTTCATCATAGAATGCAATTTCCCCGAAGAAGAGCCTGTGCCCATGAGCATTGACCCTGGAAGAAACATTGATCAAGACATAGGAGCCTGGGCTCTCAAAGTTGATGGTTCTTCAACCAATGAAAGATCGGGGGCCGGTCTCATACTAAAGAGCCCAGAAGGATTCACAATCCAAACAGCAATCTCCTTTGGCTTCTCAGCAACAAACAACCAGGCAGAGTACGAGGCCTTGATTGCAGGGTTGAAGCTAGCAAGAACACTCAGGATCCAGGATCTCAAAATCTACAGCGACTCCCAGATCGTGGTAAAGCAAATAAACGACGAGTACATAGCCAAGGACCCAGTTCTGGTAAAGTACCAGGCTCTGGTCCAAAGCTACCTCGCCTTGATACCAAATACCCAAGTCATCCAAATCTGCAGAGAGGAGAATTCAGAAGCTGATACACTATCTAAACTTGTTCAAAATTCATCATACCTGGATTGCTCCGTCTACTTCGAAGAATTGCAGAAACCGAGCATAGAGTCTAAAGAAGTCATGGAAATAGACAACAGCCCAAATTGGATGACTCCATTTATCAATTACCTGGAAAAGGGAGAACTCCCAGAAGATAAAGGGAAGGCTCAGAGGTTAAGAGCTAAAGCTGCAAAATTCTTCATCGAAGAGGGTATACTCTATCGCCAGACCTTCTCCTCCCCAATCTTAAAGTGCATAGGCCCAGGGGAAGCACAGTATTGCCTGATGGAGGTTCATGAAGGAATATGCGGGGATCATATGTCCGCGAAGGCCCTAGCTCACAAAATCATAAGACAAGGATACTACTGGCCTACTATCCACCAGGATGCAATAGACTTTGTGAAAAAGTGCAAGGAATGTCTGTTATTAAGCAATGTCAGCCGGATGAGCCCAGTCCTACCCTCCTCAGTCTTGTCACCAATCCCATTTGCCGTATGGGGAATTGATATCATGGGACCCTTCCCCAGGGCTAGAGGAGACCTCAGGTACTTACTAGTCTCAATTGATTATATGACAAAATGGGTAGAAGCAAAGGCAATGAGAACAATTAACCAGCAAGATTGCATCAAATGCATGGATAACATTCTAATGAGGTTCGGGATCCCGAGAGTACTAGTCTCAGACAACGGGCCACAATTCGTTGGTTCAGAATTCGAATCCTACCTTCAAGAAAGGGGTATCCGGCACAAGAAGTCATCTGTAGCCTACCCTCAAGGGAACGGCCAAGTTGAAGTAACAAATCGAATACTACTCAGGGGGATAGAGAAGAGGCTCAGGGAAAGCAAAACCAAATGGCCAGAAGAATTGCCTAATGTACTCTGGGCATACAGAACAAGCCCCCGAACAAGCACAGGAGAAACCCCCTTCAAGCTGGCTTATGGAACTGAAGCCATGCTACCAATTGAAGTAGGATCCCCCTCCCATCGAGCAATCAACTTCGATGAGATAGCAAATGAGGAGGGGCTCAGGACGAATATTGAGCTAATTGATGAAGTCCGAGACCGGGCGGTGGCAAGAATGGAAAAGTATAAAGAGAAAACTAAAGAGCACTTCAGCAAGAAGTCCCGGGTCAAAAACTTTCAAGTTGGAGACTTGGTCCTTCGAGACACGGAAGCTTCAGATCCTACCAACACCGGGAAGTTAATGCCAAGGTGGGAAGGCCCATATAAAGTCAAGGAAGTCCTAAGGCCAGGAACATACAAGCTCATGAACATGGATAAATCTGAGATACCAAATACATGGCGTGGACTCAGGCTCAGAAAATTTTATCAGTAGAGGAAGCAACCAAAACTTGTAGCCTATGACAAGCAACCAATCTATGATACCATATTTTGTATGAAGAAAACTTTCAATCCAATGAAAAGAATTTTCCTTTCTTATAAAGTCATTACTCTTAAATTACTAGTAAACAAAGCAACAAACAATCCGGATACAGTCTAATATCCGAATTCAAAGCATCAAACAAAAGCAGCCACTATTTGCTTAGAAAATTTCTAAGTAAATAGAGCAACCATCAATCCGGATACCGTATAATACCCGGATTGAAAGCAAATTCAAAACCAAAAATCAACCCAGATAAGCATTCGAATCTGGGTTAAAACAACCATCATGTACTTATATTGTCTAAGTACATAAAGCTAACAAACAAACATCATCCTGGGAGGGTATCATCCCCGGATTGAGAGCAAATTAACAAGCAAAAGCAACCCGGATAAGCATTCGAATCCGGGTTAGAAACAACCATTATGTACTTAAGCAAAAAAGCAAACATCAACCCGGATAAGGCTCCATACCCGGAACAACCCTGATATAAACCCAATCCGGGTTAGGGGCCATAGCCACAGCCCGGATCAGGATCATTTGGGCAATAGAGCCAGGATCCGGATTGCTCATAAAAATAAAAAGTACAGATGGAAGACGAGCAAATATCTTCTACAATGGAAGGAAAGTACAAGGCAACAGAAGTAAATTTTAAAGCAGGATCCGGATTGCCATCAATCCGGGACGAATCCAAGTATTACAAATAGTTCAAATCAAAGTACGAGAATTGGAAATCCTAGAAAAAGAAATTACAAGGACTGGGCCCGAGAAGCTTAGCAAAGTTGGTCCGGATCTAGAGGAAGCTGGGGCTGGGTCGTCATAAGGCTCCGGTTCCCCCTGACCCTGCTCCACTGTAGCCTTGGCAGCAAGGAACTCCTGGATGAAGCTCTCCCAGGACGCCAAGGGGTCGGTCTTAATGTGGCGCTCGGCGACGACCCAGGATCTGTGGACTTCAGGAACTCCGGCCTGAGCAACCTCGAAGTCATAAACATCGCTGGCCTTGAACTCAGAAATCATAGCCTCCTTGTTCAAGTTCTCCTTTCCAGCGAGTTCGTCCTTGAGCCTCTCTACCTCCTTGGAAAGTCCCTCAGCCCGGTCCTCTAAATCCTTTAGCTTATCATTCAACCCGGACTCTACCATACGGAATCCCTTCCGGGCTTCCTCCAGCTCTCCCTGCAGAGTATCAGCCCGTATCTTCTCGGTATTGGTTCAGACCTCCGTGTAGACAACATCTGAGCATATAGATATGGCACTCCCGAGCTGAAAAAGACAGAAATTGACTAAGTACAAAAAAAAGAATGGGGGACGCAATCCGGAACCAAAGGCATGAAAATTTTGGATACCTGTCCCCATTGCCCGGTGATCCTTTTCAGAGCCGCAGCCATGCTGTATCCCTCCACCTCCTCATAGTCATATGGGGAAGGAATACTAGACATGAACCCGGCTAGGTCAACCAGGCTCTTTGTCCCTATCCTGATGAGACCCCCGTCCGGGCCCTTCCCTTCCGAATCACAAACGACCCGGTCAGCAACGACAGCTTTTCCGCGGGGAAGCTTTCCCGGGGCGGACTTCCTTTTCTTCGAAAGAGGGTCCTCAGAGATCTCCTGGACATCCGGGTCCTCGTTCAAAGCAATGTCGCCCAGACTGGGCAGTTCCGGGGGGGCAGAAGACTCGGCACCACCCTCGGCATCCGCAGATCCGGATCCAGTACCAGGGGCCCCTTTGGTTGTCTTATATGCCAACCCCAAGGAGTTGAAAGCTTCTATATAAGCCGAAGAAGACATTATTGATGGAATTTACCGATGAGCGGAAGCGTGAAATAACAATTATACCGTAAAAACCATATACCGCACATATAGAAAAACGTATAAAAGGGAAAAACTGAGAAATCGTAACCATACCTTGTGAATCGAAGCTTTATAAAAATGGAGTGCTAGCAGTTGCTCCTCAGTGTATGAAGCATTCTACCGGTATCCACCAAGAACGATCCTCTTCGATGAACCTTTTTATAAAACTGAGTTTTTATAAAAATAGAGTTTTTGGGGGAGAGAGAGAGAAGAAGAAGATGGAGGCTAGGGTTTTCATAAAACCAAAATTGTGTGTCAATTGAATGAGCCATCCATCTCATTCTATTTATAGGGCTCTCCTAGGGTTTTATAATATATCTTCATTATTATGCCGGTAGTAGGAATAAATAATAATAAACTTTTATTAATTATTTACATGAATACTAAAATTCACTAAATATAATTAACTGATTAATTATATTTATTCTACATCGTGAGTGATGCTTCTCAATATATCGCGACTATCTGGATAATATGAATTCACTGCTTAGAATATCAAGAACCTGTCAGTGACTAGTTACCGTACAATGAATTCCTTCTACCCTTATAATATCCCGAATAAATACAAGGCATGGATCTCGTGTCAAGCCTATCAAATTTAATCATATGATTTCTTATTCATAATGCAAAGTTCATATTAATGCAAATTAGAAACTCCTTTCTAATTTCATACACTCTGGCCAGAGATTTCAGAACTCGCATACTAAGAATAACATAGGATATTCTCTTCCTATACTGGAAGGGGTAGATCCTCTATTGACGTTAACTATCTCTATACACAAATCCCTATGCCCAGAATAGACCTAATGGATGTCCTTGAGACTAAGGACTAAACCAAAGCACAGTTCATTATATATAAGATACCTTTAACGATCTCAAGTCTAAGGACACTTGTACAACTATCACTTAGTGAATAACTATTGACACGTGAGTAATCTTCATTAGTTGTTCAACTTATCGAGTCATGTTCAGTGAACTTATTCCCTGATAAGCACCTACACACTAGCTATAATGTCACCACACAAATGCCTATGAGAACAGACATCCTCCTGAAGGGAGCAAGCATAGTATGTACCAATCTTTGCGGATTATTAATTACCAGTTAGTAATCCTATGACCGGGAACTATTTAAGTTTAGAGTTATCATCTTTTAGGTCTCACTATTATGATCTCATCATAATCCATAAAAAGCTTTACTCTAAACTATGGTATATCTTATTTAAACATTTAAATAGATAGAGCCCGTAATAAAAACAAAACAAGTCTTTTATTAATTATCAATGAAATCAAAACAGATTACATAAAAGTTATTCCTAAATCCTCATACGTGATTGGACTTAGGACATATCTCTTTCAATCTCCCACTTGTATTAAAGCCAATCACTCTGGTATCTAATACCCATCTTGTCTTTATGACGATCAAAGTGACTTTCAGAAAGTGGCTTTGTGAGTGGGTCTGCTATGTTGTTATGTGTGTTAACTCTCTTTCAATACAATACAAGAAATGTTACCGCGCTCCCACTAACCCTTTTGTAGACACATGGTTCATCAACGTTTTTTATAAAACCAAACTCTTTGATTGTCTCATCAAAACGGATGTTCCATCTATGAGAAGCTTGCTTTAAACCACATATGGTTCATGGCAGCTTACACACTAGGTTTTCATTTCCCTTGGAAAGAAAACCATCTGTCCATTTGCCAGATCTCATAGTCGTAGTAAGCAGCAATCGCAAGCAAAATCCGAACTGATTTTAACAGGGCTATAGGTAAAAGGTTTCATCAAAGTCAATCCATTGCCTTTGTTTGAATCCTTTTGCCACAAGCCTAGCTTTACAGGTCTCCACCTGGCCATCTGCTCTAATCTTTCTTTTGTATACCGTATACATAGATTCCATTTCGGATTTCATGGCACTTTGCCATTTCTCTGAGTCAACACTACTCATAGCCTCATTATAGGTCACAGGGTTGTCATCATCAATGATTGACAACTCATTGTCATTCTTAATGACAAGGCCATAATACCTCTCAGGTTGGTGAGACACTCTCTCTGACCTACAAACAAGCTGTTCCACAGAAGGTTGTTCAGTCTAAACAGGTGTTTCCACATGATCCGTAGTAGTTTGTGCTTCTTGAACTTCATCAAGTTCAATTTTGCTCCCATTGTTTCCTTCAAGGATAAACTCCTTTTCCAAGAAGGTAGCATGTCTGAAGACAAACACCCGATGATCGGTACAAAAGTAATACCCCAAAATCTCTTTAGGATATCCCACAAAATTACATTTTACGGATTAAGATTCCAGCTTATCTGGGTCAACTTTCTTGATATAAGCTGGACATCCCCAAATCTTAACGTGTTTAAGACTCGGTTTCCTTTCTTTCCATATCTCATATAGAGTTTGAGGAACAGATTTGGAAGGCACCTTATTCAGTAAATATGCTGAGGTTTCCAATGCATAACCCCATAGGAATACTGGAAGATTCGCATAGCTCATCATGGACCGAACCATGTCTAACAAAGTTTGATTTCTCCTTTCAGATACCAATCTGGAGGAGTCCACTGGGAGACTATACCCTTTTCTTTGAGATAATCCAGAAACTCTCCATTCAAGTATTCACCACCTCGATCTGATCGAAGAGTTATAATACCATTTTTGGTTTGTTTCTCCACTTCATACTTTTACTCTTTGAACTTTTCAATGGCATCAGACTTGTGTTTCATCAAACACATATCCGAATCTAGATCTATCATCTATGAAAGTAATAAAGTATGAAAATCCACCCATGGCTTGCGTAGACATTGGTCCACATACATCTGTGTGTACCAATCCTAGCAAATCTGCAGCCCTCTCTCCATGTCCACTAAATGGAGATTTGGTCATTTTACCCAATAAACAAGACTCGCATGTAGGATATGATTCAAAATCAAAAGGGGTCAAGTAACCCTTCCTTATGCAATGTCCGCAGTCTATTTTCACTAATATGACCAAGTCTGCAGTGCCAAAAGAAAGTGAGATTTTCATCATCCCTTTTTTTTATTAGTTTGTTCAATCTGAAGTAAATTATGTCACATACATACAGACCATTATTTAAAATACCACGTCAATAAAGAATATTATCTCGAAGGATAGAACATTCATTATTCTTAATAATAAAATGAAAAACCATCCAAATCCATCATAGGAATATAAACAATATTCCTTACAATCGAGGAAACAAAATAACAATTATTTCAAACAATAGTCTTGCCCGTAGGAATATGTAAATGAAATGATCCTACATCTTCAGCAGCAACTCTTGCTCCATTTCCCATCAGTAGAATCACCTCCTCTTCCTCAAGAGTCCTACTTCTCCTTGGTCCCTGCAACGAATTGCAGATGTAAGAACCTCAGGCGGTATCTAATACCCAAGTAGAAATTTGACTTAATGACATATTCATTTCTATCATGAACATACCTGAATCAGAAGCGGTAGTCTCACTCCCCTTCTTCTTCTTCAACTCTGCAAGGTAAACCTTGCAGTTCCTCTTCCAGTGCCCCACCTTGTTACAGTGAAAGCAAACAACTTTGCTCTTGGGGTCTTCAGCTTTTGGTGGAACCGGCTTTTCTTCACCTACTTTCTTCTTCTTGGAAGAGTTCCTCTTCCTTTTTTTAGGATTGGAACCTTCACCAATTAGAAGAACAGAACTCTTCTTAGGGGGAAAATTCGATTCCGCAGACTTCAACATGTTGTGGAGTTCAGCCAGGCTGACATCCAGCTTATTCATGTGAAAGTTCACAACAAACTGCGAAAATGAACCCGGAAGTGATTGCAAGACCAAGTCTTGGCTCAGCTCCCCATCCATGGCAAAACCAAGTTGTCCAAGACGTTCAATCAAATTGATCATCTTAAGTACATGGTCATTCACGGATAATCCCTCAGACATCCTACAACTGAACAGCTCCTTCGATATCTCATATCGAGCTGTCCTCCCTGCCACATCATACAACTATTGTAGATGCATAAGGATAGTGTGAGCATCCATATGCTCATGCTGCTTCTGTAGCTCAATGTTCAAGGAAGCTAGCATGTTGCATTGAGTAACATTTGCATCATCTATCCACTTACGATACACAACATGTTCATAATTATGTGCATCGTTAGCAGGTTCAGTAGGCTTAGGTGAGTCAAGCACATATTCCAGCTTCTCCACCCTGAGAAAAATTCTCAAGTTTCGAAGCCAGTCAGCAAAATTAGGACCAGTCAACTTGTGAGCATCTAGTATACTCCGGAGTGATAGTGCAGAAGATATAACGAAGGGTAGCTTTTGCTATCTTTTCTTCCATTTTCATTTTTTATGCTCCTAATGTTTTGGGGCATCCCGACAATTATATACCTGCTAATCCGATGCCCACCCTGCCTCATATTGTGCCGGAATGGTATTTCCTACCGTAAATCTGTAAATGATAAACACATAACAACACTTAGCAAATATTCAATTTCATTTCAAAACACTATATGAATCGGGTCTTTATTCATTAGTGGCTCCCACTAGTTTATCTAATTTATACACCCCCAAGTGAAAATTAGGCATTCATAATGCTAGTGGGAATAGGGATCCTACATTCCATTACACAACCTCGGATGTAGCATGAAACGTCATGTGATGTTCAATAAGCAGACAACTCTTGTCAATTACATCTTATGTTATTCCCTAATATAATTTTAGCCTCTTGAATAATTGAGTCACGGCTGTAGCACGACAAACTCAATATTCTAAGTCAAGTCTAACCCAACATTTCATACAATTAAATCAGTCTCCAAAAGCCCACGGCTGTAGTACGTAACGACCTTTAGATTCTAATTCAATGTACACATCTCTATGTAATAGACAAGTATTCCTTATTTCGAAATCAAAGCCCTCGGCTGTAGCACGAAACGACAATAATTTAAAAATAAGAACCACTTTCTATCATGTTGGAAGGCTATGACCGACACAAGCCCGTTGTGTCATTGGCCAATTACTACTTGATATTATTTAATTTTAGAGGGATTATATTACGTTATAATCATAATCATATTATAAAGAGATTCTTCCTTTTAAATTAAATATTTCAAATCAATAATCGATAATCAGATGATTCCCAGATCGGGTGGAGCATTGTCAAGAGGCGTCACTTAATAACCCTTTCTTACAGATAGAAATCTGTTGTTGACAGAATCATCCTTTCTCTCAAAATTAAAAATTCATATTTAATTATGTGTTTCATAAACATAAGAATCTCATGATTGTATTCATAATATTATTGTCAAGGCAAGAAACGATTCCTATTCTAGATTTTGTAGAGCACGCCTTATATTGATTTAAGTTCACCTAAATCTATCATCGCATGGTAAACACAGGCATATATCTCATATATAAAAATAAATATACAAGTAAGCATGCAAGTAATATCATGTCACACATTGATATAATGATGTATGGATTTATTATAGCCTTTAAAAGCAATTAAAACAATTAAAACATGCTTTAAAACACTTTCGGGAATATAAACAGTGCAAAACTTTTATATAAAAAATATTTGACCACTCCATTACATCCGTCTCGGAAAAACGAATCCAACGATATATTGCACGCCCAAAACGGAGTTACGAAACTCCCAAAAATCAAATTTTAAAAAGACAGATGGGCTGTAACGCATTACAGTAATGCGTTACAAGGTCTATAATGCATTCACGTAATGCGTTACAACACTGTTGAGCCATTTACGTGTGTAACGCATTCGTAAATGCGCAACAGTGTGTAACGCATTCACGGAATGCGCAACACACCCCCACCCCGCGTGCGCCGCACGCGCCTGCAGCAGCCGGACAGCAGTTTTCTCCTTTTTTTTCTTGTTATTACTCCTGCCATTTCCTTTTGCTGCTGTTACAAAAAGGATGAAACCCCCTTCCCTTTACTCCCTTATTAATAACTCTTTATTAATTTATTATTTTAATTTTATTATTAATAAATTAATTAACATTTAATTAATAAATTAATAAAAATCAAAATAATATGATTTCTTAAATCAGGGAGTAGCAGAAAAATACCAAATCAGCCATGGGTCCTTGTGCAAATTTTAATCATAATTATTCACATGCAAAATTATTTCATAAATTTTAATTAAAACAATTTTAAAAAATTCATAACAAATAATCTACACATCGCAAAATTATGAAAAAAATACCTAGATGATCTACAACACTTGTAGAACCCAGATCAGTAGTCAAAATCTCATGCAAAAATTATTTCGAATTAATTCATAATTAAATCCAAATAAACTTGCAAAAATCATAATAAATCCATACATGCATAAAAAATCTGAAATTTTTATATGAATCTCTATATGCAGAACCTAGCTCTGATGCCAATGATGGAATTTACGGATGAGCGGAAGCGTGAAATAACAATTATACCGTAAAAACCATATACCGCACATATAGAAAAACGTATAAAAGGGAAAAACTGAAAAATCGTAACCATACCTTGTGAATCGAAGCTTTATAAAAATGGAGTGCTAGCAGTTGCTCCTCAGTATGTGAAGCACTCTACCGGTATCCACCAAGAACGATCCTCTTCGATGAACCTTTTTATAAAACTGAGTTTTTATAAAAATGGAGTTTTTGGGAGAGAGAGAGAGAAGAAGAAGATGGAGGCTAGGGTTTTTACAAAACCAAAATTGTGTGTCAATTGAATGAGCCATCCATCTCATTCTATTTATAGGACTCTCCTAGGGTTTTATAATATATCTTTATATATATTAACCCCCACATTTTATCTTCATAAAATGCTTTAATAATAATTAAAACTATTTTAATCATTATTTCTTTTCTTAACTATTTGGAAAATAATTCTCTCTCTCATTATTTTATCAAAGAAAATATTCTTTTATGGTGTGACCCTGTAGGTTCATTATTATGCCGGTAGTAGAAGTAAATAATAATAAACTTTTATTAATTATTTACATGAATACTAAAATTCACTAAATATAATTAACTGTTTAATTATATTTATTCTACATCGTGAGTGATGCTTCTCAACATATCGCGACTATCCGGATAATATGAATTCACTGCTTAGAATATCAAGAACCTGTCAGTGACTAGTTACCGTATAATGAATTCCTTCTACCCTTATAATATCCCGAATAAATACAAGGCATGGATCTCGTGTCAAGCCTATCAAATTTAATCATATGATTTCTTATTCATAATGCAAAGTTTATATTAATGCAAATTAGAAACTCCTTTCTAATTTCATACACTCTGGCCAGATATTCCAGAACTCGCATACTAAGAATAACATAGGATATTCTCTTCCTATACTGGAAGGTGTAGATCCTCTATTGACGTTAACTATCTCTATACACAAATCCCTATGCCCAGAATAGACCTAATGGATGTCCTTGAGACTAAGGACTAAACCAAAGCACAGTTCATTATATATAAGATACCTTTAACGATCTCAAGTCTAAGGACACTTGTACAACTATCACTTAATGAATAACTATTGACACGTGAGTAATCTCCATTAGTTGTTCAACTTATCGAGTCATGTTCAGTGAACTTATTCCCTGATAAGCACCTACACACTAGCTATAGTTTCACCACACAAATGCCTATGAGAACAGACATCCTCCTGAAGGGAGCAAGCATAGTATGTACCAATCTTTGCGGATTATTAATTACCAGTTAGTAATCCTATGACCGGGAACTATTTAAGTTTAGAGTTATCATCTTTTAGGTCTCACTATTATGATCTCATCATAATCCATAAAAAGCTTTACTCTAAACTATGGTATATCTTATTTAAATATTTAAATAGATAGAGCCCGTAATAAAAAAACAAGTCTTTTATTAATTATCAATGAAATCAAAATAGATTACATAAAAGTTATTCGTAAATCCTCATACGTGATTGGACTTAGGACATATCTCTTTTAATTATCGCTCTGGATGCAGGGTTGTAATGCGGCAAACCTGAAAGATTGGAAAAGAAAACTATCAGCACAGGATTAATGTAATAACCCCAAAATTTTGAACTTTTTTGTAACCCTTATGAATAGTGTTTTTGCTGATATTGCTGAATAAGAAAACTTTTCATGCCACGCTATGTAGGGGTTCTTTTATTGTTATTCTGAGATCGTATTAGTACTCTATATGATAAATAAGTGTATGTAAAGATCGTCATAATCCAAATTCGAACACTTTGATTTTTCCTGAAAATCCACCAGATACCGAAAGAATTGAGTATAAGATAACAGGATAAAAAGGATTTAAATTCAAGGATTATAAGAGAGGATCATAAAAGGAATATAATGTATTGAGAAAGGTTAAGGAAACCCAAGTAATAAGATCCCGGGTATGATCCCTCAAACGATAAACGAAAACGAAAGTTAAGCGAACCGTATAACAGATCAGCGGTCATTAGCCAAGTAATTAGAAGCTAATCAAAGAGGTTAGTGAGGATGATGTCATCAAACCAACAAGAAGAGGACAAATGTGGGAGGATGACATCACATGATGACCTAAGCATGACATAAGGGAAGGAAGTGTGGTTGATTAATAACCACACAATTTTTCATGGTTAAAAGATAATTAAAACAAATCAAAAGCAACCAACCAAGCCAAAACAATTCATTTCACCAAAACACAAAGTTGACTTCTCTTTTCTTCATCAAAGCTCTCGGCCTCTCTTTGTTTTCAAGAAGAAAAAAACCAAAATTTAAGATCCAAGCCTTGTTAATTAATGAGGTAATTATCTAATACTCCTTATGCATAGATATAGCTATCCTATAAGTTTGAGCTTCTAATTCATTCACAATCTCTTGCTAAAAATCATGGAAGAAGAGGGTGAATAGTGTTTTTCAAGAACTTAAATTTTTGTTCTTGAGTTTTTGTTTAGATTAAGCTTGGATAAGGACTTTTAAGGGTGATTCCAAGCTAATTACTTGATTCTCCACTCTCCAAGGAAGGTATAACCCCTCCAAAACCTAACTTTACTTTGAGTATTAGGTTTAGTTTTGTTGTTATGGTTCATGAGAAGCATGATTCTTGTAGACTTAGAGTGTGGTTGGTTTTGTAATGAGTTGGAGTTGTAATTCTTGGATTATTGATTAATGAACTTAAGTATAGTTTTAATTCATGTTTGAGAATAATATAAATTGGAGAACTTGAGGTGTTGGGGCTGTTGTAGTATGGTATGGATGGATTTTGGTTGTATGAATGAATTGTGGTTGATTGGTGGTTGGTTTGGAGTAGAATAAAAATTGGTAATCGCGTAAACATAGCCGTCGTAATGTCCGATTTACTTTAGACTATTTTTGCTCTTAACATTAGGACCCGAGAACTCCCTGTTAGATTTTGACCATTTCCATGATTAGATAGTTCATGTTACGAGCTTCGTTTTGATATGTGGTTCGTTTGAATCCGATGTACGGTTTAGGAGAAACGACCGTTTTAAGTAACGGCGTTTCGCGAACGAACCATTACCCCTCGCATTACTTTGAAACATAGGTTAAAGACCTTAAAGGACTAATTGGAGTATGAATCATTTATGTAAAGTGTATTAGGCAGTTGGTAAGGCACTCGCAAAAGAATCGCCTTAAAACCCTTAATGGTTAATTTATTAAAAATGGTGGAGCTGAGGGTACTCGAGCGACTTAAGGGAATCGTTGAGCGCAAAGCGAGTGTTAGAGTCTAATTGGTTAAAGTATAGATTCATAAGCGACTTTGGTTTAATTCCAACTTATATTTTGTTTATAGGTTACCAGACTCGTCCCAAGCCATTTGTCACCCCCAGTCGCTCAGGCAAGTTTTCTACCCGTTATACTGTTGTTGTGATGTATACATATGTATATGCATTATCTTGTGATAGATGCATGCTGGTTAATTAGAAAATCTTGCGATATATTGGAGCATGTGATATGGTATATATGCATGTCTGTTTCGTAATCTTGATACATATATCTGTTGATTCAGTTGCATAATACCTATGCTAGGGATAAACAGTATTTGCGTGTACCCTTAGTATAGGGGACCCCAAGGTGAACATTTTCTAAACCGGGAGTCGATGTTCCCGAGTATATTATATATATATATATATATTGATATAGTTTTCAAAACTATTAATCAAATAAGGTTTATTCGATAACTTTATTTTATTTAATGAATTTTATTTTGAATATTCATTCGAGGACTTAAGACTCCGTTTATTTTATTTAATGAATATTATTTTGAATATTCATTTGAGGACTTATGACTCCGCTTATTTATTAAATAATATTCTTTATTTTAT
The DNA here is from genome assembly GCF_009905375.1 of Apium graveolens. Classification (NCBI taxonomy): domain Eukaryota; kingdom Viridiplantae; phylum Streptophyta; class Magnoliopsida; order Apiales; family Apiaceae; genus Apium; species Apium graveolens. Next base: position 157,860,946 of record NC_133653.1, read on the forward strand.
TAAAGAATAATGTTTCGATAATCAAACTTATTTCGATTATTTAAATAAAGATCATACTTTCGTATAAGTATACCTTTGGTTATTTAATATCCATTTCAAGTATGAGTTTTAAAACTTTTACTTCAATTATTTTTATAAGGATTATCCTTATGGGAATATTATTTAAATAATAATATTCAGATATTTTCTGATATATCAGGACTGATTTATTTCATTAAATCAGCATTACTCCAAACATTCTCAAAAATGTTTTCGAGTCTTCAAAATGATTTTAAAAGTTAGAGCGGATCCCAAAACTCATTTTTATATTTAAGATCTTCCTTTCAAAGGGGATTTAAATACTCGCTCAAAACCTGAGGGATCCAGCTCTGTGGTGTATTTTATATTCGCAACGTGGTTGCTGTTTTGAGACAACAATTTGATTACTTGCCCAATGTTTGGGAAGTAAGTCCATCTAATTGAGTCGGCATAAGGGACAGGCCGGGGTACGGTCTATGAAGGTGTAAGTGGCTGGGTAACAGTCCATCCACGCGTGAGTGGCCGGGTAACGGTCTAGCACGAGGTCCGAATGCGACCAGGGTGATGACCAGCGAGGATTTTTCATCCATCTACAGTAGAAAAGGTTACTTATTGGTATCTTTGCCTGATCAGCAAGATATCGGGTTTATGCCACAATTCTTTTCCTTTCCAAAAATTCTTTGGATGTTACAAACTCTGTTCATACTTTACATGACAGAGGTTTTCAGGAAATGTATAAGAGATATATGTGTGGACATATATATCGGGACTTAATGAAGTATCTCATAACTTCATTTCATTCAATAATATTTCAAAGATTTAATCTATTCAAATCTTATCTTGTAGTCTCATCTATGTGATGAACTGTTGAAAACCTATTATACTTTGAACAGTGGTAGTTCAAGTAGTTTTATAAATGATATAAGTATAGTGAAGTATTTGGTAACTTCATCCCTTGTTTTTGCTTATATCCAGTAAGTAATTATCTTACACTTGATAAAGGATTTTAGTAAGTTATCCGTTTAGATACTTGCATTATTGTTTACACTATATATTATCTTGCGAGCTGTAATGCTCACTCTTGCTTTATTTCTTCATCACACAACAACAGTTAGGAAAGATGGCCAGACTCAAGCAGACCCAGCGCAAGAGCGTGGGAAGCGCCCCGCGCCTTCCCGTTGAGATCATAGCTGCTATAGCTGCAGAGGTAGATCTATCTGTAGATCAGACCTTCTACTTTTGGGAATCAATTATGTATAATTATAACTTGTGGCATATAATGGCAATTAATTGTAAACTTATCAAGTAATCATTTTGGGTTTTAATAACTTTTAAATTATGGATTCAAGGACTTGTACTTATTTCAATTTCATCTCAGATACTATAACGAGTTATGGTGTGTGTTAGTGTGGGGTCACAGCATGAGGTTATTTTTTTTTATTAATTAAGTTAAGTAATATTGTGGAAAGAAAGACCGTGACTACCTGGATCCCCGACCCCGGATCTGGGGGTGTTACAATTAATATACATACAAAGACTACCAAATCCGGAAAGAAAATACTACAGTAAGCCCGGATCAGGAAAACAAAGCTAAATATACCATAATCCAGATTATGGAAAATATCTGATGCAAACAAGCTACAAGTAAAAAAGCAAAATGGACGTTGATCCGGGTCATCAGGAAAAACAAAAAGACCCGGATCAAAGACCAAACAAAGATTCCACAACAATAATTACAAGTCAAAAGAAAAAGGAACCGTAATCCGGATCGCCAAGCAGGGATGGAGACCCGGATCACAAGCAGAACAGGTTAAAGAAAAAACTTACAGCCGAGTTGGAATAGCAGTTTATGGTTGGTAAAGGTATCCCGGGTCGGCTGGAACCCGAGACTACCACAAAACTTCCTAATCTGATCTACAACCTCCCCCTCTAAGATCTCCGGGTTGAACTTTGTCTTAACTTCTCCGGTTGTAAAATAGGGGAGAAACTCCAGGTCAAAGCCCTTCAACATCAAAATCTCCCCGTTCTAGTGTTTCAACGAGGTCTGGTGCATAACCGGTTTGGACCTACCCGGGCCAAAACCGCACTCTGCTGCCCGGAACCTGAGCTCATAGAACGGTTTCTGGCTCGATCAAGAGAGATAAAAAATCTGGTGGAACAACTTGAAGGTGGGAAGGAGCCCGCCTTGTTGCAGCAAGTTATCAACCAGGTCATAGACTTGATTCCGTTTGGAGTTATTTGCATTGGGGATATCCTATATACATACTTGCACAGGTGCTTAATAAAAATTTGGCAACGAGGGCTCCACCCGGATCTTAGGTGCTCCAGCCAGACCGGAACAAAGCCATCCGCAGGGCGGTGGAAAATCCTCTCATAGGGCTCGGGCCACCTCCAAGCGATATCAGAAGTTAATTGAAAGGCAGCCCGGATTGTTTTGTCCATATCACCCGGGTCAGCTTCAGCATAGAAATCCTTCAGCTGGTAATGATCCCGGCTGATCCCAAACGAAGAAAAGGCTGCTTCCAGAGCACCTTGGTCATAAACACCCGGGTGGCCATCCTCGTGCCTCTCATATCTGATCTGGGTATAATAAATGCTATCTTCAAACCCGGGTGGCTTTCTCACAAAATGATACTTAATATCGGACCAGCGGCTGTCTGGAGTAAAGATAATCGAGTTTTCCGGAAGCTCGTAATTGTTCCCACAGACCCGGACCCCTTCCTCACCATCTCGCCCCAGATCTGTTCTCTACCAGATGAATCCGGATCACTCTCCTCGTCAGAAAAGTTGGGGTAGCAGTTATAGACTTTCCTAGCTCGCTCCTTTGTCCGGACCATATACCTATTAAAATGAAGGTCAGTTAGCCTGGGCCCTATAGATTTTATTTGTTTTGCTAAGCGGTCCGAATCAGGTACGTTATGTTAGTTTTACCATAACCTAATGATTCGGACCGCCAATGCAAGTCCAACCCGGAAAAACATCAATGATCCAGATCATGTTAACTACAAATAAATAACAAAACAACCATGGACCCGGATCTTGGTGGCAAATACTCAGATCCGGATCCATAGCAACCAAAAACTTAAAATCAACCAGGCACCCGGATCCTCATGGCAAACACCCAGACCCGGATCCAGAGTAACCAAACACAAACTACAAATCCCAAGGCATACAATTCTACCCGAATATACTAAATCCGATCCGGATCTAATACCCCATACCCGGATCCGAAGCGAAAACCCTAACCCACAAACAGTTAACCCAAGAATCAAACAGCAAAATCCGCCCTTTTTACAAATACACACATTAATTCAAGAAAAGAACATCAAGAACACATGTTGCAAAACCCAGAAACTCGAACAAAAACTCCACAGAAATTCACAAAGATCGAGCCTAAAACACTGAAAAATATACGGATCTGCAAACACATAAACGAAAACATACAAACCCCCTAAAAAAATGAACCAAAAACACAAAACAACTACCGATTACTTCGAAGCATGCAGAAACTTAGAGAAAAATGCGAAAAATCGAAAACAAAGAACGGTGAAAGAGCAAAGGGAACTTACAGATTCGATGACACGATGGAAGAACAGAGAAAAACAGAAGAAGACAGTGAAATCCAACCCTCCAAAAATCCAAGATGACTCCGAAAAACCGCGGCGATGAAGAAAAAAAAGAGTGGTGACCTTTGGTTTTTTCTTGATATGAATAAAAAATGAAAGGGAAAGAAGGCACAGCTTTTTATAGGCGAAGAGAGCAGCCCCTGCCACGTGGCAGATTCTGATTGGCCCTGGGGGCAGTTACAAAAAAATATATAATATAAAAAAAATGTGTATACATTTAAGCACATTTAAAACCCCATAATCATTATGGGCCGAGTTTTTAGGAGGTAACTGCCCGAAATTAAAAATCGAAGGGGGGAAAATGAGCAAAACCGTTTGAAAATCCTAAACCTTTCAAATTCCAAAGCACACAGCCCGGATCAACTACTCTACCTTAATCCGGATTGGCAACTACCACACCAGATCCGGATTGGGGGGCAACTAGGAGCAAAAAATTTTCTAAAGCATCTACTATACCTTAATCCGGATTGGCATCTACTACATCAGATCCGGATTGGGGGGCAACCAGGAGCAGAAAATTTTCTAAGGCATCTACTATACCTTAATCCGGACTGGCAACTACCACCCCATATCCGGATTGGAGGGCAACTAGGAGCAGAAAATTTTCTAAAGCATCTACTATACCTTAATTCGGACTGGCAACTACCACCCCGGATCCGGATTGGGGAGCAACCAGGAGCATAAAATTTTTCTTAAGCATCTACTATACCCTAATCCGGATAGGCATCTACTACACCAAATCCGGATTGGGGGGCAACCAGGAGCAGAAAATTTTCTTAAGCATCTACTATACCCTAATCCGGATTGGCATCTACTACACCAGATCCGGATTGGGGGGCAACCAGGAGCATAAAATTTTCTAAAGCATCTACTATACCTAATCCGGATTGGCATCTACTACACCAGATCCGGATTGGGGGCAACCAGGAGCAGAAAAATTATTCCTAAGCCAAATATGCAACCCTACTCTACTCCCTCATCCAGAAAATCTGCATAAGGGAGTGGGGGGCAAATGATAGGGTATAAGAGATCCGGATAGACGTCAACCTGGACTAAAGGAATACAAGCTCAACTAACCTACTAAGACCCCCCTCTCCCAGGCCAATCAAGCATAGGAGCCCAGGCCCGGATCTATCCTATTGCACGGATCCGGATCCACCTGCATACCCGGATCCGGATCGGGGCCAAGACCACCATGAGGGAGGTCTCAACAAACACATGCACATCCCACAACCCGCCAAGGAAGGGTACGTGGGCACGTGGCTATGACAGCTATCAACAACCAACACACCAGACAAGCACGGCGCGTGTCAGAAGGCCGTTAGGACACTCTAGAGGTGGTCCTCCCCTAGACACGTGTAAGCAATCCACCCAAGCCAGGCGTTCTCCGCTCCCAAGATCTAACGGCCCAGATTTAGAGGTAACTACCCTTAAACCCTACCTTGGGGCTATATATACTCCCAAGGATGAAGGGTTTAGGGATTAGAAAATATTCACACCCTTGCACACTCACACTCTCTCATATATTCATACACACATAGCAGCCTTTCCATTACATACATACATCTTCATTTTCTCCAAAACCCTGTTCTTATTCTTACACTGGAGGCGCCGTGGGAGCCAAACCCCCCTTCCGGTGTTGTTTTACAGGCGCCTAACCATCAGTTACACCTCATCCACACCCAGAAGGTCCAGGAACGGCGTCGGACGGAGCCGCCCGCTCACCGGAGTTATCAGATATTATAAAAATTGAAAATACCCGTAATTATATAAACCCAAATATTTTATACACAGATCTGCGATCAAACTTTTAATATTTCGGCTATTGGGTCAGATCCAATTATCCCACAATCCTAAACCAACATTATACCTAATAACGAATTAAGTAGACTTTAATTTTATTTTAACACAGATCAATAATATAAGAATTACCTTTAGTTTGAATTAAATTTTAGTTTTAGCGTAGATCAATAACATACATTATTTTGTTTTAGCCTTAGACCCCATTATATATTCAACCATCTAATTACATTTAGTTTATTTTTAATTTTATTTTAGTTCTGGTTAAATATATTTTATTTTAATCCGAATACACAAGATATTTTGTTTTATTATGATGACATTGTATCGACCAACGCATTATGTTGTAGCCTGTTTGATAAAATATTTTTTAGCTCGATCAATAGTATTTATTATATTGTTTTACCCAAAAATAGCAAATCTTGATTTTATTCTCATACCCGTTATGTCAACGAAATCCAAATAATTATATTTAATTTTTTTGTTTAATTTCATTTAAGTCCGGAATTAATATTATTATGTTTTAGACTGAATTGATAATATGTATAATTTAATTTTAATCTGATGACATTATATCTATCAAACAAATTTACTTTCAATTTATTTTGTTTTAGTTCGTTTATTTTTTTTGTTTTAGCCTGATGACATTATATCGACGAAATGATTTTTTTTCAATTTTTTATTAGTCTTTATTATTTTATTTTAATCTGAGGCTGCAAATCCAACTAATTGTTAGCAATTTTTTTTATATTTAGGATTAGATCAATAGTATAATTTTATTTAATATTATATATTATTTTATTTAAATAAAAACCATTACACATTATAATTCTATTTGTATTTATATAATTATATTATGAATAGTAATCTATTTATGAGAATACTTTATTTTAAATATTACTATGATTACGGTGACCAGATACTTTCATTATTTCATTTTTAATATAATAGTAGAGATGAATTTGGTTTCATTACCTTAATTTTTTGACTTTTTTCACTACTTTATCATTTTTTATAACCTTAACCAAAGGAAGTGCAAATCACTTTATGAAATTACTTCACCGCGTGATAAATATTCTCGTGGCGAATGAAAAAAAATGACATGAACTTTGTATCGTACTCGTCTGGTTACATATTCATTCTAGAGGGGGTACATGCAACCATTTCGTTGTCATTTGCAAATTGATGAGAGGACAGTTGCGTGGGTAGCAGTAATAGTAATAATCAAAATGCAGTTGGAGGTTAGGAGGGCGGAGGATATGAATCATTCATAATGAATGGGACAGTGGTTGCTGAACTAATTACTTTGTATACATCTATCTACTCCTTTGACTTGGCTCGTGTTCATGAACAAGGTTGGTCCTAAACCATTATATGGTCAACAATGTTCTAGGGATTTTATAGTTTTCTTATTATGATATTGGGATGTAAATTGGTACACATGCCTAATTTAACTAGGCACATTAAGTCAAATGTGATTCCAACGTTAGAAATATTGAAAGAAGCATGTGGCAATTGAATCAATCCGAAAATGGACCGAATAAGTGATGAATTTATCCGGTAATAATTGAACTAGTAGCTACTCACATGTATAATTCAGGATTAAACACCCATTCAAGTATGTTCTTGTACGATAAAAAACCAAACAAGTTTAGCTGAGAGGAATTCCCGTAATTCTTTATTTGAACTTTTAATTCAAAATATAAAGAATCGTAGTATAATTTTAACTTTAACATATTCCTAATTTCTTCTCAAATCACTAATGACCTATTTTTCTCCTTTATTTTTATAAGCAAACACATTCTTAAACAAACTCAATAGAATACTAGTTTGACCTTCATATTTAATATAAATTATTGAATTTTAGTGGATTAGAACGTTGATAAAGAATTTGAATTTCAATAACATTCTTTATATCAGTTCCTTGGTGATATTATATAATTAAAAGTATTTTTCATGCATTATATAATAGAAAGGGAAAGAATGTGCTATAATATAATATTATGCAGAAAAAAAGAGATATATTAGTTATTTATAACTGAGAAAGGATCCAAATTAAATAATGACTCACAAAACACATTTTTTAGTCTCATTCCTTACATTACATCTTAGGATAATAAATATAAAATATTTTTGAGTTGCTCTTAAATTATATATAAATACTAGTTGATAATCGTGTTTGCTGGGGTCAAGATTTAAATATCAATACTAAATAATAATTTAAAAAATATAAGTTTAAATTATGATTAAAATATATAATAAATAAACTTATAAATATTATTACCAATTTTGTTTTGAAATTATAGATAATTTTTATTAACTCAAACCTCAGCATTATTGTGTCTAGCAAACAATAACCAGTAGTACCATGCATGTATCAACATTATTAGTAATCAAAAGTATTTACCCAAATTTAAATTGAGTTGATCTTCACATGACTTCTAATTATTCTAATTGGGTGGATTATAGAACTTATAATTAGCTAGATTACATCTCCATGATATTAATTATTTAGTTACACAAAATCGAAAATAATGTCATTATAAAGTATTAAATTTGAAAATAGGTTTAATATATATAATAAATTATAATATTATAATTACAGGGAGAATCTGAGTGAAACCAAAAAATAAAAATATAATAAACAAATTTTGTATTATTATATATATCATAGGGAATCAACCCAAATTTGAATGATAAAAATAATTGATACTTTTAGTAGTACCGTGATAATATTTTATTTCATGGGTGTTTCTCTTGTTAATAAATAATATAGATTCTCTAGAAATTTGTATTAAGCTTTGAATCGGATTACTCATTATTTACTGGATTTGAGTTTTTTATATAGTTTATAATTGCATATATTTTTCTAATAAAAAATTCTTTCTATATGTATATATTTATAATTTGGTGCTAAAATTTTTTATTAATTTAGGAATTACAATGTAAATAAAATTATGTTCATTTAATTAAAAATATTTAAATAATTTTTTAGATTAAAAGAAGAAAAATAATCAATTTTTTTAATACTTTTGTATTTGAAAAACTGGTGCAACTATTGCATTAAATTTTTCGATCATCCCATTAAAACTATTTTGGTGTACATTTAATTCGGGATAATAGTTGAGTTATTAATTACAGCTAATATTAAAAAACTCGGTTAAAGTAATTAAGATAGAATTTCAATCTATGAAAATAATATAAATATAAGGCATACAAGAATATAAAAACGTGTAAAAATAATACATATAGAATTATAAGTTATATAGAAATAAAAAAAATATAAAATTATGTATCATATAAAAATGAAAAAAGAAAAAAAATAATACATTTTAGACTTATAATAGGATTCAAAAGTGGATAGATGAAACCAAAAATTAGTGAAATAAAAGAGTGGTGAAAACAAAGTAACACTGAAAAGAAATTTCACTTATTAAACAAATTACTATTATTATTATTATTATTATTTTTAGTTTTTAATAATATTGTATTTGAAAAACCGATGCAAGTATTTTATTAAACTTGTCATGATCATGCTATTTAAAATATTTGGTGAGCTATTTGGTGTAGATTTAACTTGACGTAATAATTGAGTCATTAATTGTAGATTATATTGAATAGTCAATTAAAGTAATTAAGGTTGGATTCCAATTTAAAAAAAACAATATATATAAGGCATATAATAATTAAAAAACAGATAAAAGAAATACGTACAGAAATATAAGGTGTATAGAAATCAAAAGAGAATATAGAATTATATATCATATAAAAGAAAAAAGAAAAAAAATATTTAAAATTATAATATAATTCAAAAAGTATGAAATCAAAAGATGATAAAATCAAATAATAGTAAAACCAAATACGGAGGTATCGCTTATTAATAAAGATTATTGATAATATATTAATCCATCCGATTTTTCTTTTTCTGTCAATCTCTTTTCAAAACTTCTATTATAATAATGGTAAGGAGTGACTAATTGAAATTTTTGCAATAATTTATATATGTTCTTCACATTATCACTAACAAACAATCCATATCTTTTTTTAGCAACCGATGTTGTAACATAAAAACAATTATATATTATAAAGACTTATTATTGATATTCATTTTTTTCAAGAATTCAAAAGAAAAATTGTAATTATATCGTTATTTAACCCGTTTTAAAGTTTCTTTCATTACGACTCTAATATTTCTTCATATAATAATTTGATAACATTGTATACAATTATCCTAAAATTAAATATTTTTCAATTCAATAAAGTTTTACAAATATCAGCTGAACTGGTTAATTCCTTCAAATTATTCAACATTATATTTTTTTTCTTTAAATAGTATAAATGCATTGAATCAAATGCTACAATATAGTATAGATATAACTTTTATTTGAATAATTAAAATATTAAAATAATTCTAAATATTTGTACATTATTATCTTGATTAATGAATATTGCTCATCTAAAATAATTCTTTTTAAAAAGTTAGTTTTTAAAGTGAAAAATGAAAAATAAATTGATTTAAAATATCATCATAGTTTTAACAAATCTCATGAGATCTCATATCAAATTTCGAATATTTTCAAAATCAAGACAAGTCCAAAAACAATAATGCGATACCAGTAAGTTAGTAATTTTAATACAAAAGAATAATTGACTTAATCCTATAAAGACCTCAAATACATTAATATTAACATAAGATATTAAAAAATTCACATTATTGGTAAAATATTCTCGCCGAGCTTCTAATTTAAATATACTAAATGTAGAATATGATGATATATTTAGGCTGAGTCATTAGTCAAATTTCGAGTATTTTTTGAACAATGAGTCAAGTTCTGTTTTCAAATTCGAAATAAAATATCATTGACTCATTATAAATTGAATTTATCTAAATATGTAAACCAATATAGATTATTTATATATAAGCAACTCTATTTTCAATATTTTAAAAAAATTATATATACATTTTAATTACTTTTTAGAATAAAAAATATATTAAAAATATATGAGATATATATCGAAACTAAAAATTATTAATAAATATGATAATAATCCATTTATGTACTATACCTAACTTTATATCTAGAATTATATTCTTTAAAATTAATTGTACAAATATTTAAGTAACTATCTTTTTTTGCGCAATTCAATTAATTATCTTTAAAATTAAATAAAATATTCATCTAGCACATTTACATAATATTTGTATTGCCGAGCTTGTAATTTAAATTTACTAAATTTAGAATGTATCGATATTTTTCGGCCGGGTAATGTATCCAAAATTTCGAGTTTTTTTTGAACAATGAGTCAAGTTTTGATTTCAAATTTGAAATAAACTAAAATGCATTGACTCATTATAATTCGAATTTATCTAAATATGTACTCTCTCAGTCCCTTTCAATTGTTTACATTTTTTAGAGAGTGTCCGACACACATTTTAAGGTGCATATAAAGTATAGTTCTGTAATTTTTTTTTACAATTTTATTTTTCTGAATAAAAATTAAAACATTAAACTTTTATTCAAAAAAAGAAAATTGTAAAAATAAGTTACATAAATATACTTTTTATACACCTTAAAATGCGTGTCGGACACTTTCTCAGAAATGTAAACAATTGGTAGTAACTGAGGGAGTAATACCAATATAGATTATTTATATATAATCGATTCCATTTTCAATATTTTTAAAAAATACATATATGTACATTTTAATTAATTTTTATAATAAAAAATATGTTAAAAATATATGAGATATATTTCCAAACTTAAAAATGATTAATAAATAAGATAATAATCCATTTATGTACTATGCCTAACTTTATATCCAGAATTATATTCTTTAAAATTAACTATACAAATATTCAAGTAACTATTTTTTTTGCGCAATTCAAGTAACTATTTTTTTTTTGCACAATTCAATTAACTATCTTTAAAATTAAATAAAATATTCATCTGACACACTTACATATTATGGGGTGATGGCCATAAATGTCATTTTGGGGTTAAAATGGTCCAAAATATCACTTATGAAAATAATGACCCAAAATGTCACTTCATAATGGTACTTCGTTAACCGTTTTGGTATAACGGTACTTCTTTCACGTTTTGTTTTTTTTTTAATATTTTTTTTTACTTTTAGCAAGTAAAACCGTACACTAAACACCGTTAAGTGTATTTCTTTTTTCTTTAATGCTAGAGGTGAGATGGTGTTGTGTTTTTACTTTAGCGTTTTGACCCCAAAACACCACTTTATCTAACTCTTTACACATATAATTTTTTTAATAAAAATTATTTTTAACCTCAAATAAAAAATTACTAATTCCTAAAATACTAAAAAATTATTTAAATTGTTTTTAAAACCCAAAAGGGGATTGGTGAACCCTAAAATGTTAAAAATTATTAAAATTAAGTTATAGTTTTAAATTTTAAATTATTTAATTTAAAATATACATTTTTGGTTCCTAGGGTTTAGGGTCTAACGGCCCTAAACCCTAGATTAAATTAGGGTTTAGGCTCCATAAACCCTAAACTCTAATCCCTAAATCGGTATAATATTTTTTTAATATTTCTAAAACCCAAAAGAGGATTGGTGAACCCTAAATGTTAAAAATTGTTAAATTTAGGTATAAACTTAAATTTTAAATATATTAAATAAAAAGAAATATCGAAAAACGTAACATTAAGTGATGTTTCTGGACCCCTAAATAATACAACAAAAACAACTCAAATAAAAAATACATAAAACGTTAGTTCATCTAACGTTTTACCATTAAAATGTAATAAAAAAAGTAGGAAATCGGTACTTCGTGTGCCGTTTTGCCCTATTTTTAAAACGTTACACGATACCCCCTTATAAATTGACATTTTAGGTCATAATTCAGAAAAGTGACAATCTGGGCATTTTTTACTGAAATAGTGATATTTTGGTCCATCTCTCCATATTATGTGTATATTAAAAAGCACATGTGACAATATAGTGGAATGGCATGAGGTTGTATAGATGAATGAAATATCGCGAGTTCGATTCCCACAAACCACATCTTTATCTCATATGTGAGTAAGTATGTGCATGTTAATATAAAGTTTTAAGTGTAATTGTACATATTAAAAAAATTATATTATAAAGTTTTATTTGTTTACTCTCCCACTTAAAATTAGATGTCCGGTTTAAAAAATCCCACAGAAGAGTGAATATTTGTAAATTAATTAAATTAGTTGACTATAATATGTGAAATGAGATTTATCTATTAAATATAAATAGAGATATTTGAAGTAGAGTTAATTTTGGAAATATAATTTTGTATTGAAAGTTGAAATGGATAACCAAATTTAAACAAATATTCTTTCAAGTGGACATGTAATTTGAAATGGAGGAAGTAATGCATATTTTCATTTAGGTTAACTTGGCCAAAATTGTAGTAAGATGTGTCTTTTCATTTAGTTTAAAATTAGACCAATAAGTTATTTTTATACTAAGGTGTTTATTTTCATTTATTTAAATTAAGGTGTCTTTTCATTCATAAAAGATTATAATTTTTTATAATATAAATAAAATTATAATTTTGCATATTAGTACAATTTCCATATCTGGATATTTTTTTAACTTGATTTTAAGACATATGTTGGCATCAAATGTTGAGTATACAACAACGAAAGCAAAACCCAAAGTGAATAAAAAAGAACAAGAATATAAACGATAATCACACAAGACAAAGATTTACGTGGTTCGAAAATTCCTATTCCACAAGCCGCACTAATTTTGTATTGATTTCTCACAATTTGTTGTTATGAAATTACAATTACATGAGTTTTTATAAGAGAAGAAACTAGGCCTAAATCAAAATTATAGTCCAAATCTGAAAAGAAGACTAATTTATAAACTAATCTGAATCTAAGTCTGAATAGTGTAACGCCCTCCAGACCCGGGGTATAAGTCTGGGGGTTAATAGCTAATCACCAAACCTGTACAATCTGATTAACAAATAATAAAGAAATGAATCTAAACCCCTTTAACACTAACCAGGATCTTTTTAGGTTGTAGTATAAAAACAAGAACTACTAATTACTTTATTACAAACCAAATCCAAAATCTCACAAACTCTCTTTATTACAAACCATTGTCTAATCAGTTTTAAACTAATTTCATCTTTAATTCAAACACACACACACACACAATAACTATCAACACTCCACCTGTTCGGGAAACTCAAAGCTTTCTTCCTGGATTGGAATTAACACCTTGGGTATGAGAGGATCCCGAGGCTTGACCCGCTTCTTTACTACTCGAGTCCTGATGGGTTTCATATTCCTTCTTAACAAAAAATAATAAGGTGAATAACAACAAAAAAGGTGAGCCAAAAATTGCTCAACAAGTCCGCAAAATATAAACAGTGTTAAAGTAATTTAAATGAATCGGTAACCCGGGTACATCTGCAAAGATATAACCCCACGACGATAGACAGAAGGCCATTACTGGCGAGTACAAATAAACTAAACTGGACATAAGTTCGCATCTATATCCTGCTGATCAGTCAGAATATAATGCAGATCTATATCTGCATATATAGATCCAGTCGGGTACCCAGGAACTACGGCCCATCTTGAGGAACCAGTCATATCCCGGTCCTCAGGATTAAGACGCACTTAATCCCCAAAACATCATTATCTAGTCCATCGAACAGCAACCGGAACAATCGGTATGCTTTGATATATTCTAATCACCAGAATATATCAATATAAGTATGTAACAAATGGAATATGAATCAAGAATTCAAGGAAACAGAGAAATCAAGAATCAAAATGAAATATGAACAAAAGAATAGGAAGTGTGTATCAGTGTTTATGAACAAGAATCAAAAGAATGCAAGCGTGATAAACATCTGAAGAAATATCACTATTCTGAAATTAGAATAGGGGAAAAACTTGCCTTCTGCGTGACTCACTACAAATATGTCACATTCGTGTATTACCAACTCAACCTGCCTTGCTGGCTTAGCTTCTGTTAGAAAAATAGACTGATTTAGTCATTTCATACTTTAATTGCGTTTTGAATCGACTTCACATCATTCCTATTGTCTACCCATGCGCTTATGACTGACTCATATATTATATATTAGCAAGTAAGACTCGATTAACCACATAATACACATAAGCACATAAGCACATAATCATTTTTATAATTAAAAATAATTTTTAGAGTCAAAATCGACTCGCTGATCGCTCAACTGATCATTATCTGACTCGTTTCCTATTTTTCGGAATTTTTCGGACTCGTCTCGGCACGCAATTCGACTGATAACCAACCAGGTAATAAAGTCAACTAATTTCTAGAAGAAACTAGGCTCTAATATTATTTTTAATGAAAATAATTCATTTTTCTGAGTCAAAGGGCTTTCGTTTCGCTCGAATCGGACTAACGGTCTAATTAATATAGATTAAACACTGATAATTCAATTTATTATTCGATATAAATAATTATTACTAATTTTTAAAACCCTAAAATAATTTTTAAATAATATTTAAGAAGAATCAGAATTAAAAATGATTTTTCTATAATTTTTGGAATTAAAATGAATTTATTATGATTTATTGAAAATTATTTGATTAATTATCAAAATAATTAATCATTTTTAAATAAATAATAAATAATTAATAATTAATAAATAATTGATAAAATAATTAAATCAATCAATTAATTAAATAATTAAATAATTAATTTATAAAATGAACAAAACTGATTTTTATAATTAATAAAAATTAAAATTAAAATTAAATCCAGAAACACTTGTCAGAAATCAAACTCTGACAAAATTGGATCAAAACCGGGTAATCCAATCGGGTCAAACGGGTCATGAAAAACACAACCGGGTCGACCTTGAAGGTCCACCGGTTTCTGGAAATTTTCTAGATTCCGGCAGCCTTTGGCCGGACTCTGGTAACATCCGTTCATGGCAAAAAATACATCATTCCATTTTGTTTTTGTTCCCAAATCTCTCCCTGTATCCTTATAAGTTCGATTCTGATCAAAACATGACCATAACATCACCGGAACTTCATCTCCGATGATCTGCAACCCACAACTCCGGCCAAAGTACGAGTTTGCTATCCTGAACTTAAAACCCTATGTTCTATACATCAAAATGAAGCTTAGAACATGCACAATCTATTAACAACATCAAATGAAACCAAAAATCATCACATAGTTCACAAAATCATTCAACCCGACTTACAAACGGGTCAAAATACCAACTTTTGATTCTGTACATGAAAATTAACGTTCTATAGTGCAAATCAAAGCTAAAGAACTGTACAATCAAACCCTAAGATATCAAGAACCAAATATTCACCAAAATCACGAAGCTGGGTTTTGAAAATTAAGCATAAACCCTAATAATCGTGAATCACAATACAGACATTGTTTGTTCAATTAAATACCATGAATTGACTGTAAATCATCTAACAAAGCTATATCAATCATCAAAATATTGTAATAACCCTAGAATCAAAAAGTCCTAATTCAAACATAAACCCTAGAAATCAAAAATCAAAAATTACGGATTAAAACATGAAATTGATGCTAGAAACAGAAAAAACATATCAAAACCTTCAATTTGGATACTCGAATCACACGATTTGATGCTGTAATCAGTGAGAAATCACGGCTTGAATTCCTGACCCGACCCTGTTCTTCCCAACCCGATTTCAGAGAATTTTGTGAATTTTACAAATTTTTAATGATTAATTATAATTAATTAAATAAAAATTAGGCTATTTATAGTAGTAAAATTAGTACTCCTAATTAAAATTAAGGCCCTAATTCTACATCTTTTAAAATTAATAAGCCCCTAATTTTTTAATTTTTGAGTATTAAAATTTAATTTATAAATATTTTATATATACAATATATATGCCAAAATTTCTCAAAAATTGTGAATAATGAAAAAATACAAAGAAATGGTATAAATAAAAGTCCTATAATTTTATAAAAATGAAAATGTGATTTTTGTGGGGTTTTTAACACCCAATGGGGACCGGAAAAGTCATTTTTCGCAAAACGAGAAAATTTATAAAATGTCTAGATGTTCAGAATAATGTGATGGTAAAAGCTGTTTGATAAAAAATAAGGCCCATTATTTTATTTGAAATACCTACTTTAAAATCATGGTTCGGGTCATAAAATGTTTGAAATGAAAACTATGAATGCAAAATAAAATATCTGAAAAGTACCTTAAAAATACCGGAATAACACAGAATGCACGTAATAAATAGCAATTAAGGTTTGACAGATAATTCCACATAAATGACACATTAACACATAATTTATTGTAAATATGATATAATACAGACGTAATTTCCCATACGTTACATCCTTCCCCCATTAATAGGATTCTGTCCTCAGAATCTCTCTATGAAAACAAATGAGGATATTTTTCTAACATTTCACTCTCAAGTTCCCAAGTTGATTCTTCAACCATAGTGTTTCTCCACAAAACTCGCACTAAAGATACAGACTTATTTCTCAACACTTTCTCTCGCCGATCTAAAATTCTTATCGGCTGTTCTACAAAAGACAAATCAGGTTGGATATCTATCGGTTCATACTCTATTACATGCCTAGAATCAGGATTATATCGCTTAAGCATCGACACGTGAAACACATTGTGAATATGTTGCATATGAGGCGGTAAAGTTAATTCGTATGCAACTTTTCCCACTTTCTTCAAAATTTCAAAGGGTCCGATGTATCGTGGTTTCAATTTTCCCTTGTTTCCAAATCTGGTTAATGCTTTCCATGGAGATATTTTGAGTAACACGTGTTCTCCTTCCTGGTAGTTCATATCCTTCCTTGCTTGATCTGCATATTTGCGTTGCCTATTTTGTGCTGCATCCAATCGTTTTCGAATAAGTCCTATTTTTTCTTTAGTCTGTTGGATTAATTCTGGACCCAAAATCTTATGTTCTCCAACTTCATCCCAATATACTGGTGATCTGCATTTTCTCCCATATAACGCTTCGTACGGTGGCATTCCAATACTTGCGTGATAACTGTTGTTGTAAGAAAATTCAACCAAAGGTAAATGCTCATCCCAAGTCCCTTCGAAATCAATTACACAAACTCGTTACATGTCTTCAATTGTTTGGATAGTTCTTTCACTTTGCCTATCGGTTTGTAGATGATAAGAGGTACTCATGTTTAGTTTAGTTCCAAGACATTCTTGAAATTGTCTCCAAAATCTTGAGTTGAAAGGGGGATCTCGATTAGACACGATAGATATTGGGACTCCATGTCGCATCACAATTTCTTTGAGATACAAGTGCACTAGCTTGTCGAGTGAAAATCTTTCATTAATCGGTAGAAAATGTGTCGACTTTGTTAGTCTATCAATGATTACCCATATCGCATCATGATTTGCTTTAGTCCTTGGAAGTCCTACCACAAAATCCATTGTTAGATGTTCCCATTTCCATTCTGGAATATCTAATGGTTGCAGTAATCCGCTCAGACGTTGATGTTCCGCTTTAACTCGCTGGCATGTGTAGCATTTACTTACCCATTCTGCTACTTCCTTTTTCATATTTGGCCACCAAAAGTTTTCCTTCAGATCTCGGTACATTTTTGTACACCCGGGATGAATGGAATACTTCGAACTGTGCGCATCTCGCAATATTTCTTGAAAGGCATATGTCATAGCCTATTCGTTTATTCGAGGATTTAACTCAACTCAAATAAGAATGTAATAAGTAAATAGTGGATCTATCATCAGAGAGATCTCACAAAGTAACATCTGTCAAAGGATAAAGAAACATTGTTCATCTGCAGACTTGAAGATTCACTGGAAGAAGTTCAAGAATTTGATCATGCCTCAGTGATATAAATCAAGATCGTGGATTTAATCAAGTGACAGAGATCTCGTCAGGGTATCATTTATTACAAGGATTTAATCAGAGTATCAAAGTCAAGACATGAAGAAACGTCACGGAAGTTAGTCACTCATGAACCAGACAGTACATCGAGTGTCAGCATTGAAGTGGCGGAATTGATTCATAAGTCTCAGTGATTTTCAGAAGATTGTCAGAAGAATGGATGCTGCTCAGGGTTAGTATTAATTCTCTATTAATTAATTAAGTCATATAATTTAATTAAGAAAATAAATTATATCTGCAAAGATTAATTTATTGATTAATTGAATTAAATTGATTAATTAATTTAGAATTAATATTGGGGATTTACAAGATTTTAATTGGTTTAAAATCTGCTTAAATTCAAAACAAGACAATTCATTTGAACTAGTATGACGATCGGTATGACAATTGATAGTCATACCGAAAGTCATGCCAATACATTTAATTGTCTTATTAGAATTTCTGTTTAGATTAAAATCTGTTATTAATTCAGCAAGACAATTTATTTGAACTAATATGACAATCGGTATGACAATCAATAGTCATACCGAAAGTCTTGCTAGTTCATTTTGATTGTCTTGCTAGTTGTAAATATTGTCATACCGAAAGTCTTGCTGGCCAAAGAGATTGTCATGCCAGTACATTTTTCAGTTCGGTGTTTGATAAAAGCAGCAGAAGACTTTTATTGATCAACACTTACAGAATCCAATCAAACAGAACACACAAGAGAAAAAGGAGCAGAAAACAAAAGCATAACATTTTATTTTTCATCTGCTTTTCTTCAAGATTAAATTTCTAGATTGTAAAGTTAAATCCAATCAACTAGAAATATTTATCTTGTTCTTGTGTATCAATCTAGCGGATTAAAATCCCTAGAACTTAATCTCAAATCGCATTTAGCATTTGATCTTTTAATTACAAAAATAGAAAAAGTTCATGTCGAATTTATTCTAGATTTGTAATAATTGATTTGAGATTAATCCCTTGTAACCGATACCGTAGTTGTAACACCTTTCAAGTTTAATAAAAGTTTTATTTAACTTGAATTTTGTTTCACAATTTTATTCCGCATTTTATTCGATTAAACGGTATTGTTTGCATTCAACCCCCCTTCTACAAACAAATTGGGTCCTAACAATTGGTATCAGAGCCTTCTGATTAACGTACAAATCTGGATCCTAGACTTTTGTGTTTCTTTCACTTCTTGAATTTTTTATTCACTCAAAAAATTCATAATGACTACACAAAAAGTTGGAACCGTTAAAATTCCACTTTTCGATAAAGAAAATGATGTTATGTGGAAGAAGAAGATGCTACTGTTTTTACAGGTTGCTAATCCCAAATATTTGCAAGTGTTGAAGAAGGGTCCAAAAATTCCTATGGTTATTGAACCAGAGGTAATAGAAAATGATGTGGTGATCACCAAAGCGAGAACTTATGTGAAGGATCCCGAGGACTTCTCTCCTGCTGAAATAGAAGAAGCCTCCCTGGATGCTAGCCTTCAATTAATCTTAGTAGATTCCCTTAATCCCCTGATGAATAGACATGTGATGAATTGTAAAGATTCCAAACATATCTGGGAAACTATTGAGATTATTAATGAAGGCACAGAGGAAGTTAGGGAGAACAAACTAGAAATCCTAACCTCTGAGTATGAATACTTTAAATCCAATCCAGGGGAAGGAATCACTGAAGTGTTTGAGAGGTACAATGCATTGATCAACAACCTGAACATTAATGGTAAATACTATTCCATCAGGGAGGTCAACAAAAAGTTCCTTTTAACAGTGCCAACTCATCTCGAACATAGAATCACTGCCATAAGAGAAGCAAGAGATCTGAGTGAGATTTCTTTGGAAAGTCTCTATGGTGTGTTAAAGACTTACGAGTTGGAGCAGATTCAGCAGAAGGAAGTTTACGGGAAAGGAAGAGTGGTCAGCACGTCTACTGCTCTAGTAGCTGATGAACAACAACAACAACCACAATATCAACAACAATCTCAACAGTCAGAAAGAATGGTACAGTCTTCCAAGGTTGAAGATAATGTGATAGTAGCAGAATTTGATTCTCCTACTACAAATCTATCAGGAGATGATTATTATTCCTTGGAAGAACTGGAGCAATTGGAGGATGAGTCAATGGCCCTGATTGTCAAGAGATTCTCAAATGTCAGATTCAAAAGGAATCCCAAGTTCAAGTACAAGTCCAACTACAACAGATTCCAGAAAGGTGGATCTTCATCCTCTAACACCAGCAGTGGTGGGTATAAAACAGGGATGGTTGATCGAAGCACCATTCGATGCTTCAACTGTAATGAGTTGGGACACTTTGCCACAGAATGCAGGAAGCCAAAACAAGCTAGGAAGAACTCTTATGATTCTAATCAGAAGAGTAAATCTGAAAGGGCTTACCTGGCAAAGGGAAGAAGCTGGGATGATACTGACAGTGAAGATGAAGAAGTTGGGAATCTTGCTCTCATGGCTAGTGATGCAAGCACCTCATCGTCAAGAAAAGAGGTAAAATTTACTGATGCTGAATTAGTTTATCATCTAGGAGGTTCCTTAGATTGTGCTCGTCGTGATAATGAATTGTTAAATCAACAAATCAAAGACCTTGAGAAAGAGGTCAATGAATTAAGACTTGTACACATTAATCAAGATAAATTAAAAGATCAAGTGTCTTTTCTAGAGAATAGAGTTGACTGTTATAGAAAACTTGAAACTATTCTTAAAGACAAGATCACTGGTCTTGAGGCTAAGGTTAAAGCTTACTTTAATTCTTGTTCGAAGTCCAAAGAGTTTTACAATAAGCAAGCTGTTAATCAAACATCTGGTATAGGTTATGATTACAATGCTGCTATTGGAAAATTAGGCATAAACTCCCCTCCTCATGTCTGTGCTAAAGGCAGGGAAGTACCACATGTGCTTAAGGGTGTTGATGAACCCCTCTATAAAGAATCAATTGTTGAACCATTTGATGAGACCTCTTTTATTATTCAAGAAGAAATCCGTGCTGAAGATAATGCTAATGGGAAAGCTGTCTCCAAGTCAAGTGTGTCAAAAGTTCCAGTCAAGGTTGTGAAAGCAACTGAGACTAACTCAGACACACATGAGTTGGATAACACAAATGCCATGTCTACCATGCATAAGTTGCCTATTGTTAATCCTTCTCATAAAGCATGTGGTGTTCCTGATTGTATGTCTTGTGCTTTTAATCTGATATTTGCTTATTTTAATGGTAAGCATGTTTCTAATGATAAGACTACTCCTCGTCAGCATGTGAATAATAGAAAGCATGATAGGTCTAAGACTGCTAGTCCTCCTAAAGCTAGAAAGGAGACATTTGTGCCTAAGCCTAAACAGAAATTTGTCAAGGCTGTTCACAAGGTCAAATGTTCAGTCATTGAGAACGTTGAGAATATTAAAATTAAGAATGTTGTTTTGCCTGATAAAGGCCAATTTTACAAGAATGCCGGACCCAGCCAAGCTTGGGTTCCGAAGAAGGTCTAATCCATTTGTATTGCAGGGCATTAAACAGGTACAACCGGTAGTGTGGATTCTTGACAGCGGATTGTCAAGACATATGACCGGAGATAGAGCCCTGCTATCAAATGTGGTTGAGAAAGCTGGCCCAGTGGTTACCTTTGGAGATAACAGCAAAGGTTTAACGGAGGGATATGGCTGTTTGCTAGCTGGAAATGTTATCATTGAAAATGTATATGTTGTGCAAGGACTTGAACACAATCTGCTTAGCATTAGTCAGTTCTGTGACAACGGCTACAATGTTTTATTCGACAAGCTGAAGTGTCAGATTCTGCACAAGAAAAGTGAAAAACCCTCCTTAATGGGAATCCGGAAAGGAAATCTGTTCGTAGCTGACATGAACTCTGGAAGCAATCTTGAAGTCAATTGTTTCTATGCAAAGGCATCGTCAGATGAGAGTTGGCTATGGCACAAGAGACTTTCTCATCTCAATTTTAAAACAATGAATTCTCTTGTCAAAAGAGAATTGGTAAGAGGTCTGCCTCAGCTGGAATTCTCTCCAGAAGGACTATGTGAGGCTTGCCAGAAAGGAAAGTCAAAGAAAGCAAGTCACAAAGGCACTGACACATCTTCCATAACTGGTGTTCTGCAATTATTGCACATGGATTTATTTGGTCCAGTTAATATCCTTTCAATGTTAAAGAAGTGTTACTGTCTTGTGATAGTTGATGACTATTCCAAGTATACGTGGGTTTTATTTCTTCACTCTAAGGATGAAACACCACAAGTTGTGATTGATCATATCAAGATGATTGAGTTAGATTCTAACGTCCCTGTTAGAGCAATAAGGTCAGATAATGGGACAGAATTCAAGAATGCACTTCTCAATGGATTCTGTACAGACAAAGGGATTACCAGACAATTTTCAGCTCCTTGAACCCCTCAGCAAAATGGAGTGGTAGAAAGCAAGAATCGTACATTGATTGAAGCTGCAAGAACAATGTTAAGTGAATCAGGTCTTCCAATGTACTTTTGGGCTGAAGCTGTCAATACTGCATGTTATACTCAGAATCGAACTCTAATCAACAAAGACTTCATGAAAACTCCTTATGAGATTTTGAATGAACAGAAACCTTCTATCAAATACTTTCATGTATTTGGTGCCAGATGCTTCGTGCTCAAGGATGGAGATGATCGTCGTGGTAAGTTCGAGGCAAAGGCATATGAGGGTATTTTTGTTGGATATGGAAGAAGATCATATAGAGTGTATATCATTGATCAACACAAAGTAACTGAAAGTGTCAATATTACATTTGATGACACTAAACTCCCTAGTATCCAAACTGAAGATCCTTCTGAGAAACTGAAGTTTGATGATATGTCAGATTCAGAATCAGAACATGGTCAAGAACCTGAGGTTGTTGCTGGTGAAGAACCTGTTAATCATGATGATACTCAAGGTAATAGTGATGGAAACTTTGGCAACAATGAAGATACCACTGCTACTAACGGAGAATCTTCAAGTCAACATGGCAACAACTCAGGGGGAGATACTGAAGGATCATCTAGTAGGACACAACATCACAATGAATTTCAAGGCGAATCATCAAGATCAAATCTTCCAAGACAGACTGTCTGGAATAAAGCTCACCCTTTTGAGTTGATTATTGGTGATCCAGATGTTGGAGTCAGAACTAGACGTGCTACTCAAAATGAGTGTCTGTTCTCAGGATTTCTTTCTGAGGTGGAACCTAAGAAAATTGAAGAAGCACTGACTGATCCAGATTGGGTGATTGCTATGCAAGATGAACTCAATCAGTTTGAAAGTCAACAAGTCTGGAAACTGGTACCTAGGCCTGTACACAAGAAAGCTGTTGGTACTAGGTGGGTATTCAGGAATAAACTAGATGAAGATGGTGTGGTTACAAGAAACAAGGCAAGACTGGTAGCTAAAGGGTATTCCCAAGCTGAAGGCATTGATTATGATGAAACCTATGCTCCAGTGGCTAGACTTGAGGCCATCAGGATATTTCTGGCATTCGCAGCATTTTCAAACTTTAAAGTTTATCAAATGGATGTCAAGAGTGCCTTTCTGAATGGGAAGCTGGATGAAGAGGTGTATGTAGAGCAACCTCCTGGCTTTGAAGATCCAGATCATTTGCATTTTTTCTACTTTCTTTTCAAGGCAATCTATGGTCTCAAACAGTCTCCAAGAAAATGGTATGACACTCTCTCTGAATTTCTTATTGAAAATAGCTTTGTTAGAGGTGTCATAGACAAAACTCTCTTTTCTAAAAAACATAAGAATGATACTATATTAGTCCAAGTCTATGTGGATGATATAATATTTGGGTCTACTAATGATAATCTCTGTAAGAGATTTGCTAAGTTAATGCACAGCAAGATTGAAATGAGCATGATGGGAGAGCTGAAGTTCTTCCTTGGATTACAAGTAAATCAAAGGTTAGATGGAACATTTATTTGTCAATCCAAGTATCTCAAGGAACTCCTCAAAAAGTACAATATAGAGGACTCTGCATCAGCAAGGACTCCATCAACTACAGCTGTCAAGCTTGGACCATGTGAAAACTCCATTAAGGTAGATGTCATAAGCTACAGAGGTATGATTGGCTCGTTACTCTATCTTACTGCAAGTAGACCAGATATTATGTATGCTACATGCTTATGTGCAAGGTTCCAAGCGGATCCTAGAGATATTCATCTCATTGCTGTTAAACGAATCTTAAGATATCTTAAGGGAACACCAAATCTAGGTATTTGGTACCCTAAAGAATCTGGTTTTAACCTTGTCGGATATACAGATTCAGATTATGCAGGAAGTGTTGTTGATAGGAAAAGCACCTCAGGGAGTTGTCAATTCCTAGGTAGCAGACTAGTCTCATGGTACAGCAAGAAACAACAAACAGTTTCCAACTCAACGGCCGAGGCTGAATATATTGCTGCTGGAAGCTGCTGTGCTCAGATCTTGTGGATTAGGAACCAACTATGAGACTATGGCTCTGTATTGAACAAAATTCCTATTTTATGTGACAATACAAGTGCAATAGCCATCACTAACAACCCTGTGCAGCACTCGAGGACAAAGCACATTGACATCAGGTATCATTTTATTAGAGAGCACGTCATGAATGGTACTGTTGAACTATTTTTTGTTCCAACAGAAGAACAAATAGCAGATATTTTCACTAAACCACTTGACGAATCCACATTTACCAGATTAGTTGGTAAATTGGGCATGTTGAATAGTTTTAGTGATTAATTTAGTTAATATCTGGGATCTGTTCTTGAATGAATTTACAAATTTATTTTATCATTTTATCATATTTCTTGCTTATTTCTATGTAATTTATATTATCTTATCTGTTTTTATTTTCCCTTCTTGTTAATTTAAAATATCTCAGAATATTTTATTTTCTCTAAAAATATTTTTCTATGAATTTTATTTGCTAAAATTCAATAGAAATCTATTTTTAGAATAAAAATAATAAATTCAGATATATTGTCTTTGTTTCTGTAAATATTATAAGTCTGTATTTCAGTTTTACTAATTTGTTATATAATTTCAGTACATAGATATATATATATATATATATATATATATATATTTATATAAGTCTGTACATATTTGATTGTATTTCTACTAAAATGACAATCGGCAAGACAATTGAAATTGTCTTGCTGAAAGTCATTTCAGTACTTATATATATACACTTATTTTCATGAAATCGGTTTATTTCCAGAATGACAATCGGCAAGACAATTGAAATTGTCTTGCTGAAAGTCATTTCGATATATAATTGTCATATTAGTGTTTTTCAGTATAGTTTATACTAGTATGACAATCGGTATGACTATCAGATTGTCATACCAGTTATATATACTCAGTGTTTATTTTGTTATTTCTTTTATTTCTGTTTTTTTTTTCTTTCCTTTCTTTTGCCTGGTATGACAATCGGTATGACAATCCAGGATTGTCATACCAGCTGTAATATAAAGGCGTACAGTTCAGTTTTACTTCAAATCACAACAGTTTTCTTTTCTTTCAAAAATTCGAACAGTTTTCTCTCCTCTCTCTCTACTCGATCTTAATCAAACCCCAACTGCCATTGTTGATCTTAATTGCTCGAGTTTTTACTCAGCATACAAATTCATCACTTTGTGATATATACATACAAGTATATATATACAGAGGTGCTGTTGGATTTTTGTTAAAAAAACAAAAACAAATCAAAATCAGTTTCTGTTTTTTTTATTTTTTTTATTTTTTTTATTTATTTTGGTTATTTTTAATTTTAATTTCAATTTCTGTTTTGTGTCTTTTGGCTTTTCAAAACTGCGTTTGTGAGTTAAAAATTTTAACGAGATACATTTCTGTCTAAATTTTTCGATTATAATTAATTTAATTCGAATTATTAAATTAATTAAATTAATTCGAATTTTCTTAATATTATTCTTAAAATTCTGAAAGTGTGTGTCTTATTATTATTTTAAATGGCTCTCAATTTCCAAATTGTCGCGCATAATCAGGTTGGTTATTTTAATCCAGAAAAATGTGATGTGGAAAAATTTAAGCCATGGATTAGATTTTTAAATGACCATTCGATTGTTAGCTCTGCTATTAAATCAAATGTGATTTTAAACGTCGATCTACTTAGACTGATTTGCACAACCTCTACTGTGGCCGATGATTCAAAATCTTTTTCATTCACCGTCGCAAACACACAGTATGTAGTTGATGAAACAGTCGTCAATCGTGCGTTAAATTTTCCACTAGACAATTTCTGTAATTTACCCTCTGAAAATGATATCACAAATTTTTTCCATGCTATTCACTATCAGGGGGTGATCAATTTAACCAAACTTTCTAAATCCAATTTGGTGTCTGAATGGGATATTTTCTTCGATACACTTTCCAAAGTGTTTGCCAACTGCACAAAATCCAATTTTCATAACATCACTTCCACTCTGCAGTATATTGGTCTTGCGGTTGTTTTCAATCAAAGGATCAATTTTGGCAAACTAATTTTTCCCATTCTCTTGAGACGTCTAACTTCTGCTTTACGTGATCATTCTACAAATCGTAGGGTATCATGTTACTATGCTCATTTTCTCATGCTTATAGCAGATCATCTTCTCACACCTGAACACAAAGCCCTTTTTGCTAACTCTGCAGTAACCGAACCCCCTCCAGTTAGCAAAAAGATTTACACTCGCCAAGACACAACCTTCAAATTCATGCAAGTTCCAGTACTTGTATCTGCTTTCATGGCCACTTATATTCCTTTACCTATTTTCAATCTTCCCGGTCATGAACAACAACCTCAACCTCCAGTGGTTCAAGCCACCCAGGCTCCTCCAACATCAGATGCTCTTCCATTACAGGTAGTAATTCCTCACTCTCACTCCCTTCCTACTTCTGTTGAAAGACCCCCAGTGGTTGATAGGGCTGACCATGAAGTTGTAGAACCACAGCTTCAATCCCAGGTCATAGAGCCAAACACAAAGTCACATTCTATCTCAACCTCTCCCCCACTGTCTAAAATGTTACCCAGAAGATTACTAGGAAGTAGTACATTGTTAAATATGAGTGAACCCTCAGCTCTGCCTCCTCCTAAGAAAAGAAGAACATATTCTGAGGCATCTGAAAGCCCATCCTTGTCCTCCCAACAGGACATGGACTTTGAAATGGCCAATGAACAGTTACTAGAGGCATTCTCTCAACAGGATGCATCTATTGAAATTCGCCATAGGGCCATGGCATCTTGTACTGAGTCAAGCACAATTCCATTACTCACAATGGAACCATACACTTCCCCAGATCATACTCAGGACACAGAGCGAGGAGTGCACGTAGAGTCGGTTACAGTGCCTGCCATAGTTACGGCAGAAGAGCAGTCACATGCTTCAGAGGGAAAATCTGACTCTCCGCCATCCTTAATAGAGTCATTTTCTCCCCTCCCAGATCAAACACCTCTGGCTCCCTCACGGGATTCTCCACTCGCAGATTTATCTGGAGAAAGTGGAGGGCAACTCGGTCAATCTATCCCTGAAGCAATTCAGACATCTATTTCACATGAAATGATAGGTTTGACTGAGGATCGGGACTCGCGAATTCCCATTGCACCACCACTGACCTCTCTTGAAGAGGCTAGGGTGATTTTTACTGCAGGTACAGAAGAACAGCAACAGGAAGACTCCTCACGAGCAATTATATTGAGAGAAACACAAGCACGTGAGGTGAGTGAACCAAACACGAGTGAAATTCAGGTGAGAGCACACACAGACACAGATACTCAAAACCTGTTAGCTCAAATTGCTGCTCTAAAAGAAGAACTTGCTAAAAGCCAAGCTGAAGCTCAAGCATTCAAAGCACAAGTGGTTGAACGGTCTTCTTCTTCCACCTCTGTCAACAATCAGCTGGCAATCATAAGGAATGACATCTCAGATCTCAAGACCACTGTAATACCAAAGCTCAATTCCATTCAGGACACTCCAACTTTATCAGCTGATGACATATCCAACTTCTGCTCTCTACATACAAGAATGACTTCTCTTGAAGACCTCGTTGAGATGAATCATTCACTGGACTCCTCAAGATTTCTAAAGATAGAGACGGGCATGGAACATCTCAATGAAGGGATGAAGCACCTATATTTCATGATCAAGAATTCTCATTGCCCTAATGAAGAACAAAGAACTTATTTTGAAGGACCGTCTGGTGGAGGATCAGGCTCTGGAGGTGATGGAGGTTCCAAAGGAAGGTCAGAAGAGGATCCCTCAACTAAGGGGGAGAAGAAAGGGAGTAGTGCCAAAGGGAAGGAAAAAGATACCTCTGCTGGAGACAAAGGAAAGGCTGATGATGTCTACTACAGTGGAGAACAGGATGACTTTGATATTTTTGACATTCCCACTGAACCAGTTCAGGAAGATAAAGATGGGTTATTTGAAGCTGAAGAGGAAAGTGATTTTGGAGAATGGGAAGAAGAAGCTCAAGTGGATCTTCTGTTTGAGAAAGAATTTCAGAAGGAGCAGTCAGAGATGAAAAGAAAAGAAGCTGAACTCAAGAAGGTCTCTCAGATCATTGACATGAGAAAAGACATTCAAAGAACAGAAACTCTTCAAAAGCAACGTCTTCATGACATTAAGGCTCAAGAAAGGAGAAGAGATGTCAGACTGAAGATTGGTGAACAATGGGATGAAGCTAGGAGAGTACTTGATATGCCTCAGCTGAGCACTAACAATGATAGGCAGTTCTTACATCTTATTGACAAGCTGGAAATCTCAAATCCTAACAATGACATGTACATGAATGCTATCAAGACTGAAGTCTCAAGGATCACAGCTGCTTTTGATAGATCCCTAAATGAGATGAGCATTTTTGTATATTGTCAAAGTGAAGGATCTTTCAAGGTGTCACTTCATCTATTTGAGAATCGTTCTTTGTCAGAGATTTGGGTTCTTTTAAACAAAGTCAAAAGAAGCTCAGAATTGAATGAAGTTCTTCGAGAAAGGCTTAAAGAGTTTGCCAGCAGGGCTAGTCCTCAAGTGGTCAACAATCCTCATCAGGTGAGATTCTTTAAGTCTGATTGTCTTCAAATCTGTCAGCTAGATGTACAATCTCTTAAAGACTACTCAGCTAAGCATCTGGTCTGGATGGAACATCATTTAAGAACTGCTGGATACTCATCCATGTTGAAGACTCAAGCTGCTGATTTGATTCAAGCTTATTGTGAAAAGAATATTAAAAGGTACAATCAGATCAAGAATAAGCTGAAGTCAATTGGAGTTCAACCAGTCAGACCAGCAAGCTTCACTTCAGAAAAGGATCGTGTCTTTGACAAGGAATTGCTTCAAGATTTAGAAGAAGGTGAAGTCAGAAGAGAAGACAACTGAAGTCAATTAGCTCAAAACTCAATGTAATATGATTAGAGCTTTATGAATCAAGATAGTCTAATGTAGTTATATGTTCAGGCTAGAGGAACATCTATCTTGTATTCACTTGTAAATTTCATTTGGAATCTGGAAAATGTTAAATATAATCCAGAACTTTTCTGCTATTTACTTTACATTACTGTTTATATCTTTTTCTTATTTGTTAGTTGAGTTATCCTCTAGGTATTTGTTGTTATTGTCTAACAAGCAAATAGGGGGAGATTGAAAGGCATATGTCATAGCCTATTCGTTTATTCGAGGATTTAACTCAACTCAAATAAGAATGTAATAAGTAAATAGTGGATCTATCATCAGAGAGATCTCACAAAGTAACATCTGTCAAAGGATAAAGAAACATTGTTCATCTGTAGACTTGAAGATTCACTGGAAGAAGTTCAAGAATTTGATCATGCCTCAGTGATATAAATCAAGATCGTGGATTTAATCAAGTGACAGAGATCTCGTCAGGGTATCATTTATTACAAGGATTTAATCAGAGTATCAAAGTCAAGACATGAAGAAACGTCACGGAAGTTAGTCACTCATGAACCAGACAGTACATCGAGTGTCAGCATTGAAGTGGCGGAATTGATTCATAAGTCTCAGTGATTTTCAGAAGATTGTCAGAAGAATGGATGCTGCTCAGGGTTAGTATTAATTCTCTATTAATTAATTAAGTCATATAATTTAATTAAGAAAATAAATTATATCTGCAAAGATTAATTTATTGATTAATTGAATTAAATTGATTAATTAATTTAGAATTAATATTGAGGATTTACAAGATTTTAATTAGTTTAAAATCTGCTTAAATTCAAAACAAGACAATTCATTTGAACTAGTATGACAATCGGTATGACAATTGATAGTCATACCAAAAGTCATGCCAATACATTTAATTGTCTTATTAGAATTTCTGTTTAGATTAAAATCTGTTATTAATTCAGCAAGACAATTTATTTGAACTAATATGACAATCGGTATGACAATCAATAGTCATACCGAAAGTCTTGCTAGTTCATTTTGATTGTCTTGCTAGTTGTAAATATTGTCATACCGAAAGTCTTGATGGCCAAAGAGATTGTCATGCCAGTACATTTTTCAGTTCAGTGTTTGATAAAAGCAGCAGAAGACTTTTATTGATCAACACTTACAGAATCCAATCAAACAGAACAGACAAGAGAAAAAGGAGCAGAAAACAAAAGCATAACATTTTATTTTTCATCTGCTTTTCTTCAAGATTAAATTTCTAGATTGTAAAGTTAAATCCAATCAACTAGAAATATTTATCTTGTTCCTGTGTATCAATCTAGCGGATTAAAATCCCTAGAACTTAATCTCAAATCGCATTTAGCATTTGATCTTTTAATTACAAAAATAGAAAAAGTTCATGTCGAATTTATTCTAGATTTGTAATAATTGATTTGAGATTAATCCCTTGTAACCGATACCGTAGTTGTAACACCTTTCAAGTTTAATAAAAGTTTTATTTAACTTGAATTTTGTTTCACAATTTTATTCCACATTTTATTCGATTAAACGGTATTGTTTGCATTCAACCCCCCTTCTACAAACAAATTGGGACCTAACATTTCTTCTTTCAATTATGCCACGTTAGGGATCCAGATTCTTGATGCAAAGCGTAGGATTCCTTCGTTATCCTTCTGAGTTGTAATTTCTTCTCTCGTTAAGTCGTCATCTTGACTCATCACTTCTTCTTGACAACGGCGAATCTTCTCTAGTAACTCTGGTTGAAAAGTCACAACATAGATAGCCTCCGTAGATTCATTGGGAACACAAATTTTAATTTCCAGCTTGTCAAATTCCTTGGCTAATTCTTCGCATGAAGTTAACAAATTCAATCTTTCTTTTCGGCTTAGCGCATCTGCTACAACATTTGCTTTCCCTGGATGATAACTGATCGTAACATCGTAATCTTTAATCAATTCCAGCCATCGGCGTTGTCTCATATTCAGTTCCTTTTGCGTAAAGATATACTTCAGACTTTTATGATCTGTGTAGATTTCGCATTTCTCACCGTAGAGATAATGTCTCCAAAGTTTCAACAAAAATACGATCGCTGTTAATTCCAAATCATGCGTAGGATATTTCTGTTCATGAGGTTTGAGCTGTCTCGAAGCATATGCAATGATGTTACCGTGCTGCATCAGTGCACATCCTAATCCGTGATACGAAGCATCACTGTAAATGACAAAATTTTCATGCTTGTCTGGTAATACGAGTACCGGTGCGGTTACTAACCGATTCTTCAGCTCTTGGAAACTTTCTTCATATTTGTCATCCGATACGAACTTTTCACTTTTCCGAGTTAACTTGGTCAACGGCTTTGCTATTTTCGCAAAAATCTTTGACAAATCTTCTATAATATCCTGCCAATCCTAAGAAACTTCGAACTTCTGTTGGTGTCTTTGGTCTTTCCCAATTCAACACAGCTTCAATCTTCGCTGGATCGACTTGAATGCTTTCACTACTGATGATGTGTCCTAGAAATTGTACTTCTTTTAACCAAAATTCACGTTTCGAGAATTTTGCGTGCAGTTGCTCTCTCCTTAGAATTTGCAAAGCTATCCTCAAGTGCTCAGCATGCTCTTCTTCCGTCTTTGAGTAAATCAAGATGTCATCAATAAATACAATAATGAATTTATCCAAATATTTCTTGAATACTCTGTTCATCAGATCCATGAATGCTGCTCGCGTGTTTGTCAAACCGAATGCCATTATGAGAAACTCATAATGTCCATATCTCATACGGAACGCAGTCTTGGGAATATCTTCAGCTTTAATCTTCAATTGATGATAGCCCGATCGCAAATCTATCTTCGAAAACCATGCGGCTCCTTTTAGCTGATCAAAGAAATCGTCAATTCTCGGTAAAGAATACTTGTTCTTGATCGTGAGCTTATTCAATTCTCGATAATAAATGCATAATCGCATGCTGCCATCTTTCTTCTTCACGCACAATACCGGTGCACCCCACGGGGATACACTAGGTCTTATGATGCCTCGGTCTAGAAGATCTTACAGTTACATTGACAATTCCTTCATCTCGACTGGAGCCATTCGATATGGAACTTTCGAAACTGGTTCTGTACCTGGTGCTAGATCAATCGTGAACTCAATTTCTCGATCTGGCGATAACTCTAGAAGCTCGTCTGGAAAGATGTCCGGAAATTCATATACAACTGGAATGTCTTCTATTTTGGGACTTGCTTTCTCAGTATCTAACACATAGGCTATGTACATCTCACATCTCTATCGAAGCAATCCTTTAGTCTGCATCGCCGTCAGAAATTTCTTCCGCTATTTTTCGCCTTTGAACATTACCGTTGCATTTTCCGCAGTTCGTAATTTGACTTTCTTGTTTGCACAATCGATCTGAGCATTATGACAAGCTAACCAATCCATTCCCAATATGACGTCAAACTCTCCTAACTTGAAAGGAATCAAGTCTATGAAAAAATGATGTCCAGCTATTTCTATATCGCACGCAGGACATACTCGATCTACTGGAACTTGGTCGTCATTCGCTAATTTTGTAATTAACGTCTCGCCCAACCATTCGATTTTGCAATGTAACTTATCAAGAAATTCTTCAGAAATAAATGAACGAGTAGCTCCAGAATCAATTATTACTTTTGAACTACGAAATTCACCAAAAACGTACCTGCGATTACACTCGGATTATGCACTGCTTCTTTCATTGTCATATTTAAAGTTCTTGCTCTGGGTTGATTAGGCGGCGGCGGAGGAGGTAATGCCAACACTCTCGGAATACTAGCTGCCATGACTTGTCCTTTGCAATTTCTAGCGATAGTTCTTTCTTTCCACACTAGAAGCAAGTAATTTCTGTTGTTCTTCCCATTGGACATTCGTTATAATAATGCCCTTTCTGCTTACATCTGTAACATATCACATCCGTTTTAATATATACACCGGTATGTTTTCGATTACATGTCTTGCAATACGGCACTGGGACTCTAACAGTTCCCTGCTGGCTGGGGGCTTGGAAATGATTACCTGTTTTCTGGGTACCTGGTCCTATCCTTTTAAAATTCAAATTTGTCCGGGCTTGAAATCCCGGCTTCCTATTGGAGCGGTTTTGGAAACTTCCTTGTCCTCTATCCTTTTGAGATCTTTCGCTTTCCCCTTAAATAATCAAGGCTTTCTGGACTACTGCAGTATACGTTGTTAACTCAAAAACTGCCACTTGTCCATGGATCCATGGTCGTAATCCTTCTTGAAACCTTTGAACTAGTTTTTCTTCGGTATCAACCTGTTATGGAACAAACCTAGCCAACTCAGTAAATTTGGCTTCATAATCTGTCACGGACATACTTCCCTGCTTCAGTTCCAAAAACTTAATCTGTATTTGATTTTTTACA
The DNA here is from genome assembly GCF_009905375.1 of Apium graveolens. NCBI lineage: Eukaryota > Viridiplantae > Streptophyta > Magnoliopsida > Apiales > Apiaceae > Apium > Apium graveolens. The sequence continues at coordinate 157,895,127 of NC_133653.1, forward strand.
TAGCGAGGAAAATGTTTCTCTAAGAACAGCTCTTTAAACCTATCCCATGCAATCACATCTTTACTGACTGAAACTTCTTGAAAGTAATAACAAGTATAGATGGTGGTATTTGGGGCTCATGACGAGGTGGCTGTTGTAACATTTGTTATTGCATCTGTTGTTGCATCATTACCATCTGTTGTTGCATCAGATGGAACATTTGGTTCATGGTATCATTAGTCTGTTCTTCGGAATTGCTGTTGAAAGTCTCATTCATAGTCTTTCTCTTTGGTGCCATTTGCTGATAATAAAACAAGTGATGTCTCTTTAACCATTTAATAAACAATTGATAGTAGGTAAGAAAACAATTTATCTTGTATTAACAAAATTTAAATAATGGTTTGAAGAAAGAAAACAGTTTGTTTAATACAAAAACAGGAAATGTAAACAGTTAAATGAAATGTTTCTTCTTCTCTTTTTTTTCCCGATAGAATTTAAAATACGAAAAGCTGTAAAAAGATAAAGTAAATGTAAATGTTGTAAAACTATAAAGACTGAAATTTAAATAAAAGAAATTTGAAAAAGTTCATTTTATATATATGACACCAGCCTCAAGTGTAAATGCTTGGTATAAAAAGTCTCGCTCTGCTGGTCATCACCGCGGCTACAAGTGAAACTAACTGCTACCAGTCAAACTACTACTACAAGTCAAACTACTACTACACACATACACATTACTCACTATACCATATTATGCTGCATCTATATACATCTGTCCTCTGAAGTCAGTATCTCAAAACCCTGGCGGAATATGCCTCAGCTCCTCCCTGAGTGCCTGAACCAAAGTCTGTGCCAAACGGAATATCCTGTAAAACTCCGCAAAAGAAGGCGGTCCCTCATGGATCAAATCATCCAGCTCCCAAGTAGCACTCATCAACACCGACTGTAACCTCTGCCTCATAAAGTAATCTGGCTGTAGGGCAACTAACGTTCCTCGATCTCTCTGGTCAAATAAATGCATAATCTCCCTGCACTGTGCTCTCCAATACTCCACATCATCTCTCATAACCCTGTACTCATGGTATGGTACCATATACGACTGTTCAACCTGACCCACTGACTCTTACGATGGAACCCTTGGTATACCTACACCCTGCTGTGGTAACCCTAACTGTAAATCCACATCATGCTCTCCCATCTCCTTGACTGGAATCATCTGAAATACGTCTAGCTCTGAGGCATGCACTGGTATAGGAGGCAACACTGGGGGTGGTGGAAACTCCGGTTCAATCCCCGGTATAAACTGATGCTCTACCGGTAGTGGGATCATCGGCTCAAAGAACTCAAATGGATCAAACATCTCTATAGGGTCATGGACTATCCCCTGTACTGGAGGTACTGGCTCCTGTGGCAATGGTGGTGGAGGTAGAAGAGGAGGAAACATGAACTCAGATACTGGTGGCACAACTGGTGCGGCTGGATCAGTCACTGTCCTCTCAGAAGAAGCCGAATAACCTGACGACGCCATCTGATAATATACCAAAGAAAGAAGAAAAGGCACTAAACAATCCTAAAACTTATACTTTCCTATTCTAATCTGATCTAAATCCTAACACCACTCCTCCTATTTGACTATTCTTATCCTATGTAATCTCCCTATCTTATTTTAACCCTAATGTTCTTGTTTTCAGGGTCCAAACCTACAGCTCTGATGCAAAACCTGTAATGCCATCCAGACCCGGGGTATAAGTCTGGGGGTTACTAGCTAATCACCAAACATGTACAATCTGATTAACAAATAATAAAGAAATGAATCTAAACCCCTTTAACACTAACCAGGATCTTTTTAGGTTGTAGTTTAATACAAGAACCACTAATTACTTTATTACAAACCAAATCTAAAATCTCACAAACACTCTTTATTACAAACCATTGTCTAACCAGTTTTAAACTAATTTCATCTTTTATTCAAACACACACACTAACTATCTGCACTCCACCTGTTCGGGCAACTCAAAGCTCTCTTCCTAGATTGGAATTAACACCTTGGGTATGAGAGGATCCCGAGGCTTGACCCGCTTCTTAGCTACTCGAGTCCTTGTAATATCCGGGATATATCGTGTAATTATTTTTGCTATTATACAATTATTATGTGTGTTCAGTATCTATTCTGCGAGTTAATTGTTAAGTGTTATCTGTACTTGAATATTCAAAAATAATATTAATTGAGTATTTTAATTTTTATATGTCCAAAATAAAATATAGATAATTGTCATATCTTCCTAATTATTTTTATGTTGGTTTATGGATTTATAAGAATCATATGAAATTTCTACAATCTTTTTCCGGGTAATTAAAAACTATTTTATAAAAACGGGAACCAACAGACGTCAACCGTTGTTACGTTTCTGGAACCCGAAACTCGTTCGAGAACTCCTTCCTAACCTAATTGTAATATTCCGAGCATATTCCATGTTTCGACTTTTTCGATCCGGCTTACGGTTTGTCCTGCGCGGGTCCCGGCGCAACATTTTCGATACAATATTTGTTTCGGTAAATCAATAAAACCCGTATTTTCGATAAACGGGAGCTTTTTATTAAACTATCCCAATTATCACTTCGTAATACGTGTAACCAGGCGCTGAGACCAAGACCGCAGTACAAATTGTACTAATTTGGATAATTATCCCGAAAACCGATACCGTTTGGATCAGTTTTTACAGATAAACGTACTGTTTTATATCCGGAATGATCCAACGGGATACAAATTTTCTATAATTATAAATAGCCTTTTACTGTATTTTATTTCGTATCAAAATCATTTGCAGATAGTTAATTATATAATTTTCAGAGAAAAGCCCTAATTTCTTAAAACTGTTCTAAGAATCAAACAGTAAAACGAAGGCGTTACCGATCTCTGTTTTTAAAGTTTGAGTAACCAAAATGAAGGATTTGAGGTGTTCTATCAGATTCTGAGCTTTATTTCACTGCAGAAATCAAGGGTATTTTTCTAAAAATTTATTTATTTTCGAATTTATTTTATTGAAAATATGAATTTTTGTTCGGATGATTGTTTGTATGATTTGATGATTGCATGTTGTAGAGCTTGTTTTCCTGATGATTTTCATATGTCATGCGTCTGATTTGGAGTTCAATAACATGCTTAAAAGTGGGTTTAATTTTCGAATTTCAAAATTAGGGTTTATAACCCGTATGAATGTTTTCAATTGAAATTTGGGGGTTTTTGATTCAGGGGTTATTAGCTGTTGATTTATAGTGGGTTGTGTTCCTTATAAAATTTGCAATCGATTGATATATAGCTCGTTAACAGAGGATGCTTGAATCGAAGGGAGTTGTGTTTTAAAGATTTGCGATGTTCGCCGGAAACCGGCGATGTTCTTGGCCAATTTCCGGCCAAAACAGGGATGATTAGAATGTTTTGAATGCATGAACAAGTTCCTGGTGTTGTGTAGTGTTGATCTGGAGGTGTTGGTGGGGTGAGGACGCCGGGATCGTCTTCTCCGGCCACCCCCGATTTTCCGGCGACTGAAACTGCAAAATTGCAGTTTAGTCCCTGTATTTTTGAAGATGGTGAAGTTTAGTCCCTGTAGTTTGCAAAATTTTCAAAAATAGGATTCCTGTTTATAAAATGTTTAAAAATCATATTTCCTATTTATTTTTATTATAAAAATTCATTTTTAATTTCTAAAAATTCTGAAAATTATTATTTTAATTTCGAAAATTATTTTTAATTCACAAATAAATCTGAATTAATTAGTTAATTAATTTCAGTTAATTTATAATTGATTAATTGGTCAATTAATTCGAAAATTAATTGATTAATTGATTTAATTAATTATTAATTGATTTTAATTAGTTATTTAATTAGATTTAATTATTTAAAAATGATTTAAAAATTCTGAAAAATAGTTTCGAGCTTTAAAATATTATTCTAAATTATTTCCAAGGCTCGATAATTATTCTGAAATTATTTCGGAGCCAGAATGGGCCAACCGAACCCTGTTTATTAACCCGAAATTGATCCAACGACCCGTTTTAATTCCGAAATGTTTTAAAAATCATTTTTAAATACCCGAAAGCATATTTATGACCCGAGACTTCTTTATAGATGATATGTCATTGATTACGTGATGTATTATGTGTTATACGTGAACTGTTGTTTGATTATCGGTCTATATATTCGGTGTTTACTTGGTTATTGCATAGATTTCAATCCGTTAATCGGATTTGGGTAAAACGAAGGGTAGATAGAAGTATGTGTTGAATAGAATCCTGTGAGTTGATGATTGATAGATGCTTATGATATGTGAGCAGAAGAGGCAAGGCGTAGGAAAGGGAAACAGGTAGTTGAGGAGTAAGACGATTGAGATTGAAAGCAAGTGCTGGATAGTAAGCTAATATCAGGCAAGTGTTCTGAACTTTTTCGAGATATTGTAATTCTTGATAGTCTTGTTGACATTGCAAGTGCTTTGAAGCACGGAAACCTAAATCCTGATTTCAGTTATTGTTCTTGAGCTATGAACCATATTCTTTCTAATCCATTGATTATTGTATACCCAAACAAAAACCACAAATCTACGATACTACTCCACAAAAACATACAAACTAAATACCAGACACTGAACTGAATTATTATATACTCAATCCATGATATCTTATACTTTGAAAGACCAAATCCTTGAAACCCTGAAACGTTGTTTCCTTTGTTATCCAATTCTTTCATTACCCAGCATTCAAGCTTTGAAAGTACCTTGTTGATCTTTACAAGGATTGAAACCCTTTCATTGTTAAACATTTATTGTTGTTAATGATTTCGGTTATTGTTTATTATTGCATATTCTGTTATTATGTTAGAATTGGATTGTTTTTATAAAATTGTGGACCAGATTCGTGGTCAGACCATATAATGGTCAAGTTAGGCCAATGTGTGCCTTGGATCCAGTAGTTAGAGCAATGCTGTGTGCCTTGCTCGGGTTTAGTGCGTGACTGATCAGCAGCCTAACCTTGTTTTTTAAATTAAAAGTATAATATCCAATTCTAAATCATAATCCATTGTTCACTTGATATCATAAACATATTCACCTGATGATCATTATTCTCAGTTTTGTCATTGTGACTTGCTGAGCTAGTTAGCTCATTTGTGCGATGTTGTTTATATTCTTTCCAGTTAAAAAGGAACCAGTTGGTAAAGAGGATCCCCAGTCCAGCGCGAGAGCTAGGGATTCATGTTGAAAAAGCTGAGCTAGTAGGCTTCTTTTGGAATAATTTAAGTTTGTAATAATGTTTAATACTCAGTTTGAATTTGAAATAGTTGGGATTTGAACGGTTTGTAATATATTAGTGTGTTTGGCTTGTGTGCATACTTTAACCTGTTGCGGTCCATGGTGGTTGGTAAGTAGGGTCATTGCATATATTATTAGTATATTTATTATTGTTATAAGCAGGTTATAATTAAGGTGTGTGTGTGGACCCCAAACTTCTGACCCGGGTTTGGAGGGCGCCACAGGTTTGGTATCAGAGCTACAGGTTATAAGTCACTGACACAAGCCTAGGTTAACGGGAATGGGTAGAGGGTTAGGATTAGAAGTAAGGCATAGGATGATAGAACGTTGAGAGGTTGAGTGTTTCGGTATATCAGGTATTAGTGTAAATTGCGTTATGGCCGAGATTCTTATATTACGATATGATTTCAGATAGCAGAGATGGCCGACTCTTTTATTCCCGTATCAGCTGATCACTCAGAGCCTTCAGTTGGAGCACCAACATCGGATCCACGTCCTGTCATTCCACCAACATTGGCTATTCTACCTCCACCGGTATTGTAGCCCGTACCATTACAGGCTATTCCACTTCCAGGCATGAGGCCACCTGTCAGAGGACCTCCACCAGCTGATTCAGATTCCACTGGGCATTTAGTAGCGAGTGCCCCATTCCAGTCTACATTGCCCCCAGTTCCTTATTACCGGTATGACGCTCTTCTATTGTAGCGTGATTCTTTATTGGCTCAGATTAGAGAGTTACAGCATATCATCAGGACTACAGATGTTAATCGTGGTGTGAGGGAGCTTTGAGAGGAGATTCATGTGACCCGGAGGGTTTTTGAGGCTAGGTTACATGGAGCTACACTACCTGGCAGAGGCCCTGATGCACTGCTGGGCTGGGCTACTGAGGTGATGGAGGACTTTGAGAGGCTAGCCGGACCAGAGTTTCCTTGGAGCTGTGTTAGAGATTTTGAGATGAAGATGCTGAGCAGTGTTGCTATGATTATGTAGTATGGACAGTAGTGTGTAGTGTGTATCAGAAGACTTTTGAGTTGTATTTATAGACTAGCGATGCTGACTAGTGAGTAGGTTGTTGTACCTTTTTGCTTTGACTTTCGAAGCGTCTTTACGCTTGTACTACCCTAAAACTTTTAATCTATATATATCAGTACCTTTTTCCTTTCCAACACTGTCATTTATTTTATCGCACCTGTTTTACCTTACCTTATTTATTGCACCAGTTATACCCTGTGATACCATGTGCCCTGTTTTCCATAACTGTTTATATTCTGTAAAGAAGCATGCAATTTATTTAGTCAGAACTTTTTTCAAAAAGAAATATTTATGTTTTGCAAAACTATTCTTTTATGTAAACGATTGATTCAAAAGCTAAATAAGTTGATTGATTCTTTACAGAAAATGCCTCCCAGAAGAAATACCCGCACCAACACCCAGAATGAAGAAACCAACAACAATAATAACCAAGATGATACAACCCAGAATGTGAACCCAGGACCCATGGACCCAGCAATAGCCCAGTTTCTTCAAATCTTGGCCCAACAAACAGTTCACCTGGCACAACAACAACAAAGACAAACCAATCCCCAGGTAACTTTCAAAACTTTTCAGGCAATAAACCCACCAGAATTCAAGGGTTCCTTAGAGCCAATTGAAGCAAATGTTTGGTTAAAGGAAATAGAAAAGGCATTTGCCTTAGTAAAAGTGAAAGAGGAACAGAAGGTTGAGTTTGCAAGTTACTATCTGAAGAATGAGGCCACGTATTGGTGGGAAATGGTGAAGACACTGGAAGGCACAGATGTTATTAGTTGGGAAAGGTTCAAGGAATTGTTTTTAGAAAAGTATTTTCCTCAGTTTGTTCAAGATCAAATGGAGCTGAAGTTTTTAGAGTTAAAGCAAGGGAATATGTCGATAACAGATTATGAGGGGAAGTTTGAGGAATTGTCAAGGTATGTGCCGTCGTATGTTGATACTGATAGAAAGAAAGCTAAGAGATTCCAGCAAGGCTTGAAGCCATGGATCAGGGGGAAAGTAGCTATTTTTGAATTGGATACCTATGCCAGGGTTGTACAGAAAGCTATGATCGTAGAGACAGAGAGTGAGATGTTCCAGAAAGATAAGGAAAGCAAAAAAAGGAAAGTTGAGGGAAGTGAGGGTCAGTCACAAACAGGGAAGTTTCCAAATTTTAAGAAGGGCAAGTTTCAGCCAGGGAGAAATTTTAATTTCAGGAGACAAAATGCAGGAGACGGAGGCCAGGGCAATCGTCCAGCTAATGTGAATCCGCCGAATCAGTTGAGATTAACTTTTCCAGATTGTCAAGTTTGTGGAAAGAAGCATGGAGGAGTTTGTAACAAGTTGAATGTGGTATGTTTTAAATGCAACCAGAAAGAGCACTACTCGAGGGAGTGCCGAAATCAGCCAACAAGAGAGCCAGCAAATAAAGATCAACCTATCAGGAATCCAGCAGTTAAAGTTCCAGTCATTGGATTTACATGCTTTAAATGTGGGAAGCCAGGACATATGGCCAGGGATTGCAAGATACCAGCCCCAGTTAGTAATGCATTGAGAATTATGGGATCTACCCCAACAGTGAATGAGACTCCGAGGGCTAGAGTTTTTGACATGTCGGTGAAGGATGCGATCCAGGATACGGATGTCGTGGCAGGTACGCTTAATGTGAACTCTTTATGTGCCAAAGTGTTAATAGATTCAGGAGCAACTTGATCGTTTGTTTCACAAGATTTTGTTAGTAAATTAAATTGTCCAGTTGAGTGCTTAAATGAAATAATGACTGTGGAGTTAGCAAATCAAGAACGTGTAGCTGTGAATCAAGTTTGTGAGAATTGTGAGGTTGAGATTTTTGGTAGTAAGTTTTGTGTAGATTTGATACCATTTAAGTTAGGAGAATTTGATGTGATATTAGGGATGGATTGGTTATCTAAGCATGATGCTCAGATAGATTGTCGAAATAAGAAAGTAATGGTGAAAACGCCAGACGAAAGAATAGTAACGTTCAAAGGTCAGAAACAAGTAAAGAAGTTCTTAACGATGATTCAAGCCAAGAAGTTACTACGGAAAAGATGCGAGCATTTCGTAGTATACGTGATTGATAAAAGTCAGGAGCCAGCAAAACTTGAAGATATCCCAGTAGTGAATGAATTTCCAGATGTATTTCCCGACGAATTGCCAGGACTTCCTCCAGATAGAGAAATTGAATTTGCGATCGACTGCACCTGGAACAGAACCAGTATCCAAGGCCCCGTACAGAATGGCGCCTGTTGAGATGAAAGAGCTAGCAAAGCAATTGCAGGAATTGTTAGAGAATGGAGTAATCAGACCCAGCGTATCCCCGTGGGGTGCACCGGTATTATTTGTCAAGAAGAAAGATGGAAGCATGAGACTGTGCATCGACTATAGGGAGCTCAATAAGTTGACAATCAAGAATAAGTATCCGTTACCCAGAATTGATGATTTGTTTGACCAATTGAAGGAAGCCAAGTATTTCTCCAAGATCGATTTAAGATCGGGATATCATCAACTGAAGATCAAACCAGAAGATATACCAAAGACAACTTTCAGAACAAGGTATGGACATTACGAGTTTTTAGTGATGTCTTTTGGATTGACCAATGCCCCAGCAGCGTTTATGGACCTGATGAACAGAATTTTCAAGGAATATTTGGACAAGTTCGTTATAGTATTTATAGACGATATTTTAATCTATTCAAAGACGGAGGAGGATCATGCGGAACATTTAAGGACAACTTTGGAGATTTTAAGGAAAAAGAAGTTATATGTTAAATTGTCGAAGTGTGAGTTTTGGCTACAAGAAGTTCAGTTCTTAGGACACATAGTCAGTAACGAAGGGATCAAAGTGGAACCGGCAAAGATCGAAGCAATTACGAATTGGGAGAGACCGAGAACACCCACTGAGGTAAGAAGTTTCTTGGGATTGGCAGGATATTATCGACGATTCGTTCAGAATTTCTCAAGGATTGCCACACCATTAACAAAGCTTACACGAAAGAATGAAAAGTTTATATGGAATGACAAGTGCGAAGAAAGTTTTCAGGAATTGAAGCGGAGATTAATCACAACACCTGTTTTGTCACTTCCAGACGATCAAGGGAATTTCGTAATTTATAGCGATGCTTCCTACAAAGGATTAGGATGTGTTCTTATGCAGCACGACAAGGTGATTGCGTATGCGTCAAGGCAATTGAAACCACACGAACAAAAGTATCCTACTCATGACTTGGAGCTAGCAGTTATAGTTTTTGCTTTGAAGATTTGGAGACATTATTTGTATGGAGAAAAGTGTGAGATTTTCACGGATCACAAAAGTTTGAAATATATATTTACCCAGAAGGAACTTAATATGAGGCAAAGGAGATGGTTAGAATTGATCAAGGATTATGATTGCTCGATTAATTATCATCCCGATAAGGCGAACGTGGTGGCAGACACATTAAGTCGGAAGGAAAAGTTAAATGAGTTATCAGTACCTGAAGATATATATAAGGAATTTCAGAAATTGGAATTGGAAATTAGAGTTTGCGAACCTGAGGAAGCGAAAGTGTACAGTATGACTTTCCAGCCAGAGTTGTTGGAGAAAATAAAGAAATGTCAAAAAGATGTAATGGATCAAGATATAAATCGTTTGGTAGGTGAAGAATTATGCACGCAGAAGGATGATCAAGGCATTTTGAGATTTTCATCTAGAATCTGGATTCCACCAGTGACGGAGTTAAAGAATGAAATTTTACAAGAAGCACATAGTTCAAGATATTCCATCCATCCAGGGAGTACCAAAATGTACAGAGATTTAAAGAAGAATTATTGGTGGCCAGATATGAAGAGAGAAATTGCGGAATGGGTTAGCAAATGTTATACCTGTCAGAGAGTTAAAGCAGAGCATCAAAGACCAAGCGGATTGCTACAGCCATTGGAGATTCCAGAGTGGAAGTGGGAACATATTACCATGGATTTCATAGTTGGATTACCAAGGACAAGGGCTAATCATGATGCCATTTGGGTTATAGTGGATAGACTTACCAAGTTAGCTCATTTTCTGCCTATAAATGAAAGATTTTCGCTCGACAAGTTGGTCCATATGTACCTAAAAGAAATTGTAGTTCGTCATGGAGTTCCAGTGTCTATCGTATCTGATCGAGATCCAAGGTTTAATTCAAGATTCTGGAAGAGTTTTCAAGAATGTTTGGGAACAAGACTGAATATGAGTACAACTTATCACCCCCAAACGGATGGCCAAAGTGAAAGAACGATCCAGACAATCGAGGATATGTTACGTGTTTGTGCGATTGATTTCAAAGGAAGTTGGGACGAACATTTACCTCTGGTAGAGTTTGCTTACAACAACAGTTATCATGCCAGCATTAGAATGCCACCCTATGAAGCCCTTTATGGACGCAAATGTAGATCTCCAATATATTGGGACGAAGTAGGAGAACGCAAGATACTTGGACCTGAACTGGTACAGCAGACAAAGGAAGTTGTTGAGCTTATCCAGAAAAGATTAATAGCCGCTCAAAATCATCAGAGGAAATATGCAGACCAATCAAGGAAAGACATGGAATTTGAAGAATGAAGCTTGGTATTATTGAAAGTATCACCATGGAAAGGACTAACGAGGTTTGGAAAGAAAGGGAAGCTAAGCCCAAGATATGTCGGACCTTTTGAGATCCTAAAGCACGTTGGCAAAGTAGCTTACGAATTGGCGTTACCTCCGCACATGGAGCACATTCACAATGTTTTTCATGTATCAATGCTCAAGAAATATAATCCAGACTCCAGGCATGTAATAGAATATGAGCCAATAGAGCTTCAGGCAGATTTATCATATGTAGAGAGTCCGATAGAGATTCTAGAGGCAAGAGAGAAAGTATTGAGAAATAAAGTGGTAAAGTTAGTAAGAGTATTGTGGAGAAACCCAAAGGTTGAAGAGTCAACCTGGGAGTTAGAAAGTGATATGAGAGAAAAGTACCCTCATTTGTTTTCTTAGAGATTCTGAGGATAGAATCCTTTTAAGGGGGGAACGATGTAATATCCGGGATATATCGTGTAATTATTTTTGCTATTATACAATTATTATGTGTGTTCAGTATCTATTCTGTGAGTTAATTGTTAAGTGTTATCTGTACTTGAATATTCAAAAATAATATTAATTGAGTATTTTAATTTTTATATATCCAAAATAAAATATAGATAATTGTCATATCTTCCTAATTATTTTTATGTTGGTTTATGGATTTATAAGAATCATATGAAATTTCTAAAATCTTTTTCCGGGTAATTAAAATCTATTTTATAAAAACGGGAACCAACCGACGTCAACCGTTGTTACGTTTTTGGAACCCGAAACTCGTTCGAGAACTCCTTCCTAACCTAATTGTAATATTCCGAGCATATTCCATGTTTCGACTTTTTCGATCCGGCTTACGGTTTGTCCTGCGCGGGTCCCGGCGCAACATTTTCGATACAATATTTGTTTCGGTAAATCAATAAAACCCGTATTTTCGATAAACGGGAGCTTTTTATTAAACTATCCCAATTATCACTTCGTAATACGTGTAACCAGGCGCTGAGACCAAGACCGCAGTACAAATTGTACTAATTTGGATAATTATCCCGAAAACCGATACCGTTTGGATCAGTTTTTACAGATAAACGTACTATTTTATATCCGGAATGATCCAACGGGATACAAATTTTCCATAATTATAAATAGCCTTTTACCGTATTTTATTTCGTATCAAAATCATTTGCAGATAGTTAATTATATAATTTTCAGAGAAAAGCCCTAATTTCTTAAAACTGTTCTAAGAATCAAACAGCAAAACGAAGGCGTTACCGATCTCTGTTTTTAAAGCTTGAGTAACCAAAACGAAGGATTTGAGGTGTTCTATCAGATTCTGAGCTTTATTTCACTACAGAAATTATGGGTATTTTTCTAAAAATTTATTTATTTTCGAATTTATTTTATTGAAAATATGAATTTTTGTTCGGATGATTGTTTGTATGATTTGATGATTGCATGTTGTAGAGCTTGTTTTCCTGATGATTTTCATATGTCATACGTCTGATTTGGAGTTCAATAACATGCTCAAAAGTGGGTTTAATTTTCGAATTTCAAAATTAGGGTTTATAACCCGTATGAATGTTTTCAATTGAAATTTGGGGGTTTTTGATTCAGGGGTTATTAGCTGTTGATTTATAGTGGGTTGTGTTCCTTATAAAATTTGCAATCGATTGATATATAGCTCGTTAACAGAGGATGCTTGAATCGAAGGGAGTTGTGTTTTAAAGATTTGCGATGTTCGCCGGAAACCGACGATGTTCTTGGCCAATTTCCGGCCAGAACAGGGATGATTAGAATGTTTTGAATGCATGAACAAGTTCCTGGTGTTGTGTAGTGTTGATCTGGAGGTGTTGGTGGGGTGAGGACGCCGAGATCGTCTTCTCCGGCCGCCCCCGATTTTCCGGCGACTGAAACTGCAAAATTGCAGTTTAGTCCCTGTATTTTTGAAGATGGTGAAGTTTAGTCCCTGTAGTTTGCAAAGTTTTCAAAAATAGGATTCTTGTTTATAAAATGTTTAAAAATCATATTTCCTATTTATTTTTATTATAAAAATTCATTTTTAATTTCTGAAAATTCTGAAAATTATTATTTTAATTCCGAAAATTATTTTTAATTCACAAATAAATCTGAATTAATTAGTTAATTAATTTCAGTTAATTTATAATTGATTAATTGGTCAATTAATTCGAAAATTAATTGATTAATTGATTTAATTAATTATTAATTGATTTTATTTAGTTATTTAATTAGATTTAATTATTTAAAAATGATTTAAAAATTCTGAAAAATAATTTCGAGCTTTAAAATATTATTCTAAATTATTTCCAAGGCTCGATAATTATTCTAAAATTATTTCAGAGCCATAATGGGCCAACCGAACCCTCTTTATTAACCCGAAATTGATCCAATGACCCGTTTTAATTCCGAAAAATGTTTTAAAAATCATTTTTAAATACCCGAAAACATATTTATGACCCGAGACTTCTTTATAGATGATATGTCATTGATTACGTGATGTATTATGTGTTATACGTGACCTGTTGTTTGATTATCGGTCTATATATTCGGTGTTTACATGGTTATTGCATAGATTTCAATTCGTTAATCGAATTTGGGTAAAACGAAGGGTAGATAGAAGTATGTGTTGAATAGAATCATGTGAGTTGATGATTGATAGATGCTTATGATATGTGAGCAGAAGAGGCAAGGGGTAGGAAAGGGAAACATGTAGTTGAGGAGTAAGTCGATTGAGATTGAAAGCAAGTGCAGGATAGTAAGCTAATATCAGGCAAGTATTCTGAACTTTCTCGAGATATTGTAATTCTTGATAGTCTTGTTGACATTGCAAGTGCTTTGAAGCACGGAAACCTAAATCCTGATTTCAGTTATTATTCTTGAGCTATGAACCATATTCTTTCTAATCCATTGATTATTGTATACCCAAACTAGAACCACAAATCTACGATACTACTCCACAAATACATACAAACTAAATACCAGACACTGAACTGAATTATTATATACTCAATCCATGATATCTTATGCTTTGAAAGACCAAATCTTTGAAACCCTGAAATGTTGTTTCCTTTGTTATCCAATTCTTTCATTACCCAGCATTCAAGCTTTGAAAGTACCTTGTTGATCTTTACAAGGATTGAAACCCTTTCATTGTTAAACATTTATTGTTGTTAATGATTTCGGTTATTGTTTATTATTGCATATTCTGTTATTATGTTAGAATTGGATTATTTTTATAAAATTGTGGACCAGATTCGTGGTCAGACCATATAATGGTCAAGTTAGGCCAATGTATGTCTTGGATCCAGTAGTTAGAGCAATGCTGTGTGCCTTGCTCGGGTTAGTGCGTGACTAATCAGCAGCCTAACCTTGGTTTTTAAATTAAAAGTATAATATCCAATTCTAAATCATAATCCATTGTTCACTTGATATCATAAACATATTCACCTGATGATCATTATTCTCAGTTTTGTCATTATGACTTGCTGAGCTAGTTAGCTCATTTGTGCGATGTTGTTTATATTCTTTCCAGTTAAAAAGGAACCAGTTGGTAAAGAGGATCCCCAGTCCAGCGCGAGAGCTAGGGGTTCATGTTAAGAAAGCTGAGCTAATAGGCTTCTTTTGGAATAATTTAAGTTTGTAATAATGTTTAATACTCAGTTTGAATTTGAAATAGTTGGGATTTGAATGGTTTGTAATATATTAGTGTGTTTGGCTTGTGTGCATACTTTAACCTGTTGCGGTCCGTGGTGGTTGGTAAGTAGGGTCATTGCATATATTATTAGTATCTTTATTATTGTTATAAGCAGGTTATAATTAAGGTGTGTGTGTGGACCCCAAACTTCTGACCCGGGTTTGGAGGGCGCCACAGTCCTGATGGGTTTCATATTCCTTCTTAACTGAAAATAATAAGGTGAATAACAACAAAAAGGGTGAGCCAAAAATTGCTCAACAAGTCCACAAAATATAAACAGCGTTAAAGTAATTTAAATAAATCGGTAACCCGGGTATATCTGCAAAGATATAACCCCACGACGATAGAAAGAAGGCCATTACTGGCGAGTACAAATAAACTAAACTGGACACAAGTTCGCATCTATATCCTGCTGATCAGTTAGAATATAATGCATATCTATATCTCAATATATAGATCCAGTCGGGTACCCAGGAACTACGGCCCATCTCGAGGAACCAGTCATATCCCGGTCCTCAGGATTAAGACACACTTAATCCCCAAAACATCATTATCCGGTCCATCGAACAGCAACGGGAATAATCATATGCTTTGATATATTCTAATCACCAGAATATATCAATATAAGTGTGTAACAAATGGAATATGAATCAAGAATTCAAGGAAATGGAGAAATCAAGAATCGAAATGAAATATGAACAAAAGAATAGCAAGTGTGTATCAGTGTTTATGAACAAGAATCAAAAGAATGCAAGCGTGATAAGCATCTGAAGAAATATCACTATTCTGAAATTAGAATAGGGGAAAAACTTGCCTTCTGCGTGACTCATTACAAATATGTCACCTTCGTCTATTATCAACTCAACCTGCCTTGCTGGCTTAGCTTCTGTTAGAGAAATAGACTGATTTAGTCATTTCATACTTTAATTGCGTTTTGAATCGACTTCACATCATTCCTATTGTCTACCCATGCGCTTATGACTGATTCGTATATTATATATTAGCAAGTAAGACTCAATTAACCACATAATACACATAAGCACATAAGCACATAAGCACATAATCATTTTTATAATTAAAAATAATTTTTAGAGTCAAAATCGACTCGCTGATCGCTCAACTGATCATTATCTGACTCGTTTCCTATTTTTCGGAATTTTTTGAACTCGTCTCGGCACGCAATTGGACTGATAACCAACCAGGTAATATTGTCAACTAATTTCTAGAAGAAATTAGGCTCTAATATTATTTTTAATGCAAAGAATTCATTTTTCTGAGTCAAAGGGCTTTCGTTTCGCTCGAATCGGACTAACGGTTTAATTAATATCGATTAAACACTGATAATTCAATTTGTTATTCGATATAAATAATTATTACTAATTTTTAAAACCATAAAATAATTTTTAAATAAATATATAAGAAAAAACAGAATTAAAAATGATTTTTCTATAATTTTTGGAATTAAAATGAATTTATTATGATTTATTGAAAATTATTTGGTTAATTATCAAAATAATTAATCATTTTTAAATAAATAATAAATAATTAATAAATAATTGAGAAAATAATTAAATCTGATTTTTAG
This sequence comes from Apium graveolens, assembly GCF_009905375.1. Classification (NCBI taxonomy): domain Eukaryota; kingdom Viridiplantae; phylum Streptophyta; class Magnoliopsida; order Apiales; family Apiaceae; genus Apium; species Apium graveolens. The sequence goes on from NC_133653.1 coordinate 157,911,302, forward strand.
AAAATATTTCAGAATTATTTATAATATAAATCAATTAATTAAATAATTAATTAATTAATTTATAAAATAAACAAAACTGATTTTTATAATTAATAAAAATAAAAATAAAAATTAAATCCAGAAACAGTTGTCAGAAATCAAACTCTGAAAAAATTGGATCAAAACCGGGTAATCCATTCGGGTCAAACGGGTCATGAAGAACACAACCGAGTCGACCTTGAAGGTCCACCGGTTTTTGGAAATTTTCTAGATTCCGGCAGCCTTTGGCCGGACTCCGGCAACGTCCGTTCATGGCAAAAAATACATCATTCCATTTTGTTTTTGTTCCCAATCTTTCCCTGTATCATACTAAGTTCGATTCTGATCAAAACATGACCATAACATCACCGGAACTTCATCTCCGGTGATCTGCAACCCACAACTCCGGCCAAAGTACGATTTTGCTATCCTGAACTTAAAAACCCTATGTTCTATACATCAAAATGAAGCTTAGAACATGCAGAATCTATTCACAACATCAAATGAAACCAAAAATCATCACATAGTTCACAAAATCATTCAACCCGACTTACAAACGGGTCAAAATACCAACTTTTGATTCTATACATGAAACTTAACATTCTATAGTGCAAATCTAAGCTAAAGAACTATACAATCAAACCCCTAACATATCAAGAACCAAATATTCACCAAAATCACGAAGCCCTAATATTCGTGAATCACTAAACAGACATCGTTTGTTCAATTAAATACCATGATCGACTGTAAATCATCTAACAAAGCTATATCAATCATCAAAACATCGTAATAACCCTAGAATAAAAAAGTCCTAATTCGAACATAAACCCTAAAAACCAAAAACTACGGATTAAAACATGAAATTGATGCTAGAAAGAGAAAGAATAGATCGAAACCTTCAATTTGGGTACTCGAATTTGATGCTATAATCAGTGAGAAATCACGGCTTGAATTCCTGACCCGACCCTGTTCTTCCTGACCCGATTTCAGAGAATTTTGTGAATTTTGCAGATTTTTAATGATTAATTAAAATTAATTAAATAAAAATTAGGCTATTTATAGTAGTAAAATTAGTACTGCTAATTAAAATTAAGGCCCTAATTCTACATCTTTTAAAATTAATAAGCCTCTAATTTTATAACTTTTGAGTTAAAATTTAATTTATAAATATTTTATATATACAATATATATGCCAAAATTTCCCAAAAATTATGAATAATGCAAAAATATAAAGAAATGGTATAAATAAAAGTCCTATAATTTTATAAAAATAAAAATGTGATTTTTGTAGGGGGTTTTAACACCCAATGGGGCCCAGAAAAGTCATTTTTCGCAAAACGAGAAAATTTATAAAATGTCTAGATGTTCAGAATAATGCGATGGTAAAAGCTATTTGATGAAAAATAAGGTCCATTATTTTATTTGAAATACCTACTTTAAAATCATGGTTCGGGTCGTAAAACGTTTGAAATGAAAACTATGAATGCAAAATAAAATATCTAAAAAATACCTTAAAAATACCGGAACGACACAGAATGTACGTAACAAATAGGAATTAAGGTTTGACAGATAATTCCACATAAATGACACATTAACACACATAATTCATTATAAATATAAAATAATACAGACGTAATTTCCCAGACGTTACAAATAGTCCATTTTCATGAGCTTAATTAATAGACTCCACAAACACAACAGTCTCCCACTTTGAGTATGTGCAATCTTCACTTCACTCTTGTAAGTCTAGTAAAATCAATTCTTCAATCAATAGCTCTAACACTGAATTTCTAGACACTGAATTTCTGCAACAATTTCTCAACATACTTCTGGCCTTCGCATCCTAGACACTGAATTTCTGCAACAATTTCTCAACATACTTCTCTTGAGATAATTTTAAAGTACCTTCAGCTCTCTCCCTTATGATGCTCATACCAAGTATTTGTTTTGCTGTACCCATATCCTTCATCTCAAACTCCTCAGAATTCTGTCTCTTTAACTTGTTGATTTCCCTCATGTTTGATCCTGCTATCAACATGTCATCAACCTACAACAAAAATATGATATAAGATGAATCAAACTGTTTAAAGTATCAACAATGATCCATCGCACTCCTCATGTACCCATTCTTCATCATAAATTTGTCAAACTTCAAGTACCATTGTCTTGGTGCTTGCTTTAAACCATACAAGCTTTTTATAAGCTTGTAAACAAGGTTTTCTTTCCCAGCTACCTGAAATCCCTCTGGCTGAACAATGTAGATGACTTCCTCAAGATCACCATGTAAGAACGCGATCTTAATACCTAGTTGCTCCAGATGTAACTTATCTGCGGCCACAATACCTAGCACAATTCTAATTGTTGTCATCTTAACAATGGGAGAAAATATATCGGTATAGTCAATACCCTTTTTTTATTGATAACCCTTGACTACTAACCTTGCCTTGTATCTCTTGCTTCTATCATGTTCTTCTTTGATCCTGAACACCCACTTATTCTGTAAATCCTTCTTCCCTGCTGGTAACTCTGTTAAAGACCAAGTCTCATTCTTCTCAAGAGAACTCATCTCCCCATCCATTGCTGATTTCCACTGAACTGAATAATCCACTTGTACAGCCTCTGAATAACACTGAGACTCCCCGTCCTCGATCAATAACATATAATATGTTGAAGGAGAATATCTTTCTGGTGGCCTCACACTTCTGCTAGATTTTCTTACCTCAGTCTATGGAGTTACTAGAACCCTGTCATCAATATTCTGCGAACTCCCACTATTTCCTTCAAAATCTGTTTCTGTAATATCTTCAAGCACTGCTTCCTCTTTATCAAGTTGTTCCTTTATAACCTCAGAATCGACTACAATCTTATTCTTATACACTGCATTCTCATTAAAAGTAACATCTCTACTTCTAACGACCTTCTTAGTCAGTTCATCCCAGAAATGGTAACCCATATCATCTGAGCCATAACCAATAAAGATACACTTCTTTGCTTTCGGATCAAGCTTGTCCCTTTCAGAATCTTTAACACGCACATAAGAAACACAACCAAAAACTCGCAAGTGCGAAAGATTTACCTCTTTTTCCTTCCATTCTTCTTTAGGAATCTTGAACCCCAAAGGACTTGAAGGTTCTCTATTTATGAGATACGTTGTTGTGCTAACTACATCTTCCCAAAACATCTTTGGCAACCCTGCATGTAATCTCATACTCTTGGCCCTCTCATTCAAGGTTCTATTCATGCGCTCTGCAACACCATTCTGCTATGGTGTCTCTAGAATAGTTTTAATTATTCTAATCCCAAATTCCGCGCAATAACTTTTAAACTCATCACTACTGTATTCACCACAATTATCTGACATCAAACTCTTCATCTTAAAACCAATCTTATTTTCAGCTTCAGTCGTCCACTTCTTGAAAGTAGAAAACACTTCTGATTTATTCTTCAAAAAATAAACCCAGACCTTTTTAGTGGAATCATCAATGAAAGTGACATAGTAGTGAGATCTGCCCAATGACGCAACTGTTGTTGGACCATATACATCTGTATGAACTAGCTCTAACTTCTTAGCCTTGGGGGTCCTCCATGATTTTGCAAAAAAACACGTTTCTGCTTTCCAAGAACACATGGCTCACAGAATCCAACTTCCACATTCTTCAACTCTAGAATATCCCCTTGGAAGTTAACAGCTTCATACCTTTTTCACTCATATGACCAAGCCTTTGGTGCCAAAAAGTTGAAGACTCAATCTCATCAGCAACTGCATTTGCTTCATAGCTAGATTGTTCAACAATGTGTAATGTCCCTTTTTTCTCTCCACGAGCAATAACTAGATTCCCCTTTATAGATTTCACTGTCCATCTCCGAAAGTAACTCGATACCCTTCCTTATCTAACTGACCCACAAATAAAATGTCTTCTTCAGTCAAGGAATGTACCTTACATCTTTCAATGTCCAGATAGTTCCCAAAGAGGTTCTGAGATTGATATCTCCCATACCTGCAATATCTAAAGTCTCATCATCAGCAAAATGAACTTTACCAAAATTTCCAACTCTGAAATTTAACATTAAATCCTTGCAAGGGGTAGCATGGAATGATGCACCAGAATCCATAACCCATGATTCAACGGAACATTCAACACAACAAATCAAAGCATCATCATCCACCACTTCTTCAACTAAGTTAGCTGAATTATCCTCTTTACTGATTCCTGAAGCGACCCTTCTTCTGACAATTCCAACGAACAATATCCTTGCGATATTTGGATTTTCCTCTCTTATGTGACTTCGATCTGCTACACCCCTTATTCTGCCCCTTTTCAAACTTTCTGCCTCTACTCTCAGCACTCAACAAGGAACCTGATGACTTTCCTGAGTTTCTCCTATGAATATCTTCTCCAAGAATCGAATCTCGAACTCCATCAAAAGTCATCTTACCGCTCCCAGATGAATTACTTATAGTAGTGACAAATCCCGACCAACTGTCTGGTAATGAGGATGCCAACCAGTAAGGCCTGTACTTCATCATCGAATTTAATATCCACCGATGCCAATCTTGCTAAGATAGAATTAAATTTGTTCACATGATCAGCAACACAATCTCCTTCATTCAATCTCGTGACAACTAACAAACGAATCAAATACACCTTATTTGAAGCAGACGACTTCTCATAAATATTTGAAAAAGCCTTGATAAAACCATAAGTTATCGTTTCCTTGACGATATTGTAAGAAACATTCTTCGCCAAATCAACCTGACAACCCCAGAGCCTTCCTTTCCAAAAGCTTCAAGTCTTCATCCTTTATTGAAGTTGGTTTCTTCTCTTCCAGCGGTTCCTGTAGTTTTTATGATACAAATAATCCTCATTTTGCATCTTTCAAAACCCATAATCTTTGCCATCAAATTTTTTGATCTTTACCTTCCCGTCTTCTGCCATCGCTCTCACTCGCCTGAAAACCTAGGCTCTTGATACCAGTTGTTGAGTATACAACAACGAAAGTAAAACTCAAAGCAAATAAACAAGAACAAGAAAATAAACAACAATCACACAAGACAAATAGTTACGTGGTTATGAAATTCCTACTCCAGAAGCTGCACTATTTTTGTATTGATTTCTCACAATTTGTTATTATGATTTTACAATTACTTGAGTATTTATAAGAGAAGAAATTAGGCCTAAATCAAAATTATAGTCCAAATATGAAAAGTAGACTAATCCATAAACTAATCTGAATCTGAATCTGAATAGTCTATTTTCATGAGCTTAATTAATAGACTCCACAAACCCAACATCAAGGTTATATTAAGACATGACATTTTATTTAGGTTAGATTATACTCAGATTTTAGGATTATATGTACTAGTGATAATGAAACTATATATGTTAACAGAATTAATAACCTAATTTGAGTTAATATTTTTAATATAAATTTTTGATCCTGTTATATTAACGAGTTTGTATATATAACCTTGATAATTTAATAATTTCAATAAATCAATAAAATTCACTAATCCTAAAGTTATTGATTTACAGAGATTTTACTGTAATTAACATCGGTGAAGTTTGAAGGTTGCATTAGAGTAGGCACCAGAAAGTGACATTGAAGTTGTAGATACGCGTATGAACGTGCCAGAATTTTGAGTAGTAAAATGCCTAGCCGTCTTTTTATCACTTTTTCTGCCTCGGGCCTTTTCCGTCCGTCTACTTTAATTTGACCACAATATTTAAGTGATTCTGTCCGCTGATTTTTATATCCTGGCCAGTCAACTAAATCTTAATTATTTTTCAAATTTAATCAAACCAGTGTATGCCTTATTCCTTTGAAAGATGATCTATTTTCATGTAAATATGTGGAGTTTCCAACTTCTTTTTTTGTTATTTTTTTACTAAATAAGACACATTATGCTTTTATATTGATGACATATTAATACCTGCACAACTTAAAAGCATGTCTATTATCAAGCTTGATTGGCTGATAACATGGCAGCAAGATACTCCCTTTATTTTTGTTATATTTACCATTCAACTTTTCTGCACATAATTTAAAGTATTGTAACGGGATAGTAAAATTAACTATTTTTAACTAAAAAAATTTATAATTTTTACTACAAGTTATATACTTTTATTCATAATATATATTTACTATACGATTAAAATAATTTGAGATGTGTGTAGAAAAGTCAAATGTCAAATATAAAAAAACAAGGAGAATATAATAGTGCTAAGATACAGTAGAATATCTAACAAACTCTTCAAATAAGTTCTTAAAGTTCTTAACTTAAAATATAAAAAGCAATTCCAATGTTAAACTTACAAGAGATTCTTAAAGTCTTTTAAGAGTTTAAGTGTAACATCCTGCACTTCTTCAAATATTATTTCAAGCCAAAAGTATATTTTAATAAAAAGCTAATTTATAATATCTCATTTCAATCTCATTAACAACTTAAAACATGTAAGACACAAACACGGTAACCAAAAATATTATAAGCAACGAACATAAAGGATCCAAATAGTTGTTCAAAATCCAACGATCCGTACAAGAACTTGAAATATTAAATGAGTGAGCTAAAAAGCCCAACATGTAAACTAAGCGAATAGACTAACCGGTCAAATCTAATAACTTTAGTACAATATAGAAAATAATAATTTTCAGAAATTTTAAAAGTTCAAAATGATAACTTTTAAACCACAAGTCTAAGCTAAGGTCACTACAAACCAGTGATATGGTCCATAAACTTGGAAGTCACGATAAACCGATGATGTTATCCACTAATAACCAATTTAAGTTAATTTGTAGAATGGGGATTGAATACAAATTAAAATTTTCAAAATAATATGTACTTGGGAGATGAAATATGAATATCGATATTCAAAATTTTCAGATGGTTTGTTTTATGACTTGCCACCTGATATTTATTTGAAGAAATATTATGTTACTATTACATGTGTAATCTCACAGCTGTGGTTTACAATATTTCACTCATAGGAGGATCTATCTCTCTCTTTTTCACTTTGAAAAATGTAAAACCTATTTTTGAGTGAAAAATTTGCCAATACTTGTTTTACAAATGACCAAGTTACAATGCTTGTTAGAGAATACATAACACAATCTTTGCGGTCCAGCAAAATTGCGTCTTCATTCTCTTTCCCATGAGACTTGACAAATGAGGCTAGATTGTATCTTGATATATTGCTTTGAATATCCCCCCAATTTTTCATGCATGGAAATAAAATATTTGTTCTTTTTAAGAATTCAAGATCACATGCAAAGTTTGTCTTGACTTACATTTTCTTTACTGAGATTCCCATCAGCCCATGTGCTTTGTCAGACCTGAGACTTGACCACTATTCAGTTGCTATCACCAGCTATGTAATTTCTCTTAGTCGTTGAAAGTCACTTGATTAGCCGTTGATGGGCTGATATTGCTAGCCATTGATGCGTATCTTCATTTAGCAGTTGGTAGCTCACTTTCACTTGATCAAAATAAATGGCATTGAGTATTTATAATTAACCTCCCTATTCTAGATTATCTATTGAATCAACATGACTTCTGAATAAATAAAAACATCGCTATCTAAAATAGAGAATCACATATTAAAGTGTTGTAAAATCTTCATCAGTTGATGGGAAACTCCTTCAACGGCTATCCCTTAGGATGGCTAGCCATTGAAGGCTATATTTTGTCTTAACATAATAATGCAATATGATTTGTTTATAATCAGGATTTAGGCTTGATTTCTAACAATCTCCCCTAATTTACGACTGATAGAAAACAACTATAAATTAAAGCCTTGATGATAAAAAAACGCATTCCGACTTATAGACATTTAAGAGTGCATAATTGCGTCATGTTAAGCTTGTGCTTCATAGAGTTTACAAGGAAATAGTTTTGAGGAGAAGATGTTACTCTTAAAGTAGCTCCTTTAGACTGAGCATATGAGAGAGTGATTTTTTCAAATTTATTTGCTATTTGATATTTAAATTTGTCCTTTTAGGGAAATATTTATTCATCCTTCATCTTGACAATTAGCTTCTTCAAGAAAAACATTGGATTTTTATTATTTCTCTGAAGTGATAGACTTCTGGAAGGGGGAGTAAGATTTTTAGCTCCTGTGCTAAGCATGTCTTCCTGTCAGGAACGAGTATCCTTCTTTCAATTGATATTATATGTTGCTAATTCCTTTCTTGTGATCAAATACTGGAGTATTAGATAGTTTTAAGGTGGAATGCAATATTCTAACTCCATGGATCTTATTTAGATGAAGTTTGTTTAGGAGAATGCTCATCACTATTAGCTAGATGTGGCGCCCCAAAATCCAGGGTCAGGGATCTAGGAGGCCACGCCATCTTGAATCCTGTATAACACTTATCTCGTACCACAATATATAAATACTCACACCTTTACGACCCCATACTTATCAACACAAACACACACTTACAGGTTATTGTCTTGAAAACGAACCATTCATTACTAGAGTATATTAATCCACAAAGTGATAATTATTATAATCCCAAAAGTGATAGATATGTTTATTCAAAAATAGTTTTCCTCGGTGATACACACCTTCTTACAAAAACAATTCTTTAGTGGATTTATTATCCTGCAATTCCTTAATGGTAAACCCAACACCTAGGCTTGGGTTACGGTATTACATCACAATTCCAATTGGAAGAATAGGACCTTCATCGGAGCCCCCGAGATACGATGATCAGTCGTATAACGGTATACTTTTCTACATGTAGATGGATGAGTTCCATATGCCCGGTTGTCACCCTAGCCGCATCCGGGCTATATATGCTTCCCCATTCATCCCGGATATGTTTTGCATACTTTGTATGTCCCTCAGTACACATGGTACCTTCTCATACGGAAAATTTATATAGCAATCTCCCAAGTCCATGAAGTACTGGATCTCTACCCCTCCTATGTCCATTTAAGAATCCTATCATATACTTAAAATCATCGAACTATATCGAAGTTCCCCAAGAATTTTTCTTGTTGATAGGCACAGCTCGACTCATATGTATATATATGTACTTTCGAGATTTTTCGGAGGAAGTAATAAGGATGTGAGTTGACCGTTGTCAACAGATAAATAAATAACGGAGAGTTTCTTTTTGAAACTATTCTCAAATATTTAAAATGAGTCCTCTCAAGAACATCATGTTCTTGAGGCAACAATCGTCAACCTTAGAACTATTTAACTAAACATCAAGATTACAACAAATCAACCACTAAAATTAAGTTTATAACTAGGATTTCAAAGATTCTTGAAACTTAAACTTAAATAAAGATTGGTCAAAGATTTATACCTTCTTGAAAGCTTGAGATGTGTTCTTGATGATGGTGGAGTCTTGGGAATGCTTGAGGGTTTTTGGAACCTAAATCAACCATTAAAATCAAGAAACCAAAGAAAAGTTACTATTCATACTCTTCATTATCACTTTTCTTGATTTTATTTCACCCATCAAACCTTGATAAAATGAGCTCAAAAATTTATCTTACCTAAGATTAGGATGTATGAAGCTTGGGAATTAATGGTGGATTTTTGCCATGGCTAGAACTTGGAGTTTTGAATTCAATTTCCTTGATTTTCTTGCTTTGGCCGAATGGGATGAAGAAATGGGGAAAGAGAGAGAGAGAGTTTTCTTGCTTCTTGAAATACTTCTTGTGTAAGATTTTTGTTATATGATTTGCATATATTCTATACTAGTAAATCTATGCATATTCTAGTACATATCTTGGTAGCTTCCTAGGCTTCCAAGCTAATCTATTTAGTTTAGGTTTTAGTCTTACTATTCCTAGCTTGTAGGTCATCATGCCATCTAGTTTAGGTTAGCATTTGATAACCTAACCATGGTTAGTTTCTTACCATAGTTAGTTAGTTTAGTTAGCTTGGTTCGATACATTTATTTATTCGTTTACGCGTTTGCTCAGTCGCTTATTCATTTTCGTAATAAATTCTCGTAAACGGTTCGTAGTGTAAATCCTTTCGTATACGTTCTTTATGTTTTGAAGTATCGTTCTTGGATTTGAATTTGTAGGATTTTTCAGTTTGTAATTATATTGTGATTCCTGTAATCCTTGATGGTTCGTAGATACGGTCATTTCTCAAAGTTCGTCTTTTTCGAAAACTAATAGCGTTTACATACACTGATTTGGTACGTATAATCATGTTATCAACTCCGAAACTCAATTTCTCATGCATAACATAGTGTGGGCTAAAAGGTTTTTCCCTGTCTGTCAGGGTTACTATTCATTAAGCGTTTTAGAAAGTCTCAAAAATTTGAATTATTACACTAGACATATGATTGAGTCATTATCCTCAGCCTTCTTCAATAAATTATTAGATTTAAATTTGTGAAGACTGGTTTCTGGAACTCTTCCATTATTGATGATCTTCAAGTCCGTTTTAGAAAAGAAAATTATTACACACTTTTTTATAGGATTGACAGGTTATTTATTAGACATAATTGGATCCTCATTAAATTCAGTATTTACTTTGATTGATTCATTCAGATTTGAATGAAGCACTGATAACATCTGAATTATCTTTATTCCTTGCAACTGTTTTTGTCCTCTTTTCCTTGGGCTTCTTGACTACTGCTTCTCAACTTTCATTTATAACTCTAGCTCTGTGTCCAACTTTATTTAATTGGTTAATGACCGAATTGTCAATAACTCATTGTGTGTACAAGTGTTGAGCTCTAGCAAGTTCATAGCCTCCAAGAAATGCAAAGACCTGGACCCTTACTCCCCCTTTGTTGATGCACTATTATCCTTCTAGTGATTTTACATTTTGTTGACATTGTTCCACCTTAAGTTGATGAACCGCAGCTTCTTGATCCCTTTCAGTTCAAGTTATAGACTCCCCCCCTTTTTGTTAGCATCAAAGGTTTGAATTTGCATCAAGGGTTCTATGTTCACTTGATGATCTGAGAAAATTTCCTTCTCAAATAGAGTCCAGATTCCGTGCAACTAGAGTGTGACATACTGGCATGGGATTTGCAATAAACTCTCTGATATCAACACTAAGAATATTCTTACAACTTCCAGTTTTACCTGTATTTCTTTCTTGTTCTCTATTTTATTGCATCAGGGGCTCCCCCTATTTCACACATCTCATACTCTCACCATCACCTTCTAAGGTGGAATTCTCTATCTTACTTGCAGGGCTGAAAGAATGGCCCTGCCTCTCATTCACACTTTTCTCCTTTTTCCTGCCGTAAAAGCAGCCTCTCACACCCAATGTATTCACTCCCTTCCCTCAATCGTAATATTGTTAGAATAATTGTTTGAAAAATTGTAGAAGTAGTGCAAAATGTGTTCCTATCAACTGCTATAAGATAACAACTGATGTAACAATATAAATTATCAATAATTCTGCTGTAAGGCTAACTATTGATGGACTAACACTTAGAAATGGCTAATAGATATCCATTGGAGGAGAAAATGAGATAGCAATTTGTTAGGAATATGTTGTAGGATTGATGATAACTTACCAAAACACTCTAGGTAGATAAGTTAAATGGTTTTGTAGCTTTCAACGGATGACCATATTATTTATCCATTGAAAGAGTAGCTTATATGAATAAGTTTGTAGCACATTCTGTATACTAGAATAGCTGGGGAATTTGGGAGTTTATTTATTTGTAAGTCATGTTGACTAATAGCAAGATATACAAAATAGGAGGGTTAATTGTAAATATAAAATGCCTTATAATTGTGTATAAGTGAAAGAGCATCAACTGCTATGAAAATAACATCAACTGCTAATCTACAAAGCTTCAACGGATGAGCTAATCAAGTTTCAATGGATGAGATAGTCAAGTTTCAATGGATAACATATGAAGCTTCAACAGATAACCCATATGAAGCCAAAATAACAGTTGAAAGGGACTTGACAATGAATTGACAGTCAGATGGGTTTATTGTATACAAAAAGAATGTGGCAGCCTGATTGCTGGTGTTAAAAGAAAATGAAGCATTTCCATGGAAAACAAGGACGTTCAAAGATACACTATCTAATTAGATTGCATTGGATAGAGAAATGAAGAAACATGTGATTGGACCTAGCTGTTAAGTTTTATGTTTTGTCTTATTTCACATGCATCTTGGTGATATATAAAATAAGAACTAGCAAGTGTTTAGAAGTTAAAAAACATAATTTGATTTAGAACAAAAACAGCAAGCAAGCTGTATATCTAGTCTTTCTAGTTCTAAGTTTGTAAACACTTGTAGGAAATATCAATCCACCATAAAGTTTTTAAATACTTGTTTATTTACTTTGTGTTCTTGAATACTATTATTGTTTATACGCAGTTAAGCATATTTAAACACAATTATATATTTTTATAAGAAGTTTTCAAAGTTTTGAAAAGGAACCAAAATTTCATTCAACCCCCCTTCTATAATTCTGTTGTTAGATTGTTAGGGAATAACAATTGGTATCAGAGTAAGCTCTTAACACACAAAGAGTTTAAAGATCAAAGAAATCAAATAACATGAGCAGGAAGGATGTTGGAGTGAAGATTCCACTTCTGGATAAAGAAAACTATCATCAATATAAAGTGAAGATGCACCTTCATCTACTCTCTCAAGATGAAAGATAGGTTGACTGCATAGAGAAATGACCTCATGTTCCTCGCAAAGCTGTAATAGATGTTGAAGAAGCTGTTGGAAATGAGCAAACAATCCCAAAACCAAGGTCAGAATGGACATATGAAGATATTGAGCAAGTTCATAAAGACAAAAAGGCCATGAATATTCTGTTCAATGTTCTTGATGGAGATATATTTGACAATGTTAAAGTATGAAAACAAACCATAACTTTAACTTTTATTACATCGTACCAAATCCCATCTAGTTTAACTTACAACTGATAATGAAATTATTCCTACAAGCTTGCACAACTCAACTATAATATAAAGCTTCCGTTGGCTCGATTCAACTCGTCCTAGAATCCTACCTCGCACATTGGACTGGGAAACCTTGCTATCAATCACTTCCCTTTTAACTGTAGAATAGATAAACAGATTTGCAAGAGTGAGCTAACTAGCTCAGCAAGTCATAATAACAATAATTGGGGTTAAACAATGATCAAACAAGATGATTCAGAGGAAACAAATTTCTTGTTAAACAATCATTAGAATTTAATATTCATTTTGAGTTTTAAGACCAAGGTTAGGCTGCTGATCAGTCACGCACTAACTCCGAGCAAGGCACACAACTCTGCTTTAATTACTGGATCCAAGGAACACATTGGCCTACTTCGACCACGAATCCGGTCTGACCACGAATCTGGTCCACATAAAGAAAACTATCCAATTCTAAAACAGTTCAGTATGATAAACAATATAATTCAATAAAACAAGTTCATAATCAATAGTGACAAAATATTTGTATAAAAGCGTAATGCAATTCATGAGTATCATAAGGGTATATCAAGGTAGGTATGAGGAATGACTTCAAGCCTGTATGAGAATCAGGTATTAGATGCACAATGATTTCACAAGGTTTAGTTCTTTGACATTACAAGGTATGATAGAATATAAAAGTTTCTGTATGTTCCAGCAATTTTATTCTAGTGTTTGGTGTATGGTGGATATGTATTTGTGGAGTAGTATTGTATTGGTGTGGATTAGTATATGGTAAATCAACAATGGATAGTTTACAAAGAATAAGTCTTACAACTCAAAGATCAGGTGATGTGATCAGGGTTCAAGTCTGAGTGATTCAAAGCACTTACAATATAAAGCAGAAGTATTTTGAATACTAACAATATGTCACCATAGAGTTTAGGAATATTTGCAATATATCTCGATAAAGGTTCAGAAGTACTTGCCTTATCACAAATGATTCCAACTTCACTTGCGATCGTCTAACAATTCTATTCAGCAATCACTTGTCTACTTTCTATGTCTCGCTTCTCTATTCACTGATCACTTGCTTTATTTTCTACACATCGGTTCTAGTTTTCCGATCACCCGCTTTCTTTTCCTACGCCTCGCTTACTCTGATAGGCATCATAAGTATCTATTAATATTCATCTCACATTATCTAATCTTCATATAGACGTTATAAGATTTTATCTACCCTTCGTTTCACCCAAATCCATTTACCGATTGAAAGTTATGACTAAAACAATCAAACAATAAACACAAAATATTTAATTAAATCTAATTAAATAATTAATTAATAATTAATCAATTAATATTTAAATTAATTGATTAATTAAATAATTAATCATCAACTAAAATTAATTAATTAAATAGTTCAGATTTATTCCCGAATTTTTAAATAATTAAAATGGAATTTAGAAATTTAATAATGAATTTTAAAAATTAAATAAGGAATTTTAAATAATTTTTGAAAAAGAAAAGCTGATAACAGATATTTAGAAGGGGTTTCAGGGTAAAATAGATTGAAATCGGGTCGGGGATTCAAAAATTCGGGTCGGGAAGAACGGTGCTGGGTCGTGAAGAACCCAGAATCCAGCGAAGAAATCCGGCCTTTGAAAAACTTCGGCCAGCGTCGATTTGGAACAATTTGATAGGGTTTAGCAGAGTTTTTGATGCTAACTTGTTCCACACAAACTCAGAAACATATAAACCCCAACAATTAGTAAGAACCATCTCTAAAACTAGAAGTCCGACGGAATCAGCCATGAAAACCGGCAACCTTCGAGGTTTTCCGGCGAGAGGCTAACTCATTCAAATCAACGCCAACATCAATGATATACGTATGAAAATAATGCTTGGAACACAGGGTACTTAACATCAGAATCAAAAATTATCTAGAATCAATCAAATCGAAAAACCCAAAATTCGATTAAGAACATTCATGGTTTTAAAAACCCTAATTTCAACTTCCGAAAATCAAAATCAAAATTAAACATGTTATTGAACTCCAAATCAAGAGTATAATATACCAAAATGACTAGGAAGACAAGATCTACAATATTCAATCATTAAATCACACAAACAACATCTCGAACAAAAAATCATATTTTAATTCAAAATAATTCAAAATTAAATAAAAATATGGAGAAATAACCTTTGATTTTGGAGGTGTATGGATCACAGATTCTGAAAGTACTCTTCAAGACCTTTGATTCGGTTACTTGAACTCCAGAATCGGATATCGCTAACGCCTTCAAATCTAGGTATGATTATGGAGAACACTATGAATATACTGTATTTTCTCTGAAGATTATATATTTAACTGACTGCAAATGATTTTCTGTACAAAATAAAATATGGTAAAGGCTATTTATATTTATAGAATATTGGTACCCCGCTGGATCATACCGGATATTAAATTTTATGTTTATTTGAGAAATAGATCCAAAACGGTACCGATTTTAGGATAATTATCGAAATCTGTACATTTTGTACTGCGGTCTTGGTCTTAGCGCTTTGGTTACAAGTATTACGAGATGATAATTATAATAGTTTAATAAAAGATCTCATTTCTCGAAAATACGGGTTTAATCGATTTACCGAAATAAATTTTATATCGAAAATATTGCGTCGGGACCCGCAAAGGGAAAATCGTAATCCGGATCGAAAAAGTCAAAACATGGAAAATGCTCGGAATATTGCAATTAGGTTAGGATGGAGTTTTTGGAAGAGTTTCGGGTTGTAAAAAGTATAAACGATTGAAGTCGGTTGGTTTCCGATTATACAAAATAGTTTATAAATACTCGGAAAAATAACTTATAAAATTAAAATCATTTATAAAACCATATGACAACATAAAAATTGAAAGAACAATATCATAATTATCTATATTTTAGTTTGGACATATAAAAATTAAAATACTAAAATTATATCATATTTAAATATCCAAACACAGATACTACTTCACAGTGACACTTTTAATAATATTAAATCTCCTTCTTCAAACTTTGTATTCTTTCTAGCTTGATCTACATATTGCCTTTGACGATCATGTGTTGCACTTAACCATTTTCTAAATAATCTCGACAACTTCCTTTATCTTTTGTACCAACTCTAGTCCAAGTATTTCATATTTCTCAACTTCATCTCAATTTCCTCTAGAAGCAATAGCACAAACACATAACTTATCTTCAATTGTTTGAATCACTCTTTCGCTTCGACCGTCAGTCGGTGGATGATAAGATGTACTTATATTCAACTTAGCTTCTTACACATTCTCGAAAACATTTGCAGAACCTTGAATTAAATCTCGAATCTTGGTCGAATACCATAGACACAAGATCTCCATGATGAATTACTATCTCATTCAATTACATGTAAACCAACTTGTTCAATGAATATCTTCCATTAATAGGTAGAAAATAAGATGACTTAGCCAACTTGTTCACCATAACCCAATTGGTATCGTGGTTCGCTTTCATTCTTGGTAATATGACTATAAAATCCAGAGCAATATGTTCCCATTTTCATTCTGCATCTCTAGTGGTTGTAATAGTCCACTAGGCCTCTGATACTTCGCCTTAATTCTTTGATATGCCTAACACCTCCTAATCTGTTTTGAAATTTCCTTTTTATATCTGGCTATCACTATTCTTCTTTAAATTTCTTTATACCTTGGCATTTCTTAAATAGATTAAATACTTAATATTGTGAGTTCCCTTTATGATCTCATTCCTTAATTCTGTCACTTGTAGCATCCTAGTTTTGGAAGAAAACCTGAGAATACCGTTATCAGTCTTCTGAGTGCATAAATTTCCTCTTACTAACCCGTTAACATCCTGTTCCATTATCTCCTCTTTACATCTCTTTATCTTCTCTTAATAAATATGGCTGAAAGGTCATATTATACATTCTTGCTTTCTTTGGATTATAAATTTTGACTTCCAATTCCAACCTCTGAAATTCCATAGACAATTTTTCTGGTGCAATCACTACATTCACTTTTTCCATTTTACTTATCGCGTTGCCACTACATTTGTTTTTCCTTGTGAATACATACTTCAAACTCTTATGGTCCGTATAAATCTCACACCTTTCTCCATGCATATAATGTTTTTCCAATTCTTTAAAGCGAATACTATCACTGCTAGTTCCAAGTCATGAGTAGGACACTTCTGCTCATGAGGTTTCAGTTGTCTAGATGCATGTGCAATAAATTTATTATGATGCGTCAACACACAACCTACTCCCTCATGAGAAGCATCATCATAGGTTACAAACTCTTCTTGATCATCTAGAAGTGATAAAATAGGTGTCGTGATCAATCTCTCCTTTAACTTTGCAAAACTTTCTTCACACTTCTCAGTTCCATATAAACTTATCACTTTTGTTGGTGCTTTTGGTCTTTCTTCATTCATAGTAGCTTTAATCCCTGCTGGATCCACTTTGGCTCCTTCATCATTTTAAATTAAATTTCGTGCAATCACAACCTGCACTTTGAAAACTTAGCATACACTTCTTCCTCCTCAAAATTCCCAAAATTATCATTAAATACTTTACATACTACTTCTTTCTTCTCAGACTCCCTAAATTATCACTAAATACCCTGCATGGTCCTCTGTTAACTTTAAGTAAACCACCATATCATCTGTAAGCACAAATACAACTTATCCAGATACTCCGTAAAAATTATGTCCATCAAGTTTAAATATTGCTGGTATATTGGTCAATCCCATATGACATCACTAAAATTTTGTAATAACCGTACTTAGTTTTGAAAACCATCTTTGATATGTCTATAGGTTCAATCTTCAATTTATAATACCAAAATCTTAAATCAATCTTAGAAAATACTTTGCATCTTTCAACTGATCAGACAACAAATACTTGCTCTTGATAGTAAACTTGTTGAGTTTCTGCTAATCGACACATAATCTTACGCTTCAATCTTTTTTATTAACAATTAATATCGGTGCACCTCATGGGGTACATTAGGTCTAATCGCTTCTTCTTCTAACAACTCTTGCAATTGCCTTGCTAATTCCTTTATCTCAGCGGGCGCCATTCTGTACGAGGCCTTGGACAATGGTTCTATTTCAGGTGCTAAGTCGATCGCATACTTAATTTCTCTATCCGGAGGAAATTTTGGTAACTTGTCTGAAATATATTTTGAAACTCGGCGTTTACTATAAAATCTTTACATTTTGCTTGCTCCTGACTTCTATTTATCACATATTCACTATAGTGCTCCTATCTTTGCCATAGTAACCTTTTAGTTTGAATCATCATTAAAACTTCTTTTCTTGCCTTTAACCTTTATCCATCATCATATTCTCAACCTGGCATCTTTAGAATTATCTTCTTATTTTGACAGTTTACTTAGAAAGCCGGTCCGATCCTTAAATAATGTCAAATTTTCCGTTTTCAAACAATATCAAATCAGCATAAACTTATTGCCAGAAACCTTAATCTCATAATTACTACACACTTGGTTTTCATACACACGTTTTTGATTTGCTAATCTTTTAGTTATAATCTTATTTAACAATCAAACTTATCAATAAAATCTTGAGGAATAATGATCGAGTTGCTCCCACATCTACCAATACTTTAACACATAAGGTATCCAAAATAATCATTCACATCATCACATCCGTATTCTGAATAACATAATTCACAGAAAAATCATAAACTCTCGTCCTTGGAGATGTATTCCTTATCAGAGTAGATTCCCTTAATTCTTAGCGCATCCCTGACTGGGGCTGGTGATTTTCAATCTTCGCCATATGCCCTGGTTTTCTTTCCATGCATGAGAGGTAGCTGGAACTCTGCCCGCTTGATTTATGATAGGTTGATTTTATTTGGAAAACTTTCATAAAGAACAATGATACAGCAAAATAATTAGAAGGATTCATACTTCAATAAATTTATAATTGAGAAAGAAAAAATGAGTAATGATTTGAATATGAATGAGGCAACCATATTGGTACTTAAGATGGCCAGTCTTTCATACCATATGGCATACATCACATGATTAGGTTGCGTCCCACCCGACTTTTCATCATTCCGACAAAGCGTCTCACCATAACACTGCTTTTCCCAATCAGAAAGCAAAACTTGAGGGGAAAAATTAAATTTGAAAGGAATGCAATATCCTCCTTTTTCTTATCACCATAAAGAATTTATTAAGGAAAGAAGTTCATACATTTTCAGGAATATAAAAGAATATACGTTGTAGTATTGGAGAAAAGAATGATACCATTGGTCACTATCCACATTTCACTTATATACATCTTCTGAGCTTGTTCGATCAATAGATCCCATTCGACTCATTTAATAACTTCAGAAAGTCTGTTGAAATGCCTACGTAAATTAAGCACTATGATAGATTCTTACTTATTAAGTCTTGTGCCTTTAGCATCGTACCTGCATGTATAATACTTTAACAATTCGATCATAATTACACTCTTACCGGATAACCTCAAGTTTCATCTTTACAAATTAGAATAACCACTAATCATTCAACATATCGATTCTTTTATTAATAATGTTTTTCCTTTAGAAAAGTCCGGAAATCTTCCCAATCTTCTTCGGTCATACTCAGGCTTCTTTTAAATCAATGAATACTTTAAACTTTAATAGTCTCATGAATTGGATGAATAGTTTCCCCATGCGCTGATTCTGCTGTTAATCATATCAAAAAATATATGCTCCTTTCTGGTAAGAATAATCAAACTTCTTCATAATTGCGGGTTACTTTGTCCTCTAAATTAACAATACTAAGTCTGAAACAAGTACCCTTCTCGGTAATCCGGGTTTTCTTAACAAACAAGAAACTCAAGTAGTAACTTAACAACCAATGTTTAAAACTTATTTTATTCAAAAGGGCTTTTGGAAATTTTATTAAGAAAGGCTCTTTCGAAACTTGTTTTTTAAAAAAAAATAAAAATTTTAAAAATTGCACATCTGGTCATCTTTACTATATGAGTTGGTTGTTGTTCTCCTTAACCATAACAAGGTACCAATCACATAAAGGTCCATCCACTTCAATCTATCTTTTTCCTTTACTGGGTCCATCTTGTCTGCATTAGTCGACAAAAACTTCAGTCACCGCTACATATCATCTTATTTGTAACTTCACTTCAAAGCCTCCCTACTCGTAATACTCCCATCATCAATTTTTTTTACAGTTGCTAAGTTCAATAGGTCTATCCAATAGTCAACAAGTCTATTCTATAAAACAAGTTTGTTGATGTCACGTCACATTGTTACTATATATCACATCGTCATAACACCATCATCTAACTTCAAGAAAACTCCAGATCCATACTCTTCTCTAACTCTCTTTCAAAACTCATCTAGTCCATTCCACAAGCTAGTCATGGATGGCCTATTCACTAATGGCTTCTTTTAACCTGGTAGCAGCTACTGTCCAGAACACATGAATCCATTTTCTAACTCCTTCTCACCTTTATTAATATCTCATATACTCACCATTTACTTTAGCTCTCGAATCCATCCTCGTAGGTACTGTTGCTCCACAAGACAGGTTTTAAACTGATGGTATAGAACAGGGTGTAGGGTAAGCTGAAAAGATACACTTAAAGCTGGATGTCTAGTTAAACAAGATTAAGCAGATGGAGGTTCTTGAATAGGTGGTCTCACATCAGAAGGTGGTAGAATAACGTAGAATAGCTTGAAGGGGTGCAGCTGTTATAACAGGAGATAATACAGTTAATACTGGTGGAAGAACAAGGTGTGGATCAAATATGGGCAAAGATGAAGGTCCTCGAACAGAAAGCTCCCAATGATCATATGATACTGGGAAAATAGGAACCTATCATTGTCGTTATCTGTAAATCACATTACAATATAAGAATCTCGAATCGCAGCATGAACCATACCGAAAACCTATTATACAGTCGCACTCAACCTCACAACGTCCTATATTTTTATTTCCTATTCCTAATCCTAACCCTCTACCACATCCCGACAATCTAGGCTTGTTTCAGAGACTTATAACATGTAGCTCTGATACCAACCTATGACACCCTCCAAACCCGGGTCAGAAGTTTGGGGTCCACAAATACACAATATATAAACCTGTATATGAAATATTATTTGCAAAGACCCTGCTTTACACAACCACGGATCACAAAAGGTTAAAGTATGAAAATAAGCCACAACCTTAACTTTTATAACATCGTACCAAATCCCATCTAGTTTAAATTACAACTGATAATGAAATTATTCCTACAAGCTTGCACAACTCAACTATAATATAAAGCTTCCGTTGGCTCGATTCAACTCATCCTGGAATCCTACCTCGCACATTGAACTGGGAAACCTTGCTATGAATTACTTCCCTTTTAACTGTAGAATACATCAACAGATTCACAAGAGTGAGCTAACTAGCTCAGCAAGTCATAATAACAATAACTGGGGTTAAACAATGATCAAACGAGATGATTCAGAGGAATCAAATTTCTTGTCAAACAATCATTAAAATTAGATATTCATTTTAAGTTTTAAAACCAAGGTTAGGCTGCTGATCAGTCATGCACTAACCTCGAGCAAGGCACACAGCTCTACTCTAATTACTGGATCCAAGGCACACATTGGCCTACTTCGACCATGAATCCGGTCTGACCAGGAATCTGGTCCACATAAAGAAAACTATCCAATTCTAAAATAGTTCAGTATGATAAACAATATAATTCAATAAAACAAGTTCATAATCAACAGTGACAAAAGATTTGTATAAAAGCATAATATAATTCATGAGTATCATAAGGGTATATCAAGGTATGTATGAGGAATGGCTTTCAGCCTATAGGAGAATCAGGTATGTTAGGTCACACACACACTGTAGAAGGGGGTTGAATACAGTGTCTAGCACAATCAAATCGAATATAAGAACTCAAGTAACAAAAAACAGATTTTATTCAATCACAATAAACTCTGTTACAATATGGAACTGTCCTCTCTCAGTGATGAACAAATTATCACGAGAGCTGCTAGAGTTACAAAGAATAATAACTTCGATAATCGTAACACTTATAGTGTAAACTCTATGCCTGTGTTTATATATTACACAGTTACAAGATAATCTTCTAATTTATATGGAATATAATTCTGCTTCCTAAAATATATCAACTAGTTATCTTTTCTTCCAAGTATTCTATTCTTCATAGAATTCCTTCTTCATGCACAATTCTTTTTGTCTTAGTCTCGATCTTCTTTCCTTTCAATCAGCCGCCTGCCTTATCTGAAAGTCATCTTAAGTCCTGATATTATCTCCTGATAAATATCTTTTGAACCTTAAGTTCAGATAACTTAAGTTCTGATATCCGAAGTTCTGTCTTCAGTATAAGTGCTGATTTCCAGTTAAGTATTGATCTGTCCTGTTATGTAAGATCTGAAAACTAAACACAAATCATATTACACATTACATTATCAAATATATCTAACAATCTCCCCCAACTTGTAAATTAGCATAATATACAAGTTCAACAGATATTTGATGATGTCAAAAACATTAAGTACAAATGTATGAGAATTTGACTAGATAACTACAACTTACAGTCCTTTCAGCTTTACCAACTTTAACTTTTGATAACTGCTTCAGTCTGTATAAATTTCAGAATTTAAGTAGTTGTAGATCTTTGACTTGGCTTCAACTTTCAAATTCTTCTGATCTCTTTGATATCAGGAGTTATCCTGAGATAGTTCTTCAACAAACATCTCTCTGCATATTCAAGTTCATTGACCATCCTCCTTTTAGCATTTATCAATTCAGCTGTATCTTCTCCAGTTTGAAAAATAGTTGCTCTGAGATCATTTATCTTAGCCTTTCTTATCTCCTGATCTAGTCTAATCAGATATGCCTTGTCAGACTCTAGATTGAATTCCACAGCCTTATAACCCAGAAAAGTAGTTATAATCCTAGCAGAGTTAGGCTTCATATCGACAATATCACCCTTGTGATCTCTGTACTTGGGACAGTATGTGGTGTCAGAATTTACAGAATAAAGCTTCTTCTGTCTTTGAATTTGAGACTTTAAATACCCTGCAGCACTGTCTGTTAATCTGTCTTTCACTTGAAGTAGGAATAGAACATGTTCCAGTTCTTCAAAATACTTTAGTGGTATAGCATTTTTCTTAATCTGGTATACCCTTTCATCTATCATAAAATATAACAAGATATGTTCTTTCAAGAAGGTATGGTAAACCATTTGTACAGATTCAAGTCGATTCAATCTTTCAGGAGTTGCTCCAACACCTGGTTCACTTAAGGAAGTTGGATCATTGGTAGTGTTATGTACTCTTCTTTCATCAAAACTACCCAACCCAGATTTATCGCTTGCTTCCTTTCCTCTAACAACTCTTGCTTCAAAGCCACTTGTTATAGTCTTCAAAGGTTGAGCCTGTTTAGCTTTGGTGAATCCTGGTAGGAGTATCTTTGAAAGTTTAACATGAGCAATGTCAGAGGTTTCCTTTTCCTTATCTTCTGATATCAAGCCAACTTGAGCTATGTCAGAGGTTGCTTGCTTCACTGTTATATCAGAACTTACTAAATTTTGACTCTGAACAACATGAGCCATGTCAGAGGTTGTTTGAAAAATCTTCTTATGCATCAGAGTAAGATTAACATCTGCTTCATCATCAATTATTTCTTCATCCATGACTGGCATATAAACCTTTACAGGTTCGTCAACTTTTTCTTTTCCCTTGGACCTTGGATCAATTTCCATTTGTGATTTGGCCTTGGTTGCCTCAGTACTTGTTCTTTCCTTTATCACAATACCCTTAGGTTTTGGAAATTTCTTTTCAACAACAGAAGCTTCAGATTTTATCTTAACACCTTCTGCTTTGAGTCTAGCTTCTTCTTCCTTTAGACTCTCAAAGTCCATTCCTGGATTTTCTTTAAGAAATAACTGCTTTGAAATTTCTTCATCAAGTTCTAGATATCCACCAGAATTTATCATTTTACCAGTATCAGAACTTATTCTTCTCCCAGTATCAGAACTTGTTCCTTGACTTGTAATTCTAGCTTTACTTGACGAAAGTCCTTTGCCTTGACCTTGACCTCTACCCTTATTAGAGTTTTCCTGGTCATCATTTCCATCATCCTTTCCTTTCAGTGCCTGAATAGATTTGCATTTGGACTTAATCACTTTCTCCCCCTTTTTGGCATCAGCTGGTAATAGAAGAGAGACAAACAATTCCACTGAGGATTGGATCTCATTGAGTTGACTTTGGTGAGAAGCCTGATTCTGTAGAATTTCTTCAATTTGAGCTTGTTGCTTCTCCTGAGTTTTCTCAATGTAGGCAATTCTGTCAAAGGCTGGCTTGAAAAATCTGTTCTTTTCAAGTTTCACATATCTTGATGGATTAGAGCTTCCTGAATTTTGTTCACCTTGTCATGAGTTATTGAGTGTTGACCTTGAAGGTGCCTTGTACTCAATGCAGCAACTCTCAGCTGTGCCTTGAAATCATCATTTTTTAGCATTTCATCATCTTTTGCAAGATTCTCAGCAAGAATCTTTTCAGAAGGAACAAAACTAACCGAGTTCCATTCTTTAGTCCACTCCTTTCCTCTAGGAGTTTCACTCCAAGGTACTGGTGCTTCCCCTGTAACAAACTTCTTGACTATCTCAGCTTTATGAACAGTTTATTGAGGTGCATGTACTGATGGACCAGCTGCATCAGCATCTAAATTACCAGCAGCTTCACCAGTAGTTTCTTCATTAGCAGCATCAGAACTTGTAGATCCTGTCGTATCAGCATCCTCTGATAGAATAGCAGTATGTGAGGCTATAGAGGTTCAACATTTTCCTCTAAATTCTGATCTGCAGTCAGGTTTTGATCAATATTCAAAAGTGATGTTGTTGGTGGAGTGAGTTGAATTGGTGGAGCTTCCAAGTACAAAACCTTAGGTACAATCAGGTTATGAATATCAATTTCAGCACTTGGACCTGGTTCTTCAGTATGTACTGGATCAACTATAGGTGACATAGAAGGTGTAGGTATTTTATCTTGAGCAGTTTCATATTGTGAAGTTTCAGTTTGTGCAGAAGGAAGCAATTCAATAACAACTGGTTCTGTTGAGATCAAAGATTCCTGATCCCCTTCCTTAGCTGCTTCCACTACATCTGAATATGACTCAACTATGTCCCTATGAGCTCTCTGTTTCTTTAATTTCCTCAAAGGTGGAGACACTGTAGGAGCTTTATCATCAGAATTTAATTTTCTAAGCCTTTTGAGGGGCCTAGAACTCCCAGTTATAGTATCTTTCTGAGAAGAAACCTTCTCAGCTTCTACAATAACAGGTTCTGATATAGGAACCTATTCCTCAGTTGTTTTCTCAAATCAACAAAATTTAATCAAAACATTCATCACAAAATAAAGTTAAAAGTCGATGAAGTAAAGATTAATAAATTGCAATTCAACATGCACAGTCACATAATTTGAGAAACAAAGAACAAATCTTACAATTTAAAGAAAATTTCATTAATATATCAGATGATTTCATTCGATGAAATTTATCAATTACATGCAAAAAATTACAAGATAGTCCTATTCTATGATTCCTAACATCAACAGCCTTAGTCCTAGTCTAAGAAGCCTGGCAAAGCTGGCGGTGAAGAGAAACGGATGGATAACAATTAATTCTTCTTCCTACTTTTAGCAAAGAGAACAGCAAGATGAATGATTTGCTCCTGCTATCTAAGAATACGAAGATGAGCTTCTCTTTGGAAAGACAACAAATCATTTTTAATGTTCTCTGGAAGTTGAATCTAGAGGACAAATGGAATGTTGTTGATAGGATATGAAGTTGGAATCCCATTTCAAAAAATGTGCACAGTTTCGGTGCCATAGTTATAAAACCAACTAAAATGTGCCATTGTTTGAGAGAAGTGAACAGATGTGGTTGTACTGAAGAGTGATTAGTCATTTAAATAGGCAATGGAATACCAAGGGACGTGAGAACTGGTTAAACATTACAAGTAAAAATAATGACCCCTCGACTCCCTAGACTGATGTGTAATAATAACAGTCAGTAAAAGATCTAAAGCCAGAGTTAATGGGCACGGGATATGATAATAATTACTGTGCGCATGCAGGTTTTCAAAACATACACGCTAACCACTAACCCATAATGACTATAACTGTTTTATCTCACATTAACCAATATTCTGTAAAAATATTATCGTTCAAGTAATGACCAAAAATAAACCAAGTAAATAAATACTGTCACGACAGCATCAAAGCTTGATTATTATCAGGATTTAAAAGTCATCAGAATATGGCTCCTTAACTCGAAAAGTGAATGTGTATTCCTGTAATGCTTCACACAAATACTGATATGGTTTCATCAGAACTTAATCATCAAAACTTCCATCAGAACTTGTCCTCAGAATTTATGCAATCTGACACATAAACTGTTCATCTAAAATAACATTGATCACCATAGTAATTTTCATTATTCATATGGAGTGTAAGTGTGTGCATTAAGCTAAATATCAGACAAAGAGTAAAGTCATATTCACTTCAGTACATCTTAGAAATAAGGCATAACTAAGAACTTTATTTAAAATCTGTCATTATTCTGAAGTCTACTTTAGAATGAGTTCATGCATGAGTCCACCTCAACTATTTTGTGCTCATTTTATGCATCTTTTGAAATTCTATTTTACAGTGGCTTCCCAGTGTAAGTGACTCACGACTGCTTATCAGAATTTATGCTGTTATCAGAGTATTTCTCCAGTAATCATAGAGTATGAAAAGTCACCAAGAAAATTTAATTTTGCTTTTCTAATGCATATTACTTAATACCAACAATGCACTTGGGTCTTCCCTTCCACAGTTTTTACTCTAGATCTCAAAGGAGTACCTGATTTTTATTTCTTTTCTTTTTCTTTTGATAAGTGAGGCTTATCAGCACTTAATACATTCACCAGATTTACTAACATCAGAACTTAACAAATAAGAAGCACTATAGTTTTTGACTTAGTAATAAGATACACAAAGTAAACTTAACTAAGCTCAATATCATAATTTGTTTGTGTTAATAGATTTCCACATAAATGATTACTTCAAAAATGGGATCTTTAGTATATTAAAGATTACTAGGTCAGCATCTAGCACAGTTATCCTTATTGGATTGAATAGTCACATAAATATTCATATCACTATCAGAGTTTAGAAATTCACATCAGACAACAGTCAGCACTTAAGTAATTTTCAATTTAAGCACAGAATACACAAAGATAGTAATATCTGTAAATACTGATCATTAATCTGATGTATCAGAACATAAACTAAGTAGATTTAGAGAAAGAACCTGAAACCATTCCAAGTTCATTTACCAATCTTGTAAAAGTAGCTTCACACAGTGGTTTTGTGAAGATATCTGCTAGTTGTTGATCTGTGGGAACAAAATGCAATTCCACTGTACCTTCATCCACATGTTCCCTTATGAAGTGGTACCTAATGCTGATGTGCTTTGTTATTGAGTGCTGAACTGGATTACCTGTCATAGCAATAGTACTTTGATTATCACAGTAAATAGGGATTTTAGAAAATTCTAACCCATAATCTAGTAACTGATTCTTCATCCAAAGAATCCGTGCACAACAGCTTCCTGCAGCAATATATTCTGCTTCTGCAGTTGATGTGGAAATTGACTTCTGTTTCTTGCTAAACCAAGAAACCAATCTGCCTCCAAGAAATTGGCAGCTTCCACTTGTGCCTTTCCTGTCAATTTTGCATCCTGTAAAATCTGCATCTGAGTAACCTATTAGCTTAAAGTCTAATTCTCTAGGATACCACAATCCCATATCAGCTGTACCCTTAAGATACTTGAAAATTCTTTTCACAGCTGTTAAGTGAGGTTCTCTTGGATCTGCTTGAAATCTTGCACAAAGAAAGGTAGCATACATGATATCAGGTCTACTTGCAGTTAGATAGAGTAGAGAGCCAATCATACCTCTGTAATCAGTAATATCTACTGATTTACCAGTATCCTTATCCAACTTAGTTGCAGTGACCATAGGAGTGGATGCACTTGAACAATCCTGCATTCCAAATTTCTTCAACAAATTTCTGGTGTACTTAGATTGACAATTAAAAGTTCCTTCTTCATTCTCCTTGACTTGAAGGCCCAAAAAATAGTTAAGTTCTCCCATCATACTCATTTGATATCCTGACTGCATTAGTTTGGAAAACTTCTTACAAAGTCTATCATTTGTAGAACCAAAAATGATATCATCAACATATATTTGCACCAAAAGTAAGTCCTTTCCATATATGGTTGAGGTAGAACAGTGTTTTGTCAATAGTTCCTCTGCTAAATCCACTTTCCAGAAGAAACTGAGCTAATGTCTCATACCATGCTCTTGGAGCTTGCTTAAGGCCATAAAGTGCTTTATCAAGCCTGTAGACATGATTGGGAAATTTGGGATCTATAAAGCCTGGAGGTTGTTCAACATATACTTCCTCTTCCAATTCTCCATTAAGAAAAGCACTTTTCACATCCATTTGAAAGACTTTAAACTTCTTGTGAGCAGCATAAGCCAAAAATATTCTTATGGCTTCCAATCTAGCAACTGGTGCAAATGTTTCATCATAATCAATTCCCTCCTGTTGAGAGTATCCTCTTACAACCAGACTTGCTTTGTTCCTTGTAATTATGCCATCACTGTCAGTTTTGTTTCTAAACACCCATTTTGTACAAACAACTGATCTGTTCCTTGGTCTTGGCACTAGGGTCTAGACTTTATTTCTTTCAAATTCAATTAACTCTTCTTGCATTATTTGCACCCAATAAGCATCTTGAAGAACTTCTTCCACTTTCTTTGGTTCAGTCTGAGAAAGAAAAGAATGATAAAGATATTCATTTGATGTAGTTATTCTAGTTCTGACACCTGCATTTGGATTTCCAATAAATAAGTCAGGTGTATATGCTTTAGTCCACTTCCTTGCAGATGGAAGGTTTTCTCTAGAACTGGATGCTCCCCCATGATCCATGCTGTCTCCATCAACATTTTCTGATGCTCCCCCTGAAATTATACTCTCTGAGTTGGATCCTTCATTTTTTGAGTTTCTAGAAATATCTAAACATGAGTTTCCAGAATTATCAGAACATGAGTTTCCAGAATTATCAGAACTTAGCCCATTAGAACTTGAAGAGCCTATTGTAGGTTCTGATGCTTCTTGAGATGTGGTTGGATCTTCAGTATGCTCCCCCTACACAGGTGTATCCTCCTTAGGCGTAGTCACCACAGTTTCAATAACATCAGAGTTTAATCCATTAGAGTTTGCAGTATCAGGATTTACATAATCAGAATTTAAAACTTCATTTTTGAATCTCAGCAGATCATGATCATTGAAATCTTCAAGTCCAGTAATCTTCTTATTATCAAAAGAGACATTCATAGATTCCATGACAACCCTTGTTCTTAAATTATAGACTCTGAAGGCTTTTGTAGAAAGTGGATATCCAACAAAAATTCCTTCATCATCTTTTAGATCAAATTTGGATAGCTGTTCGGGATGAGTCTTAAGAACAAAATACTTGCAACCAAATACATGAAAATACTTTAGATTTGGCTTCTTTTTCTTCACCATCTCATATGGTGTTTTTCCATGCTTATTAATGAGTGTTGCATTCTGAGTAAAACAAGCAATCTGCACAGCTTCAGCCCAAAAGTAGGTTGGCAACTTTGCTTCATCAAGCATAGTTCATGCAGCTTCAATAAGAGTTCTATTCTTTCTTTCAACAACTCCATTTTGTTGTGGAGTTCTAGGAGCAGAAAATTCCTGCTTTATT
This sequence comes from Apium graveolens, assembly GCF_009905375.1. NCBI lineage: Eukaryota > Viridiplantae > Streptophyta > Magnoliopsida > Apiales > Apiaceae > Apium > Apium graveolens. Next base: position 157,941,057 of record NC_133653.1, read on the forward strand.
CCATGGTCTTTGCAGAACTCTTCCATGATCAAATTCTTGAACTCAGTGCCATTATCACTTCTTATGATCTTCACAGAATCTTTGACCAATTTATCCAGTTGCTTGACATGATAAATCAAGATAGATGTAGTTTCACTTTTTGTGTGAAAGAAATACACCCATGTATATCTGGTGAACTCATCCACTATGTCCATAGCATATTTCTTCTTTGCAATAGACATGACATTAACTGGACCAAATAGATCAACATGTAGTAGGTGATAAGGCTCAAGAATTGATGATTCTGTCTTGCTCTTGAATGAAGATTTTCTTTGTTTTGCCTTCTGACATGAATCACAAAGGCCATCAGGAGCAAATACTGATTTTGGAAATCCTCTCACAAGATCTTTCTTGACTAGTTCATTTATATTGTTGAAATTAAAATGAGAGAGTTTCTTGTGCCAATCCCAGCTTTCTTCAATTGATGCTCTACTCAACAGATAGATTGCAGAACCATCAGTACTTGTTGAAAGCTTGGCTTCATAATGTTACCATGCCTGTATCCTTTTAGAATAACTTTGCCTGTAGATTTGCTTACAACTTCACAGTGTTCTTCAAAGAAATCCACATGATAACCTCTGTCACATATTTGACTTACACTCAGCAGATTGTGTTTAAGTCCTGAGACCAGAGCTACTTTTTTAATGATGACATTCCCAAGATTAATATTGCCATATCCCGGAGTTTTTCCAATGCTGCCATCTCCATAAGAAACACATGGGCCAACTTTCTCCATAAAGTCTGATAGCAGGGCTTTATTTCCAGTCATATGTCCTGAACATCCACTGTCCAGAATTAGGATGTTCTTCCTGTTGCCCTGCAACCACAAAGACCACTAATGATTAGTTTTAAGGACCCAGACTTGCTTGGATCCTTTGGCCTTTTTAAGTTTGTTAACATTTGCAGCGGATTTAGCATCAGAGTTTATGTTAACAGTTTTATTATCAGAATTTGCAATATCAGACTTTGCATCAGAACTTACACTAGAAGGAATAATGCTAACTTTCTTTACAGAAGGTTTTATTTGATAATAATCATAGTACAAACTATGATATTCCTTACAAGTATAGATAGAATGCCATAAACTACCACAATGAAAACAAGGATTTTGTGGCTTATATCTAACAAACTCACTCTTAACTCCTGATTTTAAAGGTAAGGAGTTTATATTCTTATTCTTCCTGCAAAAAGAAGCCATATGATTAGAATTTCCACAGTTATGACATGTTTTTCTAGGAGCATTAGGAACAGGCTTGTAATTGTTACTTTTGTTCACACCTTCCTTTCCATTCCTATTTTTCCTAGGTGGCTTTACCTTGTTTATATTCTTAACATCTTTCAGCTTACGCTTAAGCTGCTTCTTTGTCATTAAGCCTATGTTAACTTCGGTTGGCTTATCCTGTTTAGGTTTGTTAGAAGTTATTTTCTCTTTAACTTCTCATTTATCAATATCAGACTTTACAGTTACAAACTTAACATGATTTACCTTTGGTTTTTGTTTAACAACTATAGGCTCAGTTTCTATAGTTCCCTTACTATTCTTACCATCTCTATAACCTAAGCCCTCTTTCCAGTTTCCACTACTAAGAATATCCTGAGTTGCTTTACCAGAGTTAGTCCAAGTCCTAATAATCTCTCTTTTCTTTTCTAACTCAGTTTTTAGAGATTCATTCATTTTTAACACTTCATCCCTAACATAAAAGGCATCATCTCTATCTTTCTGAGTTTGATGGAACATGACTAACTCCTTTTCTAAATAATCATTCCTCTTTTTATAAGCAAAATTTTCAGAAGTTAATCTTTCACATGTTAAAGTTTAATCTTTATAACTAATGAACATGGTTTTAAGATGTGGCGCCCTCCAAACCCGGGTCAGAAGTTTGGGGTCCACACACACCTTATTTATAACCTACTTATAACAATAATAAAGATAATAGTAATATGCAGTGACCCTTCTTACCAACCACCACGGACCGCAACAAGTTAAAGTATGCACACAAGCCAAACACACTATTATATTACAAACGTTCAAATCCCAACTATTCCAAACTCAAAACTGAGTATTAAGCATTATTACAAACTTTTACAGACTTAAATTATCCCAAAAGAAGCCTACTAGCTCAGCTCAATCAACCTGAACCCCTAGCTCCCGCGCTGGACTGGGGATCCTCGGTACCAACCGGTTCCTTTTCAACTGGAAAAAAACATAAACAATAACACACAAATGAGCTAACTAGCTCAGCAAGTCACAATGACAAAACTGAGAATAATGATCATCAGGTGAACATGGTTATAATATCAAGTGAACAATGGATTATGATTTATAATTGGATATTATATTTTCATGTTAAAAACCAAAGTTAGGCTGCTGATCAGTCACGCACTAACCTCGAGCAAAGCACACAACACTGCTCTAACTACTGGATCCAAGGCACACATTGGCCTAACTTGACCATTATATGGTCTGACCACGAATCTGGTCCACAATTTTATAAAAACAATCCAATTCTAACATAATACCAGAATAAACAATAATAAACAGTAAGCAGAATCATTAACAACATTTGATGTTCCATAATGAAATGGTTTTAATCTGCATAAGGATCAAAAGAGTATTTTCAAAGTTTGGATGCTAGGTAATGAAAGAATTGGATAACAATGAATCAATATTTCAGGGTTTCAAGGATTTGGTCTTTCAAAGCATAAAATACAATGGTTTGAGTATGTAGGTAACTCGATTCAGTGTATAGTATTTAGTTTGTATGTATTTGTGGAGTAGTATCGTATACTTGAGGTTCGTGTTTGGGTATACAACAATCAATAGTCTAGAAAGAATCAGGTTTACGGCTCAAGATCAATAGCTGGATTCATGGTTAGAGTTCAGTGCTTCGAAGCACTTGCAATATAAAACAGGAATATCAATCACGACAATATATAGAGAAAGTTCAGAACACTTTCCTGGTATTAGCTTACTACACTGCACTCGCTTCCAATCTCAACCGTCTTACTCCTCAACTACCTGTTTCCCTTTCCTACGCCTTGCCTCTTCTGCTCACATATCATAAGCATCTATCAATATTTAACTCATAGGATTCTATTCAACACATACTTCTATCTACCCTTCGTTTCACCCAAATCCGATTATCGGATTGAAAGTTACGCAATAAACAGTAAACATCGAATATATAGACCGACAGTCAACAAACATGTCACATATAACACATAATACGTCACATAATCAATGACATATCATTTATAAAGATTTTTCGGGTCATAAATAGGCTTTCTGGTATTTAAAATGATTTTTAAAACATTTTTCGGAATTAAAACGAGCCGTTGGATCAATTTCGGGGTAACAAACAGGGTTCGGTTAGCCAATTCTGGCTTCAAAACAATTTTATAATAATTATCGAGCCTTGGAAATAATTTAGAATAATATTTTAAAGCTCGAAACTATTTTTCAGAATTTTTAAATCATTTTTAAATAATTAAATCTAATTAAATAATTAATTAAAATCGATTAATAATTAATTAAATCAATTAACCAATTAATTTTCGAATTAATTGACCAATTAATCAATTAAAAATTAACTGAAATTAATTAACTAATTAATTCAGATTTATTTTTGAATTAAAAATAATTTTCGGAATTAAAATAATAATTTTTTAGAATTTTCAGAAATTAAAATCGAATTTTTATAATAAAAATAAATAGGAAATATGATTTTTAAATAAATTGTAAACAGGAAAAATTTGCAAGTATTGGAAACCTGGGGGACCAAACTGTATCGTTTTCAAAACTACAGGTACTAAACTGTAATTTTCCAGGGGGTCGCCGGAAAATAATCGGTGGTGGCCGGAGAACTCACCTCCGGCATCCTCCCTCCACCATCACCTCCAGATTTACTCTACACAACACCAGGAACTTGTTCACGCAATCAAATCATTCAAATAACCCCAGACTTGGCCGGAAATTGGCCAAGAACATCGCCGGTTTCCGGCGAACATCTTTCTAAATATGTATATTTCTAATTTAAATGCGATATTTATATTTCTAATTTAAATGTGATATGTATATTTCTAAATATTCTGTATTATAAAGCCGACTATGCGAATTTGTTATATATTATGTATTTGTCGAATGTCATTGCGAGTGTTGCCGGAATATATGTTAAGCATGTAAATTTCATACGCGAGTAAGATTTTCGCTACGCGATTAGTAAATAATAGAGATTTCTCGCGATTTAGTAATATTTGAATAGTTGCGATTAGATGATAAATTTTTATTTTAGTGTTGTGGAATATAATCAAGTTACTTGCAATTATTTGTGTAATTTATAATGTGTTAATTATAATTTTCATGATTTATTTGTTGGTATAATAATATGTGAAAAATTATTTTAATATAAATTTTTTCTGTTCAAAATATTTGAAAACAATTTTATTAAATTTCTAAAATCTCATAGTATTTATGGTATTTATTTGGTGATTTATGGATTTGTGTTTGAATTACTAAAAATCATTCTTTTAAATTATACTTTTAACAGTTATTGAATTATAAGTGAACCCTTGCATGCAATTTCCACTCAAATAGAAGTCAAGGATAGGACCGTCCTTTCACTCCCCACTAACTTCATTTGACGAAGCAAAAGACCAATAAAACCTTGCATGCAAAAGTTGGCTATTAGTAGATGAAGGACAAAATAGTAAGTTCAAACTCCACTACCATTTTAGTGAGACAAAAATAAATTTATACACTCCACTCACTTTATTTTCTTCACCAACACCTCACTCCACCCTCCCTTCTCTCTACCCCTCTCTCTCGGCCGCGCTTACACCCCCTCCCCTCTCATTTTTTTTCTTCTTCATTTCTTCATCTTCTTGCATCTTTCAACTCCTCTAAGCAAAGGACAATTTCACTTGGTTCTATATCATCATTCAAGGTTAGTTTCTTAGTTGCATGTAGTTAAAGCCAAGGGTTTAACTTTAATTCTTGTGAATCTAGAGTTGAACTAATTGTGTCTTATAAAACTTGAGCAAGAGATGGTCTTGATGAAGTGTTTTGCTTCTACTTTCAAGCCATGATCTTGGCCTCAAGCATTCGGCAATGACTCTTAAGGAGCCGAATGAATTTTGTGGTTTGTATGTTAGTTTTATTTGTTTTCCAATAAGAAAGAAGCTTTGCATGTGACTTTTAAAGAACCTATGATCTTTTAAAATATATTTTTACAAAGTTTCTATCTTTGCATGCTATGATTTTTTGCACTAAAAGTTGAAGTTAATGCTTGCATGCAGTAGTATAGGTGATATTTCGAACAAATGTACTATGTGACTTGAATTTGAGTTTTTGTGCAATGCATGCCACGATTTTTGCTCTAAAATTCTAATATGCTATGTGCCTTTATAAGTTATAATTAAATCTTGTAGCCATCAAGTTTTTACCATGTGTTTTTGGTTCGAAAATTTGCTTAGAAGTTCACATGTAAAATCTACTCTACTATGCTCTTTGTTTTTGCCTCGGTAAATGACTATTATGACTAAGTTTATGCTCGTATTTTTCCATAAAATGATAGTTGATAGGGTTTTGTACACTGTAGGATAGATTTGTTGGCTTGCATGTTGGTTTTGGTTTTGGTGTTGGAATGGGAGTTAAGGTGGAAGAAGGTACAGTAGGCACTAAGTAGCAGATTTTTCCACCCTAAGTATAGGCTGTTTTAAGTGAGTTTTAGTGAGGACTTGCTTGGCCCAAGTTCACTGGAGTTAGGACTTGATTATACTTGAGTCCAGTAGCCTTGGTTCTATAAGAAACTTGCATTTAGGTAGGTGCACACCCCTATAACCGAGAGCAACTCAGAACATGGCAGGGCTGGGTAAACTTGAACTTTGGTCGATTATAACCATGCCTTAGGCTAGGCCTTCATGGGGCCTTAGCTTAAATAATTATAATGCATCACTAGGAAGCTTAAAAAACCTTTAGAATTAAAAATTGAATGAGAAAAGTGGGTTTTATGTAAGTAAAAACAGAGCAGTTTGAATTATAGTGGGGGCTGGGCAAAGTCAACTTTGGGCAAAAGCCTAGAGAGGCCTAGGTGAGTCCTTGGCCTGAAACCAAGTCTGAGAGTTAGTTTTAGGTCTTAAGAATTCATGGGAAGTGTTTTTGTTAGAAGGCCCTATGTAGAGGTCGAGATTTTTGCCAAAGAGCACAGGTAGTGCAAACTGATGCTCGCAGGGAACTTCAGTGAGAGTATTGATCTTTGTTAAACTTTAGAAGTAAGGCCGCTGAGTCTTACCAACTTTATAAGTTAGTTTAGAGTCTTAACACCCTCTGGGAAATGATTTGGAGTGAAGACCCAATGTGGAAACACCCCATTTCCACCAAGGCACCCGAGGAGCACCCTTTGAGTGACATTAGGCAACTTTAGTGGTGTATGTTGTGTTTGGGACTTAGAAGTGAAGGGTCTGAGTATTGCATAACATCTTTTGGTTTAAGTTAAGGTCAGAATAGATAGAGTGAAGCATTAGTGATAGTTCTTATGTGTTATCTGCTTACGTGCTTAGAGATTTAGGTGATAATAGCTAAGTATCATATGCCATGCCATTTGTTAAGGTGAAAAACACGCACTAATAATACACGCAAGTATACGCGTTCGCAAGTAATATAGAATACTTTCTAGTTTATTCCCACAGAGACTCAGACTAATTATGTTCAATTAACATTAACTCAACAATGTATAATTACTTCTCTATGTCAAGATAATAACACTTAGAATAGATTAACTAATTATTAACTACAATTAACTACGAGAATTAAACACTTAATTGACACTTGAATTAACAATATTAAACACACATGAGATCACAACTTCATTACTACTTCCTTCAATAGCTATTGTTATTACCCTTAGCATGTAACGGTGATGATATTAATCGAACAACACGAAACTGATACAAGCCAACTTTCGTTGTACTAATACCATTCTATCAAGCATCCACAAATAAGATAGAAGTTGAATAGGCATCAATTATGTTGAGACCCTATATGTCTATAGAATTTGACAACATAACGATTTAAGCACAAGTTATTCCTTAAGATTACACAGGGCAAGTAAAACGGTTAGAGTTACCCACTAATTATGCATACACATACATGAACCTATGCTAGCATGGCAAGTTCTAAACCTCAAGATCCACTGTCGCTTTACAAGAGATTAACACCCTATCTTATATGTTCGCAACGCACATAAGACGAATAAGCACAACCAATACTAGATATCATACAATCATCACACACTAAGGTACTAAACTACTAACTAAAGAATTTCATAGCAAATCCGTTACGACCCCATGATCACGATTAGCCCATGATAGAACTCATCGTCATCATGGGTTCATATGAAAACATGATAATAACACACGAGAATAATAACTAAAACTACTTATATTAAACCAGAGTACGTCATAAGAGTAAATAGGTTCAAAGTAAAGAAAACTAGCATCCAATGTTACAACGAAATAAAGAATCACAAGAAAATATGCTTCCTCTTCGTTGCGATGTGCTAAAACGGTCTTCTTCCTTATCTCCTCGCTCCTCGATTGATACTATGATTCAAAACTTCGTGAAACGTCTCTAAAAACTACTTATATAGGAGTCCCACAAAACCCAACTATCTCATAAGTTGGAAGCTCAACAGAATTAGGAGTCTATAATAATAATTTAAATTTACGTCCCTGAGCGGCTGCTCAGCAATCCTGAGCGGGCGCTCAGCTTCCTGAGCGGTCACTCAGCAGAGCTGAGCGGGCGCTTAGACCCCCTCTGGAATAAACTCTGTTTTTGCTCCCGTTCTTTGCTGCATTCTGCTCCTATCTTCCCACTTGCAATGCCAAACACTTGCCAATGCTTATTCTTGATGAAATCTCTCCACAAACGCAAGTAATACCCTGAAATGCACAAACACTAGAAAAACGCATCAAATACACATAATACTTGATTTCAAGACATCAATTTAAGGTATTATAAGACATTCTAAGTGGTATAAAATGCCACTTATCACCATTACGTGATTATGTGACTATGTGGATTACTTGAATTATATGCGATTAAGTTATGTGTAATCATAAGTTTGTGTAATCGTAGTTATAATAGGGGTAAAGGTTAGTCTAGAAGCTTATAGGCTTAAAAGTTGATAAAGGGTGAATAGTAATGAGGTTAATATATGTGTAGGTTCTGAAGCGAAGGGGAAGACTCGTGCTATTAAGATCGAATAATCTTAGAACTTTGAAAGGCAAGTTACTTACCTCTTTATTCTTATAACTGTTGCACATATATACAATTCCCATGAATGCTTAGTTATAACAACCCCATATCCATAATTTTTTCAAATACTTCTGTTAATCACTCTTTACTTGATTTATACTTTACCTTCAAATGTTCTTCCCTTGAATCTAATTCAATTAAGTTGATACCCAATCTTTCACCGACATCCATGTTATAAATCATTAAAAATAAAATAAATGTTTTTTTATCTTAGTGGATTGGACCCAGACGCAAGTCTTTTTCACGTTATTGATAGGCTTACATATAGCCTAGGGATCCCATTATATTTGAGAACCCAACGAGGTTCGGGATTACTTTGTGGCTGATCATCGACTGTAATCCATAGCGTCCTAAAATGATTTTGATGATTTGATATTTATAACATGATTTCCCGATGCCATGATACCATATGCCATGTTTCGATTATTATGATTCTACCATGCCTTTATACTATAACATGTTGCTCGATATCATGATTCCATATACCATGTTTTATTTGCTAAAATTTTACCACGTCTTCATATTATAACTTCATGATTCTTATTGTCATTCTTACAAGTATCCATAATCCCTTTATTTATGAACTCATGATAATGTCTTGGATAGTAGAATGATTAGTACTTGCTGAGTATTGTAGCTTATTTTCTTGTGTTTAACCCTGTTCTACAGCTAGCAGTCATGGTTCGTACCAAGCAGACCGCCCATAAGTCAACCGGTAGGAAGGGCGAAGACCATTTAAGGGCGCAGGTAGAATATATATATATATATAGAATAGGCGGAATCCGCCAGTATATAATCGTGGTATTAGTTAGAAGGGCTGTTTCAAACTCTGAACTTTTAAAGATCTTGGGATTGTTATTATTTTGGTTGGGTTGTATTAGATCATTATTGTCCTTTGGACTTATAAGTTTGTAATAATTATGTTTCTCTTTTATTCAGTGTGTGTGCGTTATAGTTTGGGGTGTGACAGTTTGCCTAGGTTTAGAGTCCCTGGATAGCCCAATTAGGACCATAGGAAGTTTGAGTATATATTATTATTATTATCGGGAGTGCTAATACGCGACATTCGAATATATCATATATGACCTTTGTATATATATATTACTTGACAGCAACGTGCACATTCATCATCTTCGACCCCGCAGAACGCTACAATTCCTTTTTCTGTCTATGCTGACTTAAGGATGCATCATGATACTCTCCAAGGAAAGTATGTCAGGCTGATGGAACGTCTTGAGGAGCTCTATGCTAGTAAACAAGTGATGGGTGATGGACCTAAGGGGAAAACCATTTTGAGGCTTGAGTCACTGATCCAGGTAGCCACATCAAGATTGGAGGAAATGCCCGTGCATCACGCTAGTCAGATTACTGTGCAGATGATAGTGGATGAGCTTGGGAGTTTGGTCAAGAGCTACGTAAGGACACTACCCTCAACATTGCAAGGATCCTTGTGGAGGAGTCTGAGGAGGAGGAGTCCGAGGAGGAGGCTTAGGACGAGCTTTAGGGGACTTGACCTTTAGTTGCTTGGATTAGGCTGCTCCTCTTATTACCATGTTATTTGTTTCCATTTTTAGACTCTCGTACGGTTTTAATTCGGATATGTAATCGTATTTGTACCTTGTGATTCGTACCTTTCAACTTGAACCATGTTAAATTCAATTATGCACTTTCTTTGATCCCTATAGTTGCTCCTTTAAAATTTTCTTGCTTATCACCATGCATCACCTTTATTGTTTGAAAACTGTATACCATGATGACTGCAAATAATACCCTAATTTTGTATCACTTAAACTGTATAACTCTTATTTCAGAAAATGGCACCTAGAAGAGCCCGAGAAAATGGCACCTAGAAGAGCCCGAGGAAGACCTACAAATAACCAAAAAAATTACGGAAAAAACCAAAACCCTGATATAGCACAACTTGTAGAGTTGGTACGCCAAGAAACTGCTACCATAGCCCAACAACAACTACTTCTTCAACAAATGCAACCCCCTCAACAACCCCCAGAAGGTGTCACTACTTTCAAAACATTCCAATCTGTAAAACACCCAGAATTCAAAGAAATACAAGACCCGGTAGAAGCTCATGCTTGGCTTAAGGAAATAAAAAAGGCCTTTGCCTTAACAAATGTTTGAGATAATCAGAAGGTGGAGTATGCCACTTACTTTATTAAAGGTGAATCAAACTATTGGTGGGAGTCGGCAAAAGCTTTAGAAGCTGCTGAAGTTATTACTTGGGATAGGTTTAAGAGAATGTTTTTGGATAAGTATTTTCCTTGCTATATGCAAACACAAATGGAGATGAAATTATTTGAGTTGAAGCAAGACAACATGACAGTCGATGAATATGAGAAGAAGTTTACCGAACTTTCTAGGTTTATGGGAGAGTATGTTGATTCTAAAGAGAAAAGGGCAAAAAGGTTCCAACAGGGATTGAAGCCTTGATTAAGGAGTCATGTGGCAGCTTTTGAGTTGACCACCTATACTGAAATGGTTCAGAAGGCAATGGTAATTGAAGGTGAGAGTGAGCAAAATCAAAAGGAGAAAGGCAACAAGAAAAGAAGAATTAAAACAGGAGAAGAAGGCTCAATTTGCAAGGACCAGAATCAGAGAACTAATCAAAGGTTTAAACCTCAGAGTGGACCCTGAAACTTTAAGAAGAAAAATTTGGGAATAAATCACAAGAAACAAGATCTCAATCAACCAGTGGACAGAAACCCCCTCAGGGATCAATTCCGGAATGTAAGATTTGTAATAGGCGACATACGGGAATCTGCAATAAGGCAAATATAGTTTGTTTCAAGTGTCATACGAAGGGACATTATGCTCATGAATGTAAGAATCAGAAGGACAACATCACGTGTTATAAGTGTGGGAAACCAGGACATGTTTCACGAGAATACAAAGGTGTGGGTAATAACCAATTGATGTAACTGACTACTGTACCCTACCCTGTAAATCAAGTAACTCCTATGCCAACCCCATCATTCCCAATATCTTTCAATCAACCTCAGATATCATCATCCTCAAATCGCCCAGCTTTGACTTATCCAACTCAAGTAGAAACTTTCAACATGAACGTGAAGGATGCAATTCAAAGTTCCGATGTGGTGTCAGGTACGCTTTCTGTGAATGCTGCTAGTGCTGAAGTATTGATTGATTCGGGAGCCACCAGATCATTCATTTCAAAATTTTTTGTTTCTAAGTTGGATTGTGAAACCCAATTGATGCATGAACCCTTATCCACTATCTTAGCTAATCAAGATAGAGTATTTGTAAATCGTATTTGCCCTCATTGTACAATAGAGATAGCCGGACACATTTTTCCTGCGAACCTTATTCCTTTCCAATTAGGTGAATTCGATGTGATCTTAGGAATGGATTGGCTGACAAGTTTTAGTGCTTAAATAGACTGTAAGGATAAAAGAGTAGTATTATGTACACCTCAAGGTAAGAAAGTAACATTCAAGGGCCAAAAGCAAACTCAGACATTTCTCACCTCGATAAAAGTAAAGAAGTTGATTCGGAAAGGATGCGAGGCGTATATGATGTATGTAGTTGATAAAGGTAGAGAAGTTTCTAATCCGGAAGACATTCTGGTGGTAAGAGATTTCTGGACATTTTTCTTGAAGAACTTCCTGGATTACCCCCGGACCGACAAATTGAATTTACAATCGACCTTGCACCTGCACCGAACCTATTTCGAAAGCTCCATATAGGATGGCACCAACGGAGATGAAGGAATTAGAAAAGAAAATACCAGAACTATTAGACAAGGGATTTATAAGACCAAGTGTTTTATCGTGGGGCGCGCCAGTGTTGTTTGTAAAGAAGAAGGATGGAAGCATGAGACTTTGTATAGATTATCGAGAATTGAACAAGTTGACGATTAAGAATAGATACCCTTTTCCTAGAATTGATGATCTGTTTGACCAACTCAAGGGAGCCTCTTGTTTTTCGAAGATTGATCTGTGATCGGGATACCACCAATTAAAGATTAAGTCTGAAGACATACCAAAAATAGCTTTTAGAACAAGATATGGACATTATGAGTTTCTCGTTATGGCTTTTGGGTTACCGACTGCACCAATCGCTTTCATGGATTTAATGAATCGAGTATTCAAGGAGTATTTGGACAAGTTTGTTATAGTTTTCATTGATGATATTCTGGTATATTCAAAGACAGAAGCTGATCATGCAGAATATCTAAGAATAGTCTTGGAAGTGCTGCGGAAGGAGAGATTGTATGCCAAGTTCTCGAAGTGCACGTTTTGGCTAGTTGAAGTAAGATTTCTAGGACACATTGTTGGAAGAGAAGGAATTAGAGTAGATTATGAAAATATCGAGGCTGTAATGAATTGGTAGAGACCAAAGATGCCAACAGAAGTGAGAATTTTTATGGGACTAGCGGGATACTACAGAAGATTTGTAAAGGATTTTTCGAAGATTTCCGTACTCCTGACCAAATTGACAAGGAAGAATGAAAAGTTTGAATGGACGGAGAAGTACGAAAATAGTTTTCAAGCATTAAAGCAAAGATTGGTAACTGCTCTGGTTTGAGCATTACCAGATGATAAGGGAGATTTTGTAATATACAGTGATGCCTCTTACAAAGGACTTGGATGCGTATTGATGCAACACGGGAAGGTGATAGCGTATGCTTCAAGACAACTTAAACCACATGAAGAGAAGTATCTGACTCATGACTTAGAGTTAGCTGCGATAATATTTGCTTTGAAACTATGGAGACACTACTTATATGGGGAAACGTGTGAGATATATACAGATCACAAGAGTCTGAAGTACCTCTTTACTTAGAAGGAACTGAATATGAGACATCGTTGATGGTTAGAATTGATCAAAGACTACGATTGTTCGATACAGTATCATCCGGGAAAGGCCAACGTGGTAGCAGACGCTTTGAGTAGGAAGGAAAGGTTAAATATGATAACAATACCGAAGGAATTATCTGAAGAAGTTGAAAAATTGTAATTAGAGCTTTGGGATCATGGAAGAGCGGAAGAAATATGTTATGCCATTACTTTTCAACCGACACTACTAGAAAGGATAAAGAAATGCCAAGATGAAGTAATGACTCAAGAGAATAATCAGTTGACAGGAGAAGATATATGTACCCAAAAAGACGAACAAGGTGTGTTGAGATTTTTAACAAGAATTTGGATTCCAAATGTGACTGAATTGAAGAATGATATTTTAAAAGAAGCACACAACTCAAGATTTTCGATTCACCCGGGAAGTACCAAAATGTACATTGATTTGAAAAAGAATTTTTAGTGGCCGAACATGAAAAGGGAGATTACGGAGTGGATTTCAAAATGCGACACGTGCCAAAGAGTGAAAGCAGAACATGAGAGACCAAGTGGTTTGATTCAAACATTGAAGATTCCAGAATGAAAGTGGGAAAATATTGCCATGGATTTTGTAGTGGGTTTACCGTGAACACGTTCTGGACACGACGCAATTTGGGTGATAGTTGACCGCCTTACGAAATCGGCTCATTTTCTTCCAAACAATGAGAAGTCTTCGTTAGACAGACTAGTTCATATGTATGTATGCGAAATCGTGTTACGCCATGGTGTACCTATATTAATAGTTTCGGATCGAGACCCGCGATTCAAGTCGAGATTCTAGAGGCAATTTCAAGAAAATCTTGGAACGAAATTAGACATGAGTAAGGCATATCATCCACAAACCGATGGCCCAAGCGAACGAACAATCCAAACCATCGAATATATGTTGCAAATCTGTGCAATTGATTTTTGGGAAGCTAGGACGATCATCTACCACTCATAGAATTCTCGTATAATAATAGCTATCATTCCAGTATTGGCATGCCACCATATGAAGCATTATATGGACGAAAGTGTAGAACACCGACGAGTTGAGATGAAGTTGGAGAAGGAAAGATTTATGGACCTAAATTGATTCAGCAAATGAAGGACATTGTCATTGTGATCAAGAAGAGTCTCATTGCTGTTCAGGATAGGCAAAGGAAGTACACGGACCCCGCCCGGAAGGATGTGAAATTTTAAATTGGAGAAGCTGTGTTGCTAAAAGTATCACCATGGAAGGGTTTAACCCGATTCGGTAAGAAATGGAAGTAAGCGCCAAGATACATTGGACCTTTTAAAATCTTAAACCAAGTAGGGAAAGTTGCTTATGAGTTAGCCTTACCGCCACAATATCAGCACGTGCATAATGTATTTCATGTTTCATTATTGAAGAAGTATAATCCAGACGCCAACCACGTGATAGAGATGGAACCAGTGGAGATTCAGGCTGATTTATCGTATGAAGAGCAACCTGTATATATACTGGATCGGCAAGAGAGAATTCTTAAAAATAAAGTAGTAACTTTGGTAAAAGTATTATGAAGGAATCCAAAGGTCGAAGAAGCAACATGGGAGTTGGAATCTAAATTTCGAAATCGGTATCCTCAATTATTCTCGTAGATTCTGAGGACAGAATCCTATAAGGGGGAGAGGATGTGACGATTGGTAAATATTAGAATATTTTTATAAATGCGATATGTATATTTCTAAATATTCTTTGTTATAAAGCCGACTATGCAAATTCATTATATATTGTGTATAATTTTGTCGTATGGCATTGCGAGTGTTGCCGGAATATGTTAAGCATGTAAATTCATACACGAGTAAGATTTTCGCTACGCGATTAGTAAATAATAGAGATTTCTCGCGATTTAGTAATATTTGAATAGTTGCGATTAGATGATAAATTTTTATTTTAGTGTTGTGGAATATAATCAAGTTACTTGCAATTATTTGTGTAATTTATAATGTGTTAAGTATAATTTTCATGATTTATTTGTTTGTATAATAATATGTGAAAAATTATTTTAATATAATTTTTTTCTGTTCGAAATTTTTGAAAACAATTTTATTAAATTTCTAAAATCTCATAGTATTTATGGTATTTATTTGGTGATTTATGGATTTGTGTTTTAATTACTAAAAATCATTCTTTTAAATTATACTTTTAATAGTTATTGAATTACAAGTGTACCCTTGCATGCAATTTCCACTCAAATAGAGGTCAAGGATAGGACCGTCCTTTCACTCCCCACTAACTCCATTTGACCAAGAAAAAGACCAATAAAACCTTGCATACAAAAGTTGGCTATTAGTGGATGAAGGACAAAATAGTAAGTTCAAACTCCACTACCATTTTAGTGAGACAAAAACAAATTTATACACTCCACTCACTTCATTTTCTTCACCAACACCTTACTCCACCCTCTCTTCTTTCTACCCCTCTCATTTTTTTCTTCTTCATTTCTTCATCTTCTTGCATCTTTCAACTCCTCTAAGCAAAGGACAATTTCACTTGGTTCTATATCATCATTAAAGGTTAGTTTCTTTGTTGCATTTAGTTAAAGCCAAGGGTTTAACTTTGATTCCTGGGAATCTAGAGTTGAACTAATTATGGCTTATAAAACTTGAGCAAGAGATGGTCTTGATGAAGTATTTTGCTTCTACCTTCAAGCCATGATCTTGGCCTCAAGCATTCGGCAATGACTCCTAAGGAGCCGAATGAATTTTGTGGTTTGTATGTTAGTTTTATTTGTTTTCCAAGAATAAAGAAGCTTTGCATATGACTTTTAAAGAACCTATGATCTTTTAAAATGTATTTTTACAAAGTTTCTATCCTTGCATGCTATGATTTTTTGCACTAAAAGTTGAAGTTAATGCTTGCATGTAATAGTATAGGTGATATTTCGCACACATATGCTATGTGACTTGAATTTGAGTTTTTTTGAAATGCATGCCACGATTTTTTCTCTAAAATGCTAATATGCTATGTGCCTTAATAAGTTATAATTAAATCTTGTAGCCATCAAGTTTTTACCATGTGTTTTTGGTTTGAAAATTTGCTTAGAAGTTCACATGTAAAATCTGCTCTGCTATGCTCTTTATTTTTTCCTCGGTAAATGACTATTATGGCTAAGTTTATGCTCGTATTTTTTCATAAAATGATAGTTAATAGGGTTGTGTACAATGTAGGATAGATTTGTTGGCTTGTATGTTGGTTTTGGTGTTGGAATGGGAGTTAAGGTGGAAGGAGGTACACTAGGCACTAAGTAGCAGACTTTTCCACCCTAAGTATAGGCTGTTTTAAGTGAGTTTTGGTGAGGCCTTGCTAGGCCCAAGTTCACTGGAGTTAGTAATTGAGTTATAATTGAGTTATAAGTTCACAAGAAACTTGCATTTAAGTAGGTGCACACCCCCGTAACCGAGAGCAACTCAGAACAGGGCAGGGCTGGGTAACTTGAACTTTGGTCGATTATAACCATGCCTTAGGCTAGGCCTTCATAGGGCCTTGGCTTAAATAAGTATAATGCATCCCTAGGAATCTTAACAAACCTTTAGAATTAAAAATTAAATGAGAAAATTGGGTTTTAAGTAAGTAAAAATAGAGCAGTTTGAATTCTAGTGGGGGCTGGGTAGAGTCAACTTTGGGCAGAAACCTAGAGAGTTATAGGTGAGGCCTTGGACTGAAACCAAGTCTGAGAGTTAGTTTTAGGTCTTAAGAATTCATTGAAAGTGTTTTTGGTATAAGGCCCTATGTAGAAGTCGAGATTTTTGCCAAAGAGCACAGGTAATGCAAACTGATGCTTGCAAGGAACTTCGGTGAGAGTATTGATCTTTGTAAACCTTTAGGAGTAAGGCCCCTGAGTCTTAACAAATTTAGAAGTTAGTTTAGAGTCTCAAAACCCTCTGGGAAATGATTTGGAGTGAAGGCCTTAGGTGGGAAGACCCCATTTCCACCAAGGCACCCGAGGAGCACTCCTCGAGTGGCATTAGGAAACTTTAGTGGTGTATGTTATGCTTGGGACTTAGAAGTGAAGGGTATGAGTGTTGCATAGCATCTTTTGGTTTAGGTTATGGTCAAAATAGATAGAGTGAATCATTAGTGATAGTTCTTATATGTTATCTGCTTATGTGCTTAGAGATTTAGGTGATAATAGCTAAGTATCTTATGCCATGACATTACGTGATTATGTGACTATGTGGATTACTTGAATTGTATGCGATTAAGTTATGTGTAATCGTAAGTTTGTGTAATCATAGTTATAATAGGGGTAAAGGTTAGTCTAGAAGCTTATAGGCTTATAAGTCGATAAAGGGTGAATAGTAATGAGGTTAATATATGTGTAGGTTCCGAAGCGAAGGGGAAGACTCGTGATATCAAGATCAAATAATCTTAAAACTTTAAAAGGCAAGTTACTTACCTCTTTATTCTTAACCCTATTGTACATATATACAATTCCTATGAATGCTTAGTTATAACAAGCCCATGTCCATAATTATTTCAAATACTTCCGTTAATCACTCTTAACTTGATTTGTACTTTACCTTCAAATGTTCTTCCCTTGAATCTAATTCAATTAAGTTGATACCCAATCTTTCCCCGGCATCCATGTTATAAATCATTAAAAATAAATTAAATGTGTTCTTATCTTAGTGGATTGGACCCAGATGCAAGTCCTTTTCACGTTATTGATATGCTCACATATAGCCTAGGGATCCCATTATATTTAAGAACCCAGCGAGGTTCGGGATTACTTTGCGGCTGATCACCGGCTATAATCCGTAGCGTCCTAAAATAATTTTGCTGATTTGATATTTATAACATAATTGCCCGATGCCATGATACCATATGCCATGTTTTGATTATTATGATTCTACCATGCCTTTATACTATAACATGTTGCTTGATATCATGATTCGATATACCATGTCTTCATATTATAACTTCATGATTCTTATTTTCATTCTTACAAGTATCTATAATCCCTTGATTTATGAACTCGTGATAATGTCTTGCATAGTAGAATAATTAGTACTTGCTGAGCGTTGTAGCTCATTTTCTTGTGTTTAACCTTGTTCTACAGCTAGCAATCATGGTTTGTACCAAGAAGACCGCCCGTAAGTCAACCGGTAGGCAGGGCGAAGACCATTTGAGGGTGTTGGTAGAATATATATATAGAATAGACGGAATCCGCCAGTATGTAATCGTGGTATTAGTTAGAAAGGTTGTTTCAAACTCTGAACTTGTAAAGATCTTGGGATTGTTATTTTTTGGTTGGGTTGTATTAGATCATTATCGTCCTTTGGACTTATAAGTTTGTAATAATTATGGTTCACTTTTATTCAGTGTGTGTGTGTTGTAGTTTGGGTGTGACATCCAAACACAGATACCACTTCACAGATAATTCACCAATAATACATATAATAATCACATAATATTTATTTATTAACAAAAATAATTACACGTCATATCCCGGATATTACAACAACAATATGAACATTTTCACTATGAAGATGGTGAGTCATTGAGTGACATTTTCTGTAGGTTTCAGAAACTACTTAATGTCTTAAAGTTGTATGGGAGGGTCTACCAAACCAAAGATTCAAATCTGAAATTCCTGAGGTCTCTACCAAAAGAATGGAAGCCAGTGACAGTCTCTCTCTGAAATTCTCAAGAGTATAAAGACTTTACTCTAGAGAGACTATATGGTATCTTAAAAACCTATGAGCTTGAAATGGAGCAGGATGAGAAGTTAGAGAAAGGATGAAAAAAGGGTGGATCTGTTATATTGGTAGCTGAAAAAGAGAGAGGAAAAAAGATGAAGGTTGAAGCTATTGAATCTACACCAAACACAAGTGTTTGTGAAGGCAAGGGCAAAGGGTGGATCGCTAAAGATGAGTAATGCACACGCCAAGATGAAATGGATGATATTGATGAGCATATGACCTTTTTGTAAAAAATGTTTACAAAAATCGAATTCAAGAGAAACTTTGGAGCTGCAAAATCCAAAAGAAACATGGTTGATAAAGCTAAATTCAAATGTTTCAAATGTGGGATGAATGGTCACTTTGCCAATGAGTGCAGATAGCCTAGCTCAGAAAAGTGAAAGTTTGAGCCTGTAGATTATAAGAAGAAATATTTTGAGTTGCTCAAACAAAAGGAAAAGGCTTTAATTACTCAACAAAATGACCGGGAAGCTGATGATGAAGATGCATATAAAGACATGAATTATGTTAACTTAGCCCTAATGGCCAAATCAGTTGAAACAGAAGTCAGTTCATCAAACAATCAGGTAATCACTACAAATCTAGCACACCTTTCTAAAGATGAATGCAATAATTTTATAAATGACATGTGTACTGAATTGTATCAATTATGTGTCATACTTAAATCACTCACCAAAGAAAATAATACAGTTAAAGAGAATAATTTATTTTTGAGTTATAGAAATGATGTGTTAGAAACTCATTTTATTGAGTTTGAGAAATTGAAAATAGAGTATAAGATTGCCAAGGATGAATTAACTGAATCTTTGAAGAAAGAAGAGATTTTGAAAAAGCAGCTTGAACGTGAGCAAGAAGTAGTCAAAGCCTGGAAATCATCAAGGGATGTAAGTGCCCAAATTGCCAAAGTTCAAGGAATTGTGTCGTTCTATGAAGAAACCTGAAAAAAGAACAAGAAGAAATTTGAACAAGAGTTGGTTGATGGCCTTTCAATAGATGTTAAATCAGCGGATGATGAAACTTATCCGTCGAAAGATAAAGCTCATTCGTTGAAAGTTGATTCTCATCTGTTGAATGAGAAAAAGGCCATCACCAAAGGAAAGCTAGAAAGATGAATGAGAAATATGGTTCAGTTACAAAGAACTTTGTTCTAGGGGAATCAAGCAAAGCCATATATGCAAGCAGAGTGAATGTATGACTTCTGTCAATTAAGCAGTTGAGTGACAAATTGGAGAAGATTGAGGCCAAGGCAGAGCCAAAAGAAAAAATAATAGGAATGGGAAATTAAGGATTAACAAACACGGTAATTGAAGGGCTCCGAACACATAAACGCAACGAAAAAAGTAATTAAAAATGTGAAAAACCAAAATTTTTGAAACCCATCGCAGGATCCATGTGAAAAAATAGATATTTAATTCGTAGATCAGACTGTTTACCTTTAGAAGCTTTACAAATTGGTTGAATAATGGAGATCCAAAGATTGTTCAATCACCATGCATCCCGCTCTCACGATCTACGCTCTATCGGTATCCACACAAATGCTTGAACTCAAGAATTGGATGTGTACTAGCACAAACTCATTTCTTCTTGCTCTCTCCATCTTCTCTCTTGGTGGCTAGCATTTTAGTAAAAGTCTTGCACTCAAAATCAGCCACACAAGAGATATTATATAGAGAGTAGAAAAAGAATTATAACTCTTAACTAATTGGGAGTTATTATTAATTCGATATTCCTATTTGTATAATAATTAAGTCACACTTAATTATTTAACAACTGAATTTCATAATTAATATTAGTAAATTCGAATATCAATATTTACCTCATTAATTAAGTCTTACTTAATTAATCTTATGAATAATTTGAATTACTTTAATATATTTTAAATCTATTATAAATTAAATAATCCTTCAAGCATTCTTTGTGTGTGACCCTATAGGTTATTATTATGTTGGCAACGAATTTTAAATCTAATTTAAAATCATAAACAATAAGCGGCATCTAGTAATACATCATTGCTACCCAAGTAATAATAATTGAAACGGTGATCGATCAAACCTTTCGTGAATAATGTACAATGTAATATAATCTCTTTAACCAAATATTATAGATTAAACTAGAGGCATGTAATGTGTCATCTTTATCATAGTTTAATCCAAGTTTTCTTGATCAATGATTAGAATATCATATCAAATCAATATTTATTTGAGCGTGGTCACACATTTCATAGTCTAGCTCACACAAGAGGCCAATAATATCACTCCAAAATAGGAGGGTTAAATCCCATCATAATCATTCATATTTTTCATACGATTCATAATATACCCAATGTCCACTTTTATTATTACCCAGTCAAAGATAACTTTTAATGGAATCAATGTATATTAATTCTCGTATAGAAATATAATGACTTCAGGTCTAAGGACCATTACATCATTATCACTGTGAGAATTACTTATGACACAGTCGACTTGTAGAATCTCATATCGGGTCTGTCCAGCCCATGTACATATATATATGCTTGTGTCTTTGATTTAGTATCACTATACCTATGATTAATGAGATGTTATCATTAGTGAACAAACACACCAGTCTTAATGCATTATTATTGCCCCCTAATGATAATACTCGACTACGGACCTTTAGAAATATTGATACTATTATCATAATCTCATTTCTAAGTCACGTAGTTCGAGATATAGAATTGCATATCATATTCCAAGGACATTTATTAATCTACATTTATATCGCAGTAAATTAAGAATTAATAAATTATAAAGGGAATAATCGATAGAATATAAACATTAATAATTCAAATGTCTTAAACTAAAACATCATAGTGTTGTCTCTAGGGACAAACACTAACAATCTCCCACTTGTACTAGAGCCAATCACCCATGTTTCTAATACTCATGGAACTAGTATGACCATCGTGCTTCTGCTGCAACAAAGCCTTAGTCAGTGGGTCTGCAACACTATCATTACTATGCATTTTACATTTATATATCCTTGATCATTAATCTCATTAATAAGGTGATATCTCTTAGGGACATGCCTAAACAGGCTCCTTGGCTGTTTCGAAAGCATCATCATATTCGGCTTCCATTATAGAATTATCAATGTTTTTGCTTTGAACTATTCAAGCTAAAATCAATTGTATTTAAATAAAACACATAAACACATAATCATCATTGTCTGTCCAAAAATTAGGTTCAGAAACTAGCATCAGTGTAACCCTTTACAACCAGTTCCCTATCTTCTCCATACACCAAAAATAAAACTTTAGTCCTCTTTAAGTACCTAAGAATATTTCTTGAAAACTATCCAGTGACCCTCACCTGGATTAGACTGGTATCTGATCGTCATGCTCAAAGTATACAAAAGATCAGGATAAATAAATATCATTATACACATTATAGATCCAATTGCTGATGCATCTGGAAGTTTCTCAAACGGCCCTTATCATCTAATGATTTAGGGGGAAATTATCTTTTGAGATCACTATCCCATGAGACATCAAAACATATCCTTTCTTTATCTGTTGCATCATAAAATGATGTAATACTTTATCAATGTATGTACTCCGACTAGGTCGATTAATCTTTTCAATATATCTCTATAGATCTTGATCCATAATATATAGGTAGCATCGCCTAAGTCTTTCATCGAGAAACTATTTCTCAACCAAGTCTTAACAGCCTGTAGAGAAAGTATGTCATTCTATATCTGTTATATGTCATCTACATATAATACTAGGAATGTCACATGGCTCCCACTAACCTTCTTGCAAACATATGGCTCATCGTCATTTTGAATAAATCCAAACTCTTTGTCCGTTTTATCAAAATGAATATTCATTCTCCTTGAGGCTTGCTATAATCTATAAATAGGTAGAAGCAACTTACAAACTATCTTAGAAAACTTTAGATTGACAAAACCCTCAGGTTGTATCATATATACATCCTCTTCAAGGCTCCCATATAAGAAAGCAGTTTTGACATCCATTTTCCAAATCTCATAGTCAAAGTAAGCAACTATTGCTAACAAAATCCTGATGGACTTGACCATAGAAACTGGTGAAAAAGTCTGATCATAGTCTATACCATGAATTTATTTGAAACCTTTTCCCACTAGTCGCACCTTATAGGTCTGTACTTTACCATCCATGTCAGTTCTCTTCTTGAAAACTCACTTGCACCTTATAGATTTTACCCCTTCGAGTGGATCAACTAAAGTTAATACTTTATTTTGATACATGGATTCCATTTTGGATTTCATGGCCTTCAACCATCTCTCAAAGTCTGGACGGTTCATAGCATCTTGATAGGTGAGAGGCTTTATCATTATCCGTAAGCATCACATCACCATTTTGAGTCAAAAGAGATCCATAATTTCTCGCAGAGTCATGGTGAATCCTACTAGATCTACGAATAACCTGTGTTTCTTGGACATGAATACTTTCAACATTTTGATATACATCCTGATCTTATTCCAACTCTGGTTCAATGCTATCATGTGGTTCTCGATCTTCGTCGAGATGTATTATCCTCCAACTGGTTTTCTTAGAAAGTAGTTCTCCCTCAAGAAATACAGCGGCCCGAGCAACAAACACTTTGTTCTCGGAAGGATTATAAAAACTATACCCAAGTCTCACTTGGGTATCCCACAAAATAGCATATATCTAATTTTGATCCAAGCTTGACTGAGGCTAAACGTTTTACAAACGCTTCACGTCCCCAAATTTTCATAAATGACATGCTATGACATTTATCACTCTACATCTCATACGGAGTATTTTGAACCGTTTTAGTCGAAACTTCGTTAAGTGTATATGTAGCCGTTTCTAGAGCATAACCCCAGAAACTGAATGGAAGATCCATTTGACTCATCATCGATCGCACTATGTCCAACAAGGTACGATTTCTCCTCTCAGAATCTCTATTCCATTGAGGTGTTCCAGAAGGAGTAAGTTATGATACACTATCACACACCTTCAAGAAACTCTTGAAATTGAGGCTTAAGTATTGTGACGGCCTCAACCCCGGGGTCAGGAGTTGACGTCACTAAACACAATTACCAAAAATATAAACAACAGAATTATTATTAAAATATACTAACTTGACCCCGAACCAAGATCCGATCCAGGTTCAAGTATAATTCAGGTTCTCACTATTACAAACTCTTTATTCAATATCTAAGACACACTAACTTTATTCAGCAACTCCTCAGACCTCATGGTCTGATACAAACTACCTCAGAGGAGCCAGGTCCAGTAGGGGTGGGAACACGGGTCGGTCTGACTGATCTTCTAGGCATCTGCGAAATATACATAATAGTTTGCAAGGGTTAGCATAATCGCTCAGCAGTACCAAATATGAATAACAGATTAAAATAGTAATGTAACAATAATGGGAACATAGCTGTAATCATGATATCAACATTTTATAATGATAATCAAAGTAACTGGATATCACTAATTAGCATGCTTTGTGAAAACAACATAGTAGTGTGTTGCGTAATACCAGAGTCCAATTTTAGCATGCTAACCATTTTATAAAACCGCTGTATCAATCAATCATGCTTTCATATAATTCATAAATCCCAATCAGATACATAGCGAATATGTGAAGACAGCTGATCAGGCTATCAACACCAGATGGCTCTAACTGCCATCCCATTTACCTGTTCCGGAACTCAGAGACTAGCTAGGTCTCTGACCTGCTGGACTAATCGGTTTTATAATGCGCGCAACCGAATTAGCCGCTTACGCCACCTCAATAGGCCTACTCTGGCCCCAATGTATCCCATATCTGACCGTTTTATCCAGTTTTTAAAACACTTGTACCTATCTCATTTTCAAAATCATTTAATTAACCAGCACACATATAAAATCCGTTTCCCAAATCATTTCATTTGAGACAGGTACCTTTCGAAGTTACTTTTCCCCAAAACAATTCGAAAACAGTGATTTTATAACTACAGGGGATACGTAACTTAAAACATTTCTGTTTCATTACGAAAGTAAAACATTTAGCTATTCATATACACTGAACCATAAAAGAATGGTCAGAGGTACTTGCCTTGCAACGCTTTACAAACCCTAAATAGCTTTCACGCTGACTTTGATCCTGGAACAACTCGACTGGGATCTACAATTACAGAATACCCTAATTAGTTATACCGACATGCTTGATATCCTCAAATCCTAATAACCCAAATCCGACAACCCGACTCGTATTATTATTATACATATAATCATGTAATCACATTTCTCGAGCATAAATAGGGATAACACGTAAAACATAATTATGTATGATTACAAATATATTTTAGAAAATTTTGGCAGCAACTTCTTTATTTATAAGACTACCCGTCGATTATAATCGACGTCAACAATTCTCAACAATCCACAACATTATTCCGCACAACCCAATACCAATCAAACATAGTTATTTAAATCCAAACATAATTTACATAATTATTTAATTTTATTTATTTATAGAATTTAGGACTCAGAACATCGTCATCACCGTCCACCGTTGACTCACCGAAGTTCATCGTCAACGGCGACACAATTTATTGGCACCCGATATATTACGGGTTCCCAAATAAATTATACCAATTATTTTAAAACTAATTCCAACACGAAAAATTAATATCACAAATATTAATCAATAATTCCCTGCAATAAAAGGAATTAAATTAAAAATCTGCACAGTCCAAACCAACAACACCCAAACAGCCCATCAAGGCCCAACAACAAAAAACCCAACTGCAAAAACAGGCCCAATCAGTAAGGCCTGAAATGTCCGGCTCAACTGCAAGCCCAGTCCACAGAGAAACACCGCACACGGCCACTGCACACGGCTGCAACCACGCCAACACGCACGCGCCACCGCGCAGAGCACACACACACACAAACATATACACACAACACAACACAACATAACACACAACAACATAATACACACATAAACATATACACATTTACATGCATATATATATGAATCGAACCAGCCAAGCCAAAATAAGCGGCGGCTCACCGAAGTAACAAGCCGGAAAACAGAAACGGCAACAGAACAGGGCAGCCGAAACACAGAGAAAACAGGAAACGGGGAGGGAAATAATCAAGAGAAGGAGAGAAGAGAAGAGGGAGAACGAGAGAGATGGAGTGCGAGAGAGAGACAGAGATGAGAGAGAGCAAGAGATTGAGACCGAGAGAGAGAGAGACTGAAATGGCACAAAAGAAAACAACTACAACCAACATGTGTCCTGTGAAAATGGGATACGTGTTGGTTTGTTATTAATCCGGACTTTGAATCCCCGGAATCCCGGTTATATCTCGACATTACACTTTTAACGAACCAAGTAATATTGATAACATATTGGAATAGATTCCAACCAATCCAAAAAGATTCGATATACTCCGAAATAATTAAAACATAACTTTCAAAATTTTAAACTAATTTTTAAAACACAATTTATACCAGCTTTTAACAAATAAACGAATCAACGCGCGATTAAAACGACTTCCGAAAATTTCCAAAATAATTTTAAAATTCTCAAAATAATACAAACTTAATAAAATATAAGTTTCATAATTTTTAAAGATTCCCATAATTAAATATGGATTTTAGCATTTAACACACTCAGAAAATCATTTAAAAATAAATAATTAACGAAATATTGATTTCTCAATTTTATAAAGTCCTAAATATAATTATTGAAATTATAAAATTAGAAAACCAATTTTAAAGACAACCCAAATATTTATGGAATTAAAATTACAATAAAATCACATAATTCACCAATAATTCACATAATTCCAATCCCACATATCAACGAATTATAATTAATTAAATAACAATCAATAATCGCTGCCAAAATCAATACACACCTTTTATTTATTTACTTAAACTTTTATTACACTTCCAAGTATAAAATAAAAATAAATATACACGGGTCGTTATATCCTTTCCCCCTTAAAAAGATTCTGTCCCCAGAATCTAACTCAACTAAACAAATGAGGATATTTATCAAGCATGTCTAACTCTAATTCCCAAGTAGACTCTTCTACTCGAGGATTTCTCCACAGAACTTTTACTATAGGAATTGACTTATTCCTAAGGACTCGTTCCTTACGGTCTAGGATTTGAACCGGTTGTTCTACATAGGACAAATCTGGTTGAAGCTCAATCGGTTCATATTCTATAATTTGATTCGAATTAGGGACATAGGGCTTCAACATAGACACCTGGAACACATTATGAATGTGCTGCCACTGCGGTGGTAACACTATCTCATAAGCGACCTTTCCCACTCTCTTCAAAACCTCAAAGGGTCCTATGAATCTAGGGCTAAGTTTACCCTTCTGACCAAATCGTACTAACCCTTTCCAAGGTGATACCTTTAGCAACACCAGAGCTCCTATCTCGAAGTCCATGTCTTTTCTATGTAAATCTGCATATTTTCTTTATCTATCTTGAGCTGCTTCTAACCTTTTCCGAATCAACACTATGGCATCCTTAGTCTGCTGAACCAACTCAAGACCTAACACTTTCTTTTCTCCTACCTCATCCCAGTACAATGGTGATCTACATTTTCGTCCATACAAAACTTCGTAAGGTGGCATCCCTATACTGGCATGGTAGCTGTTATTGTATGAGAATTCAATCAAAGATAGGTGATCATCCTAATTACCTTTAAAATCTAAAACACAGACTCTCAACATATCTTCTATGGTCTGAATCGTCCTCTCACTTTTGCCATCCGTCTGAGGATGATAGGCGGTGCTCATATTCAATTTCATTCCTAAGCACTCTTGGAATTTAGTCCAAAACCTGGAATTAAATCTAGGGTCTCGATCCGACACTATAGAAACAGGAACTCCATGTTTGGTAACTATCTCATCCAAGTATAACTTCACTAGCCTTTCCAACGAATACCTCTCATTAATCGGAAGGAAATGCACCGACTTAGTCAATCTATCAATGATTACCCAAATAGCATCATGATTCGCTCTCGTCTTTGGCAATCCCACTACAAAATCCATAGCAATGTCTTCCCATTTCCATTGGGGAATCTCCAAATGTTGTAACAAGCCACTCAGTCGTTGATGCTCTGCTTTCACCGTCTGACACACGTGACATTTACTTACCTAATTGGCAATATCTTTCTTTATTCCTGGCCACCAAAAATTTCTCTTTAAATCCTGGTACATCTTGGTACTACCAGGGTGGATAGAAAACCTAGAGTTATGTGCATCCTGCAGTACTTCGTTCTTCAACTCTGTTACATCAGGAATCCAAACTCTGGACGAAAACCTATATAAACCTTGACTATCTTTTTGAGACACAACTCTTCTCCTGTCAAAGTATCCAACTCTTGTCCCATAACTCCTTGACATCTTCTAATCTTTTCCATCAAGGTTAGCTGGAAAGTAATTTCATATAGTTGCTCTTGACTTCCGTTAGATCCTCGAACTTCAATTTCCATTCTTTCCAAGTCTCGTGCCAATTCCTCAGCAATCTTAACCATATTCAGCCTTTCCTTCCTACTTAAGGCATCAGCCACTACATTGGCTTTACCTGGGTGATAATTAATCGAACAATCATAGTCCTTAATCAACTCTAACCACCTTCTCTGCCTCATGTTCAGATCTTTCTGCGTGAATATGTACTTCAGGCTCTTATGGTTTGTATAAATGTCGCACTTCTCGCCATACAAGTAGTGACGCCATAACTTTAAAGCAAATACTATAGCCGCCAATTCAAGGTCATGAACCGGATATTTCTGCTCGTGAGGCTTTAATTGTCTGGAGGCATACGCAATTACTTTGTCATGCTGCATTAACACACATCCCAATCCTTTCAAAGAAGCATCACTATAAATTACAAAGTTTCCCTTCTCATCTGGCAATGCTAACACTGGAGCCGTCACTAGTCTTCGTTTTAACTCCTGGAAACTCTCTTCACACTTTTTCATCCAAACGAACTTCTTATTCTTCCTGGTCAACTTGGTTAGTGGGAATGCAATCTTTGAGAAATCTTTCACAAACCTTCGATAATATCCTGCTAATCCAAGAAAACTTCTTATTTCCGTTGGTGTCTTCGGTTGCTCCCATTTTGATACGGCTTCAATCTTTACCGGGTCTACTTTGATACCTTCTTTACTTATTACATGACCAAGGAACTGTACTTCCGTCAGCCAAAACTCACACTTAGAAAACTTAGCATACAATTGCTTTTTTCTTAACTTTTGAAGGGCAATCTGCAGATGTACTGCGTGATCTTCTGGATTCTTCGAATATATGAGGATGTCATCAATAAATACAATAACAAATTTATCCAAATATTCCTTATATACCCTATTCATCAAATCCATAAAAGCTGTTGGCACATTCGTCAATCCAAACGACATCACTAGAAACTCATAATGGCCATACCTTGTTCGAAATGCGGTTTTGGGGATATCTTTCGGCTTTATCTTCAGTTGGTGGTAGCCAGATCTTAAATCAATCTTTGAGAAGTAACATGCGCCCTTAAGCTGATCAAACAAATCGTCGATTCGTGGCAATGAATACTTATTCTTTATTGTCAACTTATTTAACTCTCTATAATCAATGCACAATCTCATACTTCCATCATTTTTCTTCACAAATAACACTGGAGCACCCCACGGGGAAACACTGGGTCGATAACTCCTTTATCCAATAATTCCAGAAGTTGTTTAGCCAATTCTTTCATTTCCATCGGGGCCATTCTGTATGGATTCTTAGAAACTGGTTCAGCTCCAGGTATCAAATCAATGGAAAACTCTATCTCACGATCAAGTGGCAATCCTGGTAATTCTTCTGGAAAAATGTCAGGAAATTCTCTTACTACAGGGATTTCATCCAAAATAGGGGTTTCTTTCTTCGTATCCACTACATGAGCCAAGTACGCTTCACATCCTTGTCTCAACAATCTTCTTGCTTGCATCACTGAGAGAAACTTCCTATCTTGCCTCTGCCCTTGGTAACTGATCCTTCTATTATCTGAGGTGTACATAACAACTCTCTTTTTCTTACAATCAATATTTGCCCTATATCGAGACAACCAATCCATACCTAAAATAACATCAAAGTCTCCCAACTCGAAGGGTATTAAGTCAACAGGGAATATATACCCCGAAATCTCTAGGGAATAACTAGGACAAAATTGTTTTACAAGTACTTTATCTTTACTAGCCACTTCTATGGTTAGAGGTTCGTCTAAGTCTTCTAACATCAATTGCATTTTATTCACACAATTCACATATATAAAAGATTTGGACGCTCCCGAATCAAACAAAATGTTAACAGGTACGGAATTTAAAGTAAGCGTACCTGCAACCACATCAGAATCATGAACTGGAGACTTCTGGGTCATCTTAAAAGTCCTAGCTCTCGCAGTACTGGTTGCTGGCCCTTGGGACACACTCTTTACAACATTACCTTGAGTCACTGACTTGCAATTCCTAGCTATGTGTCCCACTTTGTCACAACCAAAACAAGTAACTCCTTGAATCTCAGACTTACACTCCGTGGAATAGTGACCTTTCTGTCCACACTTAAAATAATTAACATTCTCTCGGCACTGTCCACTGTGCTTTTTCCCACACGTCTTACAATCAACCACTGGCTTACTCATCCTTGTCGGGGTAGAGTTAACTGATGTTGTACCAGGCTTAACTTGGGGAAAGTTCTGCCCTTTAAACTTTTTATTCTTATTCCTTCCAAACCAACGCTGAAACTTCCGACTCGCTATTCCTGATTCTGATCTAGCGGGTCCACTTTCAAATTTTCTTTTCTTCTCACCAAGCTCTTTTACAGCTAATTTCTGATCACTTTCTATCACCAGGGCAGCCTGAACTACCGAAGTATATGTCTTGAGTTGTAAGGCTACAACTCCACTCCTTATTTCTGGCTTCAACCCTTGTTGAAACCGCTTCGCTCGTTGGGCTTCTGAACTCACATATTCCGGTGCTATATGGGCCAACTCCGTAAACTTCGCTTCATATTCTGTGACACTCCTATTTCCTTGTTTCAGCTCCAAAAATTCCATCTCCATTTGACTTTGGAGACAGGGTGGAAAGTATTTTTCCAAAAACAATTCTGTGAATCTGGCCCAGGGAACTGGACCTTCTCCTTCTAGGGCTCGCGTAGATTCCCACCAATAATTCGAATCATTCCTCAGAAAATAACTAGCATAATCAGTTTTTAAATCCTCACTCACCTTGGTGAGCGCAAACGCCTTTTCCATTTCCTTTAACCATATCCTGGCAGCGACAGGATCTACTTCTCCTTTAAACTCTGGGGGCTTCACTGCTTGAAAAGACTTAAAACTAACACCTTGATTTGCCCCTCTCATCTCATGCTGCTGTTGGATTTGTAGTTGCTGTTGTTGAATTTGCTGCTGTTGTTGTTGTATGAGCTGCTGTTGCTGTTGCAATTGTTGCTGTTGTTGCTGGAATTGTTGTTGCTGTTGGGCCAGCTGTACAGTCTGCTGACGCAACAAGTTCATCAAATCACTCATGGAAGGATCCCCAGCAGATCCGTTATTGGGTTGAGAATTTCTCTTTGGTGGCATGTCCTGAAACATAATAGTCATATATAAGAAAATGGATTGCTCCAGCAGTTTATATTTATGCATCAGGAGAACGTTGCCACTAAGACAATATTCTCATCCCCCATTGTAATTGGATCTGTCCTGAGTGAATGATTATAGTCTAAAAATGCCAGCAACAGAAACAACAATAATAATAACAACAATAATAGCAACGCACAATATATAAAAACTGAATAATAATATAAAGCAGCTGAACTACAGTAACCAACAGAATCCAACTAGTACAACTGAAAATCCAAATACAAAGAACCATCCGAATACACACCAAAATTGGCTGTCATAACAGCCTCGCCTACTACATCCTATCACAACATAATGTACATATACAAAGTAAACAACTGCAGAACTCTTGAATGTCAATTCTGAGCTCTGTCTAGCCACTACCACTGCCACCAATGGAACCTAGCTCAAACACTAGCCAGTTCACTAGGTCCTGATACTGTACCGCTCTGAACTCTGAGCTAATGAAACGGTCAACAGATCTAGCCCTCTCTACAGCCATCTGGGTCAATGCTCTCACACGGGCTCGCACCTCAGGGGAAGGGGCAGAAATACCCTGAAATGGTGCAATAGGTACCTGGTCCAACTGGGCAGCAAACTCTGGATTCTGATCTCTGATAAAGGAAGTATTCACCACCCTATGGACATGATAAGGGATCATTGAAGAAGTACCACTAGGGGCCACAGGAGGCACCGGAGGTCTCATCATGGAAGAACTGGGACCGCAGCCGGGAGGGAAATCTCTGACAGCACACACAGACCTACGTACCTAACGGGGACGGGGACCAGATCCAGGGATGTCTCGAGGCACAAAAGAAGGAACTGGGGGAGGAGGCATAGGGGTCTCCTCGGTAACAGCATCAAGAGGTCTCTCCGAATCTGAGCTATCCGAATCAAAAGGATTCTCCCGAGATGGAGAGCTCGAAATCGCAATAGGCCACTGTCAACATAATAATATATAGACAAGACACAACCAGGTCAAGGCAATTCTATCAAAACATTTAATAGATGCCAGGATAATGCCGTCGGAACCCTCGACTGACTCTAAAGGTCTGCTCCTCTATATGAGTTGCTGACTTACACTTAAAGACTCACATTATCACCTACTCGACACAATCCCTAACCTGAATCAGGGACTTGAACCTGTAGCTCTGATACCAACTGTGACGGCCTCAACCCCGGGGTCAGGAGTTGACGTCACTAAACATAATTACCAAAAATATAAACAACAGAATTATTATTAAAATATACTAACTTGACCCCGAACCAAGATCCGATCCAGGTTCAAGTATAATTCAGGTTCTCACTATTACAAACTCTTTATTCAATATCTAAGACACACTAACTTTATTCAGCAACTCCTCAGACCTCATGGTCTGATACAAACTACCTCAGAGGAGCCAGGTCCAGTAGGGGTTGGAACACGGGTCGGTCTGACTGATCTTCTAGGCATCTGCGAAATATACATAACAGTTTGCAAGGGTGAGCATAATCGCTCAGCAGTACCAAATATGAATAACAGATTAAAATAGTAATGTAACAATAATGGGAACAGAGCTGTAATCATGATATCAACATTTCATAATGATAATCAAAGTAACTGGATATCACTAATTAGCATGCTTTGTGAAAACAACATAGTAGTGTGTTGCGTAATACCAGAGTCCAATTTTAGCATGCTAACCATTTTATAAAACCGCTGTATCAATCAATCATGCTTTCATATAATTCACAAATCCCAATCAGATACATAGCGGATATGTGAAGATAACTGATCAGACTATCAACACCAGATGGCTCTAACTGCCATCCCATTTACTGTTCCCGAACTCAGAGACTAGCTAGGTCTTTGACCTGCTGGACTAATTGGTTTTATAATGCGCGCAACCGAATTAGCCTCTTACGCCACCTCAATAGGCCTACTCTGGCCCCAATGTATCCCATATCTGACCGTTTTATCCAGTTTTCAAAACACTTGTACCTATCTCATTTTCAAAATCATTTAATTAACCAGCACACATATAAAATCCGTTTCGCAAATCATTTCATTTGAGACAGGTACCTTTCGAAGTTACTTTTCCCCAAAACAATTCGAAAACAGTGATTTTATAACTACAGGGGATACGTAACTTAAAACATTTCTGTTTCATTACGAAAGTAAAACATTTAGCTATTCATATACACTGAACCATAAAAGAATGGTCAGAGGTACTTGCCTTGCAACGCTTTACAAACCCTAAATAGCTTTCACGCTGACTTTGATCCTGGAACAACTCGACTGGGATCTACAATTACAGAATACCCTAATTAGTTATACCGATATGCTTGATATCCTCAAATCCTAATAACCCAAATCCGACAACCCGACTCGTATTATTATTATACACATAATCATGTAATCACATTTCTCGAGCATAAATAGGGATAACACGTAAAACATAATTATGTATGATTATAAATATATTTTAGAAAATTTTGGCAGCAACTTCTTTATTTATAAGACTACCCGTCGATTATAATCGACGTCAACAATTCTCAACAATCCACAACATTATTCCGCACAACCCAATACCAATCAAACTTAGTTATTTAAATCCAAACATAATTTACATAATTATTTTATTTTATTTATTTATAGAATTTAGGACTCAGAACATCATCATCACCGTCCACCGTTGACTCGCCGAAGTTCATCATCAACGGCGGCACAATTTATTGGCGCCCGATATATTACGGGTTCCCAAATAAATTATACCGATTATTTTAAAACTAATTCCAACATGAAAAATTAATATCACGAATATTAATCAATAATTCCCTGCAATAATAGGAATTAAATTAAAAATCTGCACAGTCCAAACCAACAACACCCAAACAACCCATCAAGGCCCAACAACAAAAAAGCCAACTGCAAAAACAGGCCCAATCAGTAAGGCCCGAAATGTCCGGCCCAACTGCAAGCCCAGTCCACAGAGAAACACCGCACACGGCCACAACACACGGCTGCAACCACGCCAACACGCACGCGCCACCGCGCAGAGCACACACACACACAAACATATACACACAACACAACACAACACACAACAACACAACACACACATAAACATATACACATTTACATGCATATATATATGAATCAAACCAGCTAAGCCAAAATAAGCGGCGGCTCACCGGAGTAACAAGCCGGAAAATAGAAACGGTGACAGAACAGGGCAGCCGAAACACATAGAAAACAGGAAACGGGGAGGGAAATAATCAAGAGAAGGAGAGAAGAGAAGAGGGAGAACGAGAGAGATGGAGTGCGAGAGAGAGACAGAGATGAGAGAGAGCAAGAGATTGAGACCGAGAGAGAGAGAGAGACTGAAATGGCACAAAAGAAAATAACTGCAGCCAACACGTGTCCTGTGAAAATGGGATACATGTTGGTTTGTTATTAATCCGGACTTCTGAATCCCCGGAACCCCGTTTATATCTCGACATTACACTTTTAACGAACCAAGTAATATTGATAACATATTGGAATAGATTCCAACCAATCCAAAAAGATTCGATATACTCCGAAATAATTAAAACATAACTTTCGAAATTTTAAACTAATTTTTAAAACATAATTTATACCCGTTTTTAACAAATAAACGAATCAACGCGCGGTTAAAACGACTTCCAAAAATTTCCAAAATAATTTTAAAATTCTCAAAATAATACAAACTTAATAAAATATAAGTTTCATAATTTTTAAAGATTCCCATAATTAAATATGGATTTTAGCATTTAACACACTCAGAAAATTATTTAAAAATAAATAATTAACGAAATATTGATTTCTCAATTTTATAAAGTCCTAAAAATAATTATTGAAATTATAAAATTAGAAAACCAATTTTAAAGACAACCCAAATATTTATGGAATTAAAATTACAATAAAATCACATAACTCACCAATAATTCACATAATTCCAATCCCACATATCAACAAATCATAATTAATTAAATAACAATCAATAATCACTGCCAAAATCAATACACACCTTTTATTTATTTACTTAAACTTTTATTACACTTCCAAGTATAAAATAAAAAATAAAAATACACGAGTCGTTATAAGTATTCTCCTCCACGATCTGATCGTAGAACCTTTATACTTTCCTCTGTTTGCTTTTCTACTTCAGCCTTATATTCTTTGAACATTTCAAAAGAATTAGATTTGTTCTTCATAAGATATAAATTTTCATACCTACTGAAGTCAACAGTAAATGTTATGAAGTAGTGAAAGCCACCCCTTGCCATCATACGCATTCGACCACATACATCATTATGTATAAGTCCTAATCGTGCGGAGGCCCTTTCACCTGATCAGGTAAAAGAAGCTTTAGTCATTTTGCCAATGAGATAAAGTTTGCATCTTCCATATGATTCAAAATCAACTTATCCAAGTATCCATCTATATGTAACTCAGAAATGCGTTTCTCATTAATATAGCTTAACAATAATGCTAGAGGTAATGTTTGATTTAAGTCATCTTAGAACATATAAATTGTTAACTCATTGTGCAATATTATAAGCCTTATCATTAAAATAGAATAAACAACTGATAAGTGATTTTATATCCACTTGAAATGTTTCATATCGGCTTAAGTTGGTATTTTGTACTCAAGTATTTGGTATTTTTGATGTGTTTTGTGTTGAGTCGCTTTAGGGCACTAGTCGGAGGTGGAAATGAGCTTTCAAATGATTTTATGTTGATCACAGATCATGGGAATAGAGTTGCAAAAGTTTGCGAGAAGATCAGAGCACAAAACAAGAAACTACAGAGTTTTTTACAGAAAGCATGCGCGCCTGCGCCTAAGGAGTGTGCCCGCGCCAGTTAATCCAGCAAGACAGCGCGCCCGTGCTAGGTAAAGCGCGCCCGCGCCATACATTTGCTTCAGAATCCTGATTTGAATCTAATTTGGTGATTTGAAGAGTCCAGGTCAACCGAGGGCTTATATATAATAAAAAGAAGACATTTTTATTAACAAGGAAGCCATAGAGAACATTAAGAAGACCTAGAGCAAAAGTGACGGCTAAGGAGAATGAGACTTAGTTTATTTTTTTTGTATTCTTCGATTTAGATGATACTTTTGGATGCTTGTTTTGCTCATGTTCTAAATCCTAGTACTTTATATATTCTTGCTTAGTATTCTGAACTTATTTAGTATCATGTTTTCATTGGAACCCATGGTGATGATGTGTTCGATCATGAACTAATCGTTGTCATGGGGTTCTAGTGGATTTATTTATTGATTTCAATAGTTGATTGTTTTCAATCTTTAGTATATGGTGATTTATGATTTCCTAGTTTGGTTGTGCCTATTCGTCTTTGATGCGTGGATAACATCTAAGATTGTTTGTTAATCTCTATTGAAATGAGAGTGGACATAGAGGTTTAGAACTTACCATGCTAGCATAGGTTTATGTATGAATTGACAAGCATAATTCGTGGAGTAATTTTAACCATCCTACCTGCCCTATGTAATCACAATAGACAACTTATTCTTAAACCGTTATATTTTCAAATTCTATAGACATATAGGGTCTAAGCATAATTGGTGTCTATTTGGCCTCTATCTTGATTGTGGATGCTCAGTAGTAGGGTATACGTATATCGAAAGATAGTGTATACTAATTTCGTGTTATCTGATTAGTTATCATCACCATCGCATACAAAGGTTGAAGGCATAAACTATGAATGAAGTATTTAATGAAGTTAGAATCCCATGTTTTATCTCATATAAGTAAATCGGTTTTATTCTCTTAGTTAATGCATGCTAGTATAACCACATTAATTAGTTAATCAACTCAAATTTGATAATTGTCCTAGCAGTGAATAATAACCATATATTGTCGCATAAGTGCATATTCTGTTTAAACCAGTCTCTGTGAGAACGAACTTAACTTAATCTTATACTTCTTGTGATCGCACACGCTTGCGTGTATTTCCTGCGAACAAGTTTTTGGCGCCACTGCCGGGGATCGGTGTTAAATTTAGTTTATATGCTTCTCATCAGTGGTCGTTAAAGTTCACTAACTCGGATTATTTTCTTACAAGGTTTACTTTGTTCATGAGTTTCAGGTACTCTAGAGAGCGTGTATGCAAACATGTTCTCAAAATCGTAAGGAAACACTAGACGAAGTTGAAGAAGAGGAAAATAAATTTGTGAAGAAGTTGAGAAAGTTGAAGAAGAAGTTTTAACTATGAAGGTCGATTATCTGACCAACTATGGTGTTTATCAGATAACTATTGTTTGTGAGCTTTGTGCAGGTTCACATGCGACAGAGCAATGTGTTATATCTAGTGAATCAGCTCAGTTTGTGAGAAAATTTTAGAGGTCACAATAACTAGTTCCTGCTACTTATCATCCTAACAACCGCAACCATCCTAACTTCAGCTGGAGCAATAATCAGGGTGGTATGCAACAGCCAGAACAACCATACCAGCAGTTTGGAATCAAGCAATTTAATCCTCCTAGTTTTCAACAATAGTTTGCACCAAGGCAACAATTTCAGCCACAGGGAATGCAACAACAATCTCACGGAGGTGTCGATCCATCCTCGAATGAAAAATCTGAATTGGAGGAGTTTAGGCTTATGTGCAAAAGCTAAGCGGTTTCGATCAAGACTCTGGAGAATCAAATAGGGCAAATGGCTAATGCCTTATTGAACTAACCACAAGGAACTCTTCCGAGTGATACTAAAGTTAATCCAGACAAGAGTAAAGTTAAAGAATAGCTTAAGGAAATCACCTTGAGGTCTGGAAAGGTCGCTAACCCTGAAAATCATCAAAACAAAGAAGCTAAAAAATTTCTCCAGAAGGGCAGCACGCCCGCGTCCTCTCAAATTCCAGAAAATGATAATTTTGCTAATTCAACTGAGAAAAAGGATGGCAAAGCGGAACCGAAGAAGTATGTTGTTGAAAATACTACTCCTAAGGATAATACAGGGGATAAACAAGTCTATTCGCCTCCTCCATATCCTAAAAGGCTTCAGAAGCAGAAGTTCGACAAGCAGTTCGCCAAGTTTTTGGAGGTTTTCAAGAAGTTGCACATCAACATACCTTTTGCGGAAGCTCTAGAACAAATGCTGAGATATGCTAAGTTTATGAATTGTATTCTATCTCGGAAGCTAAAACTTGAGGAGTTGGAAACCGTTGCTCTAACGGAAGAGTGCAGTGTTGTGTTGCAACAGAAACTTCCTCCTAAGCTTAAAGATCCAGGAAGCTTTACGATACCGTGTACCATTGGCAATCTATCTTTCGACAAGTGTTTGTGTCACTTGGGAGCTAGCATCAATCTGATGCCCTTGTCCGTTTGCAAGAAACTTGGTCTGCCTGATCCAAAACCGGTAAACATGTCCTTGCAACTGGCTGACCGTTCCATCACTTATCCGCGAGGAATAGTGGAGGATGTGTTGGTTAAGGTGGATAAACTCATCTTCCCTGCTGATTTTGTCATTCTAGACTTTGAGGAAGATAAGAAGATTCCCATTCTCTCGGGGAGACCATTCTTAGCTACAGGCTGAACTCTGATTGATGTACAGAAGGGTGAGCTTACTATGAGGGTTCAAGGTCAGGACGTGACTTTCAATGTCTTTAATGCAATGAAATTCCCTACTAATAAAGAGGAGTGCTTTAAAGTAGAGTTAGTCGACTCTGTAGTGACTTCAGAGCTTGATCAAATGCTAAGGACTGATGCCTTAGAGAGAGCCTTAATAGGGGAATATGATAGTGAAGATGAAGAGGGGGCAGAGCAGCTGCAGTATTTGAATGCTTCTCCATGGAAAAGTAGATTACATTTTCCATTTGAGTTTCTTGGATTAGAAGAGCTAAAGAATTCTCAGGAGCATCTCAAACCATCTATTGAAGAAGCTCCCACCTTTGAGCTCAAACCACTGCCTGATCACTTGAGGTATGATTTTTTAGGCGAAGCATCTTCGTTGCTTGTTATTATTACATCTGACCTTTTAGGTAGTGATGAAGACAAGCTCTTGAGAATTCCGAGAGAGTTTAAAATTAGAAATTGGATGGACTATAACATATATCAAGGGAATCAGCCCTTCTTATTGCATGCATAAAATTCTGCTAGAGGAGGGAAGTAAACCAACCGTTGAACAACAGAGGAGGCTCAATCCTATCATGAAGGAGGTAGTGAAGAAAGCAATTCTTAAATGGCTGGATGCTGGGATCATCTATCCTATTTCTGATAGTTCTTGGGTGAGCCCAATGCAGTGTATGCCTAAGAAAGGAGGCATTACAGTTATTTCAAATGAAAAGAATGAGCTCATTCCTACTCGGACAGTCATAGGATGGAGAGTATGCATGGATGATTGGAAGCTGAATAAGGCCACCAGGAAGGATCACTTTCCTCTTCCATTCATTGATCAAATGCTTGACAGATTCGCTTTCCATGAGTATTATTGTCTTCTGGATGGGTATTCGGGCTATAATCAGATTTGCATTGCCCCAGAAGATCAAGAGAAGACCACTTTTACTTGTCCTTTTGGCACTTTCGCTTTCCGTTGAGTTTCTTTCGGACTTTGTGGTATACCTGTTACTTTTCAGAGATGCATGATGGCCATATTCTCAGACATGATTGGTACTAATGTGGAGGTGTTCATGGATGACATTTCTGTGTTAGGGACTTCTTGTGATGAGTGTTTGCATAATCTTAGCTTAGTGCTGAAAAGATGCGTTGAGACCAATTTGGTACTCAACTGGGAAAGTGTCACTTCATGGTGCAACAGGGTATCATTCTTGGGCACAAGGTATCTAGCAAAGGTCTTGAAGTGCATAATGTCAATGTGGGGGTTATTGAAAATCTTCATCTACCAATCTTAGTTAAAGGAATCCGTAGTTTTCTTGGTCATGCGGGTTTTTATCGGCGATTCATCACAGACTTCTCCAAAATCTCTAAACCCTTGTGCAATCTGTTGGAGAAGGATTTTCCCTTCAAATTTGATGAAGAATGTTTGGCTTCTTTCGAGAGTTTGAAAAAAAGTTTAACTACAGAACCTATTATTACTGCACCTGATTAGAATGAGCCCTTCGAGATGATGTGTGATGCTAGTGATTTTGCAGTTGGAGCTATTCTTGGTCATAGACATAAGAATATTTTTCATGTGGTTTACTATGCTAGTAAAATCCTTAATGGTGCTCAGCTAAATCACACTACTATAGAGAATGAGCTTTTGGCAATTATCTACGGTTTCGAGAAATTCCAATCTTATTTGCTTTGGACAAAAGTGACGGTTTACACTGATCATGATGCTATTCGATATCTGGTCTCGAAAAAAGATTTAAAACCTCGATTGATTCGATGGATTCTATTGTTATAGGAATTCGAGCTAGAAATCAAAGATATGAAAGGTACAGAACACAAGTAGCGGATCATCTCTCATGACTAGAAGATCAAGGTAAGGCTTCACAAGATAAGATGTTAATCAATGAATCTTTTCCCGATGAGCAACTTTTTGGGTGCAAGAAGAAGAACCATGGTTTGCAGACAATTTGAACTATCTTGTGAGTAATGTGATTTCCCCCAGAACTCTCTTATGCTCAAAGGAAGAAGTTTTTACATGAGGTGAAGTGGTATTGATGGGATGAGCCATTCTTGTTCAAACAGGGAGCATATTAGATTATCAGGAGATGCATTCCGTATAGTGAGACGGAGGGTATTCTACGAGATTGTCACGCCACTGTGTATGGTGGTCATTATGGTGGAGAGAAGACAGCTGCTGTATTTTTCAAGTGGGATTTTTTTGACCAACTTTGTTTAAAGATGCTCATCAGTTCGTGTTAAGATGTGATCGCTGCCAACGAGTTGGAAATATGTCTAAGAGAGACGAGATGCTTCTTAATGTGCTTCTCGAAGTTGAGATTTTCGATGTTTGAGGAATCGACTTCTTGGTGCCATTTTTCTCGTCATGTAATAACCAGTATATTCTTTTGGCGGTGGATTATGTGTCTAAATAGGTTGAGGTTAAATCTTTTCCAACCAACGATGCTAAGGTGGTGATAAATTTTCTTCATAAGCAGATATCACACATTTCGGTACTCCAAGGTTATAATCAGTGATGAAGGATCGCATTTTTGCAATAAAAAATTTACTACATTAATGGAAAGATATCATGTGAATCATTGTTTTGCCACAACCTACCATCCTCAAACTAACAGGCAAGCTAAAGTGTCGAATCGAGAGATCAAGCGAATCTTGGAGAAGGTTGTGAGTCCATCAAGGAAAGATTGGTCGTTGAAGCTAGATGAAGCTGTTTGGGCCTATAGAACGACATTCAAGACTCATCTAGGCATGTCTCCTTTCCAGTTGGTGTATGGTAAGGCGTGTCATTTGCCTGCAGATCTAGAACATAAAGCATATTTGGCTTTGAAGAAGCTGAATCTGGACATGGCAGCTGCTGGAGAGAAGAGAATGCTTCAACTTAATGAACTCGATGAGTTCTGACTACAAGCTTATGAGAACAATAAAGTATACAAGGAGAAGGTCAAGAGATGGCATGATAGGAGGTTAGTGCACAAGTCATTTGTGCCTGGTCAGCAAGTTCTATTGTTCAACTCTCATCTCCTACTTTTTCCAGGAAAGCTTAAGTCGAGGTGGTCAGGTCCGTTTATTGTCAAAACTGTGTTTTCACATGGAGCTGTGGAGATATTTGATAAAGATCCGGACTAAGCGTTCAAAGTAAATGGTCAGAGGTTGAAGCATTATTATGTTGATACGCCGAACTGTGAGGTGGTGGGCGCCGTTATTTTGACAACTTGATTTCGAAGTTTAACATCAAGCTAGCGAGGTAAACCAAGCCCCTCGTGGGAGGCAACCAATGCTTTGTTGTATAGTAGCTTCGAAAAGAAAAAGAAAAAAAGCAAAACAAATCAAAATTCTGGATTTTTTCCAAAAGCACGGTGTGCCCGTGCCTGAAGCAGGGCCGTCGCGCGAGGTTAGTGGACAAGAAAAAGAAGAAGAGAAAATCAGAAAAAAAAAAATTCAGTTAAAAATCAAACCCCACTCTTTACCCAAATTATACCCTAAAACTACCCATTATCCCATAACCCTAAACAACTCCCCACCAATCCTATACATCTCCTATATATAT
The DNA here is from genome assembly GCF_009905375.1 of Apium graveolens. NCBI lineage: Eukaryota > Viridiplantae > Streptophyta > Magnoliopsida > Apiales > Apiaceae > Apium > Apium graveolens. Next base: position 157,983,773 of record NC_133653.1, read on the forward strand.
ACATCTCTTCTTATGTACACAACCATCTCATATACTTAAAAAACCCTAGCCTCTACTACACAATACAAACACCCAATTTTCTATCACTTATTTGCTATGGCACCCAAAAGAGCATGAACCGTGGGTAGTAGTAGCACTAATCCATCGTCTACCGAGAATTTGAGTGTGGATGGCACGGTAAACAAATTTTCTTCTCTAGAGGCTCAGGCAGAGTTTACTAGGTTGATGTCTAAGTCGATTGCTAAGGAGAGGGGATTCTTACCCACGGCTAAAGATGGGAAGCTTTTGGAGATGATTTGTTGAGATGGGTTGACAGACTTTCTGTGAGACACCCGTTGCAGTCCTGATGAGCATTGTGTGGGAATTTTACGCGAATTCTAAGGAGGACAAGAATGGGTTTTCTGTTGTTCGTGGGTTGACGGTTATTTATTCTCCCGCAACTATTTGTCAGGTCATAAATCAACCCGCGAGGAATATGAGTGTTGAGGATTTGTCTAGCAAGACTAAGGAGGATTTTGACTTGGATTATATTTTGGTTGAGTTGTGTGTTCCTGACATAGAGTGGAAGTACAAGGCGGGCACGAATGAGCCGCTTACTTTTCCCGCTTCGTGTATGAACAAGTATGCTAGGGCTTGGAACCTGTTTGTGTGTGCTAATATTATGCCATCTTCGTATTCTCACGAGGTTACTGTGGATCGTGTTATTCTGCTATGGCGGATTTTGAATGAAGAGTATGTGTATCTCGGCTCTGTGGTTCATCAGAGCATGTTACACTTTTTGTGAGGGGGGACCATGAGGGCGATTCCTCATGCCTCCATTGTTACGAAGTTATGTGCTTCGGTTGGTGTTCGGTGGCCCGAGCATGAGCAGCTACAGATGCCGAATGCTCCCATTGATAGTTCGACGATGCAGGAGTGGTATGGCGGTTAAGACGATGAGAACGACTTGGGTTATACATATGATGATCTACCAGGTGGCCAGCCAGCTGATCAGACATATGTAGGGGTACTTCTCAGACATGGCAGGCAGCTACTAGATCCATTCGTGCAACCGCTAGATCTTCTCGAGCACAATAGACATGGGATAGGACTGGACTTGGAGATGCTCGGTACAGGAGATTGACTAGGCGTATGGATGCCATGCATGACATTCACAGCCGTTTTGCTCAGGATTTGACACAGGCTTTGAGTACTACTTTTAGAGCCACTGGTGTCGAGGTTGATTGGCCTGTATTTGGAGCGAGCATTGTTTACCCGCCACCTGATTCTCCACCTGGGGAGGGTGATCCCACCGACGACTACGTATGCCTTGTATCCTTATTATTGCCTTCAATGGGGACATTGAATAATTTAAGTTTGGGGGTGATAATGTAAGGATTAGTTGTGTGTCGTGTTCATATAGATTCATATTGCATGTTTAGTTGTAGTTCATTCATTATTTTGGTGTTGATTATTCATATAGGTCATATTTGTTTGCATATTTGTTAATGTTATGATGTGAGTCCATGTAGTTGCATTTGCATGCATATAACATAATCCCGTAGGATGAGCTATTTCTGATTGGTAGGTTGGTGTTGATTTTAGTGTAGTGATATCGAATATAGGGAGGATTAAGTCCTAATGAATTGATATGCATGCCCATAAATAAAGTTTTTTCACAAGACTTATAGGTTTCTTTTGAACTAGATCATGATCATACTTGTTTGTTTGTTGGAATTTAAATACTTGGTTATATTTAGAATTTTTGCTATTATCGTAATGACATAGGAACACTGATTTTTAAACTAGGGGAAATCATGGATTTCATTGCTTGTTGTGAATAAAGCTAGGCATCAAATGGCTAGTAGCCGGCTTATATTTTTATGAGTAGTCTAGGGTTGAATGAGATGGAGCGAAACACACTCATTCAGAATCATTGAAAAGAAGAAAAAAAAAGGAAAAGAAAGAAAAAATAAAAGAAAAGAAAAGAAAAAAATATGTGTTGTTATATGTTTATGCAGAATTGACCAAGGGTGAGCTCTTTAATACTCGAGAAATTAAGTTCTAGAGGACTTTGTGCCTAGTGACCTAAGGCTTGTATAGCGTGGGATCCGCTAACCTAACGCTCGCTACATGGGTATTATTGTATAAGTCTTTTGGGACCTCATGCATTGCATGGTCAAATAAGCATTTTTGTTTGATGTGTTTCAGTATTATAGCATGATCCTTGTATAACTCTAGTAAAATTGAGGTGTTGTGAGACATTATGTGTTTGACGTCTATTCTATTTATAAATTTGTGATTGTTTTGACGAAGGATCGGATATGGTTATTGATCTAGTGTTGAGAGTATATTTGATAAGCATCTCACCCATGCACGTTTCTGGTTTGTATGTTGGTTTATGAGATTTAGTTGAACTATGTTTAAAGGCATTGCATTCTTAGAGACATTGCTTATTGATTTGGTTATGGTTATTCTGAGGGGATCGTTACATAGTCATTTAGTTGCATTTTCACATTGTTGAATTCATTCAGTAGTTCTGTTATTAGTGTCGAGTCGGTTTATGCCTGAGGAAAAACATCGATTTAAGTTTGGTGGTGTGATAAGTGATTTTATATCCACTTGGAATGCTTCATATCGGCTTAAGTTGGTGTTTTGGACTCAAGCATTTGGTATTTTTAATATGTTTTATGTTGAGTCGTTTTAGGGTACTAGTCGGAGGTGAAAATGAGCTTTCAAATGATTTTTTGTTGGTAAGAGATGAGGGAATGGAGTTGCGGAAGTTTGTGAGAAGATCAGAGCATAAAACAAGAAACTGTAGAGTTTTTTATAGAAAGCAGGCGTGCCCGTGCCTGAAGGAACGCGCTCGCGCCAGTTAATCCAGTAAGACAGCGCGCCCCGCTAGGTAGAGCGCGCCCGCGCCATACACTTGCTACAAAATCCTGATTTGAGTCTAATTGGGTGATTTGAAGAGTCCAGGTCAACTGGGGGCTTATATATAATGAAAAGAAGACGTTTTTAATAATAAGGAAGCTAGGGAGAACATTAAGAAGACCTAGAGCACACAAAATGGCTAAGAAGAAGAAGAATTAATTCATTCTTTTGTATTCTTCGATTTAGGCGATACTTTTGGATACTTGTTTTGTTCTTGTTCTAAACCCTAGTACTTTATATATTCTTGCTTAGTATTCTAAACTTATTTAGTATCATGTTTCATTAGAACCCATGGTGAAGATGTGTTCGATCATGAACTAATCGTTGTTATAGGGTTCTAGCGGATTTATTTATGGATTTCAATAGTTGATTGTTTTAAATCTTTAGTATGTGGTGATTTATTGTTTTCTAGTTTGGTTGTGCTTATTCGTCTTTGATGCGTAGCTAACATCTAAGATTGTTTGTTAATCTCTATTGAAGCGAAAGTGGATATAGAGGTTTAGAACTTTCCATGCTAACATAGGTTTATGTATGAATTGACATGCAAAATTCGTGGAGTAATTTTAACCATCTTACCTGCCCTATGTAATCACAAGAGATAACTTGTTCTTATATCGTTAGGTTTTCAAATTCTATAGACATATAGGGTCTAAGCATAATTGTTGTCTATTTGGATTCTATCTTGATTGTGGATGCTCAGTAGTAGGGTATACGTATATCGAAAGATAGTGTATACTAATTTCGTGTTATCTGATTGGTTATCATCACCATCGCATACTAAGATTAAAGGCATAAACTATGGATGAAGTATTTAATGAAGTAAGAATCCCATGTTTTATCTCATATAAGTAAAATAGTTTTATTCTCTTAGTTAATGCTTGCTAGTATAATCACTTTAATTAGTTAATTAACTTAAATTTGATACTTGTCTTATCAGTGAATAATAACCATACATTGTTACATAAGTGCATATTCTATTTAAACTAGTCTCTGTGGGAACGAACTTAACTTAATCTTATACTACTTGTGATCGCGTACGCTTGCGTGTATTTCCTACGAACAACAACTATAGTTTTTTTTAATTAAAATAAAAACTTTTCTTGTCCTGATAAGAAATTGATTTAATGTATCCGGTAAAGGCAGACATGTAATAACAATTTATCAAGTTCTCAATCTCGCCTTATGGGAAAAATTAGGTATCGAGTTCCTTCAACTAGAGCAACAACTTTTGCTCCAATTCTAACCCGATACCGAAGCTTGACCATTTCTAGTCTTCTTCTTTAGATCTTCCAACCAAGCTCGACAATTTAACTTCCAAACATCTAGTTGTTTCCCCAGAATTGACAATCATCTCCTTTAGCAACACCACTATCATGCTTGAAAAGCCCTTTGGAATTCGACTTTGGTTTGGCACCGAATAAGATCAAATCTGCACCTTGCCTTTCCACTTTCCTTTCCCATTTGCATTCCAGGTGTACATCATCAATATGGACGTAATTCATGCTTTTATCGTGTTAATTTCAGCAGTTCTAAACATGCTTAACAACTCAGTGAGTGTTATGTCTATCTCACTCCTTTTGTTCTTAACAAACTAAGAATAGAAGTCATTCAAAGATTGTTTGATCAAATCAAGCTGAATCTATAGACTATTCATAAAACACACAAAATCAAGGTACATATACCCATCATCTTTAGAACATGTGGTCCAACCGAATATCGTTCTCCCATTAATGCAAAATTATGGTGCCTTATTATTGTCAAATCTTTCTGACGAGCCTATCCTTCAAACATCCTTTGAAGGTGCTCAATAATATCATAAGAATCATTATACTCTTGTTGCTTCTAAAGCTCAACATTCATAATTACAAGCATGTGACATGAAACATCAGTTGCATAATCAATTTTCTTCTGGTAAGCATTTTGTTCACCACATGTTTCATTCTAATCTAGAAGAAATAAGAGAGGGGTTTGAGTGACATCCTTGAACCTGAGGACAATCCTCAAGTTCCCATGTCAATTGAGGAAATCATTTCATGTCAGCTTGTCCTTCTCAAGGACTATTACAAAGATAAGTTATTTATGTTATTTTTCACTTGATATCTACAACATTAAAGTGCATAACATGACTTAGTCTACAAATAATCATTAAATTATGTTCAAGTGATTATTCATATATATATATATATATTCACAATATATATCTCCCACTATTTTTATCAAATCAATAACCTTAACTATTAATTCGGAAAGAATATCTTCTATATCCTTTCTAGTGAGCCAAGATCCATATTTCACAATGCGTTAGGTCAGCTTTGGCTTTTCTCCTAAAACATGATTATTTAGGTAGACGACATTTGTCAATTATATCAACTATATAACTCATGGATAGCTTGGTGGAACAAAATTTGTTCATATTTATCTAATAAATCCCGCCAAACTCTATTCCCCTTAGTTCACAATCCTATTGTGGTAACTTAGTTAAGTCAAACCCAATAGTCAAAAAGTATCAATATACTTCAACACATCTCCCACGATAGATGGGAGTACTTCGCTTTGACGAACCCACTCCTTGTCGATCTAGGGGTTAACGTATTGGACTCATTGGAAGGCATCCGATCAACTTAATATTAACTTTAGGGTTTTGTTAATTTTAAAACGATCATGATCCTATCATAAAGAAATTCCTAATTTTTCCTTGAATAAAATACTTCAAATCAATATTCGTCAATGGTTTGATTTCCAGGTAGTGAGGGAGTCACAAAGGTCTCGCTTAAAACCCACAACCTTACAAGTTAAATGAACTCGCTATTGACAAAATCGCCCCATGTTATAAACAATGAAATTTTGTATTTTATTTAGTGTTTCATAAACATGAGAATCTCATAATCATTTGTTCATTTTAAAATCTTGAGTCGTTACAGATTTTATCTTGTTTAGCAAGCATGACATGGGTGTCGTATCTAATACATACATCTTTAATCTAATTAAGCATGCATATTTACAAACTACTCCACACATACATTCATCATATGAGCATATATATGTACAGTGCGATAAATTAAATGTGGTTGTTTATGGCTTCATCCTATGTGATCTTTATCAAGCTAATGACAAAGGTCTAGGTCAATCTGAGGTGGAAGATAAATACAGGATAACTATTACATATCTTCTTTCTTGTATTGCTTCCTTGGATGGCCTCCATGTGGGATTACCCTTCCTTGATCCTCAAATCTTCATGTCTTCGTGTACATTACGAGAATACAATTTAAAACTGATCTAATGAACTTACAATAAGAACTTGAGTTATATTCGAGATTTAATAATTACAAGATCAAATGCCATGCAAAAAAACCATTAACCTAAGGTCATAAGCCATAACCATCCACCATGCTCAATTAACACATAAGAACATGTTAAAACACATAATATGATCTATCATATCATACCCATCACGATCTAATCATAAAAATCCAATATGACAAAAATCAAAAAATTTGAAATTAAATATGATAACATTAAATCGCAGATTACAGGACCTAAACCACCTCAAACGTCTTAGAGATCAGTTGATGATAGATCTAGCTATCCGTTTCATTCAGACGCTTGATTCCATATGAAATAGTGTATTCGTTCGCCAAAATCGGACACCAGACACAGATTTCAGCAATTTCGCTGCATCCAGTTCAGAATCTTATCAAATACAATTCATATAATAAGAACAAATACAAAACATGTATATATCATTATATATACAGATTATATAATCATCCTATGATTATAAAAATCTCATGAATATCATATATTCAAAATATATACATACATACATACGCTTATATAAAGATAACAACATGTAAACATACAAAATCGCATACATAACAGTCATGAAATATTGTATACATGTTATCATCATAAAACCAATAAACACATAATCAAATTAAACACTTTTCGCAAGTAGCTCTGATGCCATTGAAGGGTTTCGAGCACATAAACGCAACGGCAACAGTAATTAAAAATGTGAAAAACCAGAATTTCGAAACCCACTGCAGGATCCACGCGAAAAAAATAGATATTTAATTTGTAGGTCATATTATTTACCTTAAGAAGCTTTACAAATTGGTTGAATAATGGAGATCCAAAGATTGTTCAATCACCATGCATCCCGTTCTCGCGATCTACGCTCTATCGGTATCAACATGAATGCTTAAGCTCAAGGATTGGATGTTTACTAGCACAAACTCGTTTCTTCTTGCTCTCTCCATCTTCTCTCTTGGTGGCTAGGGTTTTAGTAAAAGTCTTGCACTCAAAATCAGCCACACAAGAGATATAGAAAAAGAATTATAACTCTGAACTAATTAGGAGTTATTATTAATTCGAAATTCCTATTTTTATAATAATTAAGTCACACTTAATTATTTAACAACTGAATTTCATAATTAATATTAGTAAATTCGAATATCAATATTTATCTCATTTATTAAGTCATACTTAATTAATATTATAAATAATTTGAATTACTTTAATATAATTTAAATTTAATTTAAATTAAATAATCCTTCAAGAATTCTTTGTGTGTGACCCTATAGGTTATTATTACGTTGACAACGAATTTTAAATCTAACTTAAAATCATAACAATTAGCGGCATTTATTAATACATCATTGCTACCCAAGTAATAATAATTGAATCGGTGATCGATTAAACCTTTCGTGAATAATGTACAATGTAATAAACCCCTTTAACCAAATATTATAGATTAAACTAGAGGCATGTAATGTGGCATCCTTATCATAGTTTAATCCAAGATTCCTTGATCAATGAGTAAAATATCATATCAAATCAATATTTGAGCGTGACCACGCAGTTCATAGTCTAGCTCACACAAGAGGCCAATAATATCTCTCCTAAAATAGAAAGGTTAAATCTCATCTTAATCATTCATATTTCTCATACGATTTATAATATACCCAATGTCCACTTTTATTATTACCCGGTTAAAGATAACTTTTAATGGAATTAATGTATATTAATTCTCGTATAGAAATATAATGACTTAATGTCTAAGGACCATTATATCATTATCACTGTGAGAATTACTTATGACATAACAGACATGTTGAATCTCACATCGGGTCTGTCTAGTACCATGTACATATAAATATGCTTGTGTCTTTGACTTTAGTATCGCTATACCTATGATCAATGAGATGTGATCATCAGTCAACAAACACACCATTCTTAATACATTATTATTGTCCCTTAATAATAATACTCGACTAGGGACCTTTAGGAATATTGATACTATTCTCATAATCTCATTTCTAAGTCACATACTTAATGATATAGAATTGTATATCATATTCCAAGGACATTTATTAATCTAACATTTATATCGCAGTAAATTAAGAATTAATAAATAATAAAGGAAATAATCGATATAACATAAACATTAATAATTCAAATGTCTTAAACTAAAACATCATAGTGTTATCTCTAGGGCACAAACACTAACAGTAACTACACACCTGATAAGTATGAACCTAGAAAGACAAGTTTTAAGTGTGGTAGTGTTAATCACTTATCTACTAATTGCAATTCTGTGATACATGCACCCATGTCTACATCTCCATGTTTTCCCAACATGCGCATATCACCCATGCATACTTTGCCTGCATAAAATTTATCTACCCATTATGCTAATATGCCATTTTAACACAATCCTTATTATGTTGCATTTAATATACCCCAAATGCCATTTAGCATGCCTTACTGGAATAACATATTTGCTCAATCTTTGTCATGCCATGTTAATCCTAGTGTGCCTGATAATTTTATAACTGATTAAGGGTTTCAAAGTCCTAATCCTAAGACAAAGGTTAATTCTCAATCACCTAAGTCTCATGATGAAAAGACTAAGAAGCCTAAGAAAAAGGCTAACAAGGCTGGACCCAAATAAACATGGGTACCAAAATCAACTTGATTTGGTTTTGATGTGAGTGGTTGCTCAAGGCCTATGACTGGAGATCTAACCCTGCTCACTGAGTTCAAGGAAAGAGTTGGCCCTAACATTACCTTTGGAGATGACTATAAAGGATATACTAAGGGATATGGCTTGATTTCAAGAGAGAATGTCAATATTGAAGAAGTTGTTCTAGTTGATGGACTCAAACATAATCTATTGAGTGTCTGTCAACTATGTGATTAAGGCAACTCTGTTACCTTCACAACTGAATCATGTGTTGTTACCTGCAAGAAAAAAAAACAAAGTGGTCCTTACCAGTCTGAGGAAAGGAAATGTGTACCTAGATGATTTCAACTCAAGAAATGCAGATTTTATTACTTGTCTTTTCAGTAAAGCAAGTCAAGATGAAAGTTGGCTATGGCACAAGAAGCTGTCTCATTTGAACTTCTAGACCATGAATAAATTGGTCAGGAAAGACCTTGTTAGATGTATTCCCCAAGTTGAGTTATCAAAATATGTACTGTGTGGTGCTTGTTAAAAAGGAAAACAAGTGAAAATATCATTTAAAAGGAAGCTTGAATAAACAATTGATGAACCTCTACAACTGTTGCACATGGATTTGTTTGGACCAGTCAATGTATTGTCAATCTCAAAGAAGAAGTATTTCCTAGTGATTGGGGATGATTTTCTTAAAGTTCTCATGGACATATTTTCTTTGATCTAAAGATAAAACTAGTGAAATCATTATCAATCAAATAAGGCAAGTCAACAATCATCCTGATCTCAAAGTAAGAAGAATTAGGAGTGACAATGGAACTAAGTTCAAGAATTCTAGAATAAGGTTGAGGTGAGAAAGTCTTTTATGCTAGTTCCAGCTGTCTTCCACAGATGCTCTACTCAGTAGACAAACTTCTAATTCATCAGTACTTGTAGAGACCGTGGTTTCATATAAACTACCATGTCTTACACCAGTCAATGCAATCTTGCCATCAGACTTACTGATAATTTCACAATGCCCCTCATAGAAATTGACATGGTAACCTCTATCACCGATTTGACTCACACTTATCAGATTATGCTTGAGTCCTGCAACTAGAGCTACATTTTCAATGATGACATTTCCAATTTTGATTTTGCCATATCTTAAGCTTTTTCCTAAGTTTCCATCTCCATAAGAAACACTTGGGCCAGCCTTCTCCTTAAATTCTGATAGCAGGGTTTTATAACCAGTCATGTGTCCTGAGCATCCACTGTCCAAAACTAGAGTTTTCCTCCTGTTACCCTGGAATCATTAATTTAAATTGGTTAGTGTTTTTAAGGACCCAGACTTGCTTGGATCCTTTGGTCTCTTTAAGTTTGTTAACATATGCAGCATAAGACTTTTTATCAGAGTTTATGTTAACATTTTTACTATCAGTATTTATACATGCAGAACCAAATTTTGCTTTAACTATAGAGGGTTTCAGTTTATAATAATCATAATACAAACTGTGATACTATTTACATGTATAAATAGAGTGCCAAACACTACCACAATAAAAACAAGGACTCTGTGGTTTTTATCTAACTGTTCTATTCCTAAACTCTGGTTTGGAAGGAACAACATTTATCTGTTTATTCTTCCTGCATGAATTAGCAAGATGATTAGTGCTACCACAGTTTGAACATGTCTTTCTAGGTGCATTAGGAGGAGTTACATAATTTCCATTCTTATTAACACCTACCTTGCCATTCCTATTTTTCCTAGACCTTTTCCTCTTGTCTTTCATGTGTAAGTCCTTCAGCTTTTGCTTAAGCTGTTTCTGACTCATTGAACCAATATTTACTGATTTTGTGTGAACTTGTGCACTCTTATCAGTAATTAAGTTTGATCTAGGTGCTGAGGTTGTACCTTCCTCATGCATTGACTTAACTGTATTAGCACTTGGATTAAACTTAATGGTCTTTATTTGAACCTTGTTCAGTTTGACCTTGCTATCAGTTTTTATTGGTCCTATTTTCTCAGTTAATTTTCCACTTTTCTTATCAGAATTAGATCTAGCAGAATATCCTAATCCTGATCCCCAACAGCCATTCCCTAAAATATCCTGAGTCGTCTTTCCTGAGTTAGTCCAAAGTTTAATAACTTCTCTTTTTTTAGCTAATTCCTTCCCTAGATCAACATGTTTTTCTAACAATTTTTCTTAAACATAAACAACATTATCTCTTTCTTTTTGAATTTCTAGCATGGAAAATAACTCAATTTCTAGGTGATCATTCATTTTCTTTAACTTAGAGTTTTCACTCTTGATTTTACTATACTTTAATGTTTGATCCCTATAACTAACATGCAGATTCTTAAGAAATAATCTTAGTTCATAGATATCATCAGTATCAAAAGAAAGAATAGTCTGAGGTATTTTTAATTCAGCATTGTTATCCTCAACATCAGCTTTTGCCATGAGAGCATAATTGATCCTATCATGTGAATCTGATGAATCATCCCAGTTTCTCTTCTTTGAGATCAAAGCTTGTTTCTTCTCAGCTCTGGGTTTTCTGCAGTCAGTTGCAAAGTGTCCAATTCCATCACAGTTGTAACATCTCTCTTTTGACTTGTCAGGTTTTCCATATTTTGATTCCTTCCAATCAGTATTTCTTCTGTTGTTCCTCTTATCAGAGTTTGAGGAACTGGAATCTTTTCTGGAAAAATCTTCTCCCTTTTTTAAGGTTCTTGTAGACCATCTTTTTGAAGCTTTTAACCAGTACGGCAGCCATTTGATCCATGTCTTTATTATTGTTTTGATCACTGTCAGTATCTGATTCATTATCAGTATTTGAGTCATCATCAGAATTTGATGATTCAGTATCTGACTTTGCAATTAATCATGGCTTTCCCTTTGGAGTAGCTTTTCCTCTTAGCTTTCTCCTTTGGCTTCTCTTCAACCTTGAGTGCAACTGGTCTAGATTTAGATCATTTCCTCTTGCTTCTTTGCTCCATCTCTAGTTCATGAGTTTTCATAACTCCATAGATCTCATCTAGAGGTGTGTCATCAAGTTGATAGTTATCCCTTATTGATGTGATTTTAAAGTCCCACTTTTCAGGGAGAGCAAGTAGGAACTTCAATTTTAAGTCCTCCAAATCATATTCTTTATTGACAAGGGATAATTCATTCAGCAAATTCTGAAATCTGTCATAGATCTCAGTTAAGGACCCATTTTCCCTTGAGTCAAAGTGCTCATATTCTTGAGTAAGTACTGTCCTCCTATTCTTCTTGATAGTAGTTGTACATTAACACTTTACTTTTAAAGCATCCAATATCTCTTTTGTTGTCTTACATCCAATAACTCTATTGGACATAACACTATCAAGACTGCTGTGCAGGATGTGTCTGACCTTAGCATCCTTCATAATAGATGAGAGATCTTCAAGAGTATAGTCTTTCTTGTCTTTGTGTATCATTTTCTCTGGTTCTCCTCCAACAGAAACAACTACCTTCATTGGTTTATGAGGACCATCATAAATCCTGTTTAGATATTCAAGATCTGTGGCTTCCAAACACATGGCCATCCTGACTTTCCAGATTAGATATTCATGTATCTTCAGGATTGGCACCTTGATTGCTTCATACCTACTCATGCTGCTAATCTGTGATGTGGCTGGGGGTGGTGGTTTTGGATTCTGTGTTTCTTCTTCTTTGTCATAAACTATTTGTATATTAACAACAAGCTCTGATACCAATTGTTAGGACCTTAATCAACTGTTGGGGGGGCTGAATACAGTTAATATAATCAATTCGACAAAGCTTCAACAGAATTAACAGTTTTTATATTAACAGATAAAAATTGATTACAAACGTACTCTCTCGAAAGGATGAACAATTATCCTTGAGAGCTGCTAGGTTATGCGAAAGATATAACAATGTTCACAATGTTTATAGCATGAACCTAATATGTGCTTTATATAGAGCATAACTACACAATCTATAAGGAGTCTTATTCTATTAACAACAAAGAAACCTAATACAATGCCTCTAAGATAAATTCCTTCACCGCCTTGAGTCCCTGTTTCCTTTTCCTTTTCGAAGATCAACTGATGTGACAAATACTGATTATACCATCCGTTGACATCATCATCTATCGATATCATCATCCGTTGATATCATCATCATCCGTTGATATAAGTTCTGATGTGAACTTCTGATAGTTTCTGCTTGATATCATCAATTGCTCCTAACAGGAATGAAGATGGATTTGTTGCTAAGGGATACTGTCAACAAGAAGGAATATATTTTGATAAAACATTTTCTCCATTTACAAGACTTGAAGCAATCAGAATCTTTCTAGCCTATGCAGCTCATGCCAATTTCAAAGTTTATCAAATGGATGTCAAAAGTGCATTTCTGAACGGAGATTTGAAGGAGGAAGTCTATGTCAGTCAACCTCTAGGTTTTGAAGACCCGAACTTTCCATATTATGGTTACTATCTTTTGAAAGCACTTTATGGATTGAAGCAAACACCTAGAGCCTGGTATGATACTTTTTCAAAGTTTCTTTTAGTAATTCATTTCATAAGAGGTATTGTTGACAAAACTCTTTTGTTTAGAAATGTTAATGGCTCTAGTATACTTGTTTAGATTTATGTAGATGATATTATATTTATTTCTACAGATGAGAAACTTTGCCGGAAAGTTTGCCAAATTGATGCAAAGTAAATATGAAATGAGCATAATGTCAAAACTAACTTATTTTCTTGGTTTACAAGTTAAGCAAGTTAGTGATGGAATATTCATTAGTCAAACTAAATATATTCATGATCTTTTAAAGAATTTTGACTTAATAGATTACATATCTGCAAAAACTCCCATCGACACTGTCACTAAGCTTGAATTGAACACTACTGAAAAGTCTGTGGACATTTCAAACTATAAGGGCATGGTTGGCTCACTTTTATATTTAACAGCCAGTAGGCCTGTTAGGAATATGTTGTAGTCTTGATGATAATACACAAAACACCTTAGTAGATTTAATTAAGTATTTTTGTAACTATCAACGGATCACCACACTTGTTCATCCGTTGATAGGGATGGAAAAATAATCCGATCCGACGGATACCCGATTCGAAACCCAAAATTTTGGATTTACCAAACCTGATTTTTTGGATTTGGATATGGATTTAATTTTAAAACCCGAAAATTTTTGGATTTGGATTTGGATATTGGGTATACCGATCTAAAACCCGATCCGAAATCCGAAACTCTATCAGAACCCGATCCGAACCCGAAATCCGAAAAAAAGCCCGAATTATTATATATGTTAATTATATATATAATATTAGAATTTTATATATTACACCTTATAATATTATAATATATATATTACATTATACATATTATTATATAATTTTTAGAACATATATTTTTATATTTATTTTAAAAATTAACTAATTATAAATTTTAATGAAATATAATTATTCAATCATTTAAATGGGTGATAAGGTTTATAAGGTTAACAAAACATCATTTAGTAATAAACCTAAAAAATTGGGTATCGGTTGAGTTGATTTTTTTAATATTAGCTATACATATAATAACACAATTAATGATGTGGTCGAGTGGTTGAAAATGACATGTTAAAACTCTTTCTCTAGAAGTCGCATATTCGATCCCAAGCACTTGCAATATTAATAATTATACAAATTTTCAGATTTCGGGCTCGGGTTCTGGTATAAATATCTAATTCAAAAAAATTCGGGTTTCGGGTATACCAGAATCCGATGGATCGGGTTCGGGTATTCATTTTCGGGTATTTTTCGGGTTCGGGTCCGGTTCGGGTCTGGATAAAATTTTCGGGTTTAGATATGGATTCTGCAATATCCGATCCGACTCGATTGCCATCCCTATCCGTTGATAGTGTAGCTTATATTTCAATAAGTTATTGTAGCACATTTCTGTATACTATAATTACTTAGAGGTTTAGAAGTTGATTGGAAATTCTAATTCATGTTGACTACTAGCAAGATATGCAAAATAGGTTGGCTAATTGTAAATAGAAGATGCCTTGTAATTTTGCATAAGTGAAAGAGTATCAATTGCTAAGGAAATACTTTCAACGGATAAACTACAAAGCCTTGACGGATAACTCAAGACACTTTCAACGGATAATCCAACAGAGACTCAACGGATAACTCAAATCAAGTATCGACGGATAATACTGAAGTCTCAACGGATAAAAAATTCAAATAGCAGTTGAAAGTGACTCGACAATCACATGGGTTGATTATATACAAAAGGAATGTGGTAACCTGTTTGCAGGTTTTAGAGAACAAAGAAGCATTTCCATTTCCATGCTTAATTGAAGATATTCGAAGATGTTGGATAGAGAAATGAAGTAACATGTGAATAGACTTAGATTCTTGTCTTTACTGTTTGTCTTATTCATATGTAACTTGGTATTATATAAACCAAGAGTAGAAAGTGTTTAAAAAAAGGAGTGTGAAAAATAAGAGTTGAACAAAAAAATATAAAAAGTTACATCTGTTAGAAATTCTCTTTTTTATCCTTGAAAAACATATATAACTAGGTGTGTGCATTCTTGCATCACGGAGTACTCTAATCTTTATATATATATATATATCTGGTGGAAAGTTTAATCCACCAGAAAGTTTTTAAACTGTCTTGTTTATTTACGTTGTATTTGAATACTTCAATTCTTTTAAACCGCACTACTGCATATTCATTCACAGTTATATATATTCAAAAGAGTCATTTAAATTTCCAAAAGAAACCAGAATTCCATGCAACCTCCCTTCTGTAATTCTGTTGTTAGATTATTAGGGAATAACAATTGGTATCAGAGCAAGCTCTTAACACACTAAGAGTTTAAACATCAAAATAAACTAACAACATGAGTAGAAAGGATGTTGGAGTGAAGATCCCACTTCTGGATAAAGATAATTATCATCACTGGAAAATGAAGATGCACCTTCACCTACTCTCTCAAGATGAAAGATATATTGACTGCATAGAGAAAGGACCTCATGTTCCTCGCAGGGCTGCAATAGATGTTGAAGGAGTTGTTGGAAATGAGCAAACAGTCCCAAAACCAAGGTCAGAATGGACAGATGAAGACATTTAGCAAGTTCATAAGATAAAAAGGTCATGAATATTCTGTTCAATGGTCTTGATGGAGATAAGTTTGACAATGTTATTAACTGCAGTATTGCTAAAGAAATTTGGGACCAAATTTAGGTGCTATGTGAGGGAACTGAACAAGTCAGAGAAAACAAGATGCAACTTCTCATACAACAATATGAACATTTTTATTTTGAAGATGATGAGTCATTGATTGACATATTCAGTAGATTTTAAAAACTACTGAATGATTTAAAGTTTTATGAGAGGATCTACCACACTAAAGATTCTAATATGAAATTCTTCAGGTCTCTACCAAAATAATGGAAGCCAATGACAGTGTCTCTCAGAAATTCTTAAGAGTATAAAGAATTTATTCTAGAGAGACTGTATGGTATCTTAAAAACTTATGAGCTCGAAATAGAGCAAGATGAGCTGTTAGAGAAAGGAAGAAAGAAAGGTGGATTTAGTAGCTCAACAAGAGAGAGGAATAGAGTTGAAGGTCGAAGCTGTAGAATCTACACCAAACTCAAAGGTGTGTGAAGGCAAAGGAAAAGGGCTAATGGCTGAGAATGAACATTATCTTTGTCAGGATAAAGTGAAGGACATAGATGAGCATATGGCTTTCCTATCAAGAAGATTTTCCAAGCTCAAATTTAATAAGAATTTTGGAGCAACCAAGCCAAACAGAAACATGGTGTAAAAGTCAAAATTCAAATGTTTCAAGTGTGGCTTGAATGCAGAAAGCCTAACTCTGAGAAAAAGAGGTTTGAGCAGGTGGATTATAAAAAGAAATACTTTGAATTGCTCAAAAGAAAAGAAAAAGGCTTTCTTGACTCAGGAAAATGACTAGGCAGCAGATGGAGAAGATGAAGATGAAGAAACAAGCTATGTCAACCTATCACTAATGGCCAAATCAGATGAAGTAGAGGTCAGTTCCTCAAACAATCAGGTAATCACTACAAACCTAGAACACCTTTATAAAGATGAGTGTAATGATTCCATAAATAATATGTCCAGAGAATTATATCACTTGAGTGTTACACTTAAATCATTCACTAAAGAATACACAAGAATTAAAGATAATAATATATTTTTAAGTGAGAGAAATGATGTGTTAGAAACTCAATTTATTAAGTTTGAGAAACTAAAAATAGAGTGCAAGATTGCAAAGGATGAACTGACTAAATCTTTGAAGAAAGAGAAAAATTTAATAAAGCAGCTTGAACGTGAGCAAGAGGTGATCATGGCTTGGAAATCATCGAGGAATGTAAGTCCTCAAATTGCCAAAGTTCAAGAAATTGAGTCTTTCTATGAGGAAGCCTGGAAAAAGGACAAGAAGAAGACCCTAGTTTAGTTGATGGTTTATCAACGGATGTGGAATCAATGGATGATGAATCTTAACCATCGAAAGATGAAATTAAACATTTATTGAAAGACAAGGATGCACATCCGTTGATAGAAAAGAAGCCAATTAGAAAAGCCAAGCTAGTTAAGCTAATTGAGAAATATGGATCAGTTTCTAAGAACTTTGTTACAGGAGAATCAAGTCAAGTCAAGGATACAAAGAAAGTAAATGCGGGGCATCTGTTAATGAAGCAGTTGAATGATAGATTGGAGAAAATTGAGGTCAAAGCAGATTCTAAGAGGAAAAACAACAGGAATGGGAAAGTAGGAATTAACAAACATAACACCCACACACTTGATACATTTGCACCTAGAAAGACATGTGTTAAATATGGTAGTGTTAATCATTTATATACTAATTACAAGTCTGTGATACATGCACCCATACATGCGCCTTCTTCTTTTCCTAACATGCCCATATCACCAATGCATGCTTTCCCTGTATAGAATTTAAATGCACAATTTGCTAATATTCCATTTGCACACAATCCTTATTATGTTGCATTTAATATGTCAAATGCCATATAGAAGGCCTTACTGGAATAACATGTTTGCACAATCTATGACATATCATGTTAATCAAAATGTGCATGATAACTCTAAAATTGATCATGGGATTCACAGTCCATCCCTTAGGACTAAGATTGATCCTCAATAACCTAAGTCTGATGGTGGAAAGCCTAAGAAACCTATAAAAAGGTTAACAAGGCAGGACCCAAGGAAACTTGGGTGCCAAAATCAACCTGATTTGATTTTAATGTGTGCAGGGAAACAGAAAGAGTCTATGGTATCTATACAGTGGATGCTTAAGGCATATGACTTGAGACTCTACCCTACTCACTGAGTTCAAGGAGATAGTTGGCCTAAGTATTACTTTTAAAGATGACAACAAAGGATATACTATGGGATATGGCTTGATTTTAAAAGAGAATGTCATCATTGAAGAAGTTGCTCTAGGTGATGGACTCCAACACAATGTTTGAGTGCCAGCCAACTATGTGACAAATGCAACTCAGTAACTTTCAATTCTGAAGACTGTGTTGTTACAAACAAGAAAAATAACAAAGTGGTTCATACTGGAGTGAGAAAAGGAAATGTGTATCTAGATGACTTCAACTCATCTAATGCAGATTCTATTACTTGTCTTTTCAGCAAAGCAAGTCAAGATGAAAGTTGGCTATGATACAAGAAGCTGTCTCATTTAAACTTCAAGACTATGAATGAATTAGTCAAGAAAGACCTAGTTAGAGGCATTCCTCAAGTTGAGTTCTCAAAGGATGGATTATATGATGCTTGTCAAAAAGGGAAACAAATTAAAGCATCATTCAAGAGGAAGCTTGAATCTACAATTGAAGAACCGCTACAACTGTTGCATATGGATTTGTTTGGACCAGACTATAATAACCCAAATTTTTGGGACTTTGTAAAATATTCGATGAATAGTAACCCTGATGATCAGGGAATTTTTTTTATTCCACACTATGTTATACATGAAAATTTTAGTTTTCGAGTCGATATTGTGATTATACATACCAAATGAGAGTATGTAAAAGCCATTAGTTTTCGAAGAAAACGAACTTTGTAAAACGACCTTATCATACTAACAATCAAGGAATACGAGAATCACATTACAATCACGAATCTAGAATTCTACAAATTAAAACCCAAGTACAAGACTTCAAAGCATAAAGGACTTAAAAGAAAAGAATTTACCCCGCGAATCGCTTACGCGGATTTATCACGAAAATGAATAAGCGACGAAGCGAATACGTAAGCGAATAAATAAATATATCAAGCCCATGGAACTTCCCTTATAATCCATGAAAACTAATTAGTAAGAATGCAACTAAGAATTAGTAATCAAATAGTGATCAGCCAAGGAGCATAGTAACCTAGCTAAGGAGAATAGTAACCAAGCATGTAGTTGTAGTACTTGTATATAGTTTAGGCTTTGAAAATTAGCCATGCTAGAATATATATACTACGATTTTAATATCTAAGATTATATACACAAACAAGCCAACACTTATGTGACACCCTCCAAACCCGGGTCAGAAGTTTGGGGTTCACAACACACACACACACACACCATATATAAACCTATTTATAAAAATAATATATGCAATGACCCTACTTACCATAACCAAGGATCGCAACAGGTTAAAGTATGCACATAAGCCACAAGCTTATTTATATTACAAACGTACCAAATCTCAACTATTTTAACTTATGTCTTGATAGGGATAAATAAGTCCTGATTTTATAATTAATGGGCTGCTAGGCCCAATAATAATAAGATGTATAATATTCAGACCAGAAAGGTTAAGTCTGACGGACCAGATTAGGCCTGGTGGAATAAAAAAGGCCCAAAAAGCCCTGATTATTAATTAATTTCGTAATTAATTAATAAGGGAGAAATCAGATGTTGAAAAGAGTCCCGATGAGGATATAAATCCTTAGAGATTAGCCTCAAGGGGACCTGAAAGGATAAGGAATCAGCTTCCTACTTCCTAGGACTCCTAAGTCTATCCTAATTCAGAGGCTTATCCACCAAGCCTCCTATACCAAGTCCAATTCAAGGACTCCCACATCTATATAAGGGGTCTCACCCCCACCCATCAGAACTACGTTTTTTGACTTGATCCTTGGCAATCAGCAAGGTACGTAGGCATCTTGTTAAGGCAGATTGAGTCACGAAACACAAGAGCAGTCAAATCGAGCCTCGAAGCTCACGTTCCGTAGTATTAAATACAGCAATTATATATAGTAGTTTTAATCCATAACATTTGGCGCCGTCTGTGGGAAATACGCAACAACAACCATGGCGAGAACACGGAGAACAACCAGCACTCTGGAGGAGGGAACACCATCAGGGACAACCCAGGTGATTTCATCAACCGTGGAGGTTCCTCCCCATTCAACTTATGCATCTACTCAGGGGGAAGCCCAGACAGGGGCAACTCATCCTCAGCCACAAGGGACAACTCCCCCGACTGTTCAAGGTACGAATCCTCAAGTTCAACAAATACATATACCTGTGAATTCTCGACCCGTCGGGTATGAATACTCAACTATTGTTACTACTAACCCCCCTTATGGGATGCCCCTTCACCCTGAGGTTGGAGGAAGTGGATATGCTGGGCGAAGCGAAGCACGAGGGCGGTCGCCCCCCTATATACGAGGTTTGGATCCTATCCCTGAGGATCGGGAATTTTCTGGTCCATACACTGAGAGAGACTCCGAATCTTCGGATGATGAAGTGGCCCCGAGAAGGAGGCGTCCTGGGAAAGAGCCAATGGCCGATGGAAGGCAACGCCCCCAAAGCACCCCAGGGGCGAATCCCCAAGAAGTGCAGGAAAAGATCAGGGCTCATGAGGCTGAAATCCAAAGGCTGAGGCGTGATTTGGAGGCTCACCAAGCCACCAGACCCCACATACCTCCTAGGGGGAGAAATCCTCCTCCTATCATAGACCTGGATGGTCCGGTAAGAAGAAGGGCCGCTGTCCCAAGAACTGATCCAAGCAATCTCCTTCCCCTTGGAGATCCTGATGATCCAACTCCACCCTTCACAGAAGAGATAATGAATGCCCATATCTCAAGAAAATTTAAGATGCCCACTATCAAAGCCTATGATGGCACGGGAGACCCCGCTAATCATGTTAGGACATTCTCTAATGCACTGCTGCTGCAACCCGTGAATGATGCTATAAAATGTCGGGCCTTCCCTCAAACCCTGTCGGGTATGGCTCAAAGATGGTACAGTCGCCTACCCCCAAATTCTATTGGATCATTCAGAGAGTTAAGTCAGGCTTTTATTAAGCAATTCATCAGTGGAAGAGTCCATGAGAAAAGTTCAGCATCTCTTATGAGTCTTGTGCAGGGAGCTAAAGAATCCTTAAGAGATTACCTAAATCGTTTTACAAAGGAGGCTTTAAAAGTCCCAGACCTTGATGATAAGGTAGCCATGATAGCACTGCAACAAGGAACTAGGGATGAGTTTTTCAAAATGTCTTTGGCCAAACGACCCCCTGAGAGCATGTTGCAGCTCCAAGAGAGGGCAGGGAAGTATATCAAGGTTGAAGAGAGTATGAGGAAGACCGTAGTAAGTAATGAGCCCACTGGAGGCAAGAAACGAAAAACTGATTTGGAGTATATCGCTAAGGATAAGTATCCTAGAACTGAACAAAACCCTGATTCAACCCCCAAGAAGGGAGGACCTGGGCAAAAGTTCACTGAATACGCTAAGCTGAATGCCCCCAGAAGTCAGATTTTGATGGAGATTGAGAAAGACAGAGATATTCGCTGGCCTAAGCCCTTGAAGGCTGATCCCGCCAAGCTAGATAAGGGCAAGTATTGCAGGTTTCACAAAGATGTTGGCCATGACACCGATGAGTGTAGGCAGTTGAAAGATGAAATTGAGTTTTTGATTCGAAAAGGAAGGCTGAACAAGTATACTGGAGATGGAGGAGACAGAAACAATAATGGAAGGAAGAACTTTGAAGATCGTAGGAGGGACCAAGATGATCAGGGGCGGAATCCCCAACCTAGAGGACCAGTTATAAACACCATTTATGGAGGGCCGAGACCTCGAGGGCCTGTGATAAACACGATCTTTGGAGGTCCAACTGCTGCTGGATTGTCCAAAAATTCCAGAAAGGCATATACTAGAGAGGTTATGCATATTGTTGGAGAAGCCCCGAAGAGGGCCAGGACAGAAGTAACATTGGCTTTTGATGATTCCGACCTAGAGGGTGTGAAGTTTCCCCATGACGACCCGCTGGTCATAACACCGATAATAGGAAATAGCCCGGTTAAGAGGGTCCTTGTGGATAATGGTGCTTCTGTGGATATCTTGCTCCACGACACCTTTCTAAGGATGGGGTATAACGACTCCCAGTTGACACCAACCGACATGCCGATATATGGATTTGCTGGAGTAGAATGTCCTGTGGAAGGGATAATTAAATTATCAACCACCATAGGTACGGAGCCAAGACAAGCAACGCAGATGCTGGATTTTGTGGTGGTAAAGGCTAGTTCAACTTATAATGCTATCATGGGGAGAACAGGGATACATGCCTTTAAGGCAGTCCCCTCCTCCTACCATTCAGTCATGAAGTTCCCCACCCGAAACGGGATTGGAGAAGAGAGGGGAGATCAAAAAATGGCTAGAAGCTGTTATGTGGCCTCTTTGAGGGCAGATGGAGTCGGGGGGCAGGTTCTTCCTATTGAAGATATGGATGTTCGAGAAAATGATGAGAATAGAGGAAGGCCAGCAGAAGAATTGGTTTCGGTTCCTTTAGATCCCAAGAATCCTGAGAGGATGACTTTCATTGGAGCTACGTTAGAGGAGCCCCTTAGAGGGAAGTTAGTGAAAGTTTTGCAAGAAAATAGTGATGTGTTTGCATGGTCAGCAGCTGATATGCCAGGCATAGACCCGGGGTTAATTACCCACAAGTTAAACGTGGATCCAAGCCGGAAGACAGTGAAACAAAAGAAAAGAAATTTTGCCCCGGAAAGACAAGAGGCTATAAAGCAGGAAGTGGAAAAGCTCTTAGAGGCTGGTTTCATTGAGGAGATTCAATTTCCGGAGTGGTTAGCAAACCCTGTAATGGTGAAGAAGGCTAATGGAAAGTGGAGGATGTGTATAGACTTCACCGATCTGAATGATGCATGCCCCAAAGACTGTTTTCCGCTGCCTAGAATTGATACTTTGATTGATGCCACCGCTGGACATGAGATGCTGAGTTTCATGGATGGGTTTAGCGGATACAACCAGATCAAAATGCATAAGGATGACATTCCAAAGGTATCATTTATCACTGACTTTGGTGTTTATTGTTATCTTGTTATGGCGTTTGGTCTCAAGAATGCAGGAGCCACCTATCAAAGGTTGGTGAATAAAATCTTTAAGGATCTTATTGGGAAGACTATGGAAGTCTATGTTGATGACATGCTAGTCAAGAGTCTAGTAAAGACTGATCATATAACCCATTTGAGGGAAGCTTTTGAGGTCCTGAGGTACCACAAGATGATGTTGAATCCCACGAAGTGTGCTTTCGGAGTAGGATCTGGAAAATTCTTGGGGTTGATGGTCTCAAAGAGGGGAATTGAGGCTAACCCCGATAAAATAAAGGCAATCCTGGACATGGAACCCCCAAAAACTGTCAAGGATGTTCAGAAACTCACAGGAAGGGTTGCTGCGCTAGGACGATTCATCTCCAAGTCAGGAGACAAGTGCTTGTCATTCTTCAAGTCATTAAAGAACATTAAAGACTTTGTATGGAGTGAGGAAAATCAGAAGGCATTTGAAGAGTTAAAGAAGTATATGGGCCAGGCCCCGTTGTTGGCCAAGCCAGTTCTGGGTGAAGTTTTATTCTTGTACTTGGCTGTTTCAGAAAGCGCCTTGAGCGCGGTGTTGGTTAAGGAGGAACTGAAAGTCCAGAAACCCGTATACTATGTCAGCAAAATTTTGCATGGTGCTGAGTTGAATTATTCAGCCATTGAGAAATTCGCTTTAGCCTTGGTGATGGCTTCAAGAAAGCTACGTCCTTATTTTCAAGCTCACCAAATTGAAGTGCTAACAAATCAGCCACTGAGAAATATCATTCACAGTCCCAAGGCAAGTGGGAGACTAATTAAGTGGGCAATAGAGTTGGGAGAGTTCGATCTCAAGTATAAGCCACGTATGGCCATAAAAGCCCAGGCACTAGCTGACTTCGTGGTGGAATGTACCATACCCAACCAAGAAGTCGGGGGGCAGGAAGATACCACACCTCAAGACAAGGGAGTCGACAATGGGGACAAGGAGAAAGAATATTGGGTTCTCTATTTTGATGGAGCATCAAAAACAAATTCCAGTGGAGCAGGGTTGGTTTTGCAAAGCCCTGATGGATTCTTAATTGAGTATGCCATGAAGCTAGACTTCCCAACCACAAACAATGAGGCAGAGTATGAAGCCCTGATTGCTGGCCTTGGTCTAGCTGGGACACTTAGAGTCAAAAACTTAAAGGTCCGTGGAGACTCGAAGTTGATCATATCCCAGGTAAAGGGAGAATTTGAAGCAAGGGATGATACGATGGCAAAGTATGTTCGCCTAGTAAGGGCTGTGATGACCCAATTTAATGAATGCCATGTTGAACACATTCCAAGGGAAGAAAATGCTAAAGCAGATGCGCTATCAAAGTTTGCTTCATCTGAGATTGAGGAAAGTTCAGGAAGTGTGTACTTCCGTATTTTGAAGACACGAAGCATAGATGTTAAGCTTGTGGCTCCCGTAGGCTTGGGGACGTCATGGATTGATCCCATCAAGGCTCACATTAAGACCGGTTGGTTGCCAAGCGATACAATTGAGGCACGGAAGTTAACTGTTCGAGCACTAAGGTACTCTTTGATAGATGGGATTCTATATAAAAGATCTTTCGTGGTTCCTTACTTGAGGTGTCTCAGGCCCGATGAGGCACGCTTGGCTCTTGAGGAAGTGCATGAAGGCATTTGTGGGCAACACTTGGGGGGCAGGGCCTTGGCTCATAAGATAACTCGTTTAGGCTTCTATTGGCCAGAAATGATGGCTGATGCCAAAGAATATGTAAAGAAGTGTGATCGTTGTCAGAAGCATGCACCAGTCGCCAGACAACCCCCCGAGATGCTGACCTCCATCAACTCACCTATTCCCTTTGCTATGTGGGGGATGGATATTCTAGGGCCTTTTCCTATGGCCACAGCACAAAGGAAGTTTCTGATTGTAGCCATTGATTATTTCACCAAGTGGATCGAAGCCAAACCTTTGGCCAAAATCACAACTAAGCAGGTTGCACAATTCCTGTGGGAAAACATTATATGCCGATATGGAATTCCCCGTATCCTCGTCACTGACAATGGAACGCAATTCAACAATGAGGAATTCAAGAAGTATTGTGAAGAAAATGAAATTGAGTTACGATTCACCTCTGTGGCTCACCCGCAAGCCAATGGGCAAGCGGAAGTAGCAAATCGGATAATCCTGGATGGACTAAAGAAGAGGATCGAAAAGTCGAGAAATAATTGGGTAGATGAGATACTTCCCATATTATGGGCTTATAGGACTACCTGTAGAGTCACGACAGATGCAACTCCTTTCATGTTGGCATATGGGGCGGAAGCAGTAGTTCCCGTGGAGATATCACATTCTTCTCCAAGGATTCAGGCTTTTGATGAAAAAGAAAATGAGGAAGGGCAGAAGTTAGCCCTGGATTTAATCGATGAAGTACGAGATAAAGCACACGCAAAGATAGTAGAATATCAGAAAAAGGCTTCGTTCTACTACAACCTAAGGGTTAAAGAGAGGTTTTTCAAACAAGGTGACCTAGTCTTGAGAAAAATAGAGGCTTTTGGTGTCGGACGGAAAGGAAAGCTTGCCCCAAACTGGGAAGGGCCGTATAGAGTCAAGAGCGTTCAGGGTAGAGGAACCTACAAGCTGGAGACTATGGATGGTTTTGAAGTCCCGAGAACCTGGCACGCACAAAACCTGAAGGTTTACTACGTGTAAGATGGTCGAAGTACGATTCTCACTCGTCAGGATGGCGAGTAGGTTAAAAAGCACCTTGAA
Source organism: Apium graveolens (assembly GCF_009905375.1). NCBI lineage: Eukaryota > Viridiplantae > Streptophyta > Magnoliopsida > Apiales > Apiaceae > Apium > Apium graveolens. The sequence goes on from NC_133653.1 coordinate 158,009,748, forward strand.
GCTTTGCTTGCTTAGGATTTATATGTTTTAGTTTTATTACGAAATTTATTAAGACTTGTGTAAGGGACGAATCCCAGACAAATTTATGAAATTCATAAGTTCTTCAAAGTATGTTTGTGGCCTAACAAATAAAAATCAAATGCATGGATGCAAAGCATAAAAGGTGATAAATGACATAGATCTGATAGATGTTACAAAAGTTTGATAAATAAAGTCTCGAAAATAAAAAAGCCACGCAGGGCTGAAAAAGCTCTAAGGAGCTGAGGTGCCCTCGGCGTCCATATCATCGTCTTCTCCGCTCTCGCTAGATGTCTCCGTCGTCTCGGAGGAGGAAGAGCTGTCATCCTCAGCGGGTCTGGAAGAGGACTCGGGAGGAGGAAGAAGTGGATCCTGAGGAACATGATCCGAGACGACTACTCGGGTACGAAACCTCTGTAGCAAAGCCTCATCGTCAGGGCAGATGTAGTCCGCCGGGTTAATATCAGGACAAGCCTCGTTCACGGTCCCAAGGGCCGTGTCCCAACCAGTCCTAAAAAACTCGGGAAAGACTGAATCATCCCTAATCCTCATGGATTGGGCAAACTCCTCCGAGTCCAGATAATTGTCTATAGCTTTATCCTTCTCCGCCCGAAGTACCACCAGCTCGGCGTTAGACTCTCCGAGTTCTTCCTCCTTGCGCTTGAGCTTCTTCTCCAGGGTAGCATACTTCTTCTGCTGCCTCCTGAGGGCGTTATCGGCCTTATCAGAAGCCCGCTTCCATGATTCGGCTTGCCTCACAGCGCCTTGAAAGTAGGCGTTAGACTGAAACAAAACAATTAACAAAGTGTAAGGCAAGAAAGTGCTACAAGAACGAGAAATAAGTTTAAAAAAAAGAGAAGGCATACCGAAGCCAGAGATTGGGCTCCCATGAGCTTAATCCTCTCAAGGTCAGGAGTGGCCACTACATCAGTAAAGTCCTTTGGAGTCACGCTATGGTAGGACCAATCCCAAGCATGCTTCGTGGAACCAACCACGGTATCCCCTCGGCGGAATCCCCAGAGAGGCTGAAAGGCGCCTGTAGCAGCAGCAGCAGGGGCAGCAGCAGTGATAGGAGCATTATGGCCCTCGGCTCCTTCAGTTGAGGCCTCCCCCATAGGCTCCTTGTGCTTTCTCAAGAAGATAGGCTCTGTCGCCTTTCCTCGGGTGTCTAGGCCTGCTAATCGAGCTTTCTTCATCCTAGCTGTTTCCTCGACCAAGGGGACATTGTCCTCGTTAATCTCCTTAGCAGCTGAAACAAAGCAAAAGACAAAATAAGTGATGTTAATAATGCGTGAAAGAAAGAAAAATTGATAAGGGAAGAGAAATACCCTGTTGAGAAACAGAGGATAGTCCCACATGAATCAGGGAAAACTCTTCTAAAAGAGTCCAGCTGGTGGTGGTGCCATCATCCTGAGTGAGCCCATTATAAATAATAGTTTCTTCAGGAGTTAAGTGAATGGATTTGAGGCTACCATCACTGACCTTCCCGAAGGAAGATCGAAAGAGCGTGCCCCAATCGCCATTCTCCCAACGTAACCCGACGAAACTATTCCTCCAATTTGGATTATTATCCGGAATAGAGGCGCTGTTAAAGATATGTTTGCTTTTGGGCCTTTGTTTGACATAAACCCAGCCACAAATATTGGAAGAACTATTGTAACATTGAAAGACTTTCCTAAAAACGGCTACAGAAAGAGGAAAGCCCTCCCTAAGACAACAAACCATAAAACATAGAATATTCCTCCAGGCGTTTGGAGGAAGCTGACACGGGTTAATTTGTAAGTCAGCCAAAAGATGAGGGATAAAAGGATGGAAAGGGAACCTAAGCCCAGCATTAAGGGCGTCGGTGTAGATGAAGAGAGTATCAGGCCTCCAGTGGCAAGTACGGTCACCACCAGAGACTGGAACTAGTCTAAAGGGAGGAGGGACGTTATAACGAGCATTTAGTTTATTGAAATCTATGTTATGCCAAGTATTACAGTGATTAAAGGAGTCGAGATGTGCAGTGGAAGGATATTCATCCCCCCTAGTGTTAATCATATCGATCAAAGACATATACGAAGAACGAATATCGATATCCTTACCTCGTTTTGAAGCCGAGGCTATCTTTGCCGCCCTCTCGGAATTCTTGTCAGCCATTAGAAAGCTAGAAAAAGCCTGAAGGAGAGGTTGGAAAACTAAAGGAGGGATTTGAGAGAGGAAAGGCTAGAAAGTTGGAGGAAGGATGAGAAGAAATTTGTTGGAAGATTGAAGAAATGAAATGAGAGGTGTGAGGAATCACACTCTCATCCCACCTCTTTATAGCCAAGAAGAAGGGGATTTGGGCCTCAAAAAAGCCCATATGGGCACAAAAATGGAAGGATCTGGAATGTTCCAGAATATTTTAGAAAGTCTTAGAAAAGTATGGAAAAATCTGGAATGATATGGAAGATTCCAGAATATTCTGGAAGTCAGGCTTAAGAGTTCAAGCCCAACCCAAGTTTGAACGGGCTTTGGAATTAAAGCATGATAGAGGCCCAGTCCAAGAAAGCCCAGAAAGAGGGCCCAATTAGTTGACAAATAAGGCCCAGATTTAAGAAATAAGCCCGTGAGCTAAAAGCCCAGTTAAAAAACAATGGGCCCAAAGGATAGCCCCATAAAATCCAGGCCCAAATCAAGGGCCCAATAGAGTCCAGCCCAGACGTATGACCCTAAGAAAATATATGCATTAACATGTTCTTGACCCAATTCGATCAAGGCACAAACTGTATTTTTCCTTGAATGAGTTATGGTCGAAAGGGCATCGACCTGGGCAACAAATGAAGGTTAATTCGGTCAAAAAACAGGACTCCTGACCGAAAGGAACAAAATTTCTGGTCGAAAATTTTCTGGTCGAAAATTGTAAAAAAAAAAAAAAAAAAAAAAAAAAAAAAAAAAAAGAGAGAGGAAGGGGTGAAAATCCTGGCCGAAATTCGACCAGGATTCCTGATCGAATGAGCCCTGCCCGAATTTGCATCGACCTGGGCAACAAATGAAGGTTAATTCGGTCAAAAGACAGGACTCCTGACCGAAAGGAACAAAATTTCTGGTCGAAAATTTTCTGGTCGAAAATTGTAAAAAAAAAAAAAAAAAAAAAAAAGGTTAAGAGAAAAATCCTGGCCGAAATTCGACCAGGATTCCTGATCGAAAGCATCCTGCCCGAAAAGCTGTCGACCAGGGCAATATGGGGGTTAATTCGACCAGGATCCTGGTCGAATGGATTCCTGGTCGAAAACTGTATTAAAAAAAAAAAAAAAAAAAAAAAGTAAGAAAAATTCCTTAAATAATTTCTGAAAAATATTAATATTTTCAGAAATAAGGAATAAATCCAGGAAAATTAGGATAAATCCCAGAAATTAAGGGAAAATCCAGAAAAAGTAAGGAAATTCCTTAAATAATTTCTGAAAAATATTAATATTTTCAGAAATAAGGAATAAATCCAGGAAAATTAGGATAAATCCCAGAAATTAAGGGAAAAATCCAGAAAAAATAAGGAAATTCCTTAAATAATTTCTGAAAAATATTAATATTTTCAGAAATAAGGAATAAATCCAGAAAAATTAGGATAAATCCCAGAAATTAAGGGAAAATCCAGAAAAAATAAGGAAATTCCTTAAATAATTTCTGAAAAATATTAATATTTTCAGAAATAAGGGAAAAATCCAGAAAATTAGGAAAAATCCCAGAAAATTAGGGAAAATTCCAGAAAATTAGGGAAAAATTCCTGGAAATTAAGATAATTTCTGAATAAAAGGAAGATTCGTTGTAAATGTGTAGGTCGCTCCACACTTTACGCAAAAACGAAACCCTGTAAGGGAACGAATAGATTTAACTTCTGCGAAACCTAATCAATGTTTCCCAAAAGTTGGGGGGCAAATGATAGGGATAAATAAGTCCTGATTTTATAATTAATGGGCTGCTAGGCCCAATAATAATAAGATGTATAATATTCAGACCAGAAAGGTTAAGTCTGACGGACCAGATTAGGCCTGGTGGAATAAAAAAGGCCCAAAAAGCCCTGATTATTAATTAATTTCGTAATTAATTAATAAGGGAGAAATCAGATGTTGAAAAGAGTCCCGATGAGGATATAAATCCTTAGAGATTAGCCTCAAGGGGACCTGAAAGGATAAGGAATCAGCTTCCTACTTCCTAGGACTCCTAAGTCTATCCTAATTCAGAGGCTTATCCACCAAGCCTCCTATACCAAGTCCAATTCAAGGACTCCCACATCTATATAAGGGGTCTCACCCCCACCCATCAGAACTACGTTTTTTGACTTGATCCTTGGCAATCAGCAAGGTACGTAGGCATCTTGTTAAGGCAGATTGAGTCACGAAACACAAGAGCAGTCAAATCGAGCCTCGAAGCTCACGTTCCGTAGTATTAAATACAGCAATTATATATAGTAGTTTTAATCCATAACATGTCTGGAATTAAAAATATTCTTACAACTTTCAAACCAGCATTGAAACAACAAATTTCTGCTAGCTTATTCCATTTCGACGTGAAAACCTAGCTCGCACACTTGTCTAGAGATCCTCGCTACCAACAGTTTCCTTTTTAACTGGAAAAGAACATAAAAAGATTTGCAAGAGTGAGCTAACTAGCTTAGCTAGTCATAATGACAACACTGAGATTAAACAATGATCAATTAAAATGATATAAAGAATCAAGTTTTTTGATAAGCAATGATTAGAATTGGATATTCACTTTCATTTTAAATACCAAGGTTAGGCTGTTGATCAGTCACGCACTAACCCCGAACAAGGCACATTTAAATCCAATTCTATAATATCAACATGATAAACCATGTAAACCAAGGTTAGCCTACTATGACCACGAATCTGGTCTAACCACGAATCTGGTCCACATTTAAAAACAATCCAATTCTATAATATCAACTTGATAAACCATGTAAATTAATAAGTAGAATCATAAGCAACATTTATCTCGAAGCATACGGTGATTCATAATACCATGGATGTATAACAAGGTAAATATCAAGATTGGCTTCAAGCCTGGGAAATAATCAGATAGCAAAAGAATAAAGTTTTAATGTTACAAGGATTGGTCTTCTGATGTACAAGGTATGAAGGTTTGTATGTTAAGCAATTCCATTTCAGTGATCTGTGTAGGGTATACATGTATTGGTGGAGTAGTATCGTTTATATGTGATTCGTATCTGGGTATTCAACAATCATTGGTTTATAAAGAATAAGGCTTACGACTCAAAGATCAATAAGAAGAATCAGGGTGTTGTGGTATAAAACCTGAGTACTTTAGTATTTAATGCTAGGGTTGGTGAGCTTCGAGCTTTAATGGCTACTCTTACGTTCTGGACTATCGATCCTTCCAAGATGCCTACGTATCTCTGTGTTATAGAGAATCAAGCCAAAAACATAGTTCTAGGTTGCGGGGTAGAGCCCTTTATATAGAGGTAAGTCTAGGGTTAGACTTCTGTTAGGAGACTTGGTGGACAAGTCTCCAACTTAGATGGTGATTAGGAGTTCTCTTGAGGAAGGAGATCCAGAACCTTTTATGTAGGACTTTGAGTCCGTTTGGAACACATGTCTCTGCTCTTCCAGCCGTATTGGGCCTAGTCCGTGAACAACTTGTGTTAGTGGACTTGGATGACCCCTGCTGGTGAGCCTTCGTTGTTCGGGCCGTCAAAGGCCTGTTACGAAGCCTTGGACCAGACAGGTCTGCTATGAAGTTTGGACCAGAGAGGTCTGTATTGGACTTTTCGGACAAGAAGCCCAAGTGTAATTAATACGACATTTAATGTGTCTCTAGGATGTATTTTCCATCCTTATCATTTTCCCCCCAACTTCTGTGAATACTACTCGAGTTTTCGTGGAAGTTATAATGGTTTAATCGCGACTCAGGGTACTTTTGGCCCTTCTCGGGTATCGGCCCTTCACGAGCATCGACCCTTTATGGGTATCGGCCCTTCATGGGTATCGCCGTGTTATCGTAAAGTGTGGAGCGACCTACATATTTACAATGGCTTATTAGTGTGAGTGTACACACTTAAGGCCTACGTAGAGGCTATTTGGATGGTGTTTAACACTAAATGGTCCTAACCTGGACTATAAAATGAGCATTTATCACCCCTTAACCTTCATTAAGGTTAATTATAGGGTAAAAGCTGCTAATTGGCCCTAATCGGGGCTAATCGACCCTAATCGGGGCTAATTTCTATGTACAAGTTGCTAATTAGGCTTAAAAGAGCCTAATTTTAAGCTATAATGCACTAATTGGCCTTAATCGAGGCTAATCTGCCCTAAATGGGGTTAATTAAGACTAATCAGTATGCATAAGACACTAATTATCCTTAATTCACACTAATTATAAGAGTGAATGGGTTAAACGACCCTAATCTGGGCTAATTTCATCACATAAATCACTAATTATCCCTAATTTGGGTTAATTACGCTTAATATAGACTAATCGGCCTTAATCTGGGCTTAATTTCACTAATCGGCCCTAATCTGGGCTTAATCTCAAAATCCTGAAAATTTAAAATTTTCAAAATCTTCTGATTTTTTTTCTATTTTTTTCGAATTTTTTCCAAAATTTTTGAAGGGGGGGACTCGGGGTCGAGCAGAACCTCCTGGGGCAGGAGGCTCTGCTCGGCCTCAAGCCCCCAAATTGGGCTGCTAGGCCACTTTGGAGGAAAACCTCCTGGTCGGCCACCTCCTGGTCTGGCTTGAGGTGGTTGGCCAGGGGTTCCTGACCCCAACTTTTTTTTAACTTCTCAGTAAGAGTTCTAGGTTTCTACATACCTTCTCATGCTCTTGTGGTTCTTGATTTTCCATGGAATTAATTTCAAAGTTGCCTCTGTGTTCCTCAGGGTTCTGCTATGGCTATTTCAGTGAACTTTTTGTACTCATCCTGATGGACGTTCTGTACTCGTTCTTGCTGAGCGCTCTGTGTTCTACTGAACCTTTGTAGGAAGTCTTTTACTCCATTAAATTTATCTAAGCTTCTCTTATAAGATGCTATACACCTCAATTAACTCGTTCTTGTAGTCATTCTAGTCTTCACAAAAATTGGTTCTGTTGAGAATTATTGTTTTCGAGAAATTTCCGAAGGACCTCCCTAGAGGGTCTCTAGGATATCTTTTGAAGGCCTCATGGCTCTCCTACAGGAGTTTCTGATAGGCTGAAAGGCCTCAATTTGTTGGTTAGTAGGCCAGGGCTACTACGGAGGTAAGTTGTGGTCGTCATGACTCTGAGATAGAGGCTCCTGGTAGGCCAAAAGGCCTCCAATTGTTTCCTGGTTGGCCGGGGCTTCCCTGCACATAAATTGTGGCCATCATTGCTCTGATACAGAGGCTCCTGGTAGGCCAAAAGGCCTCCAATTATTTCCTGCTCAGTCAGGGCTTCCCCGCACACAAAAGGGAGGCTCTTTGTTGATGCTCTGCATTGCGGGCGTTGGCTTCATCCCCGACCTCATCAATAAGATCGAGAGCGAGCCTCATGCCTTCTTCATTTGTCTCTGGTTCGTAAGCTTCAATCCTAGGGGATTCATGAGTGATCTGAAGGGGTACCACTGCCTCGGCTTCGTAAGCCAGCATGAATAGGGTTGCTTCAGTTGTCACTTTGCAGGTTGTTCGATATGCCCATAGTATAGGCAGCAGCTCATCCACCTAAGTGTTTCTCGAGTGTTTAACCCTCTTCTTAAGTCCATCAAGGATGATTCTGTTAGCAACTTTCGTTTTCCCGTTTGTATGAGGATGTGCAACGGAGGTGAAACGAAGTTCTACGCTGTTATCGTCGCAGTACTCTCTGAACTCCGCATTATCAAATTATTTCCCATTATCCGTGACAAGGATGCGTGGGATTCCATATCAGCATATCACTTTATCTCAGAAGAATTGGGTAATTTCCTTGGTGGTTATCTTGGCTAGTGCCTTAGCTTCAATCCACTTTGTAAAGTAGTCTATGGCTACCACAATGAACTTCCTCTATCCCGATGCTATAGGAAATGGTCCAAGTATGTACATTCCCCACATTGCAAAAAGGATGGGTGTGTTGATCGACGTAAGCCTCTCTGGGGGCTGTCATACGATCGGAGCGTGCCTCTGGCATCTATCATATCTCTTCACATAAGCCTTTGCATCGGCTAGCATAGTTGGCCAGTAGAACCCCAATCGAGTTATATTGTGAGCGAGGGCCCTGCCCCCTAGGTGTTGTCCACAAATCCCTTCATGGGCTTCTTTAAGTGCCTCCTCTGCTTCAAGAGGTCTTAAGCACTTCAAGTACGGAATAACAAAGGACCTTTTGTAAAAAAGGCCTTCAATCAAAGAGTACCTTAACGCTCTAACCGACAGCTTGCGTGCCACTTGGGCATCGTCGGGGAGCCACCCAATTTCTAAGTGGGTCTTGATCGGGTCCATCCAACAGCTTGCCACACCAACCGTTCTATCAAATTTATGACATGAATAGTTAGGGTCTTCAAGACCTGGAAGTAAATACTTCTTGAATAGTTCTTGATTTCAGACGAGGCGAACTGAGACAAGGCATCCACCGTAGTGTTTTCCTCTTTTGGAACATGTTCTGCGTATCATTCATCGAACTAAGTCAGTATTCCTTTCATGACTCTTAGGTACTTGGCCATAGTATCATCTTTGGCCTCAAACTTCCCATTAACTTGAGCAACCACAAGTCTCGAGTCCTCACAGACCTTCAGGTTTTTGGCCCTTACGGCTCTAGCCAAGCTTAAGCCGACTATTAATGTTTCATATTCTACTTTGTTGTTCGTAGTTGAAAAATCCAACTTCAAAGCATACTCAATCATAAACCCATCAGGGCTTTGCAATAGTAGGCATGCGCCACTAGATTTTCTATTGGACGCTCCGTCAAAATGGAGAACCCAATATTCTTTCAGTGTTGTTTCTTCCTCCTTCTCCTACTCTCCTCCTTCTGGGGTTACTATCTCTTACCCCCCGACTTCTTGGTCATTAATGGCGCATTCGACCACGAAGTCTGCTAAAGCCTGAGCCTTGATGGTCGTTCGAGGCTTGTATTTGATATCAAATTCTCCTAACTCAATTACCCACTTTATAAGCCTTCCACTGGCCTTTGGGCTGTGAAGAATGTTCCTCAAAGGTTGGTCCGTCAAGACTCCAATCTTGTGAGCCTGGAAGTATGGTCTCAACTTCCTCGAGGCTGTGATGAGAGCAAGTGAGAACTTTTCTGTGGTGGAATAATTCAATTCTGCTCCATGGAGAACCTTGCTTATATAGTATACAGGCTTCTGAAGATTCTGCTCTTCCTTCACAAGGACTACACTCACAGCTTGTTCAGATACCGCGAGGTACAAATAAAGAGTGTTATCCGGACTTAGTTTAGCCAACAATAGGGCTTTAGTCATGTACTTTTTCAGCTGTTCAAAGGCCTCTTGGCTCTCAGCTGTCCATTCAAAGTCCTTCACCTTCTTAAGGGTTTTGAAAAAGGGAAGGCATTTTTCTCCTGACTTGGAGATGAACCTCCCTAGAGCTGCGATTCTTCCCGTCAGCTTCTGAACATCCTTGATGGAGCGTGGTGGCTCCATGTCTAGGATGGCTTTGATCTTGTCGGGATTGGCCTCTATTCCCCTCTTAGAGACCATATGACCCAAAAAATTTCCAGACCCTACGCCAAAAGCACACTTGGCTGGGTTTAACATCATCTTGTGGTGCCTCAACACTTCAAATGCCTCTCTGAGGTGACTAATATGATCGGCCTTGCTTAGGCTTTTGACTAACATGTCATCAAAATAGACCTTCATGGCCTTCCCAATTAGATAGGAAAATATTTTGTTTACCAGTCTCAGGTAAGTAGCTCCTGCATTCTTAAGTCCAAAAGCCATAACAAGATAACATAATACACCAAAGTCAGTTGTGATATATATATTGGGGGTGTTATCCTTATCCATTCTAATCTGATTGTAACCACTGAAGCCATCCATGAAGCTTAGCATCTCATGTCCAGCAGTGGCATCGATCAGGGTATCAATCCTTGGTAGGGGGTAACAGTCCTTGGGACAAGCATTATTCCAGTCAGTGAAGTCAATACACATCCTCCACTTTCCATTGGCCTTCTTAACTATTACGGGGTTGGCCAACCATTCAGGGAATTGCACTTCCTCAATAAATCCAGCTTCTAAAAGCTTCTCGACCTCCTACTTAATGGATTCCAGCCTATCAGGGGCATAAGTTCTCTTCTTTTGCTTTACAGCCTTCCGAGATGGATCAAAGTTCAACCTATGAGTTATAAGGTTTGGGTCAATCCCTGGCATACCAGTTGCTGTCCAAGCGAATACATCATTATTCTCCTGGAAGAAAGTTGTCATTCGACCCTTCAAGGGTTTGTCCAAAGATGCCCCGACGTATGTGACCTTTTCTGGGTCTAAGGGATCTAATGGAATTGGGACCAAGTCCTCAACTGGCTTTCCTCGTAGTTCGTCATTCTCTCGGACATCCATGTCTTCTATGGGGAGGACCTACCCCCTGTTCCATCAGGCCTAAGTGCTGCAACATAGCAACTGCGGGCCATCTTTTCATCTCCCCTTGCTTCTTTAATACCATTTCTAGTTGGGAACTTCAGTATTATGTGGTAGGTTGAGGGCACAGCCTTAAAAGCGTGGATCCCTGTCCTACCCATGATAGCATTGTAATTAGAGGCTGCCTTGACAACTTGAAAGTTCAACATCTGTGTGGCCTCCCTAGGCTCTTCCTCGATAGTTATGGGAAGTTGTATTGCTCCTTCGACTTTGTATTCTACATGGTTAAACCCGTAGATGGGTGCGTCGGATAGAGTTAGATGAGAATCATTATAGCCCATTCTTATGAATGTGCCATGGAACAGAATGTCCACGGAAGCTCCATTGTCCACTAGGACCCTCATAACAGGACAATTTCTAATTATCGGAGTGATAACCAGAGGATCATCCTAAGGAAATTTCAAACCTTCAAGGTCTGAGTCACCAAATTCAAGCGTCACCTCTGACATAAAACGCTTAGATAGTTCTCTAACTATGCTCATTACTTCTCTTGCATAAGATTTTTGGGATTTCCTTGTAGTACCAGCTGGTGTAGGTCCTCCCGAGATCATATTAATTACTGGCCCTCAGGGCTGTGGGTTGCGATCTCTGTCGTTACCTCTTCGATCATCATCTCTTCGATCATTATTTCTCTTCTGGCCTCCGGCCTCTTCACCCTTGGTGAAACGTCCAAACTTTCCCCTTCGGATCAGATACTCAATCTCATCCTTGAGTTATCTATAATCGTCAGTGTCATGGCCAATATCTTTGTGAAATCTGCAGTATCGACTCTTGTCTCTTTTTTCGGGATCTCCCCTTATTGGCTTCGGCCATTTGAAGTCTTTGTCCTTTTCAATTTTTATAAGGATTTGGCTCCTTGGAGCATTCAACCTTGCATATTCAGCGAACCTTGGTTGCTGATTCTTCTTAGAAGAAGAGGAGTTAGAATTTTTGCCAATTCATGGATACTTGTCCTTGGCATCATACTCCTGATCCGTCTTCCGCTTTTTATTCCCAGTAGGCTCGTTACTCACATCTATCTTCTTCATACTTTCCTCCACCTTAATATATTTCCCAGCTCAATCCTGGAGCTGCAGCATGCTTTCGGGAGGGCGCTTAGCCAAGGACATCTTAAAGAACTCGTCTCTAGTCCCTTGCTGCAGGGCTATCATAGCTACTTTATCATCAAGATCAGGGACCTTCAAAGCCTCCTTCGTAAATCAATTTAGATACTCTCTCATGGACTCCTTTACTCCTTGGACTATACCCATGAGAGATGCTGAGCTCTTCTCGTGCACTCTGCCACTTATGAACTGCTTAATAAAAGCTTGACTCAAGCCCTTAAAGGATCCAATAGAATTTGGGTGCAGACGCCTACCACCTTTGAGCCATGCCCGATAGGGTTTAAGGGAAGGCCCGACACTTAATATCGTTGTTCACGAGCTATAATAACAGGGTGTTAGAGAACATCCTAACATGATTAGCGAGGTCGCCAGTACCATTATATGCTTTGATGGTGGGCATCTTGAACTTCCTTGAGATACGAGCATTCATTTTCTCATCAGTGAATGGTGGGTTTGGATCATCAGGATCTCCTAAGGGCATAAGATCACTTGGATTAGCCCTTGGGGAAACTGCCCTTCTTGGTATTGGACCATCCAGGTCTATGATTGGAGGAGGATTTCTCCGCCTTGGAGTGAGTGGGGGTCTTGGGGCCAGATGTGTCTCCATGTCTCGCTTCAGCCTTCAGATCTCTTCTTCATGAGCCCTGATCCTCTCTTGAACATCTTGGGGATTCATCCCTTGAGTGCTTGTAACACCCCCAAATCCGGGGTCGGGGATCCGGGTTGTCACGAGTTCCATTTCCTTTAATAACACCCAATCTTAATAAATAATCAACTACTCTGTACTGTGACCCCACAACAAACACACACACCACAAGTTATAGTCTCAGAGATGAATATCCAAAAGTAACACAAGTCCTTATATTCCACAATTATAAACCGTTACACCTTAAAAAGGTTCTGAATAAATTTACATATTCCTTGCCATTATTACAATTCATATTATACATAAGTCTGGTTCAACAATAGTTGAAAACCTAGCCTATTGGTAGTTCCTACCTCAGCTACGGCGGCATCAACGCTTCCAGAAGACTGCGGAACGTTTTCTAACCGCTTGCGAATCGGAAGCTTGGTCCTGTTCATCTTTTCTATCTGTTGTTGTGTGATGAAAGAAGAAAGCAAGGGTGAGCAACAAGCCCACCAAAATAATATGTATAATGATTAACAATATATGAGCCTTCTCATAGTACTCATGAAAGTCTTGGTCAAAAGAAATGAACCAAGTTTGATATCTTAATGCGATGAAGTCACAAAATATTCAGTATATATACATATATACTTTTCCAAAATCTTGGAAGTCCTCTTCCATGCATAATATACACAGAGTTCCAGTTTATAACTGTATAAAAATATCGTTGCAAGGTGATCTCATATATCTACCCTTGTCTCAACGTTTTTCTGAAAATCTTTGATATGCATAAGATAATCATTAACTAGATATAAGTTGAAAATATGAAGTTACAAGATACTCCAATATACTTATATCTTGTCCGAATACTACTTGAACTACCACCGTTCAAGTTATAATTAGTTTCAAAAGTTCATCACACTGATGAGACTACAAGATAAGACTTGAATAGATTCAATCTATGAAATATTTTGAAGGAAATGAAGTTATGATATACTTCATTAAGTCCCGATATATATATACACCTATATATATACATACGTTTCCTAAAAACCTCTGTCATGTAAAGTATGAACAGAATTGCAATATCCAATAAATTTGGAAAGGAAAGAATTTTGGCATAAACCTGATATCTTGCTGATCAGGCAAAGATACCAATAAGTAACCTTTTCTACTAGTAGATGGATGAATTCCCCACTGGTCATCACCCTGGTCGCAATAGGACCTTATGCTGGACTGCCACTCAGCCACTTATGCATTTGATGGACTCCCACTGAGCCACTTACACTATCATGGACGCCCACTGAGCCCATGTTGCTTATGCCGACTTAAATAGATGGACTTACTTCCCGAACGTTGGGTAAGTAATCAATTCATTTACCAAAACCGCAACCTTGTTGCGAATATAAAATACACCACAGAGCCGGATCCCTCAGGTTTTGAGCGAGTATTTAAATCCCCTTTAAAAGGAAGATCTTAAATATAAAAATGAGTTTTAGGATCCGCTCTAACTTTTAAAAAAAAACATTTTGAAGACTCGAAAACACTTTAAAGAGTGTTTGGAGTAATGCTGATTTAATGAAGTAAATCAGTCCCAATATTTTTAGAAAATGTCTGAATATTATTATTTAAATAATATTCCCATAAAGAATAATCTTTATACAAATAATTGAAGTAGAAGTTGTAAGACTTATACTTGAAATGAGTATTAAATAACCAAAGATATACTTATACGAAAGTACTATCTTTATTTGAATAATCGAAAATAAGTTTGATTATCGAAACATTATTCTTTAATAAAATAAAGAATATTATTAAATAATAAGCGGAGTCATAATACCTCGAATGAATATTATAAATAATATTCATTAAATACAATAAAGGAGTCAATACATCCTCAAATGACTATCCAATTAATAATCATTAAATAATATAAACTGAGTCATAAGCCCTCGAATGAATATTCGAAATAATATTCAATAATAAAATAAAGGAGTCATAAGTCCTCGGATGAATATTCGAAATAATATTCAATAATAAAATAAAGTTAAAGTTATCGAATAAACCTTATTCGATTAATAGTTTTGAAAACTATAACCATATATATATAAAAATATATATTATACTCGGGAACATCGACTCCCGGTTTAGAAATATGTTCACCTTTTGATCCCCTATACTAAGGGTAAATTCAAATACCGCTTATCTCTAGCATAGGTATTATGCAACTGTAAGCATTTTAACCAACATATATATAATCCAAGAATATGAAACAGGCATGCATATATACCATATCACATGCTACAATATATCGCAAGAATTTGCTAATAACAAATATGCATTTATCGCAAGATCATGCATATACACATATACATCACAACAACAGTATAACGGGTAGAAAACTTGCCTGAGCGACTGGGGATTACGAATGGCTCGGGACGAGTCTGGTAACCTATAAGCAACAAGTAAGTTGGAATTAAACCAAAGTCACTTGTAAATCTATACTCTAACCAACTCAGACTCTAACGCTCGTTTTGCGCTTACTGATTCTCTTAAGTCACTCGAGTACCCTCGGCTCCACCATTTTTAATAATTTAACCATTACGAGTTTTAAGGCGATTCCTTCGCGAGTGTCTTACCAACTGCCTATTACACCTTACATAAATGTTTCATACTTCAATTAGTCCTTTAAGGTCTTTAACCTATGTTTCAAAGTAAGGCGAGGGGTAAGGGTTCGTTCGCGAAACGTCGTTACTTAAAACGGCCGTTTCTCCTAAACCGTTCATCGGAATCCAACGAACCACATATCAAAACGAAGCTCGTAACATGAACTATCTAAACATGGCAATGGTCAAAACCTAGCAGTGAGTTCAAGGGTTCTGATGTTAAGAACAAAAACAGTCTACGGTAAATCGGGCATTACGACGGCTATGTTTACGCGATTACCCAATTTTAAACCACTCCAAATCATCTCACAATCAACCCACAATCACAACCCAATCAAAACTCCATCCATACTTTATCATAACAGCCCCAACAACTCAACATTAACAATTTATACTATTCTTTATCATGAATTTAAACTACACTTAAGTTCATTAATCAACAACCAAGATTTACAACTCCAAAAACATCCCAAAACCAACTAATCTCTACATACACAACCATCAAGCCTCTCATGAACTAGAATACTCATATTATGCTCTTAACATTCAATAACAAAGCTTGGTTAAGAGATTATACCTTCCTTGAAGCTTCTTAACACAACACAAGAGCTTTGAATGCCTAAAGAACCTTGATCCTTGCTTGTATAACCTTAAACTTTCATAAAAATTCAAGAAAACTAAAGTTATTTCTTGCAGGTTACTATTCACCATCTTCTTCCTTGATTTATTGGAAGAGATTGTGAAGGAATTAGGAGCTTAAACTTATAGGATATCCATATCTATGTACAAGGAACCTTAGATAATTACCTTGTGATTTAACAATGCTTGGAACTTGATTTTTGGAAATTTCTTCTTTGAAAAAGAAGAAAAGCCGAGAACAAGCTTGGAAGAAAGAGAGATTTTTGTGTTTTTGCTTTGATTTGATTCTTTGGTTGGTTGTTTTTGATTTGTTTTTGGGTAATTACCTTTCTAACCTTGACTTTGTGTGGTTATAAACCAACCACATCTCCTTCCTCCCTATGTCATGCTTATGTCATCATGTGATGTCATCCTCCCCTCTTTGTCCTCTTCTCATTGGTTGGATGACATCAACCCCTCTAATCTCTTTGATTAACTTTCTAATTTTTTGCCTAATGACCGCTGATCTGTTATACGGTTCACTTAACTTTCGTTTTCGTTTATCGTTTGAGGGATCATACCCGGGATCTTATTACTTGGGTTTCCTTAACCTTTCTCAATACATTATAATCCTTTTATGATCCTCTCTTATAATCCTTTAATTTAAATCATTTTTATCCTGTTACCTTATACTTAATTCTTTCCGTATCTAGTGGATTTCCGGGAAAAATCAAAGTGTTCGGAATTGGATTCTGACGATCTTTACATACACTTATATACCATATAGAGTACTAATAAAATCTCAGAATATCCATAACAGAACCCCTACATAGTGTGGCATGAAAAGTTTTCTCATTCAGCTAAAACACTATTCATAAGGGTTACAAAAAGTTCAAAATTTTGGGGTTATTACAGTCTCCCCTCCTTAAAAGGATTCCGTCCCGGAATCAGATAGAAAATGAATAGGGATACTCTCTTAGCATTGCACTTTCTAACTCTCAAGTAATTTTCCCACATTGTGGTTCTACCATCAAACTCTGACTAGTTTGATAACCCTTCTCCTAAGCACTTGTCCCTTTTCAATCTATAACCCTTCCTGGTTGCTCCATATAGGTTACGTCGGGTTGCATGTCTATGCGCTCATATGCCCCTATTTATCTAGCATCCGAATTACACTTCCTTAACATTGATACGTGGAACACGTTATGAACTTGTTACAGGTTCGGGGGTAGGGCTAGCTCGTATGCTAACCTCCCAATATGTTTTAGTATATCCAAGGGTCCAACAATTCGTGGACTTAAACTTTCCTTTCTTTCCAACCCTCATCAATCCTTTCCAAGGGATACCTATAACATCACTAGGTCCCCTATTTCATACTCTTTGTCCTTTTGAGTCAAATCAGCATACCTCTTATGTCCATCTTGGGTTACTACCAGCCGTCCTCTGATTAGATCTATTATATCCCTGGTCCTTTGGACTACTGCGGGTTCGAGCATCTTGCGCTCTACAACTTCATCCTAACATAAGGGAGATCGACATTATTTTCCCTCAAGGATCTCATAAGGCAATATCTCAATACTGACATATGATCTATTGTCGTAAGAAAACTCAATCCGTGTTAAGTGATCATTCCAAATTCTTCCAAGTCTATTGCACAGACTCTTATTATAGCTTTTAGCATTAGAGCTTTTGCTTCTCAATACCCATTCTTTTCCAGTTCGTAATCGCTACTACCTTCCGTTCCTAATATTATACTGGTTATACTTTTGCTTGTTAGCGTTCTATAACCTTTTAATAACCTCGTCAACCTTAGTATCACGAATGTGTTTCCATTCTGCATACCACCACAACTTTACTACTCCTTTTTCAGCTGCTTCTATCTTCGAAAGCTTAGTCCTTCATATAGAAGTAAAAGAATTTATTGAGAGATCACTATGATCATGAACACTTGTTACATTGCATAGTTAGTACAGAAGGTGGCCAGCCTTTAGTACTTGACAAGCAATTAAACAATAGATGGTATCCTACTAGGCTTCTATCACACAGATAGATAGTCATTCGGCAATACCTCCCCTTCTGGAAGGGTTGTTCTTCTCAGCTTACATGAAATGAAAAGAAGAGAAAAGAACGAACTGAAGAGAATTGTGTATTCGTAAAAATTTTATTGCCATAAAATATCTGGCTTGGAATCTACCTCTGAACTATAGAGGTCTGTCATAGGAGAACAAAACATATATATTTATATCAACATCAAGTGTTATAGCATCGTATTTCACATGCCTAAATATTTTCGCTATTCCGTCCATCATTTTATGGACCCAGGCTCTTCCTCGAGCTTATACACAATCACCTTTGAAACTCCCTCGATATCGAAAATCGAATCTGGGATCTCATTCTAGACATCATCGTTACTAGAATTCTATGCTTGCACCGCAACCTTCCTCATATAGTAATACGACTCTCTTTCATAAGAGGGAATAAATATTCAATAGGTAGATACTCTACTTAATTAGTCTATCAATGATAACTTATACACTACCACGACCCGATTAGTGGTACCCAATCTCAACATCCATTCCAATACAACTCTCACGGTTGTAACCAGCTCATTACTCGCAGAATCATTGCTGCATTACTATGGTCCACTACTGACCTACTGTCGTCATTCACGTTCCATGAAATCTTAATATCTAACCATACGGAGTCCATACATGTCGTATCAAATCCTTCTAAGGAGGTAACATAATCACCATTCATGATTCATGAAGAACACTCCTGATTCTGACATACATACATGACATGAAGCAGATAAAATTGCAGAAGAGTTTCGCTCAAAGCAACGATAGCAGGTTAATACCATTCTTAATCATATGCCTTCAATAGAAGACTTAACTCAAAGGTTTGTTTGGTCCTTTTTGGAATATGGTCCTGGCTTATTCTCAAGATAGTACCTTCTAAGATAGATAGCCCGCTCATGGAGATTACACAAATTAAACCTTTACCAAACTACTATTACGGTTGGGTATTGCACAGTCATCAGAAGGAATGCCAATCTTCCAAACCATAATACAACCTTCACAGCTTTAACCATCATCACTGTATTCCTTTGACCTATAATTATCCTCTTACCTTTAAAGTGTCAGCCACCTCTTTGGCCTTTCCTGATAGTAAAATTTCCTTACAGTCAATGTCATTTTAACCACCTCCAAATAAATTTTCTACCTCATTTCAATCACTGCTTATGTGAAAATGCTTTTCCTTAAAATCTGATGAGTAAAAAAAAATGACCATTTTTCCATAAGTTATTGCCTCAGTCTTTAGAGGTTAATCACTGTCACGACTGACTCTCAATCATACTTAGAACATCTTTAATCTTAGGTCCTAATTGCCTGGAACAAATTCGACCTTTACTGGTTCGATCCATACTTTCTCGTGGTTTAACACGTGCCCCACTTGGCATCATTATAATTACGTCATATTTCCTTTATCAACATTTTTATTCTTGAGAATTTTGAATATTACCTTTCTCCTTGTAAAACCTCTAAGGTTATCCTCGAATCGTTCCTCCTGTATTCCCTAGATACAGGGCATATCAAGATACCATTTATTAATACTAGAATCATTGTCCATACACTTCTGAAAAATTTCTCCACTGATTCTTAAAGGTTGTTATTACCTTAATCCTTTCCAATTCATACTGTCAAACTCATACTATCCCTATTAAGGGTGAAATGCCAACCTTTATGCATTCCCTGGGATTCATTTTAAGTTACCGATGTTCTATCCTTAATTCCACCTTTAGAAAAAGTACATGCATCCTTCCATGGATAAATCAAGTCATATATCCCTGATGAGGGTGTCTTATTCGATCATTCCTACCTCGATAGTATATGCCTAATTTTACAATAACATCTGTATTCCAAATGAGGTCAATCAATATGGCCTCCAAAAGATAACAACGGTTATCCGCTTGTCTTGCCTAATTTGATAACGATAACAAGGATGTTCTAGAAGATATTGGTCGTGTTCAACGTGAACCTCTTCTTAATAATTCCTTATTTACTTTTGTTGTTTACCTTAACAGTCACCTCAATGTTGGGATATCTTTCATACCTGGCGTCTCCCTTTCTGGGTATCAAGCCACCGGTCTTACACTTCACATTCTTGAAGGTCACTTCCTTCATCCAAATTTCCTAATTTCTTACTTCCTTGTCTCCTCTGTCTATCCGCGAATCATTATTTATCCTTCGAACTATTTCAAGGTTTCCTCGAATCCTTCCAATTTACAGGGGATAAAATATATGTATCTCTTGTTCCTTCAATCATCAACTTTAACTCATGGTGAATCACCCTCATCCTGACGATTACATACTTTTCTATTTCTATTGCTATGAGTCTTTAGGGTTTCCTCATACCCAACTCCCTTATCATTCCTCAAACTCTATTGCCTTTATATTCCTTTCCACTTCAGTTTCTTTTTATTTTCCTTTCTCTTATCATTAATTCATGAACCCACTAATCATTGACTTCAAGCATCACATCATTCTGGGATTCTTGTCATCAGAACGAATCTTGACAACTTTTACAACTTAGCTTCATATTTCATCATACTCGTCCGCCTTTGTTCTGACTCTAAAGCTTTTACACTATCTCCATAACCTTGGGAATTACTTTCCTGAAAACAATTGACTGAACTTTAATCAGTTTATTCTAACCTCTGGCTCCGTGCCTTTCTTGGTCTTTCACCAGCGGGTGGCCTCTCTCTTAGGAGGGTAAGTGACAAAACAGTCTTTTGTAATTCGTCCATCATTTAGAATCTCAAATGATTCCTATATTTCCTTTAGCGAGGTTCTTGCCTCGACTGGTTCAGCTTGTTCCTTGGAACTCTAAGGGCTTAGCGACTTAAAGGCCCTGAAAGAATTTCTCACCGCATTGTTTCCTCAAGGTGGTGGTTGGGGATAGTAGTCTAAGTTCTTTTTAGACAGGTCCATGAATTGCCATATAGGAGTACCGTCTCGGGTCTCCCTTCCTTACTCGTCTTTCTGTTTCCTTAGTATGAAATGTTTCATCCTTCTCCCATACTTGGGGTTATCTTATACGTTAAAATCCTCATTTTCCACTTCATTATGTTATGGGTTCCTTCTATCTTGATGGCATCCTCCCTGACTATCACATCCAGGGTTTGCCCTAAATCTTATTCCTCAAACTAGCTTTCATCTAAGATCTCATCTTTAAGCTCTTGAACATTTGGAACCCAAATTATGTAGGAATACCTCATTATTCCCTTATTATCTTTCTCGGTATTAATCTTTTATCTAATTGTTAGCTCTCTGCCTTCATTCATCACATTTTTCTGGCACAATATGTTCTCTTCCGATAATTCGGACTGTATTGCAATCTCAAACATCTTTTTGGTACCGGCTCCGGTTACCTTCACTTCTATTTCCATTTTCTCAAAATCTCTTATAAACTCTCTCAAAGACATGATCATCTTGAGTCTCTCCTTTTTACTAAGGGCATCAGCCACCACATGGGCTTTCCCCGAATGACAGAATCTCCCAATCATAATTCTTGATTAGCTCTAACCGCCTCCTCGGGCGTATGTTGAGCTCTTTCTACGTAAAAATGTACTAGAGCTCCTATGGTTTGTGAATCTCGCACTTCTCTCCATACAAGTAGTGCCTCAAATCTTTAGGGAAAAACTATTTCCATGAGCCCAAGCTCATTGGTGGGGATATCGAATTTTAAATTCCCTTAATTGTCTTGACGCGTACGCGATTACCTTGTTGTCTGTATAAGAAGCACCCTAATTCCTTATGCGAAGCGTCAATACAAATCACAAAATCTCCTTTTTCCATCCGACAATGCCAACATAGGGGCCGTCACCAACCTTTGCTTCAGTTGTTAAAAGCTTTTCTCGTATTTCTCTGTCCATTCAAACTTCCCAGTCTTATGAGTAAGCCGCGTTAAAGGGGCTACTATCTTTACAAACTTGAACGAACCTCCGGTAGTGACCGGCCAATCCTACCTCTGGTAGTTTCCCTAACCATGGTCATTAATTCCTCAATGGTCCTTTATTCATTCTTGTTAGGATCTTCCACGAGATCCTCCTCAGCAACAATCCCATTTAGGACAACATCCTCAACCATTACATCCTCAATATGAACATTATCCGGTCCTGCGTTAGGACGCTCTATCGGATCCACAATCCGATCTCCAATTAGTAATAAAACATCATCACGCTGTCACTTCTCAATCTCAGGGTTCGGAGTCCCGCTACCATATACGATAACGAACTACGCTACTATCACGATATTTTTAAGGGTTCCCATAAGGGTTTTAACTGTCAGTACTACGTTAGGTAGTCCGACTATGAACTTGGCAAGAGTTCTTATTATCTTAGTGAACTTATTATCTTAACGTCACATCATCTCTGAGGTTTATAACGCTTAGCTCTGATACCATTTCTGTAACACCCCCAAATCCGGGGTCGGGGATCCGGGTTGTCACGAGTTCCATTTCCCTTAATAACACCCAATCTTAATAAATAATCAACTACTCTGTACTGTGACCCCACAACAAACACACACACCACAAGTTATAGTCTCAGAGATGAATATCCAAAAGTAACCTTATATTCCACAATTATAAACCGTTACACCTTAAAAAGGTTCTGAATAAATTTACATATTCCTTGCCATTATTACAATTCATATTATACATAAGTCTGGTTCAACAATAGTTGAAAACCTAGCCTATTGGTAGTTCCTACCTCAGCTACGGCGGCATCAACGCTTCCAGAAGACTGCGGAACGTTTTCTAACCGCTTGCGAATCGGGAGCTTGGTCCTGTTCATCTTTTCTATCTGTTGTTGTGTGATGAAAGAAGAAAGCAAGGGTGAGCAACAAGCCCACCAAAATAATATGTATAATGATTAACAATATATGAGCCTTCTCATAGTACTCATGAAAGTCTTGGTCAAAAGAAATGAACCAAGTTTGATATCTTAATGCGATGAAGTCGCAAAATATTCAGTATATATACATATATACTTTTCCAAAATCTTGGAAGTCCTCTTCCATGCATAATATACACAGAGTTCCAGTTTATAACTGTATAAAAATATCGTTGCAAGGTGATCTCATATATCTACCCTTGTCTCAACGTTTTTCTGAAAATCTTTGATATGCATAAGATAATCATTAACTAGATATAAGTTGAAAATATGAAGTTACAAGATACTCCAATATACTTATATCTTGTCCGAATACTACTTGAACTACCACCGTTCAAGTTATAATTAGTTTCAAAAGTTCATCACACTGATGAGACTACAAGATAAGACTTGAATAGATTCAATCTATGAAATATTTTGAAGGAAATGAAGTTATGATATACTTCATTAAGTCCCAATATATATACACCTATATATATACATACGTTTCCTGAAAACCTCTGTCATGTAAAGTATGAACAGAATTGCAATATCCAATAAATTTAGAAAGGAAAGAATCTTGGCATCACCCTTTCTACTAGTAGATGGATGAATTCCCCACTGGTCATCACCCTGGTCGCAATAGGACCTTATGCTGGACTGCCACTCAGCCACTTATGCATTTGATGGACTCCCACTGAGCCACTTACACTATCATGGACGCCCACTGACCCCATGTTGCTTATGCCGACTCAAATAGATGGACTTACTTCCCGAACGTTGGGTAAGTAATCAATTCATTTACCAAAACCGCAACCTTGTTGCGAATATAAAATATACCACAGAGCCGGATCCCTCAGGTTTTGAGCGAGTATTTAAATCCCCTTTAAAAGGAAGATCTTAAATATAAAAATGAGTTTTAGGATCCGCTCTAACTTTTAAAAAAACATTTTGAAGACTCGAAAACACTTTAAAGAGTGTTTGGAGTAATGCTGATTTAATGAAGTAAATCAGTCCCAATATTTTTAGAAAATGTCTGAATATTATTATTTAAATAATATTCCCATAAAGAATAATCTTTATACAAATAATTGAAGTAGAAGTTGTAAGACTTATACTTGAAATGAGTATTAAATAACCAAAGATATACTTATACGAAAGTACTATCTTTATTTGAATAATCAAAAATAAGTTTGATTATCGAAACATAATTCTTTAATAAAATAAAGAATATTATTAAATAATAAGCGGAGTCATAATACCTCGAATGAATATTTTAAATAATATTCATTAAATAAAATAAAGGAGTCAATACATCCTCAAATGACTATCCAATTAATAATCATTAAATAATATAAACTGAGTCATAAGCCCTCGAATGAATATTCGAAATAATATTCAATAATAAAATAAAGGAGTCATAAGTCCTCAGATGAATATTCGAAATAATATTCAATAATAAAATAAAGTTAAAGTTATCGAATAAACCTTATTCGATTAATAGTTTTGAAAACTATAACCATATATATATAAAAATATATATATTATACTCGGGAACATCGACTCCCGGTTTAGAAATATGTTCACCTTTTGATCCCCTATACTAAGGGTAAATTCAAATACCGCTTATCTCTAGCATAGGTATTATGCAACTGTAAGCATTTTAACCAACAGATATATAATCCAAGAATATGAAACAGGCATGCATATATACCATATCACATGCTACAATATATCGCAAGAATTTGCTAATAACAAATATGCATTTATCGCATGATCATGCATATACACATATACATCACAACAACAGTATAACGGGTAGAAAACTTGCCTGAGCGACTGGGGGTTACGAATGGCTCAGGACGAGTCTGGTAACCTATAAGCAACAAATAAGTTGGAATTAAACCAAAGTCACTTGTAAATCTATACTCTAACCAACTCAGACTCTAACGCTCATTTTGCGCTTACTGATTTTCTTAAGTCACTCGAGTACCCTCGGTTCCACCATTTTTAATAATTTAACCATTACGATTTTTAAGGCGATTCCTTCGCGAGTGTCTTACCAACTGCCTATTACACCTTACATAAATGTTTCATACTTCAATTAGTCCTTTAAGGTCTTTAACCTATGTTTCAAAGTAAGGCGAGGGGTAAGGGTTCGTTCGCGAAACGTCGTTACTTAAAACGGCCGTTTCTCCTAAACCGTTCATCGGAATCCAACGAACCACATATCAAAACGAAGCTCGTAACATGAACTATCTAAACATGGCAATGGTCAAAACCTAGCAGTGAGTTCAAGGGTTCTGATGTTAAGAACAAAAATAGTCTACGGTAAATCGGGCATTACGACGGCTATGTTTACGCGATTACCCAATTTTAAACCACTCCAAATCATCTCACAATCAACCCACAATCACAACCCAATCAAAACTCCATCCATACTTTATCATAACAGCCCCAACAACTCAACATTAACAATTTATACTATTCTTTATCATGAATTTAAACTACACATAAGTTCATTAATCAACAACCAAGATTTACAACTCCAAAAACATCCCTAAACCAACTAATCTCTACATACACAACCATCAAGCCTCTCATGAACTAGAATACTCATATTATGCTCTTAACATTCAATAACAAAGCTTGGTTAAGAGATTATACCTTCCTTGAAGCTTCTTAACACAACACAAGAGCTTTGAATGCCTAAAGAACCTTGATCCTTGCTTGTATAACCTTAAACTTTCATAAAAATTCAAGAAAACTAAAGTTATTTCTTGAAGGTTACTATTCACCATCTTCTTCCTTGATATATTGGAAGAGATTGTGAAGGAATTAGGAGCTTAAACTTATAGAATATCCATATCTATGTACAAGGAACCTTAGATAATTACCTTGTGATTTATCAATGCTTGGAACTTGATTTTTGGAAATTTCTTCTTTGAAAAAGAAGAAAAGCCGAGAGCAAGCTTGGAAGAAAGAGAGATTTTTGTGTTTTTTCTTTGATTTGATTCTTTGGTTGGTTGTTTTTGATTTGTTTTTGGGTAATTACCTTTCTAACCTTGACTTTGTGTGGTTATAAACCAACCACATCTCCTTCCTCCCTATGTCATGCTTATGTCATCATGTGATGTCATCCTCCCCTCTTTGTCCTCTTCTCATTGGTTGGATGACATCATCCCCTCTAATCTCTTTGATTAACTTTCTAATTTTTTGCCTAATGACCACTGATCTGTTATACGGTTCACTTAACTTTCGTTTTCGTTTATCGTTTATCGTTTGAGGGATCATACCCGGGATCTTATTACTTGGGTTTCCTTAACCTTTCTCAATACATTATAATCCTTTTATGATCCTCTCTTATAATCCTTTAATTTAAATCCTTTTTATCCTGTTACCTTATACTTAATTCTTTCCGTATCTAGTGGATTTCCGGGAAAAATCAAAGTGTTCGGAATTGGATTCTGACGATCTTTACATACACTTATATACCATATAGAGTACTAATAAAATCTCAGAATATCCATAACAGAACCCCTACATAGTGTGGCATGAAAAGTTTTCTTATTCAGCTAAAACACTATTCATAAGGGTTACAAAAAGTTCAAAATTTTGGGGTTATTACAGTGCTCCTGGAGCGTTATTCAATGTCAGCCATCGGCTCATTGCCAGCATGCCTCCTTCTTGGAGCAACATCGTCATCCGATGACTCGGAGTCTCTTTTAGTATAAGGCCCGGAGAATTCTTGATCCTCCGGAATAAGAGCCAAACCACGTATGTATTGGGGCATCCGCCCTTGTGCTTCACTCCTACCAGAGTGTCCACTCCCTCCAACTTGGGGTATAGAGGCATCCTGTAAGGGGGGTTAGCAGTCACAATTGTCGAGTACTCATACCCAAGGGGTTGAGAGTTCATAGGTGCATGTAGCTGCTGAAGCTGGGGGTTCGTCCCTTAAGGAGCCGGGGGATTCGTCCCTTGTGGCTGAGCCTTAATTGCCCCTAATAGGGTTCCTCCTTGGGCAGAGGCATAAGTTGAGTGTGGTGGTACTTCCACTGCTGATGCGATTATTCGTGATGGGATAGGAGTGTCTGTCCCACTAGTGTTTCTACTCCGTGTGTTCACCATGGTTGTTGTAAGTTTCCTACAGATGGCGCCAAATGTTGTGGAATAAAAACCTGGGTACTTTAGTATTTAATGCTAGGGTTGGTGAGCTTCGAGCTTTAATGGCTTCTCTTGCGTTCAGGACTATCGATCCTTGTAAGATGCCTACGTATCTCCGTGTTGTAGAGAATCAAGCCAAAAATGTAGTTCTAGGTTGAGGGGTAGAGCCCTTTATATAGAGGTGAGTCTAGGGTTAGACTTCTGTTGGGAGACTTGGTGGACAAGTCTACAACTTAGATGGTAATTAGGAGTCCTCTTGAGGATGGAGATCCAGAACCTTCTATGTAGGACTTTGAGTCCGTTTGGAACACATGTCTCTGCTCTTCCAGCCGTATTGGGCCTAGTCCGTGAAAAGCTCGTGTTAGTGGACTTGGACGACCCTTGCTGGTGGGTCATGGTTGTTTGGGCCATCATAGGCCTGTTACGAAGACTTGGACCAGAAAGATCTGCTATGAAGCTTGGACCAGACAGGTCTGTATTGGACTTTTCGGACAAGAAGCCCAAGTGTAATTAATGGGACATTTAATGTGTCTCTAAGATGTATTTTCTATCCATATCACAGGGTTAGGGTTAAGTATTTCGAAGCACTTGCAATGTAAAACAAGAACTATTTGGGAATACTTAAGAACATATATGAAGAAAGTTCGGAAATACTTGCCTTATTTCAATCCGCTTTTACTTTACTTGTACTTGTCTATTGATTCTCACTCACTAAACACTTTCTTTCCCTTTCTATGTCTCACTTCCTCTATTAGATATCACAATTATTTATCAATACTTACTCTCATCTCATTCTATTCGTTACAAGCTTTTATCTACCCTTCGTTTTACCCAAGTCCGACTTACGGATTGAAAGTTACGACAAAAACCGTCAAATAGTATACACATAAGCTGATTAAAATAGCACTTAAAATATTCGATAAAAATAATTTTTCAAAGAAGATTCGGGGTTAAAATGATTTTCCGGTATTTAATAAGAATTTTTGAACATTTTTGGAATTAAAACGGGTCAACAAATAATTTTATAAATAATTAACAAGGTCCGAACACCCGAATCTGACTTTAAAACCATTTAATAATACTTATTGAGCCTTGAAAGTAATTTAAAATAATATTTTAAAGTTCGAAACTATTTTTCGGTTTTTTTTGCTAAATTGCTTTTATAGATAGAAAAAAGGAATATACAAGGGATTCACCCTATGGTCTATGACAGGCCATAGACAAGACTATCTATAAACAATCTAAAAACAAGATTGGAGATAGAAAGCAACTAAGCGAAACAACTAACAAATACAATCAGAAAAGTCTAAGTCTAAATATGGTCTACTACATTTAACAGAAGTAAAACCAAGTAGAACCCGAGAGCCTAGCTTTGATGTCCAAAATAATTCCTTGCAGAAGCTTCAAGGGACCAAAAAGACCCTTGTCATGAGGTCTAGCATTACGTTCCCTCCAAATGTGATAGCAAGTAACCTGAGCAAAGCAGCGAGCCAGAGTACCCTTGGCTTTGTCCTCAATATCAACAAGGCTGAACAAAAACTGAGTCCAGGAGCCATTGATAACAAATATGCTAATTGTTGAAAACAACTTAGCCAATATCCATCTAGCGTAAGAGCAATGCAAAAACAAGTGACTAGTAGATTCCCTGCCCAAGATGCACAAGTAGCATTGTTGAGATTGAGTGATATCATACCTATGGAGCCGAGTCAGAGTACTAAGCCGATCCAAGCAAGACAACCACTGGTGGTGCGCATACCTATTTATACGAAGCCTGTGCCAAACAACTTTGTGCCAATGAACAATGGTTCCTGTGTCCCGTATAGAATTCCATATGTGCCAGGTCCTAACCTTGAAGGCAGCAATACCATCCCAAAGAATATGATCTCGCCCACTAGAATGAATGGTGGGAAGGTTGGGGTCCTCCAACCAAGAAACAAGAACAAGGTCCAAATGATGAGTCCTTGGGTTAGGCCTAGGTAAGTTTCAAGCCCCAAAATAAAAAATAGACCCAATTGAAGCATTATCATTAAGAAATCATTTTCTAATAATGGGAGAAGTGATTGATTTAGCAAGATAACAGCAGTTCCACCATGGTTCAAACCACAAGGAAATCAAGGTTCCATCAACAATGTGATAAGTAATAAATTTTAAAGCCAGACCTCGAAGCCTAAGCAACTTTTTTCAAATCCAAGAACAATCAGTTGGAACCTCAGGAGTGCATAAATGCTTGTGCTTTAAAACAGTTCGGTTAACCCATGAAGCCCAAATAGAAGGAGAATTGGTGACCACCTTAAGTAAATGTTGAATAAGCTGAGCTTTGTTCCAGTGAACCATATTCTTTAAACCAAGGCCCCCTTCCTCCCTAGGAAGAAATATTTTTTCAGAATTTTTAAATCAAAAGAAATAATTAAATCTAATTAATAATCAAATAAAATTAATTAATAACTAATTAAATCAAGTAATCAATTAATATTTAAATTAATTGACAAATTAAATAATTAATTATCAACTAAAATTAATTAATTAAATAATTTGGATTTATTTTTGAATTAAAAATAATTTTCAGAATTAAAAATAATGAATTTTGAAGTTCTAAATAATTAAAAATAATTTTTTGAAAATTATTATAAATAGAACTATAATTTTTGAAAAATTTTAAAACAGAAATCTTGTTTTTATAAGTTTTTAAAACAAAAGTAGAAGATTTGCAAACTTTGCAAACTAGGGGGGTCAAACTGTAATTTGACCGTCTTCCCCGTTCTTCCTCGTTGGCGGTCGCAATTAACGACGACCCCGAGCTAATCCGGCCACTATATAACGACCCAGAAATTGACCAAATTAACAGCAATTCAACTACAAACTTCCAAGAACTCATCTGCAGCATCAAATCGATCAAACAACGCGTGGTTTGACCGGAAAATCCCATCGAACTTCCGCCGCCGTTCGAATCGATTTTCCAACGAGCCTTTTCCAGTTATCTCGGTTCAACACACATACATTAATCGATTTATTTTTCAATGATCTATTCATTGCTATAATCAATTTAAGCTAATAACTCTTGAATCAAAAATGCCTAAAAATCAATTAAGAACATCCATACTATATAAACCCTAATTTAATTAATTCGATAATCAAACTAAATTTTCTATATGTTATTGAACTTCAAATTCAACATATAATATACCAAAATGATCAGGACAAAATTATCTACAAGATACAATCATCAAATCACACAAACAACATCAAAATCAAAATTTTATATTTTAATCATAACTAAATTCTAATTAAAATAAATAAATATATAAATACCTTTGATTTCTGCAGTAAAACAAGTTGTAGATTTTGAAAGTACTTTTCCCGAGCTTCGATTCGGTTATTCCCACGCTTGAGTTTTTCTCTGTAAATTATATAATTTAACTGTTTGTTTATGATTATTTGTATAAAATAAAATAAGATAAAAGCTATTTATACTTATGGAATATTAGTATCCGTTGGATCATATCAGATACGAAAATAGATTACTTAGTCGCTAAGTAACAATAAAAACGATCCAGTTTGGTACCAGTTTAAGATAATTATCAAAACCGGGCTTCTTATTATACACCCTATAAGAAGATAATGTAATAGTGTAATCATAATATCCCGTCTCTCGAGGATACGGGTTTTATCGACTCACCGAAACAAATATCGTATCGAAAATTTGGCACCAGGACTCGTACGGGTCGAACCGTACTCCGGATCGAAAAAGTCAAAACACGGAAAAAGTTCAGAATAATCAAATTAGGTTATGAAGGAGTTTTCTGGAGACTTCCGGGTTGTAAAAACATAAAAACGGATGAAGTTGGACGATTCCTCGGAAACGTAAAATAGTTTATAATTACTCGGAAAAATAATTATTAAATCCATAAATTCTTTATAAAATTATATAACAACCTATAAATTACCAGGAAAATATCAAAATTATCTATACTTTATTTTGGACATATAAAAATTAAAATACTCAAATTTAATCACATATAAACATCTAAATATCAATACCACTTGTCAGATAATTCACCAAAATTCATATAATAATCACATAATAATTATTTATTGATAAAATAATTAAACGATATTTCCCAGATATTATAACTTACATAAGAAGTAACCAAGCAAGCAAGCAACATTTCTCTCTTCTCTCTCCCATTGAAGCCATTCGGCTTTTTCAAAGAAAAAGAAGAACCAAGACTCAAACTTAACTTATAACCATGGATAAATACTATAATTAATTCCCATGCATCTTCAATATCAAACTAAGGTAATATAAATTTTCCATAGCATTTCATTAAGGTTTGGATGGTTAAATAAATTCATAAAAGTTATGATGAAATGAAGCTGATTCTCGAAATAGTTTCAGGAATTCCTAGGTACTAAACTAAACATGAGTATCGCTTATCAACCACAGACGGATGGGCAAAGCGAAAGGATGATTCAAACAATTGAAGATATGCTACGTGTATGTGCAATAAATTTTGAAGGCAGTTGGGACGAACATTTACCACTAGTGGAATTCTCTTACAACAACAGCTATCATGCTAGCATTGGAATTCCACCTTACGAAGGCTTATATGGAAGGAAGTTTAGATCACCTACGTGTTGGGACGAAGTTAAAGAACGTAAAATTCTAGGTCCAGAACCGATTCAGCGGACCAAGAAAAAAGTAGAACTTATCCAAAAGCGACTCGAAGCAGCAAAAAATCGACAATGCAAATACGCAGATCAAACTAGGAAGGATATGGATTATTAAGAAGGAGAACATGTATTACTGAATATATCACCATGGAAAGGATTGACTAGATTTGGAAATAAAGGCAAACTGAAGCCACGATACGTTGGTCCATTTGAAATTTTAAAGAGAGTTGGAAAGGTCGCATACGAGTTAGCCTTACCGCCTCATATGCAGCATATCCATAATGTGTTTTATGTGTCAATTAGGAAGAGTCTTGTGGAGAAATCCTATGGTTGAAGAATCAACCTTGGAGCTAGAAAATGAAATTTTAGAGAAGTATCCCCATTTATTTTTCTAGCGAGATTCTGAGGACATGATCCTAATAGGGGGAGGATGTAACGAATGAGAAATTACGTTTGTATTATATCTTAATAAAGATGATTTATGTGTTTTATTATGTTTTTAAGTATGTTGAGTCATAAAATCCTAGCTGTTATGTGCTATGTGTATTCTGTTTTGGTTAGAGCATGTTTTGGGTAATTATCATCAAAAGGTGTACGGCCCAAACAGTGTTTTAATAGCTGATATTTCATACAAAATTATTGGCCTTATTTTTTCTAGTATGGCTTATACTATCGCGATATTCTAAACATCCAGTCGTTTTACAAATTTTCTCATTTCGCGAAAAATAACTTTTCTGGGCCCCTTCGGGTGTCAAAAACCCCATAAAAATCACATTTTTATTTTTATAGGATCATAAAATGATCAAATATCATTTTTTTTGCATTTTTATATTATTCACATTTTTTTGGGAATTTTTGGCATATATTTTGTATTTATTGGATATTTAAAAATTTAAAATTAATACCCAAAAATTATAAAAATTTGGGCCAATTAATTTTATTAGATGTACAATTAGGGCCTTAATTTTATTTAGGGGTATTATTTTTACTAGTATAAATAGCTGATTAATTACTAATTAATTATTATAAATCAGAAAATTTAAGAAAATCCCCAATTTATTTGCAATTAGGGTTTGGAGTTCTTGGAATCAATCAACCATTTCATCGTGTTTCTGTTCACCAAATTAAACATGTAAGCAACCAATTTGAAACTTTTTGAATTCTCTATCCATTTCTGTTATCAATTTCGTGTTTGGATTATTCGATTTTAGAATCATAATTTTCGTGTTTGATTTTGATTTGGGGGGTTTTTGATTAACGTTACTGAGATGAATTTGAGCGTTATAGATGTTCAGATCATCGATTTTACAGTCGATTCATACCGGTGTTGTTGAGTTTGGTTCCCGTTTTGAGTTCGCCGGGAGAACGCAGTTTCCGGCGGCGTTTCATTGTGTTCCGGCTTCGAATCGACGAGGGAAGGGGGGATGATGTTCCTGTGATGTTGTTGCTTAAAAACGGAGTAAAATCAGTCCAAATCGTATCGTTTCGTTGCTGTATCGCCCCATCAGAGGTTCACCTGGAACAACCGCCGGCACCAGATTCTGGTGGTGGCGGTGGTGTTCTTGAGCAACCCTGAGTCAACACGGAGTCGACTGGGTTTCGACCCGTAAATCGACCCGGTTTTGATCCTGTTTATACTGAATTGATTTCTGAAAAACTGTTTCTGATTTTCTAATTTATTTTTAATTTATAAAAAATCAGAAAAATCAGTTTTTATTATTTAGAAAATCCAATAAATAATTTGATTAATTATCTGATTTATTTTGTAAATAATTCTAAATTATTTTCTTGTGTCAGAAATTTGAAAATTAATTATTAATTATTTAATTAATTAATTAATTAATTTAGTTATTTCCTAATTACATATTATTTGATTAAGTTGATTAATTGTTATATAATTAATCAATTTAATTGA
Organism: Apium graveolens; assembly: GCF_009905375.1. Classification (NCBI taxonomy): domain Eukaryota; kingdom Viridiplantae; phylum Streptophyta; class Magnoliopsida; order Apiales; family Apiaceae; genus Apium; species Apium graveolens. The sequence continues at coordinate 158,043,034 of NC_133653.1, forward strand.
ATAATTTGTAATAAATCCTAATTTTTGGAATTAAATAGGATTTATTACAAATTATTCAATTAAATTGATTAATTATATAATAATTAATCAACTTAATCAAATAATAAGTAATTAGGAAATAACTAAATTAATTATTAGTTAATTAATTAATTAATTTAGTTATTTCCTAATTACTTATTATTTGATTAAGTTGATTAATTATTATATAATTAATCAATTTAATTGAATAATTTGTAATAAATCTTATTTAATTTCAAAAATTAGGGAAATTTTTTATTTAAATATTATAATACCTAGATAATTATTTAAAATATATTTTAGGTTCAATTATTTGTGAATAATTAATTATAATTGACTGAAAATTAATTAATTCTTATTTATTGCGTAGTAATTAAACCGTTTATTCGATTTATTCGAAACGAAAGCCCCAAAACTTAGATAAATAATCTGATTCCATTAAAAATAGTTATAAATATTAATTTCTTTCGGAAGTGAGTCGGCTTACGGTATTTATTTGAATACATATCTTATTATTTGTAAATATGAGTCTAATAAATCCCAGAAAATTAGGAAACGAGTTAGATGTTATTTGTTAATACGAATATAGATCCGATTTCAATTTTTAAAATATTGTTAGTCTAAATTAATTATGTGCCTTATGTGCTATGTGATTTATGTGAGTACTTGAGTCCTAAATGCTAATTAATGTAGATACGAGTCAGATAGAGTCGTATGGGTAGACGATAAGGGCTACGTTGTCTCAGTCTGAGATACGATTACGGTGTTAGTCAACTAAATGAGTATCTTTCTCTGATAGCGATAACACCAAAAAGGAGGATCAAGCCAGAGATAGAACTGTGAACTACCCGGAGCAGAGCATGTACCAGCAAGTTTTTCCCCTATTCTAAGTTCAGAATAGTGAATTGCTTTCAAATTTCCATGGCAGCTATACCCTGATAATTCTTGTTCACAAACACTGATACACAATTATTGTTCCTTTATTCATATTTCATTTCGATTCATGATTTCTCCTAATTCATTGAATATTCTATTCGTATTCCAATAGTTATATACACACATATACATATACTCTGATATATTTCGATGTTGGGATACATCGAAAGCATACCGATTGTTCCAGATGCTAAGCTATGGACTGGATGGTTACGATGCAGGCCAGGTATGAATCAGGCCCTTGATTATTAGGCTATATTGCCTGGTTACCCTATATTTGGTGGGTCTATGCAGTTGGGTATAGATTCGCACTATATCCTAAATGATCAACAGGTTATAATGCATATGTTGGTTTTTGTGTCAAGTCTAATTCATTTGGTACTCGCCGATAGTGGCCTTTATTATTTCCCTGCAGAATTATGTGGTTACACGAGTAAACAGATTACCAGTTCATTTATCTTTCTCTCCTTACATTATATACACATATATGTTGCAGGCTTGTTGAGCAATTATGGCTCACCCCTATTATTATTTTTATTCACCTTGTTTTTCAGTTAAAGTCAAGAATGAAACTCATCCATACCTGAGTAGTCAAGAAGCGGGTCACACGGCGGGACCCTCTGGCACTAAGGGTGCTAATTTCAATTCCAGAAGAGAGTTTTGAGATGCCCGAGCAGGTGTTGTAGGAGCAGTTGTAGATATTGTTTGAATAAAAGAAAATTAGTTTGAAATTTATGTAGATGACTGGTTTGTAATATAAAAGGTTTGTAAGATAGTTTATTTGGATTGTTGTAATAAAGTTGGTAAGTTGTTCTTGTTTTCACACCTTAACCTTAAAAGATCCTGAGTAGTAGTATCAAGGGGTAATTATATATTTATATTATTATTGTACAGGTTGAGTAAGGTAGTTAGTGATAGTAATACCCCAGATCTATACCCCGGATTTGGAGGTTGTTACAGTTGGCATCAGAGCTTAGGTTTTGGTCCCTGAAACAAGAACATTAAGATAAGATAAGTTAGGGAGATCACATAAGATAAGAATAGTAGTATTAGGATTTGGTAATTTTAGATTAGGAAATTGTAAGTTCTAGGAATGAGAAATGACCTTTTCTTGTGTTATGTTTATTTTTTCAGATGACTTCATCTTCGTCTGAGAGGACTATGTCTGGACCAGCGGTACCACCAGTATCTATGCCTCCAGGCTCCAGCAGCACCTGTGGATCCACCAGTTTTAGAGGTACCTGATCCTATAGACTTTTTCCCATATTTTTAGCCTAAGATACCTCAGTTACCACCTCTCGAGTTTCCGGTGCTCGAGATACTTGACCTGATTGATTTTCCGCAGTGGGATGAGCTAGAGGTACCATTTCAGCAGCCCGAGCCTGAGATTCCAGTACAGCAGCCAGAGCTAGAGATTTCAATTCAGCAGCCTGATGTACATCCAGATCCTCAGCTGATTGAGCCACAGGTTCCACCGGTGTTATTCCCAGCTCCCATAGCTATCTATGCCCCAGTGTCAGGGATCTACCATATTCCACCTACTCAGTTCATGGATGAGCAGGTTATTGACCAGCCGATGCCTTTACCTTCCAGCCAGATTATGTACTGAGAGAGAGGCTTAGGCAGGTTTATTGGGCGACTTCACAAGAGTTTGGAGAGCTGGGTCAGGAGGATATTCGTACCGACGCAGTGTACTACCGATCCATGAGATTGGTGGAGACAGTGTTAGATTCGATCCGACAAGAGATAGACCATGTGCCACCAGGGTTTTGAGATCGGTTAGTCAGTCAGATGTGTTGTGCTATATGTGACATGTAAATAGAGGCAACATAGTATAGTGTGATTAGGTTTGTATGTGTTTAGTACCTAGTTTTGACATGTATCAGTAGTAGCTATGACAGATCGGATGTAGACCCTTTTGTATCAAGCACTAACACCTGGAGTTGGTGTCATATATATAAAATGAACTTTTTCAACTTTTTCTTTTATTTTAAATTTTAGTCCTTAAAGCATTTACATTTACTTTACTATTTTACAGTTTTTCTATATCTCAAATTTTGTTTTATTTAAAACAATGTTGTACCATATATTATTCCAAATTTTAAAATTATTTCAAATGATTTATTTAAATTCCGAACTGTTTTAATTTCTCATTTTAATACCTTCAAATTATTTTCTTTCCATTATTCATTGTTTACATTCCATGTTTTAATACCATACAAATTATTCCTTTATGCGTTATCAACTCTTTAGAAAATTATTATTAAAAGAACCATTTGTTTTATTATCAGAAATATGGCACCAAAAAGAAAAACCAGTAATGAGTCATCGAATGATAATACCGAAGGACAAAATAATAACCACCACATGGACCAAATGTCTCACCTAATGCAACAACAAATAGTGATGATGTAGCAGCAAATGCAGCAACAACAACAGCAACAACAGTTCCAGCAGCAGATGTTACAGCAACCACCTCGCCCAGAGCCACAAGCACCGCCAGTTGTACCTGTTGTTACTTTCAAACAGTTTCAGTTGGTAAAGCCTCCAGAATTTGAAGGTTCAACGGATCCTACCAAGGCAAGGGCCTGGTTGAAGGAGATAGATAAGGCATTCGCATTAGTTAAAGTGGAAGCAGATCAAAAGATGGATTTTGCTAGTTATTTCTTGAAGGGGAGCGAATTATTGGTGGGAGTCCAAGAAAGCGCTAGAAGGCGACACTGTTATAACTTGGGATAGATTCACCGAGCTTTTTCTGGAAAAGTATTTTCCCCGCTATATGAAGAACCAGATGGAAATTAAGTTCTTGGAATTAAAAAAAGGGAATATGTCAGTGACTGGATATGAAGTCAATTTATCGAATTCGCTAGATTTGTTCCGAAACAGGTAGATACCGATGAGAAGCGGGCTAAGAGATTCCAACAGGGATTGAAGCCCTGGATTCTTAGCAGAGTGGTAATATTTGAATTGACAACTTACACGGCCGTGGTTCAGAAGGCCATGATCATTGAAGGGGAAAGTGAGGTGTCCCAAAAGGAAAAGGGACAAGGAAGTTTTCAGAATCGTTTCAACAGAAGGCCGGGATTTTAAGCCCGAACAAATGTAAACTTTAGAACGACAGAACAGGGCAATCAAAGGACGGTAACCGACTTCAAGCCCAAAATCAACAAAGAATCATCCGACCACCAATATCCGATTGCAGAACCTTTGGAAAGAAACATACAGGGATCTGTAATAAGCCAAACGTCATGTGTTTCAAGTGCAAGCAGAAGGGACATTACTCTAGGGAATGCCCAACAGGGAAGACATAAGTCACTTGTTTCCAATACGGAAGAAAGGGTCATATCGCTAAAGACTGTTGAGGAGCAGCTATGGTAGCCAACATTCGAAGGATTTTGGCATTACCTCCACCACCACAACAGAATCAGCCTAGGACAAGGACCTTTAATATGTCAATGAAAGAAGCTGTGCAGAGTCCTAATGTGGTTGCAGGTACGCTTTCTTTGAATTCTGTAGATGCACAATTATTGATTGATTCTGGAGCTACAAGATCTTTTATTTCTGAAAAATTTATTCATAAGTTATATTGTGAAACCCAATGGTTGGACGAAACATTAATTATAAAATTAGCGAATGACGACCAAGTTCATGTAGACCGAGTATGTCCAGGGCATGATATCGAAATAGCGGGACATCATTTCTCAATTGACTTGATACTTTTCAAGTTAGGAGAATTTGATGTTATTCTAGGAATGGATTGGTTAGCCAGTAATAATGCCCAGATTGATTGTGCGAATAAGAAAGTGAATCTGCGAATTGGAGAAAATGCAATGGTAATATTTGAAGGCGAAAAACAGAAGCAAAGATTTCTAACGATGATGCAGACAAAACGATTGCTATGCCAATGATGTAAAGCTTATTTAGCCTATGTATTAGATATGGAAAAAGAAATTTCGAAGATCGAAGATATTCCCGTGGTGTTTGAATTTTCTGATATCTTTCCAGATGAACTCCCAGGATTACCTCCGGATTAAAAAATCGAGTTTACTATTGACTTGGCACCATATACTAAAGCAGTTTCGAAAGCTCTGTATCGAATGACACCCGTTGAGATGAAAGAGATGGCAATGCAATTGCAAGATCTTTTAGATAGATGAATTATAAGGTATAGTGTATCCTCATGGAGTGCACCGGTATTGTTTGTAAAGAAAAAAGATGGCAGTATGCGACTATGTATCGATTATCATGAGCTAAATAAGTTAAATATCAAAAATAAATATTCTTTGCCACAGATCGATGATTTGTTTGATCCACTAAAAGGAGCATCATGGTTTTCGAAGATTGATTTAAGATCAGGTTACCACCGGTTAAAGATCAAGGTGGAAGATATTCCTAAGACTGCTTTTCAAATGAGATACGGACACTATAAATTTCTTGTAATGGCATTTAGACTGACTAATGCACCAGCGGCGTTCATAGATTTAATGAACAGAGTGTTCAAAAAGTACTTGGATAAATTTATCATTGTATTTATTGATGACATCTTGATATACTCGAAGATTGAAGAAGAACATGCAGAACATCTAAAAATCACTTTGTAAACGTTGAGGAATGAACAGCTTTATGCGAAGTTTTCGAAATGCGAATTCTGGTTAAATGAAGTACAATTTTAGGTCATATAATTAGTATTGAGGGAATTCAAGTCGACCCAGCAAAGATTGAAGCTATTTTAAATTGGAAAAGACCAAAGACCCCGATGAAAATTAGAAGTTTCTTGGGATTGGCTAGTTAATATAGAAGATTTGTTAAAGACTTTGCGAACATAGCTACGCCATTAACCAAACTGACCCGGAAGAATGAAAAGTTTGTATGGAATGAGAAATGTGAAGAAAGTTTTCAATAATTGAAGAATCGACTAGTTACCGCACTTGTACTTGAAGAATCGACGCATGATCTAGAATTAGCCGCTATTGTGTTCGCACTGAAACTTTGGAGACATTATCTTTATGGAGAGAACTGTGAAATATACACGGATCACAAGAGTTTGAAATATATTTTTACGCAGAAAGAACTCAACATGAGACATCGACGTTGGCTAAAACTAATCAAAAACTACGACGTGACCATCAACTATCATCCATGTAAAGCAAATGTTGTAGCAGATGCATTGAGTCGAAAAGAAAGATTAAATATGTTGATATCCTCTAAAAAGTTAATAAGAGAATTTGATAAATTACAAATTGAAGTTCGTATTCCAGGGAACTCCATTGAAATGAACTATGCAATGACATTCTAGCCAGAATTATTGAAAAAGATAAGAAAGTGTTTGGAGGAAATAATGAACCATGAAATCGACAATTTGATAGGAGAAGAAATTAAAAGTCAGAAAGATGACAAGGGAGTCTTACGATTTGCCTCAAGAATCTGGATACCCAATGTACCAGAATTGAATGAAGAAATTTTGCGAGACGCTCACAATTCAAGATGTTCAATTCATCTCGGGAGCACGAAGATGTATAGAGATTTGAAGGAAAACTTTTGGTGATCAGACATGAAGAAAGAAATAGCTGAATGGGTCAGTAAATGTTATACGTTCCAACGAGTCAAAGCAGAACATCAACGTCCGAGCGGATTACTACAACACTTGGACATTCCAGAATTGAAATGGGAGCATTTAACAATGAATTTCGTAGTAGGACTTCCAAGAACCAGAGCAAACCATGATGCGATTTGGGTTATTACTGATAGGTTAACAAAGTCAGCGCATTTTCTCCCGATCAACGAAAGGTTTTCACTTGATAAGTTAGTGCACTTATATCTTAAGGAGATAGTGATGCGCCATGGAGTACCTGTATCCATTGTATCTGATCAAGATCCACATTTTAATTTAATATTCTGGAGACAATTTCAGGAATTTCTAGGTACTAAACTAAATATGAGTACCGCTTATCATCCACAGACGGACGGGCAAAATTTCCTGGCGAGATTCTGAGGACAGAATCCTATTAAGGGGGGGAGGATGTAACGACTGAGAAATTACATTTGTATTATATCTTAATAAATATGATTTATTTGTTTTATTATGTTGTTAAGTGTCTTGAGTCATAAAACCTTAGCTGCTATGTGCTATGTGTATTTTGTTTTGGTCAGAGCGTGTTTTGGGTAATTATCGGGTGTTTTATTCTAGGTTAAATGCTTGTATATCAAAAGTTGTATGACCCAAATAGTGTTTTAATAGCTGATATTTCATAGAAAATTATTGGCCTTATTTTGCCTAGTATGGCTTATACTATCGCGATATTCTGAACATCCAGTCATTTTACAAATTTTCTCCTTTTGCGAAAAATGACTTTTCCGAGCCTCTTTGGGTGTCAAACACCGCACAAAAATCACATTTTTATTTTTATAGGTTCATGAAATTATAAAATATCAGTTTTCTTTGCATTTTTGTATTATTCACAATTTTTGGGAATTTTTAGGTTATATTTTATATTTATTGGATATTTAAAAATTCAAAATTAATACCCAAAAATTATAAAAATTAGGGCCAATTAATTTTATTAGCTGTACAATTAGGGCCTTAATTATATTTATGGGTATTATTTTTACTAGTATAAATAGCTGATTAATTACTAATTAATTATAAAAAAATTAGAAAATTCAAGAAAATCCCCAATTTCTCTGCAATTAGGGTTTGGAGTTCTTGGAATCAATCAACCATTTAATCGTGTTTCTGTTCACCAAATCAAACATGTAAGTAACCGATTCGAAGCTTTTTGAATAATCTATCCATTTTTGTTATCAATTTCGTGTTTGGATTATTCGATTTTAGAATCATAATTTTCGGGTTTGATTTTGATTTGGGTGTTTTTGATTAACGTTACTGAGAGGAATTTGCGCGTTGTAGATGTTTAGATCGTCGATTTTCCAGTCGATTCATATCGGTGTTGTTGAGTTTGGTTCCTGTTTTGAGTTCGCTGGGAAACCGCAGTTTTCGGCGGCGTTTCGTTGTGTTCCGGTTTCGATTCGACGAGGGAAGGAGGGGATGATGTTCCTGTGATGATGTTGGTTAAAAACGGAGTAAAATCAGTCCAAAATTGTATCGTTTAGTTACTGTATCGCCCTATCGGAGCTTCGCCGGGAACAACCGTCGACACCGAATTCTAGTGGTGGCAGTGGTGTTCTTGAGCAACCCGGAGTCGACCCGGTTTCGACCCGGAAATCGACCCATTTTTTATCCTGTTTCTACTGAATTGATTTCTGAAAAACTGTTTTTGATTTTCTAATTTATTTTTAATTTTTAAAAAAATCAGAAAATAATTCTAATTATTTTCTAATTATTTATAGAAAATCCAATAAATAATTTGAGTTATTATCTGATTTATTTTGTAAATAATTCTAAATTATTTTCTTATTTCAGAATTTCGAAAATTAATTAATTAATTAATTTAGTTAGTTATTTCCTAATTACTTAATTTTTGATTAAGTTGATTAATGATTTTATAATTAATCAATTTAATTGAATAATTTATAATAAATCCCATTTAATTCCAAAAATTATTTTTAAATATGATATTACCTAAATAATTATTTAAAATATATTTGAGCTTTAATTATTTGTGAATAATTAATTATAATTGACTGATAATTGAATGTTTCTTGTTTATTGCGTAGTAATTAAACCGATAATCCGATTTATTCGAAACTTGTCACACCCCAAACCAAACACACACATACACTAAATAAATGTGAACCATAATTATATTACAACTTATAAGTCTAAAAGATGATAATAATACGATTACAACCCAACCAAAATAATAACAATTCTGAGATCTTTATAAGTTCAGAGTTTGGAATAACCCATCTTACTAATACCACAATTACAAATCGGTGGATTTCGCCTGATCTATATATTCTAACTGCGCCATCAAATGGCCTTCACCCTGCCTACCGGTTGACTTACGGGCGGTCTGCTTGGTATGAACCATGATTGCTAGCTGTAGAATAGGGTTAAATACAAGAAAATGAGCTAAAATACTCAGCAAGTACTATCAGGTCTACTATACAATGCATTATATCAAAATCACAGGTTCATGAATCATGAGGTTATAGATGCTTGTAAAAATGAAAATAAGAAACATGAAGTTTTAATAGAAAGACATGGTAGAATCATAGTAATCGAAACATGGCATATGGAATCATGGCATTGTGGCAACATGCTATAATATAAAGGCATGGTAGAATCATAATGACCGAGACATGGCATATGGTATCATGGCATCGGGCAACATGTTATAAAAATTAAATCATCAAAATCATTTTCGGACGCTACGGATTACAGCTGGTGATCAGCCGTGAAGTAATCCCGAACCGCGCTGGGTTCTCAAATATAATGGGATCCCTAGGCTATATGTGAGCCTATCAATAAGTGTGAAAAGGACTTGCGTCTAGTCCAATCCACTAAGTCAAGAAAACATTTATTTTTAATGATTTATAATATGGATGCCGGGGAAATATTTGGTATCACTTTAATGGAATTATAACAACAGAATTTAAGTTCACTAATGAGGTTCACTTTAGGGAATTTGGTAGAGAGTTTAGTATCCACGGTCTATTGGATAAGGAATATTTTGAAGGTAAGGTACTAACAAGGTTAAGGGTTATTAATGGTAGTATTTGAATTGGTTAATGACATGGTGATTATCACAACTAAGCATTCACGAAAAAGTATGTATACTTGCAACAATTATAAGCATAAGGAAGTAAGTAACTTGCCTTCCAATAGTTCTAAGATTATTCGATCTTGACGGCACGAATCTTCCCCTTCGCTTCGGAACCTACACATCATATTAACTTCATTACTATTCACCTTTTAACACCTCATAAACCAATAAACTCCTAGACTCACTATTACCTTTATCAAAATTATTTTTACACAAGAACTTATGATTATAATAATACACATAACTTAATCATATGCAATTTAAGTAATCCACATAGTCACATAACCACTTAATGGCATGGCATATAATATTAGTTATTTATACTATAGTATCACCTAAATACACAAGAACGTAAACAAGTAACACATAAGAAATATTATTGACCTTAACTTAAACCTAAATATAATTTGCAACACTCGGACTCGTCACCACAAAGTCCCAATTATAATGAACACCACTAAGGTTTCCTAATGCCACTCGAAAGGGTGCTCTCGAGTTTCTTGGTGGAAATGGGATGTCTACACCTTGGGCCTTCACTCCAAACCACTTACTAAGGGTTGATAAGACTCTATAATAACTTCTAAAGTTGGTGAGACTCAGGGGCCTCACTCCTATAGGCTTACAAAAATCAATACTCATACTAAGATTTCCTGCTAGCACCAGTTTGCACTACCCGCGCTCTTTGGAAGAAATCTTGATTTCTACATGGGGCCTTCTAAGAAAAATAATTCCCATGGATTCTTAAGACCTAAACCTAACTCTCAAACTTGGTTTTAGGACTAGGCCTCACCTGGGCCTCTCTAGGCCTCTGCTCAAAGTTGACACTGGCCAGCCTCACTCGAATTCACTCTGCTCTGTTTTTACTCACACTAAAACTCACTTTTCTCACTTAATTTTTAATTCTAATGGTTTTTTAAGCTTCCTAAGGATGTATCACCCATATCTAAGCCAAGGAACTATGAAGGCCTAACCTATGGCATGGTTATAATTGACCATAGTTCAAGTTTACGCAGTCCTGCCTTGTTCTGAGCTACTCTCGGATATGTGTGTGTGCACCTACTTAATGCAAGTTTTTCATTGAATCAAAGCCACTGGACTCAAGTACAACTCAATTCTTAACTTCAGTAAACTCAGGCCTAGCAAGGCCTTAACAAAACTCACCTAAAACAGCCTATACTTATGGTGAAAAAATCTGCTACAAAGTGCCTAGTGTACCTCCTTCCACCTTAACTCCCATTTCAACACCAAAACCAACATGCAAGCCAACAAATATATCCTACAGTGTACACAACCCTATTAAATATCATTTTATGAAAAAATACGAGCATAAACCTAGCCATATGAGCCATTTACCGAAGCAAAACCGGGAGCATAGCAGAGTAGATTTTACTTATGCAAATTTAAGCAATTTTTCGAACAAAAAATACATGGTATCAACTTGATGGCTACAAAATTTGATCATGAATTATCAAGGCACATAGCATACTAGCATTTCAGAGCAAAAATCTTGGCATGCATTGCACAAAAACTTAATTTTAAATCACATAATACATTTGTCTGAAATATTACTTATATCATGATATGCAAGTACTAATTCCTACTTTTATTATAAAAATCATAACATGCAAGGATAGAAACTTTGTAAAAATAAATTTTAAAAGATCATAAGTTCTTTGAAAGCCACATGCAAAGTCTCTTTCTTTTTGAAAACAAATAAAACTATCACACAAATAACAAAATTCATTCGGTTCTTTGGGAGTCATTGCCGAATGCCTGAGGCCAAGATCATGGCTTGAAAATAGAACCAAAACACTTCATCAAGACCATCTATTGCTCAAGTTTTATGAGCCACATTAGGTTCAACTATAGATTCACAAGAATCAAAGTTAAACCCTTGGCTTTAGTGTCACATGCAACTAAGAAACTAACCTCAAATGAAGATGCAGCACTAAGTGTAAATGTCCTTTGCTTAGATGAGTTGAAAGGTGTTAAGAAAATGAAGAAATGAGGAAGAAAAATGAGAGGGATGGGGAGGGTTTAGGTGCAACCGAGAGGGGGTAGGTAGAAGAGAGAGTGGATTGATATGTTGGTGGAAAAGAAATGATGTGAGATGAGTGTTTTACTTAGTTTTTGTCTCACCAAATGGTAGTGGAGTTTGAGTTTACTATTTTATCCTTCATCCACAAATAGCAAGCTTTTGCATGCAAGGTTTTATTGGTCATTTGTTTGGTCAAATGGAGTTAGTGGAGGGTGAAAGAACGGTCTTACCCTTGATCTCAATTTGGGTGGAATTTGCATGCAAGGGCACACTTGTAATTCAATAACTATTAAAAGTATAATTAAAAATAATGATTTTTAATAATTAAAGTACAAATCCATAAATCACCAAATTAATACCATAAATACTATGAGATTTTAGAAGTTTAATAAAATTGTTTTCGAAAATTTCGAACAAAATTTTTATCTTAAAAGAATTTTCTAATATTATCACTCTAATAAATAAGTCATGTAAAATATAGTTAACACATTAAAAATCACACAAGAAATTGCAAATAAATTGACTCTACTCCACAATATTAGAATATAATTTATCGCCTAATCGCAACTTATTCAAATATCACTAAATCGCGAGAATCCCAATTATTACTTAATCGCGTAGCCGCAACTATTCGAATAATATCAAATTGCACTACTTATTTAATCGCGTAATGAAAATCTTACTCTCGTACGAAAGCTATACGCTTAAAAATATTCCAGCAACATTAACAATGCCATCCAATAAAATTATACATAATATATCGAGTCCGCATAATTACTATTATATCACAGAATATTTATGAATATCTACATTGCACTTATAAAATAGTTCAAATATTTACTGGTTGTCACATCCTCTCCCCTTATAGGATTCTGTCCTCAGAATCTAGGAGAATAGCTGAGGATATCGATTTCGCATTTCAGATTCTAACTCCCACGTTGCCTCTTCAACTCTATGATTCCTCCACAATACTTTCACCAAACTTACTGCTTTATTTCTAAGAATTTTCTCTTGTCAATCCAGTATCTACACGGGTTGCTCTTCATATGATAAATCGGCTAGAATTTCCACTGGCTCAATCTCTATCACATGATTGGCATCCAGATTATACTTCTTTATCAAGGAGATATGAAATACATTATGCACGTGCTGATATTGTGGCGGCAAGGCTAGCTCATAAGCAACTTTTCCTACTTGGTTCAAGATTTCAAAAGGTCCAATATATCTTGGAGCTAATTTCCCTTTCTTACCGAATCGGATCAAACCCTTCTATGGTGATACTTTTTGTAATACAGCTTCCCCAATTCCAAATTTCACATCCTTCTGAGCGGGGTCTGCGTATTTCTTTTGTCTATCCTGAGCAGCAATGAGTCTCTTCTTGATCACAGTGACGGTGTCCTTCATTTTTTGAATCAATTCAGGTCCAAAAATCTTTCTTTCCCCAACTTCATCCCAACTTGTCGGTGTATACTTTCGCCCATATAAAGCTTTGTATGGTGGCATTCCAATACCTTAATGGTAACTATTATTATATGAGAATTCTACGAGGGGTAGATGATAGTCCCAACTTCCTGGAAAATCAATTGCACAGCTTCGCAACATAGCTTCAATGGTTTAGATTGTTCGTTCGCTTTGTCCATCGGTTTGTGGATGATATGCCGTACTCATGTTTAATTTGTTCCGAGATTTTCTTGAAATTGCCTCCAGAACCTCGAATTGAATCGCGAGTCTCGATCCGAAATTATCGATATAGGTACACCATGGCGTAACATGATTTCATGTACATACATATGAACTGGTCTGTCTAACGAAGATTTCTTATTGATTGGAAGAAAATGAGCCAATTTCGTAAGGCTGTCTATTATCACCCAAATTGCGTCGTATCCAGAACGTGTTTTCGGTAAACCCACTACAAAATCCATGGTAATATTTTCCCACTTCCATTCTGAAATCTTCAATGGTTGAATCAAACTACTCGGTTTCTGATGTGCTGCTATCACTTTTTGGCATGTGTCGAATTTTGAAACCCATTCTGCAATCTCTCTTTTCATGTTCGGCCACCAGAAGCTCTTTTTCAAATCATGGTACATTTTGGTACTTCCCGGGTGAATCGAAAATCTTGAGTTGTGTGCTTCTTACAAAATATCCTTCTTCAATTCAGTCGCATTTGGGATCCAAATTCTTGTCGAAAATTTCAACACACCTTGTTCATCTTTTTGTGTACATATCTCTTCTTCTGTCAACTAATTATTCTCTTGAGTCATTACTTCATCTTGGCATTTCTTTATCCTCTCTAGTAGTGTTGGTTGAAAAGTAATGGCACAACAACTTTTTTCCGCTCCTCCTTGTTCACAAAGCTCTAATTGCAATTTTTCAACTTCATCAGATAATTCATTCGGCATTGTTATCATACTTAGCTTTTCCTTCCTACTCAGAGCGTCTGCTACCACGTTGGCCTTTCTCGGATGATATTGTATCGAACAATCGTAGTCTTTGATCAATTCCCACCATCGGCACTGTCTCATATTTAGCTCCTTCTGAGTGAAGAGGTACTTCAGACTTTTGTGATCTGTGTATATCTCGCACTTTCCCCATATAAGTAGTGTCTCCACTGTTTCAAAGCAAACATTATCACAGCTAATTCTAAGTCATGAGTCGGATATTTCTGTTCATGTGGTTTAAGTTTCCTTGAAGCATACACTGTCACCTTCCCGTGTTGCATCAATACACATCCAAGTCCTTTATAAGAGGCATCGATGTATATCACAAAATCTCCCTTGTCATCTGGTAATGCTAAAACTGGAGCAGTTACCAGTCTTTTCTTCAATTCTTGAAAAGTACTTTCACACTTCTCCGTCCATTCAAACTTCTCATTTTTCCTTGTCAATTTGGTCAATGGTACGATAATCTTCGAAAAATCCTTTACAAATCTTCTGTAGTATCCCGCTAGTCCCATAAAACTTATCACTTCTGTAGGCGTCTTCGGTGCCTCCCAATTCATTACAACCTCAATCTTTTTAGGATCTACCCTAATCCCTTCACTTCCAACAATATGCCCTAGAAATCTTACTTCGGTTAACCAAAACTCGCACTTCGAGAAATTGACATATAATCTCTCCTTTCGCAATACTTCTAAAACTATTCTTAGATATTCCGCGTGATCAGCTTCTGTCTTTGAATATACTAAAATATCATCGATGAAAACTATGACAAACTTGTCCAAGTACTCCTTGAATACACGATTCATTAAATCCATGAAAGCAGCCGGTGCATTCTTCAACCCAAAAGCCATAACGAGAAATTCGTAATGTCCATATCTTGTTCGAAAAGTCATTTTCGGTATATCCTCAGACTTAATCTTCAATTGGTGGTATCCCGATCGCAGATCAATCTTTGAAAAATATGAGGCTCCTTTGAGTTGGTCAAACAGATCATCAATTCTAGGAAAAGGGTATCTATTCTTAATCGTCAACTTGTTCAAATCTTGATAATCTATACAAAGTCTCATGCTCCCGTCCTTTTTCTTCACAAAAAAAAACTGGCGCTCCCCACGGTGAAATACTTGGTCTTACAAATCCCATGTCTAGTAGTTCTTGTATCTGTTTTGCTAATTCCTTCATCTCTATTGGTTCCATCCTATATGGAGCTTTCGAAACAGGCTCGGTGCCGGGTGCAAGATCTATTGTAATCTCAATTTGTCGGTCCAAGGGTAAGCCAGGAAGCTCTTCAGGAAAAATGTCTAGAAAATCTCTCACTACCGGAATGTCTTCCGGATTGGAAACTTCTTTACTCTTATCAACTACATATGCCAATTATGCCTCACATCCTTTCTGAATCAACCTCTTTGCTTGCATCGAGGTGAGGAATGTCTGAGTTCGCCTTTGGCCCTTGAATATCACTTTCTTACCTTGAGGTGTACTTAATACTACCCTTTTATTCTTACAGTCTATTTAAGCACTGAAACTTGTTAGCCAATCCATCCCTAAGATCACATCAAATTTGCCTAATTGGAAAGGAATACGGTTCACAGGAAAAATGTGTCCAACTATCTCTATTGCACAATGAGGGCAAATATAATTTACAGGTACTCTATCTTGATTAGCGAAGATAATGGATAAGGGCTCATGTATCAATTGGGTTTCACAATTCAACTTATCAATAAAAAACTTTGAAATAAATGATTTGGTGGCTCCCAAGTTAATCAGTACTTTAGCACTATAAGCATTCACAGAAAGCGTACCTGACACCACATCGAAACTTTGAATTGCATCCTTCACTTTCATGTTGAATGTTCTAGCTGGAGCTGGATAAGTCAAAGCTGGATGATTTGAAGGTGATGCTATATGAGGTTGATTGAAAGACATGGGGAATGATGAGGATGGCATAGGAGTTTCTTGATTCACAAGGTAGGGTACAGTGGTCATTCACAGTAATTGATTGTTACCCACTCCTTTGCATTCTCGTGACACATGTCCAGCTTTCCCACACTTATAACACGTGATGTTGACCTTCTGATTCTTACATTCATGAGCATAATGTCCCTTCGTATGACACTTGAAACAAACTACATTCGCCTTATTGCAGATTCCCATATGTCGCCTATTACAAATCTTATATTCCGGAACTGGTCCTTGTGGGGGTTTCTGTCCACTAGTTGATTGAGATCTTGTTTCTTGTGATTTATTCCCAAATTCTCTCTTCTTGAAGTTCCCGGGTCCATTCTGAGGTTTAAACCTTTGATTAGTTCTCTAATTCTGACCCTTGTAACTTGAGCCTTCTTCTCCCGATTCAAATCTTCTTTTCTTGTTGCCTTTCTCCTTTTGATTTTGCTCACTCTCGCCTTCGATTACCATCGCCTTCTAAACCACTTCAGCATAAGTAGTCAACTCAAAAGCTGCCACGCGACTCCTTAACCAAGGCTTCAATCCCTGTTAGAACCTTTTTGCCCTTTTCTCTTCAGAATCAACATACTCTCCCATAAACCTATAAAGTTCTGTAAACTTCTTCTCATATTTTCCAACTGTCATATTATCTTGCTTCAACTCAAAGAATTTCATCTCCATTTGTGTTTTCATATAGCGAGGAAAATATTTATCCAAGAACATTCTCTTAAACCTATCCCAAGTAATAAATTCAGCAGCATCTAAAGTTTTTCCCGACTCCCACCAATAATTCGATTCGCCTTTAAGAAAATAAGTGGCATACTCCACCTTCTGATTATCTCCAACATTTGTTAAGGAAAAGGCCTTCTCCAATTCCTTAAACCAAGCATGAGCTTCTACTGGGTCTTGAGTTCCTCTAAATTCTGGGGGTTTTTCAGATTTGAATGTTTTGAAAGTAGTGACATTTGCTAGGGGTGGTTGAGGTGGATGCATTTGTTGAAGAAGTTGTTGTTGTTGGGCTATAGTAGCAGTTTGTTGACATACCAATTCCATAAGTTCTGCTATATCGGGGTTTTGGTTTTCTCCTTCATTTTCTTGGTTATTTGTAGGTCTTCCTCGGGCTCTTCTAGGTTCCATTTTCTGAAATAGGAGTTATACAGTTTGAGTGGTGCAAAAACTAGGGTATTATTTGTATTCAACAGGGTATACATTTTTCAATATAACAATAAAGGTGATGCATGGTTAAGAGCAAGAATTTAAAAGAACAAATATAGAAATTAAGGAAAATGCATAGATGAATTTAACATGGTTCAAGTCGAAAGGTACGAATCACAAGGTACAAATACGAATACAGATTCGAATTAAAACAATACGAAAGTCTAGAAACGGAAACAATTAACATGGTAAATAAAATGAGCAGCCTAATTCAAGCAACTAAAGGTCAAATCCCTAGAACTCGTCCTAAGCCTCCTCTTTGGACTCCTCCTCACGAGTCCTTTCGGTGTCGGGGGTAGTGTCCTCACGTAGCATTTTGACCACGCTCCCAAGCTCATCCACTATTATCTACACAGTAATCTGACTAGTCCGGTCGCGATGCACGGGCATTTCCTCCAATCTTGATGTGGCTACTTGGATAATTGACTCAAGCCTCGAAACGGTTTTCGCCTTAGGTTCGTTACCCTTCACTTGCTTACTTGCATAGAGCTCCTCAAAACATTCCATCAGCCTGACATGCTTCCCTTGGAGAGTGTCATGATGCAGCCTTAAGTCAGCATAGACAGACAAAGGAATTGTGTCGCTCTGCGGAATCAAAGATGATGCGTGCGCACGTTGCTGTCAAGTATTATATATACAAAGGTTAGATATGGTTTACTCGAATATCGTTCATTAGTACTCTCAATATTCTAATATATACTCATACTCCCTATAGTCCTAATTGGGCTGTCCAGGGACTCTAAACCTAGGCTCTGATACCAACTCTGTCACACCCCAAACCAAACACACACACACTAAATAAATGCGAACCATAATTATATTACAAACTTATAAGTCTAAAAGATGATAATAATACATTACAAACCCAACCAAAATAATAACAATCCCGAGATCTTTATAAGTTCAGAGTTTGGAACAGCCCATCTAACTGATACCACAATTGCAAACTGGAGGATTTCACATAATCTATATATTCTACCTGCGCCCTCAAATGGTCTTCACCCTGCCTATCGGTTGACTTACGGGTGGTCTGCTTGGTATGAACCATGATTTCTAGCTGTAGAACAGGGTTAAATAAAAGAAAAAGAGCTAAAATGCTCAACAAGTACTATCAGGTCTACTATACAATGCATTATCTCAAAATCACAGGTTCATGAATCAAGAGGTTATAGATGCTTGTAAAAATAACAATAAGAAACATGAAGTTTTAATATAAAGACATGGTAGAATCATAGTAATCGAAACATGGCATATGAAATCATGGCATTGTGGCAACATATTATAATATAAAGGCATGATAGAATTATAACGACCGAGATATGGCATATGGTATCATGGCATCGGGCAACATGTTATAAAAATTAAATCATCAAAATCATTTTAGGACGCTACGAATTATAGCCGGTGATCAGTCGCGAAGTAATCCCGAACCGCGTTGGGTTCTCAAATATAATAGGATCCCTAGGCTATATGTGAGCCTATCAATAAGTGTGAAAAGGACTTGCGTCTAGTCCAATCCACTAAGTCAAGAAAACATTTATTTTTAATGATTTATAACATGGATGTCGGGGAAATATTTGGTATCACTTTAATGGAATTATAACAAGAGAATTCAAGTTCACTAATGAGGTTCACTTTAGGGAATTTGGTAGAGAGTTTAATATTCACGGTCTATTGGATAAGGAATGTTTTGAAGGTAAGGTACTAACAAGGTTAAGGGTTATTAACAGTAGTATTTGAATTGGTTAATGACATGGTGATTATCACAACTAAGAATTCATGAAAAAGTATGTATACTTGCAACAATTATAAGAATAAGGAGGTAAGTGACTTGCCTTCCAATAGTTCTAAGATTATTCGATCTTGACGGCATGAATCTTCCCCTTCGCTTCGAAACCTACACATTATATTAACTTCATTACTATTCACCTTTTAACACCTCATAAACCTATAACCTCCTAGACTCACTATTAGCTTTATCATAACTATTATTACACAAGAACTTATGATTATAAGAATACACATAACTTAATCATATGCAATTCAAGTAATCCACATAGTCACATAATCACATAATGGCATGGCATATAATACTAGTTATTTATACTATTATATCACCTAAATACCCAAGAACATAAACAAATAACACATAAGAACTATTATTGACCTTAACTTAGATAATGTGCAACACTCGGACTCTTCACCACAAATTCCCAATTACAATGAACACCACTAAGGTTTCCTAATGCCACTCAAAAGGGTGCTCTCGGGTTTCTTGATGGAAATGGGATGTCTCCACCTTGGGCCTTCACTCCAAACCACTTCCTAAAGGTTGATAAGACTCTAAAATAACTTCTAAAGTTGGTGAGACTCAGGGGCCTCACTCCTATAGGCTTACAATAATCAATACTCACACAAAGGTTTCCTGCTAGCACCAGTTTGCACTACCCGCGCTCATTAGCAGAAATCTTAACTTCTACATTGGGCCTTCTAACAAAACCAAATCCCATGGATTATTAAGACCTAAACCTAACTCTCAAACTTATTTTCAGGCCAAGGCCTCACCTGGGCCTCTCTAGGCCTCTTCTCAAAGTTGACATTGCCCAGCCTCCCTCGAATTCACTCTACTCTGTTTTAACTCACACTAAAATTCACTTTTATCACTCAATTTTTAATTCTAATGGTTTTTTAAGCTTCCTAAGAATGTATCACACTTATCTAAGCCAAGGCCCCGTGAAGGCCTAACCTATGGCATGGTTATAATCGACCAAAGTTCAAGTTTACGCAATCCTGCCCTATTCTGAGCTACTCTGGGATATGTGCGTGTGCACCTACCTAAATGCATGTTTTTCATTAAATCAAAGCCACTGGACTCAAGTACAACTCAAATCCTAACTTCAGTAAACTCAGGCCTAGGAAGGCCTTACCAAAACTCACCTAAAACAGCCAATACTTATGGTAAAAAAATCTGCTACAAAGTGCCTGGTGTACCTCCTTCCACCTTAACTCCCATTTCAACACCAAAACCAACATGCAAGCCAACAAATCTATCCTACAGTGTACACAACCCTATTAAATATCATTTTATGGAAAAATACGAGCATAAACCTAGCCATATGAGTCATTTACCGAAGCAAAATAGAAAGCATAGCAGAGCAGATTTTACTTATGCAAATTTAAGCAAATTTTCGAACCAAAAATACATGGTATCAACTTGATGGCTACTATATTTGATCATGACTTATCAAGGCACATAGCATACTAGCATTTCAGAGTAAAAAATCATGTCATGCATTGCACAAAAACTCAAATTTAAATCACATAACACATTTGTCCGAAATATCACTTATATCATGACATGCAAGTACTAATTCCTACTTTTATCATAAAAATCATAACATGCAAGGATAGAAACTTTGTAAAAATACATTTTAAAAGATCATAAGTTCTTTAAAAGCCACATGCAAAGTCTCTTTATTTTTTGAAAACAAACAAAACTATCACACAAATAACAAAATCCATTCGGCTCCTTGGGAGTCATTGCCGAATGCTTGAGGCCAAGATCATGGCTTGAAAATAGAAGCAAAACACTTCATCAAGACCATCTCTTCCTCAAGTTTTATGAGCCACATTAGGTTCAACTATAGATTCACAAGAATCAAACATAAACCCTTGGCTTTAGTGTCACATGTAACTAAGAAACTAACCTCAAATGAAGATGTAGCACTAAGTGTAAATGCCCCTTGCTTAGATGAGTTGAAAGGTGTTAAGAAAATGAAGAAATGAGGAAGAAAAATGATAGGGATGTTGAGGGTTTAAGTGCGGCCGAGAGGGGGTAGGAAGAAGAGAGAGTGGAGTGATGTGCTAGTGGAAAAGAAATTATTTGAGATGAGTGTTTTACTTAGTTTTTGTCTCACCAAATGGTAGTCGAGTTTGAGTTTACTATTTTATCCTTCATCCACTAATAGCAAGATTTTGCATGCAAGGTTTTATTGGTTATTTTTTTGGTCAAATGGAGTTAGTGAAGGGTGAAAGGACGGTCTTACCCTTGATCTCTATTTGGGTGGAATTTGCATGGAAAGGCACACTTGTAATTCAATAACTAATAAAAGTTTAATTAAAAAAATGGTTTTTAATAATTAAAATACAAATCCATAATACGATAAATACAATGAGATTTTAGAAGTTTAATAAAATTGTTTTCAAAAATTTCAAATAAATTAACACATTAAGTCATGTAAAATATAGTTAACACATTA
Source organism: Apium graveolens (assembly GCF_009905375.1). NCBI lineage: Eukaryota > Viridiplantae > Streptophyta > Magnoliopsida > Apiales > Apiaceae > Apium > Apium graveolens. The sequence continues at coordinate 158,064,608 of NC_133653.1, forward strand.
AAAATCACACAAGCAATTGCAAATAAATTGACTCTACTCCACAATATTAGAATATAATTTATCGCATAATCGTAACTTATTCAAATATCACTAAATCGCGAGAATCCCAATTATTACTTAATCGAGTAGCCGCAACTATTCGAATAATATCAAATTACAATAATTATTTAATCGCGTAACAAAAATCTTACTCTTATACGAAAGCTATACAGTTAAAAATATTCCAGCAACATTCGCAATGCCATCCAACAAAATTATACACAATATATAACGAGTCCGCATAATTACCATTATATCACTGAATATTTATGAATATCTACATTGCACTTATAAAATAGTTCAAATATTTACTGGTTGTCACAAAACGAAAGCCCTCAGAAAAATGATCCGATTCCATTAAAAATAGTTATAAATATTAATTTCTTTCGGAAGTGAGTCGGGTTACGGTATTTATTTGATTACAGACCTAATTATTTGTAAATATGAGTCTAATAAATCACATAAAATTAGGAAACGAGTTAGATATTATTTGTTAATACGAATATAGATCTGATTTCAATTCTAAAAATATTTATAAGTCTAAATTAATTATGTGCCTTATGTACTATGTGATTTATGTGAGTACTTGAGTCCTAAATGCTAATTAATGTAGATACGAGTCATATAGAGTCGTATGGGTACACGATAAGGGCTACGTGGTCTCAGTCTGAGATACGATTACGATGTCAGTCAACTAAACGAGTATCTTTCTTTGATAGAGACAACACCAACAAGGCGGATCAAGCCAGAGATAGAGAACTGTGAACTACCCGGAGCAGAGCATGTACCAGGCAAGTTTTTCCCCTATTCTAAGTTCAGAATAATGAATTGCTTTCAACTTTCCATGACAGCTATACCCTAATAATTCTTGTTCACAAACACTGATACACAATTGTTGTTCCTTTATTCCTATTTCATTTCGATTCCTGATTTATCCTAATTAATTGAATGCTCTATCCATATTCCAATAGTTATATACACATATATACATATATACTGATATATTCCGATATTGGGATACATCGAAATTATACCGATTGTTCTGGATGCTAAGCTATGGACTGGATGGTTACGATACAGGCCGGGTATGAACCGGACCCTTGATTATTAGGCCATAGTGCCTGGGTACCCTATATGTTGGTGGGTCTATGCAGTTGGGTATAGATCTGCGCTATATCCTGATTGATCAGTAGATTATAGTGCATATGTTGGTTTTTGTGTCCAGTCTAATTCATTTGGTAATCGCTGATAGTGGCCTTTATTATTTCCCTGCAGAATCATGTGGTTACAGGAGCAAACAGATTACCGGTTCATTTATCTTTATTTCCTTACATTATATACACATATATGTTGCAGACTTGTTGAGAAATTATGGCTCACCCTTATTATTATTGTTATTCACCTTATTTTTAAGTTAAAGTCGAGAATGAAACCCATCCATAACCCGAGTAGTCAAGAAGCGGGTCAGACGACGGGACCCTCTGGCACCAAGGGTGCTAATTCCAATTCTAGAAGAGAGTTTTGAGATGCCCGAGCAGGTGTAGCTGGAGCAGTTATAGATATTGTTTAAATAAAAGAAACTTAGTTTAAAATTTATGTAGATGACTAGTTTGCAATAAAGAAGGTTTGTAAGATAGTTTATTTGGGTTGTTGTAATAAGTTGGTAAGTTGTTCTTGTTTTCACACCTTAACCTTTAAAGATCCTGAGTTGTAGTATCAATGGGTAATTATATATTTATATTATTATTATACATGTAATAACCCCAAAATTTTTGGACTTTTTATAACTCTTATGAATAGTGATTTTGCTGATTATGCTGATTAAGGAAATTTTCCATGCAACACTATGTATGAGTTCTTTTATTGATATTCTGAGATCTTATTAGTACTCCATAAAATATATGAGTGTATGTAAAGATCGTCAAAATCCAAATTCGAACACTTTGTTTTTTTCCCGAAAATTCACCATATACGGAAAGAATTGAGTATAAGGTAACATGGTTAAAAGGATTTAAATTCAAGGATTATAAGAGAGGATAATAAAAGAATATAAAATATTTAGAAAGGTTTAGGGGAACCCAAGTAATAAGATCCCGGGTATGATCCCTCAAACGATAAACGAGAACGAAAGTTAAGCGAACTGTATAACAGATAAGTGGTCATTAGCCAACTAATTAAGGGTTAATCAAAGAGGTTAGTGGATGATGATGTCATCACACCAAAAGGAGGAGACATGTGTTAAAAAGATGACACAACCATGGTGGCAAAAGCATGACAAGGAGTTTTGATTTGTTGGTTGATTTATAGCCAAGTAAAAGTTACCATGGTAAATCTAAAAAGTAGCCAAACCATAAAAAGAATTAATCAACTAATTCAGTTCACAAAAGCTCTCGCCCCCCCCCCATTTCAAGAAGAAGAAAATCCAAAATTCAAAATCCAATCCTTGTTATTTTGTAAGGTAATTATCCAAGGTCCCTTATGATTAGTTATGGCCATTCTAGTAGTTTAAGCTCCCAATTCCTTCACAATATTTTTCACTAAATCATTGAAGAAGAGAGTAAATAGTGTTTTCAAGAATTTTAAGTTGTTTGATCTTGTGTTTTTGGTTAGATTTAGCTTTGGTAAGGACTTTCAAGGGCTATTTCAAGGTTCTTAGTTAAATCTACTCACAAAGGAAGGTAAAACCTCATACCCTAAGCTTTACTTTGAGTATTTAGTAGTGGTTTTGATTAATGTAGTTCATGAGAAGCATGATTCTTGTATGTTTAGAGTTTGGTTGGATTTGTAATGATTTTGAGTTATAAATCTTGGTTATTGGTTAATGAACCTTAAGTATAGTTAGTAGCTCTTGTTTGTGATTGAATGATTTGCAAAAATCATGAGGTTATGGACTGATGTAGTAAGTTTTGGATGAAGTTTGGTTGTATTGGTGGTTATGAGTTGATTTGTGGTTGATTGGAGTAGTTTAAACTTTGGTAATCGCGTAAACATAGCCGTCGTAATGCCCGTTTTCATTCAACTGCTTGTTTCAATGTTCGGGACAGAAAGATAACTGACTAATCTGTAATTTTGCCATTTTTAGTTATATCGTATCGTAAGCTTCATTTTGATAAGTGGTTCGCTTGAATCCGATGTATATTTTAGGAGAAACGACCGTTTTAAGTAACAGCGTTTCGCGAACGAACCATTACCCCTCCCCTTACTTTGAAACCTTGATTAAAGCCCTTAAATGACTAATTGGAGTAAGAAACAATTATGTAAGGTTAATTGGTCGGTTGGTAGAGTATTTGCGAAAGAGTCGCCTTAAAATTCATAAAGGTTAATTTATTAAAAATGGTAGAGCCGATGGTAGTCGAGCGACTTATGTGAATCGTTAAGCTCAAAAGCGAACGTTAGGGTCCAATTGGTTAAAGTCTAGTTTCTTAAGCGACCTTGATTTAATTCCAACTTATATGTTGATTATAGGTTACCAGACTTGCCCCGGGCCTTTTACCACCCCAGTCGCTCACACAAGTTTTCTACCTGTATAACTGTTGTTGTGATGTATATATGTATATGCATTATCTTGTGATATATGCATGACTGTTATTAGCAAATCTTGCAATATATTGGAGCATGTTGATATGATATATATGCATGCCTGTTTCGTAATCTTGATATCTCATTGTTAATTCAAATGTTATAAGCTGCATAATACCTATGCTATAGATAAGCAGTAGTTGCGTATACCCTTAATATAGGGGATCCGAAGGTGAACATTTTTCTAAACCGGGATTTGATGTTCCCGAGTATAATATATATATATATATTTTTATATATATATATATAGTTTTCTATAACTATAAAGTGAATAAGGTATATTCGATGATTTTGAATAACAATTAAACTTATTTTCGATTATTCAAATAAGGATCGTACTTTCATATAAGTATATCTTTTGTTATTTATTATTCATTTCAAGTATGAGTTTTAAAACTTCTAGTTCAATTATTTTTATAAATATTATCCTTTATGTGAATATTATTTAAATAATAATATTCATATATTTTTTAATATACCAGGACGATTTATTTTATTAAATCGTCATTACTCTAAACATCCTTTAAAATGTTTTCGAGTCTTCAAAATGATTTTAAAAGTTAGAGCGGATCCCAAAACTCGTTTTTAAATTTAAGATCTCCCTTTCGAAGGGGACTGGAATAGTCGCTCAAAAATCTAAGGGATCCGGCTCTGTGGTGTATTTTATATTCGCAACGAGGTTGCTGTTTTGAGAAAACAATTTGATTACTTGCCCAATGTTCGGGAAGTATGTCCATCTAATTGAGTCGGCATAAGCGACAGGCCGGAGTACGGTCTATGAAGGTGTAAGAGGTTGGGCGACAGTCCATCCACGCATGAGTGGCTGGGTAACGGTTTAGCGCGAGGTCCTAATGCGGCCAGGGTGATGACCGGCGAGGAATTCATCCATCTATAGTAGAAAAGGTTACTTTTTGGTATCTTTGCCTGATCAGCAAGATATCAGGTTTATGCCAAAATTCTCTTCTTTCCAAATTCATTGGATGTTACAACTCTGTTTATACTTTTCATGATAGAGGTTTTTAGGGAAAGTATGAGAGATATATATAGGTATATATATATCGGGAAATAAATGAAGTATCTAGTAACTTTATTTCTTTTAAATGATATTTGAAAGTTTGAATCTATTCAAGTCTTATCTTGTAGTCTCATCTTTGTGACGAACTTCGAAAACTTATTATACTTTGAATAGTGGTAGTTCAAGTAGTTTTCTAAAATGATATAAGTATAGTGAAGTATTTGGTAACTTCATCTTCCTTTAAGCTTATATCCATTAATTAATTATCTTACACTTGATAAAGATTTCCAGTAATTATCTTGCGAGCTGTAATGCTCACTCTTGCTTCATTTCTTCATCACACAACAATAGTTAGGAAGGATGGCCAGACTCAAGCATATCCAGCGCAAGAGCGTGGGAAGCGTCCCACATCTTCCCGTTGATATCATAGCTGCTATAAATGCAGAGGTAGATCTATCTGTAGACCAGGCATTCTACTTCTGGGAATCAATTATGTATAATTATAACTTATGACAGATAATGGCAATTAACTGTAAACTTATTAAGTAATTATTTTAGGTTGTAATAACTTTTAATTTATGAATTCAAGGATTTGTACTTATTTCAATTTCATCTCTGAGACTATAACGTGTTGTGGTGTGTGTTATTGTGGGGTCGCGACATGTTTTAATTAAGTTAAGTGATATTTATGGAAAGAAACACCGTGACGACCCGGATTCCCGACCCCGGATGAGATCCCAATATCAGAGCTAAGCAATAAACCTCAGAGATGATGCGACGATATAATAGTAAAATCACAAAGATAATAAAAACTCTTGCCAAGTTCATAGTCGGACTACTTAAAGTAGCGCTGACAGTTAAAACCCTTACGGGAATTCTTAAAGTATCATGATAGTAACTTAGCTCGTTTAATTTGTAGGCGCATGAGATAGAGGACCCAGAGATATTCGAGCGTGAGCATGATGAGGCACTACTAGATGCCGAGGATCAGGAGGAGCCTGAGGAGGACCCCTACGAGGAGTCAGAGACAGAGGTTATTGCTATTTCAGATAAGGAGGACCCGAATGAGATCCCAATAGCTGAGGAGCATGCCGGAGCTATCGTGGAGTATACTGGTACCCCCTTACCCTCACTCCCCGTGGTCAGAGCTCCTACCCCTCCACCACTATCTTGGAGCCCCTATGATGACAGCTCTGAGACCCACACTTCCGAGCCCAGGCAGACCGATGAGGCATCCCTAGTGGATCCAGATTCACCACCTGTCGACCCTGCCCATAGGCAGTCTTTGTTAGCTCACGACTATGTTTAGGATGTTCAGAGGACTCGAGTGGCTGTTGCTGAGGCCCGACTGGATGAGGCCAGGAGAGAGTTAGATGCAGAGAGAGCTGGTAGGCGTGCATGGGCTCATGAGGCTAGAGCTGCCATACCCCCATCTCTGAGGAGAGAGCTGACTGGGATAGAGCTTATCGCCCGTGCGAGACTCTGATCACTTCATGGAGACATACATGGCAGGATATCCGGGAGGCAGGTTGATTACATTTTCCATCATGCGATGGAGAGAGTGTGGGTGTTGACCCGCTACGGTGATTGATTGAGGACCAGTGATGTGGTAGTCTAGTCGTCTAGTTAGTCGAGGCCATAGTAAGAGCCAGTTTTCCGGGATAGTTGACTTGTATATAGTATCCCTTTCTCTGACTAGACAGATAGACTCATGTATTTTACTTTTGGGCAGATGACTATAGCACTATTGTACTTTTGACCAGATTGAACTATGTATTTCTCGCATTATGTATATATTTGTTTCCTTTTAGTCCAGTTCCTTAGTGACGAGATCATTTCCTGTGATTAGAACTGTCATAATATAATAAAATTGCGAGATACGTTCTCCCCATTATAGAAACTGTGCAAGGCACAATCTTAAGTATGATTGTGACCTAACGTTGAATTTTCCAAAATATTATCAGTATCATGCCGCCAAGAAGGATTGAAACTAGGGCGAATCCTGGATTTGAGGACCAGGGAAACCATAACCAGGATGGTAGGAACCAAGAACACAGTAAAGGGGAAGATGAGGATTATGTTGAACAGGATGACTCCCAGTATAAAGAGGAGGAGGAAACATTTGATGTTGAAGGATTTGAAACAGAGGCTGAAGAAGGAGAAGCTGAGGTTGAGCAACGGGTACCAAACCCAGGCATGGATCTCATGGGGCAGTTCATGCAACTACTAAGGTAGAACCTGGAACGTCAACCAAACCCACCCCCACAAGGAAATAACAATGTTGTGGAAAACTCTTTCACGACTTTTAAGTCCCTTAAGCCCCCTGAGTTCCACGGGTCATCCGACCCAGTTGAGGCAAGGTCATGACTGAAGGAAATGGAGAAATCCTTTGAGATTCTGAGTACCGATGAGGCACAGAAGAAGGGAGAGGCCAACTACTGGTGGGAGGCCAAGAAAAACATCGAGACAGATGCTATCATAACCTGGGAGAGGTTCAGTCAATTGTTTTTGGGAAAATATTTCCCGAGGTTTATGGAGAACCAGATGGAGCTCAAGTTCTTGGAGCTAAAGTAGAATAACTTATATGTAGAAGAGTCTGAAGCAAAATTTACTGAGTTATCAAGGTTTGTGCCGGAGTTTGTGAATACTGAGGAAAAGAAGGCTAGGAGGTTTCAGCAGGGACTGAAACCTTGGATTCAGAATAGGGTGGCAATCCTTGAGCTTACAGACTATGCCACTCTGGTGCAAAAAGCAACAATTGCAGAAGCCGGAAGTGAACATATAGAGAAGGAAAGAGAGAAAAATGAATAAAGAGGAAAAACATGAGCATGGGCGGAGGTTCCACACGAGGGAGCTTCCCAACTAGATTTAATCGAGGAGCAGTGTCCCTACCGGGAAAAAGTAGTGGGTTTAAGCGGCCCATGAGTGTGAATGTGAGCCAGAACGGCCAGAAGTCAGGAATGTCCTATTCCAACCAGTCTCGACCCCCATTGTCAGCCTGTAACACTTGTGGAAGGATGCATTCCGGGGAGTGTAAAGGAAAGCCAGTAACCTACTTTAAGTGTGGTCGAGAGGGTCACTATTCTAACAAGTATACTTCGCAACCCCCTAGTGTCAACCCGACCATCCTCTGTTATCAGTGTGGAAGACCAGGCCACATGAGGAGGAAATGCCCAGGGAACAAACCAGCAGCCTCAGGAGCAAGCAGAGCTGCTTCTAATAAGAGATCTACTGCGAGGACTTTCAACATGACAGTTCAAAATGCTATGAAAGACTCAGATATGATAGCAGGTACCCTTTCTCTAAATTCAGTCAATGCAAATATTTTGTTTGATTTAGGAGCAACTAAATCTTTTATATCGAGGGACTTTGTGTTTAAATTAAGACTTAAGACTGAACCCTTGGTAGAACCCTTACTAAAAGAAATAGCCAACCATGAAGTTATCCCTGTTAACTAGATTCACCCCGCCTGTGAGTTAGGAAAATGGGAACAATCTTTTAGTATTGATCTAATTCCTTTTAAATTAGTGGAATTTGATGTACTTTTAGGAATGGACTGGCTATCTAGCAATGATGCTCAGATAGACTGTAAGGGGAAGAAAGTTATGTTGAATATCCCAGGGAAGAAAGGAGTCATATTTAGAGGGAAGAGGCAAACGCATAAATTTTTGACCATGGCCAAGGCCAATAAGATGCTACGAAAAGGAAATGAGGCTTACCTAGCCTATGTGGTGGACACACAGAAGGAGGTGCCCAACTTGCAAGACATTCCGGTAGTCAACGAATTTGAAGATGTATTCCCACAAGACCTTCCGGGATTACCACCCGATAGAGTGATTGATTTGCTATTGAGTTGGCCCCAGGGACGGCGCCAGTTTCAAAGGCACCATACCGGTTAGCCCCATTAGAAATGAAGGAATTGGCTACCCAATTATAGGAACTTTTGAATAAGGGTATAATAAGACCCAGTTTGTCTCCGTGGGGAGCACCGGTATTATTTGTTAAGAAGAAAGATGGGAGCATGAGGCTGTGCATCGACTACCGAGAGTTGAACAAGCTAACCATGAAGAAAAGGTACCCGTTACCCAGAATAGATGATCTGTTCGACCAGCTAAAGGATGTTGTTTACTTTTCCAAGATTTACCTGAGAACTGGATATCATCAACTAAAGATTAAACCCGAAGATATTCCAAAGACTGCGTTTCGTACCAAGTATGAGCATTATGAGTTCTTGGTAATGTCCTATGGATTAACCAACGCCCGAGTGGCTTTCATGGATTTAATGAATAGAGTATTCAAGAAGTACCTGGACAAGTGTGTGATAGTTTTTTTCGATGATATTTTAGTCAACTCAAGGACCGAGGCAGAACATGCAGAGCATTTGAGGATAACTCTAGGAATACTCAGAGAAGAATAGTTGTTTACCAAATTCTCGAAGTGTGAATTCTGGCAGAATGAAGTACAGTTTTTAGGACATGTGATCAATAAGGAAGAAGTATTGGTCGACCCCTCCAAGATAGAGGCGGTCTCAAATTGGGAAAGGTCAACCACACCCACAGAGGTAAGGAGTTTCATAGGATTGGTCGGCTACTATCGTAAATTTGTACAGGATTTTGCGAAGATCGCAGCCCCTTTGACACAACTTACTCGTAAGACAGAGAAGTTTGAATGCACAGAGAAATGCGAGAACAGTTTTCAAGAATTGAAGAAAAGATTGGTAACGGCCCCGGTGTTGGCGTTGCCAAACGGAAAAGGAGATTTTGTAATATATAGTGACGCGTCGCACAAAGGATTAGGGTGCGTGCTTATGAAGCATGGTAAAGTGATCACGTATGTGTTGAGACAACTGAAGGAATATAGGATTAGATATCCTACTCATGACCTTGAGCTCGCGGCTATAGTTTTTGCATTAAAGATTTGGAGGCACTACTTGTATGGAGAGAAGTGCGAGATTTTCACAGACCATAAGAGCCTCAAGTACATATTCACGCAAAAAGAGCTCAACATGCGTTAGATAAGATGGTTAGAGCTAATCAAGGTCTATGATTGTGAGATTCTCTATCATCCAGGGAAAGCCAATGTGGTGGCTGACGCCCTTAGTAGGAAGGAAAGATTCAAAATGATAATGTCTTCGGAGGAATTGATAAGGGGTTTCGAGAAAATGGAAATAGAAGTAAAGGTAACCGGAGCTGGAACCGAAAAGCTGTTTGAGATCGCGATGCAGCCCGAGTTATTGGAAAAGATTATATTGTGCCAAGAAAAAGTAATGAATGAAAGCAGAGAGTCAATGAGTGGAGAAGAGATCCATACTGAGAGAGATGATAAGGGGATACTGAGCTATTCCTACAGGTTTTGGGTTCCGAGTGTTCAAGAGCTTAAAGACGAGATTTTGGATAAAAGTCATAGTTCAAGGTATTCCATTCACCCGGGGAGCACCAAGGTGTATAGGGATTTGAAGGAATATTACTGGTGGCCCAACATGAAGAGGGATGTAGCAGAATGGGTAAGCAAATGTTTGACTTGCCAAGGAGTAAAGGCGGAGCACCAGAGACCCAGTGGACTCTTACGACCCCTGGAGATTCCCGAATGGAAATGGGAACAGATAGCCATGGATTTTGTTGTAGGCTTACCAAGGACGAAAGCCAATCACGATGCCATATGGGTAATCATAGACCGACTAACAAAGTCAGCTAACTTCATTCCTATCAATGAGAGATACACAGTCGATAGATTGGTGGACATTTACCTTAGGGAAATAGTGATGCGACACGGAGTCCCCGCGTCCATTGTCTCAAACCGAGACCCCGGATTCAACTCCAAATTTTGGAGGAGCTTTTAAGAATGTGTGGGAACCAAAGTAAACATGAGTACCGCTTACCATCCCCAAACGGACCGGCAAAGTGAAAGGATTATCCAGACACTAGAGGATATATTGAGAGTCTGTACAATAGACTTTAAAGGAAGTTGGATGATCATTTGCCGTTTATCGAGTTTTCTTATAAAAATAGCTTTCATGCCAGTATCGGAATGCCGCCTTACGGGGCCCTGTACGAAAGAAGGTGTCGATCTCCCTTATACTGGGATGAGGTGGGAGAGCGAAAGATGCTCAGATCCGAAGTGGTCCAAAGGACCAAAGACATAGTGGATCTAATCAGAGGACGTCTTGTAGCAGCCCAAGACCGACAGAAAAGGTATGCAGACTTAGCTCGAAAGGACAAGGAGTATGAAGTAGGGGACATAGTACTGCTAAAAGTATCCCCTTGGAAAGGATTGTTGAGGTTCGGAAAGAAAGGAAAACTAAGCCCAAGATACATTGGACCTTTTGAGATACTAAGACAGAATGGGAAGTTAGCTTACGAGCTAGCCCTACCCCCGAACCTACAACAAGTCATAATGTGTTCCATGTGTCAATGCTAAGGAAGTATCATCGGGATGCCAGGCACATAGTGGAATACGAGCATGTGGACATACAACCAGACCTGACTTACGTAGAGCAACCAGTGAAGATCATGGATAAAAAGGAGCAGGTGCTTCGGAACAAAGTGATCAAGCTAGTCAGAGTGCTATGGCATAATCATAATATGGAGGAGTCGACTTGGGAATTAGAGAGCGCAATGCTAGAAAGGTACCCCCATTTATTTTCTATCTGATTCCGGGACAGAATCCTTTTAAGAAGGGGAGACTGTAATAACCCCAAAAATTTTGGACTATTTGTAACCCTTATGAATATTGATTTTGCTGATTTTGCTGATTAAGGAAATTTTTTATGCCATACTATGTAGGAGTTCTTTAATTGATATTCTGAGATCTTTTTAGTACTTCATAAAGTATATGAGTGTATGTAAAGATCGTCAGAATCCAAATTCGAACACTTTGTTTTTTTCCCGAAAATTCACCAGATACCGAAAGAATTGACTATAAGGTAACATGGTTAAAAGGATTTATATTCAAGGATTATAAGAGTGGATAATAAATGGAATATAAAATATTGAGAAAGGTTTAGGGGAACCCAAATAATAAGATCCCGGGTATGATCCCTCAAACGATAAACGAGAACGAAGGTTAAGCGAACCGTATAAAAGATAAGCGGTCATTAGCCAAGTAATTAAGGGTTAATCAAAGAGGTTAGTTGATGATGATGTCATCACACCATAAGGAGGAGACATGTGTTAAAAATATGACACAAGAATGGTGATATAAGCATGACAAGGAGTTTTGATTTGTTGGTTGATTTATAGCCAAGTAAAAGTTACCATGGTAAATCTAAAAAGTAGCAAAGCCATAAAAAGAATTAATGTACTAATTCATTTCACAAAACAGCAAATTGACTTCTTGTTCTCAAGAACAAAGCTCTGCCCCCCCCCCCCATTTCAAGAAGAAGAAAATCCAAAACTCAAGATCCAAGCCTTGTTATTTTGTAAGGTAATTATCCAAGGTCCCTTATGATTAGTTATGGCTATCCTAGGAGTTTAAGCTCCCAATTCCTTCACAATATTTTTTAATAAATCATTGAAGAAGTGAGTGAATAGTGTTTTAAAGAATTTTAAATTGTTTGATCTTGTGTTTTTTGTTAGATTTAGCTTTGGTAAGGACTTTCAAGGGCTATTTCAAGCTTCTTAGTTACTTCTACTCACCAAGGAAGGTAAAACCTCATACCCTAGGCTTTACTTTGAGTATTTATGAGTGGTTTTGATTAATATTGTTCATGAGAAGCATGATTCTTGTATGTTTAGAGTTTGGTTGGATTTGTAATGATTTTGAGTTATAAATCTTGGTTATTGGTTAATGAACCTTAAGTATAGTTAGTAGCTCTTGTTTGTGATTGAATCAGTTGGAAAAATGATGAGGTTATGGACTTATGTAGTAAGGTTTGGATGAATTTTGGTTGTATTGGTGGTTATGAGTTGATTTGTGGTTGATTGGAGTAGTTTAAACTTTGGTAATCGCGTAAACATAGCCGTCATAATGCTCGTTTTTATTCAACTGCTTGTTTTAGTGTTTGGGACAGAAAGCTAACTGACTAATCCATAACTTTTCCATTTTTAGTTAGATAGTGTCGTAAGCTTCGTTTTGATATGTGGTTTGCTTGAATCCGATGTACGGTTTAGGAGAAATGACCGTTTTAAGTAACAGTGTTTCACGAACTAACCATTACCCCTCGCCTTACTTTGAAACCTTGATTAAAGCCCTTAAATGACTAATTGGAGTACGAAACAATTATGTAAGTTTAACTGGTCAGTTGGTAGAGTATTCGCGGAAGAGTCACCTAAAGATTCATAACGGTTAATTTATTAAAAATGGTGGAGCCGAGGGTACTCGATCGACTTATGTGAATCGTTAAGTGCAAAAGCGAACGTTAGGGTCCAATTGGTTAAAGTCTAGTTTCTTAAGCGACCGTGATTTAATTCCAACTTATATATTGTTTATAGGTTACCAGACTCGCCCCAGGCCTTTTACGACCCTCAGTCGTTCAAGCAAGTTTTCTACCCGTATAACTGTGGTTGTGATGTATATATGTATATGCATTATCTTGTGATAAGTGTATGACTGTTATTAGCAAATCTTGCGATATATTGGAGCATGTTGATATGATATTTATGCATGCGTGTTTCATAATCTTGATATCTCATTGTTAATTCAAATGCTTATAAGCTGCATAATACCTATGCTAGAGATAAGCAGTAGTTGCGTATACCCTTAGTATAGGGGACCCGAAGGTAAACATTTTTCTAAATCGGGAGTCGATGTTCCCGAGTAAAATATATATACATATATATATAGTTTTCTATAACTATTAATCGAATAAGGTATATTCGATGGTTTTGAATAATCATCAAACTTATTTTCGATTATTCAAATAAGGATCGTACTTTCGTATAAGTATATCTTTTGTTATTTATTATTCGTTTCAAGTATGAGTTTTAAAACTTCTACTTTAATTATTTTTATAAATATTATCCTTTATGAGAATATTATTTAAATAATAATATTCAGATATTTTCTAATATATCGGGACTGATTTATTTTATTAAATCGTCATTACTTTAAACATCCTTTAAAATGTTTTCGAGTCTTCAAAATGATTTTAAAAGTTAGAGTGGATCCCAAAACTCGTTTTCAAATTTAAGATCTCCCTTTCGAAGGGGACTTGAATACTCGCTCAAAAATCTAAGGGATCCGGCTCTGTGGTGTATTTTATATTCGCAACGAGGTTGCTGTTTTGAGAAAATAATTTGATTACTTGCCCAATATTTGGGAAGTAAGTCCATCTAATTGAGTCGGCATAAGCGACAGGCCGTGGTACGGTCTATGAAGGTGTAAGAGGCTGGGTGACAGTCCATCCACGTGTGAATGGCCGGATAACGGTCTAGCGCGAGGTCCTAATGCGACCAGGGTGATGACCGGCGAAGAATTTATCCATCTACAGTAGAAAAGGTTACTTATTGGTATCTTTGCCTGATCAGCAATATATCGGGTTTATGCCAAAATTCTCTTCTTTCCAAATTCATTGGATGTTACAACTCTGTTTATACTTTTCATGGCAGAGGTTTTCTGGGAAAGTATGAGAGATATATATAGGTATATATATATCGGGAAATAAATGAAGTATCTCATAAGTTCATTTCTTTTAAATGATATTTCAAAGATTGAATCTATTCAAGTCTTATCTTGTAGTCTCATCTATGTGAGGAACTTCGAAAACTTATTATACTTTGAACAATGGTAGTTCAAGTAGTTTTCTAAAATGATATAAGTATAGTGAAGTATTTGGTAACTTCATCTTCCTGTAAGCTTATATCCAGTAAGTAATTATCTTATACTTGATAAAGATTTGCAGTAAGTTATCTGTGACGGCCTCAACCCCGGGGTCAGGAGTTGACGTCACTAACAATAATAATAACAATCATAACTCAGTCCAACTCATTAATAATACATAACTACGACCCCTTTACCAAGACCTTTCCTAGGTTTAAGTATGACTTAGGTTACTCAATTAACATAACCCAAATTACCTTACACAATCCTGAACACTAAATTAATGCAGCAATTCAACAGACCTCATCTGGTCTGAACACAACTACCTCAGAGGAACCTGACACGAAAGGAGCTGGAACTCTGCCCTGACTACCGCGCAAGAATCTCCTAGGCATCTGCAATACATATAAAATATTCTGCAAGGGTGAGCAATTGTCTGCTTAGCAGCACCACTATATGAATAACAAGTAAAACAGTTTAAAGTAAAGCAGTTATAGGAATAGAATTCATAACTCGTTAGAAACATGTAAAACAGGTATAAACTAGATATCAAAACTAGCATGCTCTATCAAAACAACATAGTAGTGTGTTGTGTAAATACTAGAGTCCAATATTAGCATGCTAATCACTTTTATAAAACCGCTGTATCAACTACTTATACCCTTACAGGAATCACAAATCCAAATCAGATACGTAGAGGATATGTGAAGACAGCTGATCAAGCTATCAACACCAGACGGCTCTAACTGCCATCCCATTTACCTGTTCCGGAACTCAGAGACTAGCTAGGTCTCTGTCCTGCTGGACTAATCGGTTTTATATTGCGCGCAACTGAATTAGCCTCTTACGCCACCTCAATAGGCCTACTCTGGCCCCAATGTATCCCATATCTGACCGTTTTATCCAGTTTTTAAAACATTTGTAACTATCTCATTTCAAAATCATTTATTTTACCAGCACACATATAAAATCCAGTTCACAATTCATTTCATTCGAGATAGGTACCTTTCGAAGTTACTTTTCCCCAAAACAATTTGAAAACAGTGATTTTTAACTACAGGGGATACGTAACTTAAAACGTTTCTGTCCCATTACAAGAATAAAACATTTAGCTATTCATATGTACTGAACGATAAAAGAATGGTTAGGGGTACTTGCCTTGCAAAGCTTTACGACTATCACTGATTGATTTTGATAGACTTGAACGTTCGACTCTCATGGAAAAATAACTTTCTCACTAGAAGACATCTCTGCTTCGCAGCAATCTATCTCAAGATAGTATCCAAGACTCTCAGGGTTCTTCGCTTGGGAACCTCGAGGCACTTGCCGGATGATCACTAGATTATCTTAGTTCGATATCAATTCTTGAGTCCTTCGACTAGAACCTACAGGTCGAAATACCCTACGTTAGACGTCCAGGTATACTTGACATATCCTCGATACCAATTCTACCCAACGATATTCAAACCCGACTCGTAATTATGTATATTATAATAACACACGCAACAAGTAGGGTTCATAATCTCAAAAATCGGTTCGGTGTTCGTTTTCAGAAAATACATACACTAGTTATTTTGTGAAATTAGGGTTATTGGTTTGTCAAAACAATTTATCACTACATACAATCAGGTTCCGCACAAAGTATATGTATATACTTATTTATACTCGCTCGACGTTCCGATAATTACAGAGTATGTCCCGAATTTTTGAATTTATTTTCCAAAAATTCGGGCAGCACCTCCTCTGTTTATCGGCCTCCCCGTCGAACAACTCGACGTCAAATCAAAAACAAACAACCCACAATTAATCCAAATACAATTCCCAACCTCCGCTTCAACCCAATCATAACCATCAAAATTCCACACATTTCTAAGTGTCAACTTAATTACAATTATTAATTATTATTCATATTTTATATTTATTTATTTTAAAATATTAGGACTAAGATAACGATCATCACAGTCCACCGTCGGCTCACCGAGGCTCATCTCCGACGGTAGAGAAAATTCTCGGGTGCCCGTATTCGTCGGGTTCCATCACAAATTTTCACCGATAATTATTAATTTATCACACACATTTCAATTAATATCACTAAATATTCAATAAAATTTCTGCAGAGAATTTTTAAAATCCAACATAATACATGCACAACAGGGCAACAACACGCGCAAAACAAATAAATATGTAAACGCGGTCGCCTCGCCGGACGGAGCCGGCGGCAACCGGAAAGTAGGAAAATCAGGAAGCATGGACAAGGATCCCAGACAATCATGGAAGGAACAGAACCAACAACAAATTGTAACATGTCTATATACACGCATATATATAGATGCGATTCAACAAGAACCAAGAGCCACCAGAAAGAAAACGGCGATGGTGGCCGTAAAAGCAGAAACTGGCGGCACACTTACCGTGAACAAAGGCGATGGAGACGGAAGAACAGGAGATACAGGGAAACATAAAAGAAGAATGGAAGAGAAGAGGTTAGGGAGAAGAGAGAGACCGAGATAGAAGAGCAAAGAGATGAAAGATTTCAATGTTTATCCCAGAATTAAAACTAACACCATCTCTATTTCCAAACACGAGCCGCGTGTCTAATCATTAGGACACGTGTCTCGTTATCCTCGTTTACAAGCCCGATTACGAGCTATTATAGTCTTTCTAACGCGTAGGGTTACAAAATTTTTATTGATCGAAATAATATCGAAATATTATTAAAATTCTCTAAATATTCTGAAACTAATAAAACATAATTTCCATAATTTATAGAATGTTTTTGAATCACACGGCATACCCGAAATTTACGATTAACGAACAGAGTTGCACTTAACATAATTTCAAGAAATTACGAAAACATTCTTAAAATATTATAATTATCCCGAAGTTAATAAAAACATAAATTTTAAAATTATAAAAAAATAATTTCTAAAACGTAATTATACCCGCTTTTATCAATTAAACGAATCAATGCGTGGGTGAAATTAATCTCAAAAATCCCCAAAATAATTTTAAAATTCCCGGAATATTCCCAACTTGAATAAATATGAGTTCCATATTTTTTGAAGAATTCGGGAATTAAATACAGATTTTACAAATAATACAATCAGAAAATCATACAGGGTTAAATAATTGATGAAATATTGATTTCTAAATTTTATAAAATCCAAAAATAAATATTGAAATTATAAAGTCATAAAAACAATTTTAGAGACAGTCCACATATTTACAAAAATAAACTTGTATTAAATCCATTTTTAAAAGTGAAAACAATTCAATACAAGTCCATAATTAATTACACGAACCACCCTGGACACCATAATTCACACACATAGATAATAATAAAACAACACATAGTGGTCAAAGCCAAAACACATATTTTATTTATTTAATCACTCAATAATTACACATTTAGATATTAAAAATATACGATTAGTTATATCCTTCCCCCCTTAAAAAGATTTTGTCCTCAGAATCTGATCTAACCAAACAAGTGAGGATAATTGTCAAGCATATCTGACTCTATCTCTCAAGTAAACTCTTCGACTCAAGGATTTATTCAAAGCATACTCAATATGGATATAAACTCTTCCCTATGGACTCGCTCTTAACGATCCATGATTAGGATCGATCACTTCACGTAGAATAAATTTGGATAAGAGCCCATTGGCTCCCAATCAACGACTTGGTTCAAATCACAAAAACATATTACTTTAACATTGACGTATATAACATATTATATATATATATATATTACGACTGCGGCGGTGATACCAACTTATAGAGAACTTTACCTATATTTCTTTTTACCTCGAATGGTTCAATACAGTTAGGATTCTACTTGTCCCTTATATTCAAACTTAACCAATCTCTTTCAAGGTAAAAAATTTCCTACACTCCGATCCTCATTCCATATATTCATATCCTTTCGATGCAAATCCGCTTTCTCTCTTTGTATATCTCGAGTTATTTCAACTCTTTCCCGAGTACACCACCACACTCCTGATGTACTAAATTAATTCAGGACTTAACAATATCTCTACTCCCACTTTTTCTCAATAGAGGGAGGACTCACGCTTATGTCCACACATCACTTCGTAAAGCAGTATTCTCTTATTAACAGGGTAGCTATTATCATAGAAATCTCAATCCAGGGTAGGTGATTACCGCAGTTCACTTTTTAAACCCATCATATATGTACTCTCCATATATCTTATACTGTCCGAATCATCTTCTCACTTAGACCCTCTGTCTAAGGATGATAGGTAATACTGATTTTTAATTTAATTTCCAACATCCGATCGCTTCTTACTCATTTCCATCAATTAAGGCTGGGAAATAATCTTATATACTAACTTCTCATCACCTTCAGATACTCAACTTCAATTCCCACAGTTTCCAGTGACTTTACTAATTCCTTAGCAAACTTAACCACATTTAATCATTTTTCTCTTCACGAGACATAAAATACTACACAGGCTTTTCTTAGATGGTTGTTAGTGAAATACTCAAAATCTTTTATTATTTTCAACCAAAATTCATACTTTAAAACTTAGAGTATAATTGTTTCCCTTCTAATCTTCATAGAGAAATCCTGGGGGCGTTCTTCACAGACTTTCTTAATCCTTAGACAGCTGAGGATGTTATCAATAAATACAACTACACCATCCAAGTAGTCCTTATACATCATGTCCATAATTCCTTATAGTTAGCTGATACACTTATTATTCCACATATTATCACCATAACTTGCAACATTCATAACCCACTCTCATCGCAATCTTTGATGTGTCCTCAGGCTGGATCTTCAGTCAATCTCCGAGAAACAATACACTCCTTGCATTAAGTCACATAAATAATTAATTCTTAATAGGGGTTATTTATTCGTATTCGTCATTTTGTTAAACTCCCGATAATCAGTACACAATCTCATAATTTCATTCCTCTTTCCCAGCAACATCACTAGTGCACCCCAGAGAATTATATCTGGTATGCTCACTTTCCTTTCAAATAAATTTTACCGTTATTAAACTATTTATTTCGTTCCACTGGCCTCCAAAGACTCCATGGCATTTATTTATTACCCAAAATTCCTCCACCTTAAGTATTCTTCTCTTCGTATCTTTACAGATGGTGGATCTACCTTATATCCTTAGCTTATTACTTCTTTTCTCGCATGATTGGAAGAATTCCATATTTTGCTTCTGCATCCAGAAACATACCTTACTATTGGCTTCTGTACACTTTATACTTCGCTTTTTCTAAAACCACTCCTTGCCATAATACAGGACAACCAACTCAATCCTACAATCACAACAAACCCTTCTAGCTTGGAGGGTGTTAGATCAATTACAACTACGTCCAACTTCTAAACGCTTAATTTTTTGGTTCTTTTGAAAGTTCTATCTCTAACTGAGCTGGATGTTGGCCCTTGGGATGTAGTATCTTGAATAACCGTTTTACAACTCCTTGCAATATTGCCACTCTCTCCACAATTGCAATACATAACTCCTGGATTTTCTGGATTACATTCCGATGCATAATGACCCTTATGTCCACGCTTGAAACATCGCACATTTTTCTTGCACGCACCACTGCGTCTCCTTTCACAGGACTTGAAATCCACTGCTCACTTGACTAACTTGATTGGAGTAGAAGCAACTGAAGTAAAATTAGACCTAGCCTGAGAGAAACTCTGTCTCCGGAATCTCTTACTCCTACTTCGGCCAAACTGATTCTGCAATTCTTGACTAAA
Source organism: Apium graveolens (assembly GCF_009905375.1). Lineage (NCBI taxonomy): Eukaryota > Viridiplantae > Streptophyta > Magnoliopsida > Apiales > Apiaceae > Apium > Apium graveolens. The sequence goes on from NC_133653.1 coordinate 158,084,749, forward strand.
TTCTTCTTGATCTGCCTTGTCCCTAGCACCACCAGACTTCCTTTTCTTAACATTCTCTTCCTTAACAGCCAACTTCTGGTCACCTTCTATTACCAGGGCGGCCTAAACCATAGAGGAGTATGTCTTGCGTTGTAATATCACAACTCCTATGTGAATTTCAGGCTTTAACCCTTGTTGAAACCTCCTTACTTTCTGAATCTCCGTACTTACATACTCAGGAACTAATCGGGCCAATTCTGTAAACTTGGCCTCAAATTCCAACACACTTCTTTCACCTTGTTTCAGTTCTAGAAACTCAATTTTCATTTAACTCCGCACACGATCTGGGAAATACCTTTCCATAAACAACTCAGTAAACCTAGCCCATGAAACAGGGCCTTCTGCTTCTAATGCTCTGGTTAACTCCCACCAGTAATTCGCTCCATTTTTAAGAAATAGCTTACATAATCCGTCTTAAGATTATCACTTATTGAACGAGGTTAAAAACTTCCTCCATTTCTTTTAACCATGTTCCAATGGCTCCTGGATTAGGTTCACCTTTAAACTCAGAGGGGTTATCATTCTAAAAAAATTTGAAATAAACACTTGGGTTCATTCCTTGCTGTTGCTGCTACAACAGTGGTTACCGCTGATGAACTTGTTAGATTAACCGCAACTGTTGTTGTTACTGCTGGCGCAAAAAATCTAGAATTTCATTTATAGCTGGACCCTTCGCAAAATTACTACTATTTTCTTTAGACTGGGTAGCTTTCTTAGGTGGTATCTTCCTGAGATATATAAATGAGTTTATTCAAAACATAACAAAATGTTTAACAAAAGACCACCGTTTAAACGATGCACCTGTATTAGGAAAATGCTACCCAATAAAATACCCATGTCCTTAATATCAGGGTCCATTTACCAAAAAAATCTAGATTAATAGCACTAGCAACCATAACAACATTGACAATAGCAGAATCAATAACAGTTCAGGGAACTAAAATACAAAGAAACTAAATACCATAACATAGCTCCTCGACACAACAGCAACTGACCAACTTCCCGCCACTACTTAATTACCACATTAACACCAATCTAATATACTACAAGACTTATCTGGCTATATCAACCACTAATTACATAGAACAAGCTGGTAAATCAGGTCAACTTAAGGAACGCTAAACTCTTCCAGGCACCCTAGTCCAAATTTCAATCGACCTTTTCTCCAGGGATGATTTCTTATCACCCTCAAGTGATTCATCAATCACTGAATTACCCTTCCTTCCCAAGGTGACTTCTTATCTCCTACCATTCACCTATCTTTCATAGGGTTAAATTTTCTAAAACTGCAACCTTCAATATCGAATCATGAATCCTCTCTACTATTATCATTTCTAGCCATCCGATGTAGATCTTCTATTTCCTCCAGACAGTCAACTCTCGTTTACTTTCAATGACCAGGACTGTCTACTTCCAAAAGCCATTGACAATTTGTTTCTTCGGGACTTCAAATGAAATTTCAAAATCAAAGAATAAATAATACAGGGAGGACAAGAGAAGAAAACATAGGTATGACTGAGAGCAACCATACAAGTACACAAGATGGCCAGTCTTAGTACCATACGGTCACAACACATAATTCAGTGGCATCCCACCAGACCCTTTTGCCACACAGACAAATGGTCAATTCATATGCATTGTTTTCCCCAATCAACCGATAGAATCAACGAGAAAAAAGGCAATGTTTAAATAGATAATTCACAAATAGGGAGGGAAAAAAATCCGATTTATAATAGGATCAACAGAATCCTAAATGGCTCACTTTACAGGAAAAGTGGCAACTTATAGAATAGGAAATAATTACCGTGGAAACAGAATAGGTCTCAAGAAAGAAGTATAAGGGTTCAAGATATACAGCACAGTACTGTTATGGATAAAAAACTAAGGTTATTATTTGCTGTATTTATTACTAAGATTCGAGAGCTCAAGGCCTTTAATGGCTGCTCTCGTGTTTCGTGGCTCGATCTGCCTTTACGAGATGCCTACGTATCTCTGTGAATTAGAGAATCAAGCCAAAAAATGTAGTTCTGATCTGTGGGGTGAGGCCCCTTATATAGATGTGGGAGTCCTTGAATTGGACTTGGTATAGGAGACTTGGTGGGCAAGTCTCATAATTAGAATGGACTTTGGAGTCCTAGATAGTAGGAAATTGATTCCTTATCCTTTTAGATCCCCTTGAGGATAATCTATAAGGATTTATATCCTTATCGGGACTCTTCTCAATAGCTGACTTTTACCTTATTAATTAATTACGAAATTAATTAATAATCAGGTCTTTTGGGCCTTCTTTATTCCACCAGACCTGATCTGGTCTATCAGGCTTAACCTTTCCGGTCTGAGTATCATATATCTTTTTATTGGGCCTAGCAGCCCACACCTTGTAGTATTTAATCATAATTTATTTATTCCTATCATTTGCCCCCCAACTTTTGGGAAACATTGATTAGGTTTCGCAGAAGTTAAGTCTGTTTATTCCCTTACAGGGTTTCGTTTTTGCGTAAAGTGTGGAGCGACCTACACATTTACAATGATTCTTCTTTTTACTCTGGAATTATCTTAATTCCAGGAAATTTTCCCTAATTTCCGGGATTTTCCCTAATTTTCTGGGATTTTTTCTTTAATTTCTGGATTTTTCCCTAATTTTCTGGGATTTTTCCTTTAATTTCTGGATTTTCCCTAATTTTCTGGGATTTATCCTTAATTTTCTGGATTTTTCCCTAATTTCCCGGGACTTATCCTTAATTTTCTGGATTTTTCCCTAATTTCCCGGGACTTATCCTTAATTTTCTGGCTTAAAATCGATCAGAATGCATTCAAAATCGATCAGGATGCAGAAAAAATCGATCAGGATGCAGCCAAAATCGATCAGGATGCAGCTAAAATCGATCAGGATCCTGATCGAATTAGCTCAGGATCTTACACTCTGGTCGACAGGATTCCTGATCGATTTCGATCAGGATTCTGACCGAATTGGCCTTCAAACTGACACCCTAGTCGATTGTTACACGGGCTTAATCGACCAGGATTCCTGATCGATTTCGATCAGGACTCTGATCGAATTAAGTGGCTCTCGACCATTCTGATCGAATGGAATATCGATCAGGACTCTCTTCTGTGTCGATCAGGACTCTGATCGATCTTAGGGGATTTCTTCCCTCCTGTTCGAATAAGATATCGATCAGGACTCTCTTCTGTGTCGATCAGGACTCTGATCGATCCTAGGGGATTTCTTCCCTCCTGTTCGAATAAGATATTGATCAGGATCCTCTTTTGCATCGATCAGGACTCTGATCGAACCATTTTAAGATTCTGGTCGATTTTTGACCTTTTAAATTCCACAGGAGCTTCTAGATTGTTCCTGATACTTCTTTTAGATGGGCCTCTAGGTTGGGCCTGGCTAAATGGGCCTAAAAATGCCTCGTATTCCGAGCTTTTCGCCTATATAAGTGTAGTGTGGAGTGAGAATCCTCACTTCACTTCCCACTTCTCATTTTCTCTCACAATTTTCTCTAGAGTTCTCCCTTTGAGAAGGCGATTTCCGGCGACCAAAGCCACCACAGCTCCACCATTCTCAAGTATTTCTGGGTTTCAAGCCTTCAGCCGAAGCATATCAATGGCGGACCATGACCTGGCTCGTTTGCAGAAGATGAATGTCTCTAAGAGAGATACAAACATTCAAATTCAATCTCCATATACTTCCCTCATTGATATGATTAACTCGAGAGGTGATGAATATCCTTCTCTATCTGAGTTAGATTCGTATAATCATGGTAACACTTTTCATGAGTTAGATGGTAGGATAGAGTCTATGAACACCCTGTATAGACTTCCACCCCACCTTAGGATCACTCCAGCCGCCCCTAGGGATAGGACTTGTAATTGGGAGGGGGATACCCTGTTCATTTATCGAGGAGCCCTGACCGCAGGTCTTAGGTTCCCATTCCACGAATTTATTCCTCGTTTACTAGCCGATGTACAAATCAACCCTTGTCAACTCCCTCCTAACTCCTGGAGGAACATTATCCGTTTCATGGTCCTTTATCTCAGGAATAGCTTCCCTCTTTCCGTAGCTGTCTTTAGGAAAGTTTTCCAATTCTATAATAGTTCCATGAGTCAGCCGGGCTGGGTTTTAATTCGCCAACGGCCCAAAATTCCCCATATCTTTGATAGTAACTCTATAGTCGAGAACAACCCTAAATGGAGGGATGAGTTTGTCAGGCTGACCTGGGCTGGGGGTGATTGGGCCACACTCTTCCGTAGGCCATTTTGCAAAGTATCAGATGGTAGTCCTGGTAGCATCAGATTAACTGATGAGGAGGAGGTGGCCTATCAAGCCTTAATTTCAGATGATGGGAAAACAGACACCTGGACTCTTTTAGAGGAGTTTTCCTTGAAGAAAGTTGGTCTCTCCCAGGCCAGTGATAAGGGTAAATTTATACCTGCGTAATTATTTTTCCTTCTCTTTAATCGCACTTTTTCTTTTTTTCTGGATTTTAATATTCCTTCTACTTTTCCTTTCAGCTTGTGAGGCTATTAATAATGTCAATAGGCCCAAGGAGGGGGAATCTGGCCGCCAGAAGAGGGCCAAGTTAAACAGGGACCCCAGGAGCAAACCTGACGGTCCTTCTTTCCTTAAGCCCCACGTCCCGGTGGTCGAGCTGGGGGACGATGTGGATCCTCCACTTAAGGCACATTCCTTCAGGCCTAACTGGGGCTTCAGGAGGAGCGATACGGTGGTTGGATCCACCAAACATGCCAAGGATTGGTCGTACCATTCCATCACTCCCCACGATTTCACTGACATTGTTACGGGGAGTGATATCGAGACTATTGAGCTTCTGGGTTCTCAAGCCCAAGCTGCGGTAATTTTCTTTTTTCTTCTCTTCCTTTTGTGAATTTCAACTTTTCTTGTATCCCAATGAATTTGTGCTAACTCATACATATTTCTTTGTAGAGTAATACCTATTTCTAGGCGGCCCTACATCAGGCTAGATCCTGGAAGGGTAACTCTGATGATTTCGAGAAGGAGATGAAGAAGTGGGAGGAGAGAGCCAAGGTCCTGGAGAAGAAGTTGGACACGAAGAAGGAGGAGCTGGATAAGGCTCATTCCGAGCTGGTGAAACTTAGGAGCGATAAGGAAACGCTCATTGATGACTACATGGGTTCTGACAAGTTTAAGAACCTCATGGAGATTCATGATGAGGGTCTTTATTCCCTACAGTTCACTCAGGGATGGGATGCGGCCGTGAAGGCGGTTTCTGAGAAGTACCCGGGCTTAGTCGACCCTAAGGACTTTATAAGTCCTTAGCAGGCTGAGTCAGAGGACAGCATAGACGCCCTCTTCAACTCCCCTCAGCCAGATGATCGCATCTTGGATCCTAACACTGCTTCTCCTCCCGCTTCTCCTGCGAAGGACGCTGAAGGCGCTGATAAGGAGAAAGAGAATGAAGGCTCCCGCATGGAGGAGTAGTTTTTCTATTATGTAATTTTATCCTTAACTTATGTCTGGACATTTGTTTGTATTAAAACTTATTACCCTCCGGGGCTATTTTATATGCTACTTTCCTTATTTGCATTCTCTCCTTCATTTTTCCGATACTTTAATATTCAAACTTGGCTTAATGGGCCACACAAGTATTATCACAACTCAAACATCCATAGGTTGAAATAATTTCGAACTCTTCAATTTCAAGTCTGGTTTTCCAAAACCTTACATAATGTGGGTTCGACCCTGATCTATAATAGCTAAAAAATAAAAATCCTATGCAAACAAAGCTTCAAGGTGCTTTTAAACCTACTTGTCATAATGACAAGTGAGAATCGTACTTCGACCATCTTACACGTAGTAAACCTTCAGGTTTTGTGCGTGCCAGGTTCTCGGGACTTCAAAACCATCCATAGTCTCCAGCTTGTAGGTTCCTCTACCCTGAACGCTCTTGACTCTATACGGCCCTTCCCAATTTGGGGCAAGCTTTCCTTTCTGTCCGACACCAGAAGCCTCTATTTTTCTCAAGACTAGGTCACCTTGTTTGAAAAACCTCTCTTTAACCCTTAGGTTGTAGTAGAATGAAGCCTTTTTCTGATATTCTACTATCTTTGCATGTGCTTTATCTCGCACTTCATCGATTAAATCCAGGGCTAACCTCTGCCCTTCCTCATTTTCTTCTGAATTGAAAGCTTGAATCCTTGGAGAGGAATGTGATATCTCTACTGGAACTACTGCTTCTGCCCCATATGCCAACATGAAGGGGGTTGCTCCTGTCGTGACTCTACAGGTAGTCCTATAGGCCCATAGTATTGGAAGTATTTCATCCACCCAATTATTTCTTGACTTCTCGATCCTCTTCTTGAGTCCATCCAGGATTATCCGATTTGCTACCTCTGCTTGCCCATTGGCTTGCGGGTGAGCCACAGAGGTGAATCGTAACTCAATTTCATTTTCTTCACAATACTTCTTGAATTCCTCACTGTTGAATTGTGCTCCATTGTCAGTGACGAGGATACGGGGAATTCCATATCGGCACATAATGTTTTCCCACAGGAATTGTGCAACCTGCTTAGTTGTGATTTTGGCCAAGGGTTTGGCTTCGATCCACTTGGTGAAATAATTAATGGCTACAATCAGAAATTTCTTTTGTGCCGTGGCCATAGGAAAAGGCCCTAGAATATCCATCCCCCACATAGCAAAGGGAATAGGCGAGTTGATAGATGTCAGCATCTCGGGAGGTTGTCTAACAACTGGTGCATGCTTCTGACAGCGATCACACTTCTTTACATATTGTTTGGCATCAGCCATCATTTCTGGCCAATAAAAGCCTAAACGGGTTATCTTATGAGCTAAGGCCCTGCCCCCCAAGTGTTGTCCACAAATACCTTCAAGCACTTCCTCAAGAGCCAAGTGTGCCTCATCGGGCCTGAGGCACCTCAAGTAAGGAACCACGAAAGATCTTTTATACAGAATTCCGTCTATCAAAGAGTACCTTAGTGCTCGAACAGTTAACTTTCGTGCTTCAGTTGCATCACTTGGCAACCATCCAGTTTGAATGTGAGCCTTAATGGGATCGATCCATAATGCCCCCAGGCCTACGGGAGCCACAAGCTTAACATCTATGCTTCGTGTCTTCAAAACACGGAAGTACACACTTCCTGAACTTTCTTCAATCTCAGATGAAGCAAACTTTGATAGAGCATCTGCTTTAGCATTTTCTTCCCTTGGAATGTGTTCAACATGGCATTCATTAAATTGGGTCATCACAGCCCTTACTAGGCGAACATATTTAGCCATCGTATCATCCCTTGCCTCAAATTCTCCCTTTACCTGGGATATGATCAACTTCAAGTCTCCACGGACCTTTAAGTTTTTGACTCTAAGTGTCCCAGCTAGACCAAGGCCAGTAATCAGGGCTTCATACTCTGCCTCATTGTTTGTGGTTGGGAAGTCTAGCTTCATAGCATACTCAATTAAGAATCCATCAAGGCTTTGCAAAACCAATCCTGCTCCATTGGAGTTTGTTTTTGATGCCCCATCAAAATAGAGAACCCAATATTCTTTATCATCCTTCTCTTTGTCCCCATTGTCGACTCCCTTGTCTTGAGGTATGATATCTTCCTGCCCCCCGACTTCTTGGTTGGGTATGGTACATTCCACCACGAAGTCAGCTAGTGCCTCGGCTTTGATAGCCGTGCGCGGCTTATACTTGAGATCGAACTCTCCCAACTCTATTGCCCACTTAATCAGTCTTCCACTTGCCTTGGGACTGTGAATGATGTTTCTCAGTGGCTGATTTGTTAGTACTTCAATCTGGTGAGCTTGAAAATAAGGACGCAGCTTTCTTGAAGCCATTACCAAGGCTAAAGCGAATTTTTCAATAGTTGAATAATTCAACTCAGCACCATGCAAGATTTTGCTGACATAGTATACGGGTTTCTGGACTTTCAGTTCCTCCTTAACCAACACCGCGCTCAAGGCGCTCTCTGAAACAGCCAAGTACAAGAATAAAACTTCACTCAGAACTGGCTTGGCCAACAACGGGGCCTGGCCCATATATTTCTTTAACTCTTCAAATGCCTTCTGATTTTCCTCACTCCATACGAAGTCTTTAATGTTCTTTAGTGACTTGAAGAATGACAAGCACTTGTCTCCTGACTTGGAGATGAATCGTCCTAGCGCAGCAACCCTTCCTGTGAGCTTCTGAACATCCTTGATAGTTTTTGGTGGTTCCATGTCCAGGATCGCCTTTATTTTATCGGGGTTAGCCTCAATTCCTCTTTTTGAGACCATCAATCCCAAGAATTTTCCAGATCCTACTCCGAAAGCACACTTCATAGGATTCAACATCATCTTGTGGTACCTCAGGACCTCAAAAGCTTCCCTTAAATGGGCTATATGATCAGTCTTTACTAGACTCTTGACTAACATGTCGTCAACATAGACTTCCATAGTCTTACCAATAAGATCCTTAAAAATTCTATTCACCAACCTTTGATAGGTGGCTCCTGCGTTCTTGAGACCAAATGCCATAACAAGATAACAATAAACACCAAAGTCAGTGATAAATGATACCTTTGGAATGTCATCCTTATGCATTTTGATCTGGTTATATCCGCTAAATCCATCCATGAAACTCAGCATCTCATGTCCAGCAGTGGCATCAATCAAAGTATCAATTCTAGGCAGCGGAAAACAGTCTTTGGGGCATGCATCATTCAGATCAGTGAAGTCTATACACATCCTCCACTTTCCATTAGCCTTCTTCACCATTACCGGGTTTGCTAACCATTCCGGAAATTGAATCTCCTCGATAAAACCAGCCTCTAAGAGTTTTTCTACCTCCTGTTTTATAGCTTCTTGTCTTTCTGGGGCAAAAATTCTTTTCTTTTGTTTCACGGTTTTCCGGCTTGGATCCACATTTAACTTGTGAGTAATCAGTTCCGGGTCTATACCTGGCATATCAGCTGCTGACCATGCAAACACATCACTATTTTCTTGCAAAAATTTCATCAACTTCCCTCTAAGGGGCTCCTCTAATGTGGCTCCAATGAAAGTCATCCTCTCAGGATTCTTGGGGTCTAAAGGAATCGAAACCAAATATTCTGCTGGCTTTCCTCTCTTCTCATCATTTTCTCTGACATCCATATCTTCAATAGGAAGAACCTGCCCCCCGACTCCATCTACCCTCAAAGAGGCAACATAACAGCTTCTAGCCATTTTTTGATCTCCTCTCTCTTCTCCAATCCCGTTTTGGGTGGGAAACTTCATGACTGAATGGTAGGAAGAGGGGACTGCCTTGAAGGCATGTATTCCTGTTCTCCCCATGATAGCATTATAAGTCGAACTAGCCTTTACCACCACGAAATCCAACATCTGCGTTGCTTGCCTTGGCTCCGTACCTATGGTGGTCGGTAATTTGATTATCCCTTCCACAGGACATTCTACTCCTGTAAATCCATATATCGGCATGTCGGTAGGTGTCAACTGGGAGTCGTTATACCCCATCCTTAGAAAGGTGTCGTAGAGCAAGATATCCACAGAAGCACCATTATCCACAAGGACCCTCTTAACCGGGCTATTTCCTATTATCGGTGTTATGACCAGCGGGTCGTCATGGGGAAACTTCACGCCCTCTAGGTCAGAATCATCAAAAGCCAATGTTACTTCTGTCCTGGCCCTCTTCGGGGCTTCTCCAACAATATGCATAACCTCCCTCGTATATGCCTTTCAGGAATTTTTGGACAATCCAGCAGCAGCTGGACCTCCAAAGATTGTGTTTATCACAGGCTCTCGAGGGCGTCGCGGTCCTCCAAAAATTGCATTTATAACCGGCCCTCTAGGTTGGGGATTCCGCCCCTGATCGTCTTGGTCCCTCCTACGATCTTCAAAGTTCTTCCTTCCATTATTGTTTCTGTCCCCTCCATCTCCAGTATACTTGTTCAACCTTCCTTTTCGAATCAAAAACTCAATTTCATCTTTCAATTGTCTACACTCATCGGTGTCATGGCCAACATCTTTGTGAAACCTGCAATACTTGCTCTTATCTAGCTTGGCGGGATCAGCCTTCAAGGGCTTAGGCCAGCGAATATCTCTATCTTTCTCAATCTCCATCAAAATCTGACTTCTAGGAGCACTCAGCTTAGCGTATTCAGTGAACTTTTGCCCAGGTCCTCCCTTCTTGGGGGTTGAATCAGGGTTTTGTTCGGTTCTAGGATATTTGTCCTTAGCGATATACTCCAGATCAGTTTTTCGCTTCTTGCCTCCAGTGGGCTCATTACTTACTACGGTCTTCCTCATGCCTTCTTCAACCTTGATATACTTCCCTGCCCTCTCTTGGAGTTGCAACATGTTCTCAGGGGGACGTTTGGCCAAGGACATCTTGAAAAACTCATCCCTGGTTCCTTGTTGCAGTGCTATCATGGCTACCTTATCATCAAGGTCTGGGACTTTTAAAGCCTCCTTTGTAAAACGATTCAGGTAATCTCTCAAGGATTCCTTAGCTCCCTGCACAAGACTCATAAGAGATGCTGAACTTTTCTCATGGACTCTTCCACTGATGAATTGCTTAATAAAAGCCTGGCTTAATTCTCTGAACGATCCAATAGAATTTGGGGGCAGGCGACTGTACCATCTTTGAGCCATACCCGACAGGGTTTGAGGGAAGGCCCGACACTTTATAGCATCATTCACGGGTTGCAGCAGCAGTGCATTAGAGAATGTCCTAACATGATTAGCGGGGTCTCCCGTGCCATCATAGGCTTTGATAGTGGGCATCTTGAATTTCCTTGAGATATGGGCATTCATTATCTCTTCTATGAAGGGTGGAGTTGGATCATCAGGATCTCCAAGGGGAAGGAGATTGCTTGGATCAGTTCTTGGGACAGCAGCCCTTCTTCTTACCGGACCATCCAGGTCTATGACAGGAGGAGGATTTCTCCCCCTAGGAGATATCTGGGGTCTGGTGGCCTGGTGAGCCTCCAAATCATGCCTCAGCCTTTGGATTTCAGCCTCATGAGCCCTGATCCTTTCCTGCACTTCTTGGGGATTCGCCCATGGGGTGCTTTGGGGGCGTTGCCTTCCATCGGCCATTGGCTCTTTTCCAGGATGCCTCCTTCTTGGGGCCACTTCTTCATCCGAAGATTCGGAGTCTCTCTCAGTGTAAGGACCAGAAAATTCCCGATCCTCAGGGATAGGACCCAGACCTCGTATATAGGGGGGCGACTGCCCTCGTGCTTCGCTTCGCCCAGCATATCCGCTTCCTCCAACCTCAGGGTGAAGGGGCATCCCATAAGGGGGGTTAGTGGTAACAACAGTTGAATATTCATACCCGACGGGTCGAGAATTCACAGGTATATGTACTTGTTGAACTCGAGGATTCGTACCTTGAATAGTCGGGGGAGTCGTTTCTTGTGGCTGAGATTGAGTTGCCCTTATCTGGGTCTCCGCTTGAGTAGATGCATAAGTTGAGTGGGGATGAATCTCCACTGTTGACGAAATCACTTGAGTTGTCCCTGATGGTGTTCCCTCCTCCAGAGTGCTGGTTGTTCTCCGTGTTCTCGCCATGGTTGTTGTTCCTTTTTTCCCACATACGGCGCCAAATGTTATGGATAAAAAACTAAGGTTATTATTTGCTGTATTTATTACTAAGATTCGAGAGCTCAAGGCCTTTAATGGCTGCTCTCGTGTTTCGTGGCTCGATCTGCCTTTACGAGATGCCTACGTATCTCTGTGAATTAGAGAATCAAGCCAAAAAATGTAGTTCTGATCTGTGGGGTGAGGCCCCTTATATAGATGTGGGAGTCCTTGAATTGGACTTGGTATAGGAGACTTGGTGGGCAAGTTTCATAATTAGAATGGACTTTGGAGTCCTAGATAGTAGGAAATTGATTCCTTATCCTTTTAGATCCCCTTGAGGATAATCTATAAGGATTTATATCCTTATCGGGACTCTTCTCAATAGCTGATTTTTACCTTATTAATTAATTACGAAATTAATTAATAATCAGGTCTTTTGGGCCTTCTTTATTCCATCAGACCTGATCTGGTCTATCAGGCTTAACCTTTCCGGTCTGAGTATCATATATCTTTTTATTGGGCCTAGCAGCCCACACCTTGCAGTATTTAATCATAATGTATTTATTCCTATCAAGTACTAATCCACATTCACCTTGAGACTGGACTGCATAGCAGCCACTAACGATTTTCATTCCATCCAAACTCACCGAGGTCAACACCAGGTCCAGTAACATTCCTTGACATGCGATATGTGGGAATAACGCTGGTGTCCCCTCAACTGACACATCAAGGGTCTGCTCAAACACTAAACTCTCGTGATCAAACTCGTTTTTCTCAAGAGAAAACTAGGAACCTCTATTGAATATTCTCAATGACACATAAACAAAGTAAACGTACTATAGGTTAGAGCAGTTCCGGTCAATCCCCAATAAACGTCAGGGTTACTCCTTCGAAACCCTTGACTGAACTCCTAGACTTGCTCCTCTGATTGAGTTGCTGACTTATATCTATTTATAAACCTTCCTTTACTCTTTTGTACTCCTAACCTAAATCAGGGACTCAAACCTGTAGCTCTGATACCAACTGTGACGGCCTCAACCCCGGAGTCAGGAGTTGACGTTACTAACAATAATAATAACAATCATAACTTAGTCCAACTCATTAATAATACATAACTACGACCCCTTTACCAAGACCTTTTCCATGTTTAATTATGACTTAGGTTACTCAATTAACACAACCCAAATTACCTTACATAATCTTGACCACTAATTTAATGAAGCAACTCAACAGACCTCATCTGGTCTAAACACAACTACCTCATAGGAACCTGACACGAAAGGAGCTGGAACTCTGCTCTGACTACCGCGCAAGAATCTCCTAGGCATATGCAATACATATAAAATATTCTGCAAGGGTGAGCAATTGCCTGCTCAGCAGCACCACTATATGAATAACAAGTAAAATAGTTTAAAGTAAAGCAGTTATAGGAACAGAATTCATAACTCGTTAGAAACATGTAAAACAGGTATAAACTGGATATCAAAACTAGCATGCTCTATCAAAACAACATAGTAGTGTGCTATGTAAATACCAGAGCCTAGGTACCTTTCGAACTTACTTTTCCCCAAAACAATTTGAAAATAGTGATTTATAACTACAAGGGATACGTAACTTAAAACATTTCTGTTCCATTACGAGAATAAAACATTTAGCTATTCATACATAATGAACCATAAAAGAATGGTCAGGGGTACTTGCCTTGCAGAGCTTTACGACTATCACTGGTTGATTTTGACAGACTTGAACGTTCGGCTCTCATGGAAAAATAACTTTCTCATTAGAAGACATCTCTATTTCGCAGCAATCTATCTCAAGATAGCATCCAAGACTCTCAGGGTTCTTCGCTTGGGAACATCGAGGCACTTACCGAATGATCACTAGATTATCTTAGTTCGATATCAATTCTTGAGTCCTTCGACTAGAACCTACAGGTCGAAATACCCTATGTTAGACATCCACGTATACTTGACATATCCTCGATACCAATTCCACCCAACGATATTCAAACCCGACTCGTAATTATGTATATTATAATAACACACGCAACAAGTAGGGTTCACAATCTCGAAAATTGGTTCGGTGTTCGTTTTCAGAAAATACATACACTAGCTATTTTGTGAAATTAGAGTTATTGGTTTGGCAAAACAATTTATCACTACATACAATCAGGTTCCGCACAAAGTATATGTATATACTTATTTATACTCGCTCGACATTCCGATAATTACAGAGTATGTCCCGAATTTTTGAATTTAATTTCCAAAAATTCGGGCAGCACCTCCTCTGTTTATCGGCCTCCCCGTCAAAAAACTCGACGTCAAATCAACAACAAACAACCCACAATTAATCCAAATACAGTTCCCAACCTCCGCTTCAACCCAATCATAACCATCAAAATTCCACACATTTCTAAATGTCTACTTAATTACAATTATTAATTATTATTCATATTTTATATTTATTTATTTTAAAATATTAGGACTCAGATAACGATCATCACAGTCCACCGTCGGCTCGCCGAGGTTCATCGCCGACGGTAGTGAAAATTCACGGGTGCCCGTATTCGTCGGGTTTCCATCACAAATTTTCACCGATAATTATTAATTTCTCACACACATTTCAATTAATATCACTAAAATATTCAATAAAATTTCTGCAGAGAATTTTTAAAATCCAACATAATACACGCACAACAGGGCAACAATACACGCACAAAACAAATAAATATGTACACGCGGTCGCCTCTCCGGATGGAGCCGGCGACAACCGGAAAGTAGGAAAATCAGGAAGCAACACTTCTAGAAAAATGTCAATAGACATCGGCTAAAAACCGATGTCTATGAATAAAAAAATCCGATGTCTTCGTGGGTGATGTTAAAGACCCCCATTTAACATCGGTTTTAAACTGATGTGAAAGGGGACATATAACATCGATTTTTAATATGAAACTGATATGTATATCTTCATGTTAAATTTATAATGCACATCTATCATTTATATATTACTATAATATGATATTTTAATCAATTTAAACATATGCTAAATAAGCAATAATTTTGCCTCTAACCAATATAATTTAGTTAAAACTGATGTTACTAATATCTTTGACATCAGTTTTTATAAAAAAATGATGTTACTAATATTTTTAACATCAGTTTTATTAAACAACTAATTTCAATAGTAGATGAAACTGATGTCTATCAATATAATTAACATCACTATATTGTATACAAACGTTGTCTAATGTATTATTTATCATCGGTTTTTTAATCTAAAGCCTTTGTGTGTTATGGTATTTAACAACAGTTTTTCTATATGAACTGATGTATATGTACTACTAAAACTGATGTTATTATGTTAAAATAACAACATTTTTCAGTGAAATAAACATTGCACATTTTATAAAATATAGATGCCAAAAAAATTATTAAAAAAAGAAACTATTAAAATCAAACTCCACTTATCATTATCAAATCAAGCCGATCAAATCCTATAACGATGAAAAAACCAAAAACTTATAATTCTCATACCTATGCCTATAATACCATTCATACATCTATGTAATAAATGACAACTGATTACACACATATCATTTTCCAACTAAACTAGTCAAAGGAAATGCTGGCCTCAAGCTGTACAGACCGTTGAACTGCAAAAGTCAAGCCTTCGGCTGGTCTATACTTGGTCTATAAGGGACTGGACCACCAAATTTTGTGTATAAGCCAAGTCTTCGGATCGGAAAAGGAACAGCACTGGATAGGTGATCACTGTTCTGCAAAAAAATCCAAACCAACAGATATCAAGAAGTGACTCAAACTTTGAAACATTCTTTTGATTTTTGATAATTATTGTTATTTTTGGCTTTTAAGTGTGTAAGTTTCTGGTAATTCTTAAAGAAGCATCACAATCAATCCCCATTCGTATAAAATAAATCATAAGTAAGATATAAGTTTATACTTTCGAGCAGATCATGTGATGGGCACACGGTTGCCATTCACCCCAAATGGATCTAAGTTGTCCCTGAATTTGTTTTAAAGAATCATCATCAGGTTAACTTATATTACCAAAAACATATATCTGAGAGTTGACAATTTAATCCCTAGATTTAAGCTCAATTATACATACTTCTTCAGAAAGTATGATAACAAGTAACACATAGTCATGTACCTTAAAGATCCTTCAAAAAGAAATGGAGGCTGTGGAACAACAGAGAAATGGGAATGAATGTCTCTAAATGAAATATTAGCAATATTTACTCCATCGACCAAAATATGACTTTCGTAGAATTGATTAAGGTGAAATAACACATTCTAAATGCTTGACTTTCCAGCACCTGTTCTGCCAACAATTCCATTCTGATCAATAACAAACAAATGAGATGTTATCTTTGAGAGAACTGATAATGGGAAGCTCAAATAAGGATTAGTTTAATTGTGTGTTTAGGAATTCATGGTAAAGAGTATTTTTACTGGGAACAGAGATAAGAAAAAAAGAATAATATAGATACATTCATGAACAGAGACAAGAAAAGAAGAATAATATAGATTTTGTTTGCAACCTGCTATCCAGGCCCTATGAAGTATGAAACTTGCTCAACCTACAACATATATTTTGATTCCAATGCAGTTTAGAAATTGAGAATTGGTGGATTACAAACATTATCAAAGTGTTGTAGTAGAGAGCTGTAAAAGATTTTGTTGCACACTACCAAATGGGCATAAATAATTTATGTGTGTGTGCAACAGAGAAGAATGTCAAACATGACTAGAAGTAACCTGAGAATGAGGCTCTTTATATCCTCCACTCATGGAGGTCAAATGGGAAGTAAGGCTTCTCCGAAGTTCATCTGGAGAAGGTCCCATGCCAGCAAGACCGGCTTGAATTAGTCCAGTTTGTGCCAGATGCACTGGAGCATAAGGCGTAGACATTATAGGATGAAATCCAAGTATAGAAGAAGGGTCGGCTCGTGATTGAAGGATCTGCGTCAAATTGCACATATTTTAAGAATAAGGTGTAGTTGAAATAAATTAATGCATCAATCAGGGCCTAAATGACTTAGGGTGTATCACGTGTGCTAGTGTTGTTGCTCTTACATCTTTTTCTAGAAGCCCTTCAATGTTAAAATCCAGCCGAGGATTAACTGTTGCAAGCTTCATGGAGAGAAACTGATGCAAATCAAGAATATAAAAAAAGCAGATATTAGTTTCTATTTTTGTAATCAAAGATTACCTGATGTGAAACAATAACCCGCACTATAACATATACGATTATTAGTGTAGATGTATGCAAACTTGAACAATTTCCAAGTAATTTTAGATGATCATATAACCTATAATGATTAGGTGAAATACTGCAGCTATCTTTATTCTGAAAAAATGTAATTAATGATTTCATCCAACATAAGGATTATAGTCATGAAAAATTTGACTAAATACCTCAACTTATCGTTGTAGTGATTGAACATAATTAATGATTTCATCCAACACAACTGCTTTACCAGTGACCTGAAAATATCAACAGTTATCTTGAGTTAACTTCAAAAGAAGCACTTTACATGTATAAGGAGCTATAGTTAACAGTTACCCAATTATTTTTTGAATAAACTAACCTTGCTGCAACCTAGTACAAGATCCTGAAGAAATTTCATTATTTCACTGATCTTCTCCCTTCTCACCTGTTATATCAATCAAACTAGATAACTTTTTCTTTTAATATTTTTAACATAGAATATTACTCTTTCTGCAAGACTATGGCTATTGGTAGCCTGCCCTCTTCTTGCTCGTACATGTATGTATTCTTCCTTGTTCAGATCGGAAGCCTGAGATCCCTGTTTACCATGTTTACCACCAGGCTTATTAATAGTCAGAGATGGATTTTGACTGCCCTTCAATTATTTTTCTGAGTTATCCATTCTAGCTTCAGGTGTATTTGAAGTGCCCCTTTCTTGGTCAAGCTCAGTATCCTGCTAAATACATGTAATGACAGTCAATTAAGAGGAAACTAAACCCAACTAAGCAGTTTATGTTAATTACAACATAAACTTGTTATTCATATTTTTAGGCCATCCATTACTTACACTATACTTGGGTAGTTCTCTTTGGAGTTTGAGGCCCCTTCTTTGAAAGATCCACTAAAATTATTAGGTAGAGACATAATGAAAAATAGCTTGCAAGGAGCACCTACTGTAAATTTGGCTAAATGGGATTTTTTTTTAAAATTTCTATATTTTTCTAGAAAAATTGTCACCATGAAAGACAACTCACTTTTTACATAGATGCAATGCTCAATGCAAATGTTTTTCAATATGTACTTATATATTTTTTTGTTATGAATATTTTTATATAATAAAATTTGAAAATAATTATACACATTAAAGTATTCAGAAGAAATACAACTTGAATATCAATTTCAAAATTTTATAGTACTACATACAATCTCGAAACCGAGTCAGAGTATCTAAAACTAAAAATCTTAGCAATAGTTTCAAATATATTTGTCTTTATATAAAGAGTCTTTTTGCAAAGAGTTTATTACTAGTATACCAAATGGGAGAATAAAGAAACAAAACAAATGTGTAAGAAAAATCTATATAGATAATTAATATATTTATATAAATAAAATAAATAAATATTCAATTTATGGAAGATTATAAGTTAGAAAGTATTAAACTAATAGCAGATAAAAACTTTACTTTTAAAAAGATATAAATCAACATATCGAAAGTTCTAAAATAAGTATGCAAATAATAAATGAAAAATTAGATATTATAGCTAGGTTACGAACAATGTTGGAAGAGAGAGATGAAAAAATTAGAAGACTGGAAGAAGAAAATCTTTTAATAAAACGAGAAAAATTTATTAAAAAAACTAATTTAGAAATTCAAATAAAAGATTTAAAAGAAGTATTAACTGAACAATATAAATTAATAAATGATTTAAGGCAAAAAATTAAAAAATGAATTGGATAGATCCAAATGCAATAACTATAAATAATAGAAAAATAAAAGAATTAATAAAAAATCAAGAAAAACTAGAAATAAAACTAGATAAATTGCAAGAAAGAAAAAATGAAATTGAATGGACAAGAGAAAATAGGGATGAAATAATAAGATGTTATCAACAACTTGGAAATATGATAATAACATTTAGAAATAATAAACTAAGAATACAAGGACTTAAAAAAATAATTTTATCAAGTAATATAACTCACAGTTTGAAAAAATGTCATTATAAAAATCAAGGGAAAAACAAGATGTATATTATCAAATGGATGAATATGAAGAAGGAACATCACAAACTCTAAGTTTTAAACCGGATATATATAATCAAATCCAAAGTGAAACTAAAGAACTAACAATAAAAAAGATATTCAAAACATCATATTTTGAAAGAAATAAAGAAGTTAGATATATAGCTCAAAAACATGAAAATGTAATAGACATAGATACGATAAATGGAAAAGCAAAAATAAATTTAATAACAGATGGTTTGATAAAAAGAGAACTATCTAAATTAAAACAAAAAGAAGCAAATAAACTAAAAAATATTTATTTTGGAGCAATAGAATTTACAATAAAACCATATTTTCTGAAAAATATTGATACTCCTATACAGATATATGTACTAGACGACATAATAATAGGAAATATACAAGATTCATTAATAGCAGTAGTAAAAGGAAACTTAATATATCAGAAATTAAAATTTATAATACAACCTGATTTTAGCATATCATTAAGAGATGAAAATAAAGAAAGATCTTTAACATTATATTATAAACTAGATGGAATAAAAATGCAAAAAGGAAGTAAAGTAATTAGTATAGAAACTAAAATAGTATATGCTATGACTGGAAACCATCATGTAAAGAAACAAACGGAATTAGGAATAATAGTACCAAAATTATATAATGATATATTAGAAAAAATTGAACCTAAAGAAGAATCTCAAATAACAATCCGAGAAGAATTTACAATAGACTTTAGTAATAGACAAATAATTCCAGCACAAAGAATTAAACCAATATTAGAAGGATCTAGATTAAGTTTTAGAAGAGAACACAACCCTATAAAATTAGTTAGATCAATGAGTATGACCAGTAGAAAATTAGATTTAATAAAATTACCGTGTTATAAATCAGATAAATTAGGAATAAAAACAATAATATTTAATGGAATATTTTCCAAAGAAGTCATAACAGAAATAAATACTGGAGCAACAAAAAGTCAAATACATATAACTGAATATGACTCAAACAAATGTGAGGAAATAGAACCTCAAATAATAACTGAACCAAATAGTTCGAGAGAAACAATAATAACAAAAGGTATAAAATTAAGATTAAAAATTTTAGACTTAGAATATAATATAAGCCTAGGAGTGATAGAAAATGACGTTAGTTATCAACTATTATTAGGAATGGATTTCTTAAATGAAATAAAATATAATATAACAAATGTAGGAATAGAAATAAATGATCAGAATAAATTAAGATTCATAGAAAAGAATATGAACCCTCAAAAGGAGATAAACAAGAAGAAAGATGAAATAGAAACTATTAATAAAATAATAAAAGAAACATTAATTATATCTCAAGAAAAAGAACTACAATACTTAAAAGAAAAAGAAAAACTAGAAGAAGAAGTAAAAGAATTAGAGAAAATAAAAGGTAAGAAAAGAAAAATATGGATAATTGAAGGAGAATGGAGAAAATGAGTTTATAAATATGAATAATACTGAAAACCAATTTGGAACGAAATATTTATAAAAGAAAATTTAAACGCTATATTAAAAAAGATGGTAGAAAATCAAGAAATTAATAGAAAAATAATTAAGGAAGAAATAACAGCGTTATGGAATATGTCAGAAATCCCAATCTTTAAACAAATATTAGATAAGTTAACCATTATACAAAATAGTTTAGAACAAAATAAAGAAAAGAAAATAATTAAAGACGAAACAGAAGAACCAGAAATAGTACCTATAACAGTAATAGGAAGAACTAAAGAACCTATATTAATGGATATAAGCAAATTAAAACCGAAAATGACTATAGGGGTTAAAAGAGCAATAAATGATTTAGCAGAACTTCATAAATCAGGAAAATTCTAGAAAAATGTCTATAACAGAACATAGTGCTATAACATTTCTTAAAAAACATGGAAAAGAGTTAATGGAAAAAGAAAGACAAAAATATGAGCCTATAAAACATGAAATAAGAAGAGATGAATTAGAAGAATTAAGAAAAGAAAATGCTAAATGAAAAACTAAAACCAATATAGAATGGTTAAATAAATATAAATTTTATAGAAAAAAATATAAAACCCAAAAGAAAGAATTAAAAAAAACAAAGTTAGAAGTAATAAATGTATTAAAAGAAATAAATAATTTAAAAAATGAGATTAATCAATTAAAAATAGAATTAAAAGGAAAGGAAATTATTAAGTCTGACGAGAGTAATCCAGAAACGAACAAAGAACAAGATGAGAGCAGTAATACAAGTGAATCAGATAGTAATTTAGGAGAAGAAGGATTAAATTACTTAGAGGAATCAGATAATGAGGAAAAGGAAATGATAATAAAAGAAAATAAAGAAATATTAGAAGTCCTTGGAAAAACCGTATATGCAATCATAATAAATGAAGAAAAAAGCGATGAAAGTAATATAGAAGAAAGAGAAACTTCGCATAAACAAACAAATTATGAAACCGAATCAGATAATATAATTGATGAAGATGCATACCCAGAAGAAGAAATAGAAGATCATATAATAACTAAAAATAATATTAAAATGCCAGGAAATATACCTATAGGACAACAAAATGAAGTACAAGAT
Source organism: Apium graveolens (assembly GCF_009905375.1). NCBI lineage: Eukaryota > Viridiplantae > Streptophyta > Magnoliopsida > Apiales > Apiaceae > Apium > Apium graveolens. The sequence goes on from NC_133653.1 coordinate 158,106,191, forward strand.
TTCATAGGATCAATAAACCAAGCAATAAATATAAATGGATATTTTCTAGATTTAGATAATGTCTACGAAGATCAAGAAATAAGTAGAAGAATAAAAGATTGGAATTTAGGGATGTATATAACCTTAATGAATTCAAAAAATATAGAAGATCTGGATTATGTTTTTGAACTAATATCAAAAACAATTGTAGGAAAAGCAGCATTCTGGTTAGAAAATATTATTTATGAATTAAAAGGACAAGTAAGAGCGTATGCTAGAAGCTGGAAAGATACGTTAAACGCATTTGATATATTATTAAAAAGAGAATTTCTAGGAGAAAGATGGTTTGTAGCTCAAGAAAATATAATAGTAGAAAGAAAATTAGAAATAACAATGTATCTAAATAATATGAAATGTTGTAGGATTAGTAAATTACCAGAATATACTATAAGTTTTACTAAATTCTTTTATGAAGCTAAGTTTTTACCTAATAAAAGCTTGGTATATCAACAACTGTATTATGATCATTTACCTTCACCTTATAATACCGAAATAACTAAAGAATATAATAATCTAGAACCTAAGGAAAATACATTAGGAGAAAGAATTAGATTATTAAGAGCATATTTAACTCGAAAATGTGAGGAATATAGAATTCAACAGAGAATTAAAAAGGATAAAAAACAAGGATTAAGAGAAATCTGTAATTTCACAGAGAAAAAATTAATATTTGGATGTGATAATCAAAATTATAAAACTAGAAAGAAATATAGGAAATAAAGAAAAATGAATTATAATAATCAAAATGAATATTATAAAAAACAAAATAAAACCTATAAACCTTATAGACCATTTAATCGAAAATTTAAAAGAAGAAAATTTAAAAAATATAGAAATACTCCTGAAAATAGAAAGAGATTTAGATATAAGAGAAAGTTTAGAAAAAGAAATAAAACGAAAATAGCAGATTGTAAATGTTGGAATTGTAATGAAAAAGGACATTATGCAAATAAGTGTCCTAAATTACAACAAAAAGGAGTAAAATACATAGATACTACCGAATTAATAATGAAATTAGAATATATAAGAGAAGATAATAATAACTGGTATGATGAAGAAGTATTTTATATAAGTGAGACAGAACCAGAGGAAATAAATTATATAAATGAAAATGATAGTGATGATAAAAGTTTAACTACTGAATAAAATAGAATGGTAGTGAAGCACATGTAGAATATAAACCTAATAAATATATAAAACAAAAGATATTTATAGATAGTGGAGCAGATATCTGTTTAGCTAAAGAAGAAGTATTTACTAAACACAAATGGAAACATACTAAAAATAGAATAATTGTAACAGGATTCAATAACCATAAAAAGAAATAGATATAATTGCAGAAAATGTAAGATTTATATTAGGAAAAACAAGGTTTAGGTTACCTATAATATACCAGGAAAATAATATGAAACAACAGATGTTACTAGGAAATAACTTTTTAGATTCTTTTAAAACTCAAATAATAAAACAAGACAGGATAAGTTTGTTAACACCTTGCGAAAAATGGATAGTATTAAAAAGAATAGTACGTGGAAAATCAATAGAAATAAGTAATATTAAAGCAGAAAGAAAAACTAATTTAGAACTATTAAAACAAAAATATTTAAAAGCCTTAGAAATAAATTTTGGAGAACATCCAATGAAGTTATGGGAAAAAGAAAAAATATATGCTGAAATAAAACTAATAAATCCTAACAAATAAAAGAATTATTAAACTTAGGACTAAAGTAAAAGTCCGCATAGTAGCCCCGCATTTTTAGTAAGAAATCATAATGAAGTAAAAAGAGGAAAAGCTTGAATGGTAATAGATTATCGAGAACTAAATAAAAAGACTATATTTGATGGATATTTCCTACCATATAAAAGAAATTTAATAAACCAAACAAGTAATAAAAAATGGTTTAGTAAATTTGATTGTAAAAGCGGATATTGGCAAATAAAATTAACTAAATAATCTAGATGTTTAACAGCATTTAGTGTACCACAAGGACATTATGAATGGATAGTACTACCATTTGGATTAAGAACAGCCCCACAAATATTCCAAAGAAGAATGGATAAAATATTTAAAGAAATGAATGATTTTATTCTAGTATATATTATTGATATATTAATATTTAGTGATAATTTAACAGATCATTTGAAACATCTAGATATATTTATTCAGATTATTAGAAAACATGAAATCCTATTATCGGAAAAGAAATCAGAAATATTTAAACATAAAATAGAATATTTAGGATATATTATAGATTCTGAAGGAATTCAACTACAAGAACATATTTCAACAAAAATAAAGAATTTTAAAGAAACTTTAGAAAATAAAAAAGAAGTACAACAATTTTTAGGAATAGAAAATTAAGCTTCAGATTATATAAAAGACTTACCAAAATTAAGGAAACCACTACAAGACTTAATAAAGAAAAATAAAACTTTTGAATGGAAAGAAGATCATACAAATGCAATAAGAATACTAAAAACAAAGGTAGAAAATTTACCTAAACTACGATTACCCAAAGATAGTGATCAATTAGAATTATTTATAGATGCTAGTGATATAGGATGGGGAGCAGTATTAGTAGCTTTTGAAAAAGATGATATTGATAAAGAAAACCCTTTAATATGTGGATATGCAGCTGGAACTTGGAAACCCAATGAAAAGAATTATCATATTAATGAAAAGGAATTATTAGCGGTAAAATTAGGAATTAAAAGATTTCATTATCATTTACTACCTGTAAAATTTGTTGTAAGAACAGATAATACTCAAGTAAGATCATTTATATTCAATAAAATTGACCCTTTACCAGAATTAAATAAAAGAAGAAATTGGCAAGCATTTTTTAGTTGTTATGATTTTATTATTAAAAATATATCAGGTCCTAAAAATGTCCTTGCAGATTTTCTTAGTAGAGAAAATGGACAGGGATAACAAGAATATTCAACCGATGGAAATGATACTAGAAGAAATCAAGAGGAAGAATGAACAAATTGCAACCTTGACCCAAGAAGTTAATAACCTCATAAAATATCTTGAAGGAGCTATAAAACTTACCAAAAATATTACACCCCAAACTTTTGTATCAAGACTAGCTACAACTCCTACAATATCAACCCTTACCCAAACAGAAATATCCAAACCAGAACAACCAAAACTTCAAGTTTCTATATCAGATAGAATTAAATACCCAAAAGAATATATAGAAGCCTTTGAAAAGATAACAAAATTTTATGACTACAAGTCCAATAATACCATCCTCAGAACTGGAAAGTTTAGTAAATATCCAAGGTATATCTGCAAAGAAGACGCTGATCCTAAAGTGGTAGAAAGCTTATTAATGTTGGGATTTATTGATAAAATCATGGTTGATGAAACATTAAGAAGCATATCAAAACTTCCACCACTAATAGTTGAAAGCGTTAGTGCAATGATGCAATCATATGGACCAGGAGGAATATATGGAGTACATGTATTTGATGCTTGTACCGACTTTGTAGGAAAACCAATAATAATATGTCAGATATTCAAGTATGGTAGAAATACTACTATAGAAGGTGATAATACTAGTCTCAAGTCTCCTATACCATGCACAATAGAAGGATTTCAAGAATGGATGTCAAATAAAAGAGCAATTGGACTATCAGTTCTAAAATCCAAACTTGAAGATCTTATAAAGGGAAGGAAGGCATGTGTATTAGGAACAAGTATGAAGGGAAATGTAGAAGAAATACTAACATTATATTATAATAATGATGTGTTGAAAACAGATACAAGTGACTTAGCAGGTATGCATAACAGGATAACTGGTGGAAATTACAATCATGCACCGTAAACCAAGGAGTTTTTCAAGGCTATTATTACAGGACAAAGAAAGAAGTCTTTAGTAGTTTTAAAACCCTTAGTAAAGGAAGAATCATGTTCTAATCCTTTCGAGTAAGATTGTAATAATTCCTGTTATTTCAACATATAATACTAAAGTAATTTTATGGCCCAAACAAAGTTTGGTGACCATAACATATTAGAAAATGATTCTACGGCCCAATGAAAATTGGTGACTGTAATATATGTTTCTACGGCCCAATGAAAATTGGTGACTGTAATATATATTTCTACGGCCCAATAAAAATTGGTGACTGTAATATATGTTTCTACGGCCCAATAAAAATTGGTGACTGTAATATATTAGCAAATAGAAACAGGCAAAAATTATGGAATCCTAGATAAAAGACAAAAGACATAAGGCATCAAAAAGAGTGAAAGAAATAAAAAGAAAAAGAAGACAGAAGAAAAAGAAAGAAGACGAAAGAAAAAGTTGCAAAAGAAGACAAAAGAAAAAGTTGCAAAAGTTAAAAAAGAGGACATATAGAAAAAAGAAGACAGAAGAAAAAGAAGACGGGAGAAAAAGTTGCAAAAGAAGACAGAAGAAAAAGAAGACGAAAGAAAAAATTGCAAAAGAAGACAGAAGAAAAAGTTGCAAAAGTTGAAAAAGAGGACATAAAGAAAAAAAAAGACAGAAGAAAAAGAAGACGGAAGAAAAAGTTACAAAAGAAGACAGAAGATGAAAGAAAAAATTGCAAAAGTTAAAAGAAAAAGAATATTATGTCGGAAAAGCATATCATGTAACAGAAATCTCTCCTTCTATAAAAGAGGAGAATTGTAACAAAAGAAGTATCAGTATTTTTATGAGTTTAAAAAATCCATCACTTGCTTAGTTGTTTTCTCTCTGAGTTTTCTTATACAAATTCCTTTTCTATACACATTAATGGCAAGCTAAAAACCTCACCTCTGCAATCTAAAACAAGATAACATACAGTTAATATATATATTTAAGCTGAAATTCATATAGATCAAGTACCTAATAAACATCTACTATTATAATAATTATAAAGATGAAGAAGCAAGGAACGGTAGATAGTCCGTTGAGACGCCTGAAGTTGCAGAGCCCAAGATGACGTGGAAGTCGAAATAGGGCATAACATTCACCAGGGACTCCGGTGAGCTATTCTTAATTCATCAACTTTATAATTGTTTAAATGGTTTTGCTTATTTGGTATGCGATTAATATGTTAAGATGCTCAAATATATAGAAATAATTGTTATGTGTAAATTGTTATGGATTGTAGAGAAATAATAAAATTATATTTCATGATTTATATTTGTGTGCCTTCCCTCTTTAGGGTTATCAGATATAGAAAACGATCCTCAACCAATCTGGAACTACCAAATCGGAACTACCAAGACAGACCCGTATACATAAAATATTCACAAATCCCAGTGGATTTGTATTGAAAACATCTAAAAAGTATTTTGTGCCACAGAAATTAGCATAAATGTTGTGCAACTATTACATAAATAAACAAGCAACAGAGAAAAGAGAGTCAAATACGAGATCAAAAGCCGAGGTTTGCACTTGAAACCAACGCACTATATTACTGAGATTGGATTGCTGAACCTGTCAAAACAAATTGTGAAAAATAAATCATAAAATCAAACACATAAGAATCACATAAAATATCAAACAACACTAATATATAACTTACAGCGCGAGAGAGCAGCTTGTTTAGTAGTGAAACACTCCGAAAGAACACCATTTTTGAAACCAAAACTACACCGTTTCATAAACACACATCGACACACAAATACAGATCCGATTTGTTCACATTAAAATTTAAGAGGGGAAAATGAAGAGAAATAAAAACAAGGTAATGAATTGCATATAACTAATTGGAAGGCCTTAAAAAAATTAGGGTTCCAAATCAACTATTTAAACTAATTAAAATTAACTGATTAAAAAATCAGGGTTTCAGATTAAACCCCCTAATTCAAAAATTGAATTTTAAAGATTACACAATTCAAGCTTTGGCCTCCTTAAGCTTTAACCTCCGATTTAAGCTTTAAATAAACTCCGATTCTAACCTTTCTAATACTTTTTCAACCTCCGAAGAAAAGAGAGCGGAGTTGGGGAGAATTGGGTTGGGGAGGGAGGTATTAGATCGATAGAGAGGAGAGAGTCGGCCACAAAGAGCATAGAGAGTCAGTTCTCTAGTCGATAGAAATCAGTGTAGAGAGTTCTTCGGTCAAGAGAGTAGAGAGAGAAGAGAGAGAAGAATCTAGATTGATTAGTATTTTTATTTTTGTTTTATGTTTTTAGATAAGGGAGGGGATATTTGGATACTTAGAAAATTTGAAGGAAAAATCGGGGGATTTTTAAGAGGGAACGAAATATTTGGTTACGGGGGAAATGGGGGAGGCGCGCTAAATCTTTTTTTTTTTAAAATAGACTTATAACATCGGTTGGGCTAAAAAATCGATGTCTATATTAACAAAAGACATCGGTTGATTAAAAACGGTCTAAAAAATCTTTTACATCGGCTCCAGGAGCAACCGATGTCTAAAAGGCGATGTCTATTCTACTTTTTCTAGTAGTGCAAGGACAAGGATCCCAGGCAACCATGGCAGGAACAGAACCAACAACAAATCGTAACATGTCTATATACACACATATATATAGATGCGATTCAACAAGAACCAAGAGCCACCAGAAAGAAAACGGCGATGGTGGCCGGAAAAGCAGAAACCGGTGGCACACTTACCGTGAACACAGGCGATGGAGAAGGAAGAACAGGAGATACATGGAAACAGAAAACAAGAACGGAAGAGAAGAGGTTAGGGAGAAGAGAGAGACCGAGATAGAAGAGCAAAGAGATGAAAGATTTCAATGTTTATCTCGGAATTAAAACTAACACCATCTCTGTTGCCAAACACGAGCCGCGTGTCCAATTATTAGGACACGTGTCTCGTTATCCTGGCTTATAATCCCGATTACGAGCTATTATAGTCATTCCAACGCATAGGGTTACAAAATTTTTATTGATCGAAATAATATCGAAATATTATTAAAATTCCCTAAATATTCTGAAAGTAATAAAACATAATTTCCATAATTTATAGAATGTTTTTGAATCACATGACATACCCGAAATTTACGATTAACGAACAGAGTTGCACTTAAAATAATTTCAAGAAATTACGAAAACATTCTTAAAATATTATAATTATCCCAAAGTTAATAAAAACATGAATTTTGAAATTTTAAAAAAATAATTTCTGAAACGTAATTTATACCCGCTTTTATCAATTAAACGAATCAACGCGCGGGTGAAATTAATCTCAAAAATCCCCAAAATAATTTTAAAATTCCCGGAATTTTCCCAACTTAAATAAATATGAGTTCCATAATTTTTGAAGAATTCGGGAATTAAATACATATTTTACAAATAAATACAATCAGAAAATCATACAAGGTTAAATAATTGATGAAACTTTGATTTCTAAATTTTATAAAATCCAAAAATAAATATTGAAATTATAAAGTCATAAAAACAATTTTAGAGACAATCCACATATTTACACAAATAAACTTGTATTAAATCTATTTTTAAAAGTGAAAACAATTCAATACAAGTCCAAAATTAATTACACGAACCACCCTGGACACCATAATTCACACACATAGATAATAATAAAACAACACATAGCGGTCAAAGCCAATACACACATTTTATTTATTTAATCACTCAATAATTACATATTTAGATATTAAAAATATACGAGTCGTTATATTATCTATTTAGATACTTGCATTATTGATTAAAACTATATATTATCTTGCGAGCTATAATGCTCACTCTTTCTTCATTTCTTCATCACACAAAAATAGTTAGGAAGGATGGCCAGACTCAAGCAAACCCAGCGCAAGAGCGTGGGAAGCGTCCCGCGTCTTCCCGTTGATATCATAGCTGCTATAGCTGCAGAGGTTGATCTATCTGTAGCCAGGCATTCTACTTTTGGGAATCAGTTATGTATAATTATAACTTATGACAGATAATGGCAATTAACTATAAACTTATTAAGTAATCATTTTGGGTTGTAATAACTTTTAATTTATGGATTCAAGGACTTGTACTTATTTCAATTTCATCTCTGAGACTATAACGTGTTGTGGTGTGTGTTATTGTGGGTTCACAGCATGAGATGATTTATTTTTAATTAAGTTAAGTGATATTTATGGAAAGAAATACCGTGACGACCCGGATTCCCGACTCCGGATCTGGGGGTGTTACAGAAATGGTATCAAAGCTAAACGTTACAAACCTCAGAGATGATGTGACGATATAATAATAAACTCACAAAGATAATAAGAACTCTTGCCAAGTTCATAGTCGGACTACTTAAAGTAGCGCTAACAGTTAAAACCCTTATGGGAATTCTTTTAAGTATCATGATAGTAACTTAGCTCGTTTAATGTGTAGGTGCATGAGATAGAGGACCTAGAGATGTTCGAGCGTGAGCATGATGAGGCAATGCTAGATGTCGAGGATCAGGAGGAGCCTGAGGAGGACCCCTCCGAGGAGTCAGAGACAGAGGTTATTGTTATTTCAGATGAGGAGGACCCGGATGAGGTCCCAGTAGCTGAGGAGCATGCCGGAGCTATCGTGGAGTATACTGGTACCCCTACCCTCACTCCCCGTGGTTAGAGCTCCTACCCCTCCACCACTATCTTGGAGCCCCTATGATGACAGCTCTGAGACCCATATTTCCGAGCCCAGGCAGACCAAGGAGGCACCCCCAGTGGATCTGGATTCACCACCTATCGGCCTTGCCCATAGGCAGTCTTTGTTAGCTCACACGGCTATGTTCAGGATGTTCTGAGGATCGAGTGGCTGTTGCTGAGGCCCGGCTGGATGAGGCCAGGATAGAGTTAGATGCAGAGAGAGCTGGTAGGCATGCACGGGCTCATGAGGCTAGAGCTACCATACCCCGATCTCTGAGGAGAGAGCTGACTGGGATAGAGCTTATAGCCCGTACGAGACTTCAATCACTTCATGGAGACAAACATGGCAGGATATCCAGGAGGCAGGTTGATTACATTTTCCGTCGTGTGATGGAGAGAGTGTGGGAGTTGACCCATTCCGGTGATTGATTCAGAACTAGTGATGTGGTAGTCTAGTCGTCTAGTTAGTCGAGGCCATAGTAAAAGCCAGTTTTCCGGGATAGTTGACTTGTATATAGTATCCCTTTCTCTGACTAGAGAGATAGACTCATGTATTTCACTTTTGGGCAGATGACTGTAGCACTGTTTTTCTTTTGACCAGATCGAACTATGTATTTCTCGCATTATGTATATATTTGTTTCCTTTCAGTCCAGTTCCTTAGTGACCAGATCACTGTTTTTTTTATCTTTATTATTACTGCACTTCTTGTGATTAGAACTGTCATTATATAATAAGATTGCGAGATACGTTCTCCCCATTATAAAAACTGTGCAAGGCACAATCTTATGTATGATTGTGACCTAACGTTGAATTTTCTAAAAAATTATCAGTATCATGCCGCCAAGAAGGATTGGAACTAGGGCGAATCCTGGATTTGAGGACTAGGGAAGCCATAACCAGGATGATAGGAACCAAGAACACAGTGAAGGGGAAGATGAGGATTATGTTGAACAGGATGACTCCCAGTATGAAGAGGAGGAGGAAACATTTAATGTTGAAGGATTTGAAACAGAGGCTAAAGAAGGAGAAGCTGAGGTTGAACAACAGGTACCAAACCCAAGCATGGATCGCATGGGGCAGTTCATGTAACTACTAAGGCAGAACTTGGAATGTCAACCAAACCCACCCCCTCAAGGAAATAACAATGTTGTGGCAAACTCTTTCAGGGATTTTAAGTCCCTTAAGCCTCCTGAGTTCCAGGGATCAGCCGACCCAGTTGAGGTAAGGGCATGGCTGAAGGAAATGGAGAAATCCTTTAAGATTCTGAGTACCGATGAGGCACAGAAGACAGTATTTGCTACCTACCTTCTGAAAGGAGAGGCCAACTACTGGTGGGAGGCCAAAGAAAACATCGAGACAAATGCTATCATAACCTGGGAGAGGTTTAGTCAATTGTTTTTGGAAAAATATTTCCCGAGGTTTATGGAGAACTAGATGGAGCTCAAGTTCTTGGAGCTAAAGCAGAATAACTTACCTGTAGAAGAGTACGAAGCAAAATTTACTGAGTTATCAAGGTTTGTGCTGGAGTTTGTTAATACTGAGGAAAAGAAAGCTAGGAGGTTTCAGCAGGGACTGAAACTGTGGATTCAGATTAGGGTGGTAATCCTTGAGCTAACAGACTACGTCATTCTGGTGCAAAAAGCAACAATTACAGAAGCCGAAAGTAAAAAGATGCAGAAGGAAAGAGTGAAGAAAGGAATAAAGAGGAAAAGCATGAGCATGGGCGGAGGTTCCGCAGGAGGGAGCTTCCCAACTAGATTTAATCTAGGAGCAGTGTAACGCCCCCAAATCCGGGGTCAAGGGATTTGGTCGTCACTATGAAACCTCAATCCAAATTAACCTGTTAAATCAATAAACAAATGCCAGCGGAAGATGTTTAGCATAAATGACCCTAAACTAATCCAAAATCTTTTAAGGTTACAATTCTAGAAACAAGATATCCAAATTCCACAAATAAATTTTTCACTTTCTTTTAAAACTCTTTTCAATAATTTCCAATTCACTACTAACCCGCTAGTATAACTTCGAAATGAAGTATACTAGGCCCAAATAAAATATACAACTATATATAATAAAATATAAAAACTTTATACAATAAAACTTATACTAGTCCACAAACCCTGGACCAACTACCTTCCAAAAGCTTCTTCTTTGCTTCCTCAAATTACGCAGCTAAACAGCGCAAGCTAATCCTCACCGGAGGTTAAATTTGAAAATAGGCAAGTATGAGCGAAAGAAATGCTCAGTAAGATCATTATAACATATATAGGGTCTTTTGATATAAAACCGACATCTGCATTAGAGCAGAACATTTAAAATCATAATTGTTGAATCATAAAATTTTAGTTAAGGAGTCCCATAAATTGATTCCTTAATTGTATTCAAAACCATTTTGATATTTTTGAGCGAAATGCTTCAGCAATACTTTGAATCTTGAAGAGAATAAAACTCGTAAATAGTGTGTTTACGGAAATATCGTAAACCCCAATAATGTGAAACAATGATTATGGATTGAATCATAAACTTTACTCAAAACTGAAATCTTGAAATTAATATTTAGTTTGTTGTCATATCAAATTAGACATCAATACGAACTTTGATGCTCACAACCTACCGCGCTAAAATAGGGAAGTCAATATTAATCATATGCATTAATACCACCTTTGATATTTAACAACAACTTAATATCAATATCAATCAACAACCGAATTAAAACTGTATTCCACCTTTATTCAAAACCAAAACAGTTGATAAATCATTCCTTATAAGATTATCAAAAACAATATAATAATTTAGATTAGAACCAATTATGCACTATATTGTTCCCGGTGATCAGTCACGAAACAGCACTAGTATCCCGCAGCCATAACGTAAATATAGGTACTACCCATATTCCGCAGCCATACGGTACCTATAGGGCACCATAAAAGGCATAACAAGCCTTGAAAGATATTACACTTCCGTATAATAGCTCACGCTGGACCGGTGCCTCGGCCTCTTACGCAACCAGTAACCATCAAATCTTAAAACATTTTATTGAAAAGGGGTCATAATACTCGACACCCGAAATAATTTTATTCCCCCAATTCTTGGGTAGGAATATTCGCAACCAAATTACTTTTCTCAAAATCCAAAACATTTATAAATCTGATAATTGGATAAGTAAAAACATTTTTCTATTCTGAATATAGAATAGCAGATGAGCATTTGCATAAACAGAATTATTTAATTCGGCGATATGTAAAACATTTATCTATTTTGAGCTGAGAATAGGGAAAACAATACTTGTATAATAAGCTTCAAACTAAATATCACTTGAACGATAAGTGATGATAGGGATATTTGTATAATATGATTTGAAATAAACATCACTTAAACGGTAAGTGAAGTCAGGGGTACTTACCTTTGGGTTTTTTTTAGCAGTTAGTCACACTCGCAATGACACATCTATTCTGACATTCTGTCTTAAAATATCACCGTCTTTCTTTTCAACACTTCATCGATATGCTGCTCCTGCGATTGCTAGAAGCCAGATATCCAATACCATTACATCTCATTCTTTATCCAACACCCTGTCCTGATCACTCGAACGATCCATATCTATAAATAAAAGATACAACTTTAATTTTCTAAATGATAATTACTCGACGAACTACGCGTCAAAAGCCTATCGTCTACCCATACGATAGCCCGCACATAAAGAAGACAGCTAAATACAAGTCTCTTGACCCACATACACACATAATTCACATAGCACATAAGCACATAACTCATATGTCACATAATTCATATAACACATGTCTCGGTTCTTCAAAAGGGTCGACTCAGTACGTTTAAAACGGAAATCGGGTCAATAATAGTATTTATCGATCAGATACCGTCTCTAAAGGATTCGAAAATCAAATGACCTTGCTATACAAAAGAAATTAGGTCTCAAAAATATTTTTATTGGAATCGGAATATTTTTCGGAGTCTAGACGCGTTCGTTTCGTATTAAACGGACGAACGGTTTATTTAATATGAATTTTAAACATTTTCGGAATTAAAACGGGTCTCTGAATCGTTTTATAATTAAATAATAGGCCTCGAACACCTGAATCTGACTCATAATTATTCATATTATATTAACACACACAACAATTAGGGTTCACGTTCCCGGAAATCGGGCAGCGTCTCCTTTGTTTATCGGACTACCCGTCGAAGCAAAGTCGACGTCAATCAACCAAGTCAAATACAACTAAACCAAATTTCATAGCCCAATCCTCCAAATGATTCTTAAAACAATTAACTCCTTTCAGATTCGAATAATAATTTATGAACTAAATTATTTATTTTAAAAATATTAGGACTCAGAATAAACATCACAGTCCACCGTCGGCTCGCCGAGGCTCATCACCGATGGCGATAAAATTCACGGGTTTTAGATTATATCGAACATCCTTCGTGAATTTCCTCAATTAAAAATAATTTATTCCCGCATAAAATATTTTATTTCACGAAACGCAATCAATGAATTTCTGCAGAGAATTAATAAAATAAATTAGTAAAATAAAAATTTCCACAACAGTCGAACCAAGACAATAATAGCAACATAAACGAGTACAACGCAGAAACACGCACAGAAGCGCGCAACTCACGCATACAGGACACAGCCGACCGCCATGCCGGAAAAACGCGGCGGCAACCGGAACAACACGGCACAAAATACAACCTCAATATTGGGTAGCACACATACATATACACGGATGTATATGTATATATATATTCAATAGAATCAATTCAGAAGCGATAATCGAAGATAGTAGCCGGAAAAATCAAAGAATCCGGTGGAAACTTACCAAAACCGGGAACAAGAACCTGAGAAATTAGAAAGGAAGGAGTAACGAAGGAGATAAAGAGAAAAAGAAGTATAGAGAGATTAAGGGGAGGAAGATTTCGAGAGAAAAACTGGAGAGAGGGGAGAAAGAGGTCGGCAAGAGAGAGACATGGATGAATTGAGGGAGAAAAGGATAAGCCCACTTGCCCTTATCCGATTTATTTACTCCCAAAATTCTGAATTCGCACCGACACATAACAATTTAACGAATAACTTATGAGTAGAAATAACTCGAAAACTCTCGAAAATAATTTGAAAAATCTCAGAATAATTAGGGATTAATAAAATAAAATTTCCAAAATTTCTAAATCATTTTTGAAACACAATTCAGACCCGCATTTTACAATTAACTAATCGAGTTGCACTTGAAACAAATTCAGAAAATCACGAAAATAGTCTTAAAATGTTACAAATATCCCGAAGTTTATAAAAACATAAATTTCAAAATTTTAAAATACTTTTTGAAATGCAATTTATACCCGCTTTTAACAATTAAACGATTCAACGCGCGGGTAAAATTAGTCCTAAAAATTTCCAAAATAATTTTAAAATGCTCAGAATAATCCAAACTTATATAAATATGGATTTCTTAATTTTTGAAGAATTTTGGAATTAAATACGGTTTTTACAAATAAATGAAATCAGAAAATCCTACAGGGCTAAATAATTGATGAAATATTGATTTCTAAATTTTATAAAATCCCAAAAATAATTATTGTAATTATAATCCTCAATCACAACTGAGTCCCACATAATTAATATTACATACAACACATAGCAGACATAATATCCACTCAATCAAAACGAACTCAATTTACCGATATTAATAAAATGATCGGCTTTCAAATAACTTTTGAAAATAATACATTTAAATAAATATTTTTGGAAATTAACAAGGATCGATATAACACTTAACAATTAACACATTACCCTTTAATAACACCAACTCGTCAAACAGGAATAAAATATCCACCATTTTATCCCTTATAAATCATAAAAGCACATATATATATTCAAATAGTATTTATAATAATTCTAAAAATACGGGATATTACAATCTACCCCCCTTATAAGGATTCCGTCCTCGGAATCAGCAGAAGAGAGCACTAGGGATCTTCTGGCCAACTTTCCAATCTTGCATATGTAACTTTTCTCAAAAATTTCAGATAAACTTGGATTCCTTGTATAACAAAATGATCACGGGAGCTTCACTCCGCACCATTGCTCCTTCCACATAGCATTTGACCAATTCCTTAATAGAATCACTTTTACTAATTGCGAGAAAGAAGAATAGAAAGAAAGATAGAGAGAAGAAAAGAAAAGAAAAATAGATAAAGAGAGAAATAAAGAAACAGATTAACTTCGGTATATGCCACTAATATTCTAATCGCATTGCAATCCACGGTCGTCCTTGGTAATTCCATCACACTACCTTACTTTGACTTGACCAGGATAACTCAGCTTAACAAGTGATGGTTGTCCCATCCAACTCCTATCACAATACACACAAGTGATGGCGTCCCATCCAACTCCTATCACACAGACAGGTATACTTTATGTCCCCTATAGTTAGGGTTGTTCATCTCAGTCAGAATAAGAGAATATCAAAGGAATTCAAAATCAAAGGAATAAAACTGAAAAGATTTCAAAGTTAATATTTCTGAAGGAAATGAAATCCAGAGAACAAAAATTCCGACATCAAATGAGCAAGTGGTGTCACATTACTAAGAAACCATCCACCAAATAAGAAAAGTGGAAGTCCAATTTCACAACTTGACAGAGCTATCAAAACCTGAAAATAGGTTTCATGACAGTCTCTGGCATATTTAAAACACATATATGATTGAAAATGAATGTTAGGGAATATATCCTCTAACAATTATTTCTTTTTGAAAGATATCAAAAGGAATTATAAGAATAGAAGGTATTGCCAAAGTCTTAATACTTATCTTCTATCTGAACTCTTCTGTTGACTCGTCATCCGATTCTAGATACTTCTTCACGTTCCAAGGATATCGATAATCTCCATCGTCATCGAATTATAGTCTCGGAAGATTCCACAATAGAATTTGCAAGCGCCAGGAGTTTTATCCAGCTAAACACAACCATCTCGAACGAATGCGCCTATCTTAACTTACTTGTTGGTACTATATCCAATAGTCCAACATGAACTCGATATGAGCTCAAACGTCCTCACATAGCTATACACACTCCTACACACTCTCGTTTCTAGTTTACTATAACCTCAGCTCTGATACCAACCTGTAACGCCCCCAAATTCGGGGTCAAGGGATTTGGTCATCACTATGAAACCTCAATCCAAATTAACCTGTTAAATCAATAATTTAATGCCAGCGGAAGATGTTTAGCATAAATGACCCCAAACTAATCCAAGATCTTTTAAGGTTACAGTTCTAGAAACAAGATATCCAAATTCCACAAATAAATTTTTCACTTTCTTTTAAAACTCTTTTCAATAATTTCTAATTCACTACTAACCCGCTAGTATAACTTCAAAATGAAGTATACTAGGCCCAAATAAAATATACAACTATATATAATATAATATAAAAACTTTATACAATAAAACCTACACTAGTCCGCAAACCCTGGACGAACCACCTTCCAAAAGCTTCTTCTTTGCTTCCTCGAACTACGCAGCTAAATAGCACAAGCTAATCCTCACTGGAGGTTAAATTTGAAAACAGGCAAGTATGAGCAAAAGAAATGCTCAGCAAGATCATTATGACATATATAGGTTCTTTTGATATAAAACCGACATCTGCATTAGAGCAAAATATTTAAAATCATAATTGTTGAATCATAAAATTTTAGTTAAGGAATCCCAGAAATTAATTCCTTAATTCTATTCAAAACCATTTTGATATTTTTGAGCGAAATACTTCAGAAATACTTTGAATCTTGACGAGACTAAAACTCGTAAATAGTGTGTTTACGGAAATATCGTAAACCTCAATAATGTGAAACAATGATTATGGATTGAATCATAAACTTTACTCAAAACTGAACTCTTGAAATTAATACTTAGTTTGCTGTCATATCAAATTAGATATTAATACGAACTTTGATGCTCACAACCTACCCGCGCTAAAATAGGGAAATCAACATCAATCATCTGCATTAATACCACCTTTGATATTTAACAACAACTTAATATCAATATCAATCAGCAACCGAATTAAAACTGTATTCCACCTTTATTCAAAACCAAAACAGTTGATAAACCATTCCTTATAAGATTATCAAAAATAATATAATAATTTAGATTGGAACCAATTATGCACTATGTTGTTCCCGATGATCAGTCACGAAACAGCACCGGTATCCCGCAGCCATACCGTAAATATAGGTACTACCCGTATTCCGCAGCCATACGGTACCTTTAGGGCGCCAGAAAAGGCATAACAAGCCTTGAAAGATATTACACTTCCGTATAATAGCTCACGCTGGACCGGTGCCTCGGCCTCTTACGCAACCAGTAACCATCCAATCTTAAAACATTTGATTGAAAAAGGGGTCATAATACTCGACACCCGAAATAATTTTATCCCCCCAATTCTTGGGTAGGAATATTCGCAACCAAATCACTTTTCTCAAAATCCAAAACATTTATAAATCCGATAATTGGATAAGTAAAAACATTTTTCTATTCTGAATATAGAATAGCAGATGAGCATTTGCATAAACAAAATTATTTAATTCAGCGATATGTAAAACATTTATCTATTTTGAGCTGAGAATAGGGAATACAATACTTGCATAATAAGCTTCAAACTAAATATCATTTGAATGATAAGTGATGATAGGGATACTTGCATAATATGATTTGAAATAAACATCACTTGAACGGTAAGTGAAGTCAAGGGTACATGCCTTTGGGTTTTTTTAGCAGTTAGTCACACTCGCAATGACGCATCTATTCTGACATTCTGTCTTAAAATATCACCGTCTTTCTTTTCAACCCTTCACCGATATGTTGCTCCTGCGATTGCTAGAAGCCAGATATCCAATGCCATTACATCTCATTCTTTATCCAACACCCTGTCCTGATCACTCGAACGATCCGTATCTATAAATAAAAGATACAACTTTAATCGTCTAAACGATAATTACTCGACGAACTACGCGTCAAAAGCCTATCGTCTACCCATATGATAGCCCGCACATAAAGAAGACAACTAAATACAAGACTCTTGACCCACATACACACATAATTCACATAGCACATAAGCACATAACTCATATGTCATATAATTCATATAACACATGTCTCGGTTCGTCAAAAGGTTCGACTCGGTACGTTTAAAATGGAAATCGGGTAAATAATAGTATTTATCGATCAGATACCGTCTCCGAAGGATTCATAAATCAAATGACCTTGCTATACAAAAGAAATTAGGTCTCAAAAATATTTTTATTGGAATCGGAATATTTTTCTGAGTCTAGACGCGTTCGTTTCGTATTAAACGGACGAACGGTTTATTTAATATGAATTTTAAACATTTTCGGAATTAAAACGGGTCTCTGAATCATTTTATAATTAAATAATAGGGATCGAACACCCGAATCCGACTCATAATTATTCATATTATAGTAACACACACAATAATTAGGGTTCACGTTCCCGGAAATCGGGCAGCGTCTCTTTTGTTTATCCGACTACCCGTCGAAGCAAAGTCGACGTCAATCAACCAAGTCAAATACAACTAAACCAAATTTCATAGCCCAATCTTCCCAATGATTCTTAAAACAATTAACTCCTTTCCGATTCGAATAATAATTTACGAACTAAATTATTTATTTTAAAAATATTAGGACTCATAATAAACTTCACAGTCCACCGTCGGCTCGCCGAGGCTCATCACCGACGACGATAAAATTCACGGGTTTTTGATTATATCGAACATCCTTCGTGAATTTCCTCGATTAAAAATAATTTATTCCCGCATAAAATATTTTATTTCACGAAACACAATCAATGAATTTCTGCAGAGAATTAATAAAATAAATTAGTAAAATAAAAATTTCCACAACAGTCGAACCAAGACAATAATAGCAACATAAATGAGTACAACGCAGAAACACGCACAAAAGCGCGCAACTCACGCATACAGGACACAGCCGACCGCCATGCCGGAAAAACGCGGCGGCAACCGGAACAACACGGCACAAAATACAACCTCAATATTGGGTAGCACATATATATACACGGATGTATATGTATATATATTCAATAGAATCAATTCAGAAGCGATAATCGAAGATAGCAGCCGGAAAAATCAAAGAATCCGGTGGAAACTTACCAAAACCGGGAACAAGAACCTGAGAAATTAGAAAGGAAGGAGAAACGAAGGAGATTGAGAGAAAAAGAAGTACAGAGAGATTAAGGGGAGGAAGATTTCGAGAGAAAAACTGGAGAGAGGGGAGAAAGAGGTCGGCAAGAGAGAGACATGGATGAATTGAGGGAGAAAAGGATAAGCCCACATGCCCTTATCTGATTTATTTACTCCCAAAATTCTGAATTCGCACCAACCCATAACAATTTAACGAATAACTTACGAGTAGAAATAACTCGAAAACTCTCGAAAATAATTTTAAAAATCTCAGAATAATTAGGGATTAATAAAATAAAATTTCCAAAATTTTTAAATCATTTTTCAAACACAATTGTGACCCGCATTTGACAATTAACGAAACGAGTTGTACTTGAAACAAATTCAGAAAATCACGAAAATAGTCTTAAAATGTTACAAATATCCCGAAGTTTATAAAAACATAAATTTTGAAATTTTAAAATACTTTTTGAAACGCAATTTATACCCGCTTTTAACAATGAAACGATTCAACGCGTGGGTAAAATTAATCCTAAAAATTTTCAATATAATTTTAAAATGCTCAGAATAATCCAAAATTATATAAATATGGATTTCGTAATTTTTGAAGAATTTTGGAATTAAATATGGTTTTTACAAATAAATGAAATCAGAAAATCATATTAGGGTTAAATAATTGATGGAATATTGATTTCTAAATTTTATAAAATCCCAAAAATAATTATTGTAATTATAATCCTCAATCACAACTGAGTCCCACATAATTAATATTACATACAACACATAGCAGATAGAATATCCACTCAATTTACCGATATTAATAAAATGATCGGCTTTCAAATAACTTTTGAAAATAATACATTTAAATAAATATTTTTAGAAATTAACAAGGATCGATATAACACTTAACAATTAACACATTACCCTTTAATAACACCAACTCGTCAAACAGGAATAAAATATCCACCATTATATCCCTTATAAATCATAAAAGCACATATATATATATTCAAATAGTATTTATAATAATTCTAAAAATATGGGATATTACAAGCAGTGTCCCTTCCGGGAAAAGTACTAGGTTTATGCGGCCCGTGAGTGTATATGTGATATTTATGGAAAGAAAGACCGTGACGGTCTGGATTCCCAACCCCGGATCTGTGGGTGTTACAGTACAGGTTGAGTAAGGTAGTTAGTGATAGTAATACCCCGGATTTGGAGGGTGTTACAATTGTACTGTGAAGATTGTTTTAATGTCTTTCGTAGAAATGTCATGTTTGTCAAGTTAGTAAAATACTAGTTTTTGTATATCGATAATGATTGAGTTTACGATGCACAATCATAGATTATTTTTACTCTATTGAATAACGCGATGTATAAGTTATAAGACCGAGGGTCGGTCAGCTTTTATAAAGTATAAACCCGGGAATCATCCCGGAGATGTTTTGGATAATTAACGGTCCGTAACTTTTATTCCAAGGGACTCGATGTCCTCTTGCGAAATATGAAATTACCTCAAATTTATTTAAAAAGATTTCCAAAGAGCGTATGCCCTCAACTATATTTAATTACTCGAACAATGAATATTATTTCAGAAATTCATTTAAATAGAAGAAGTATTCTTCAACGATTATTTTATTTTATATTAAATTATTTAATATTATTTTAAATCAATTTAAAGTCTTGAATATACAATTAGTTGAGGAATATTATTTCATTTTTTTTATAGAACAATTCCAAATTTAATTATTTAATAATTATTATTTAATTATTAAATACTTATTAAATGATTCAATATGATTTAATAATCCAAAAATCTATATTTAAAATCTTTTCTAAATTCCAGAAAATTATTCTACTACTTTTGGATCGTTAAAAAAGATTATCTCGACGTATTCTAAATATTTAACTATAGTGTTAAAAGTGTTGAGAATTGGCTGAGTTGAGAATCAGGATCTGCCTAACAATCAGGATATGATCAATTATTGTGATATGATTATCCGTGGGAAGCTTCATTATCATCCGTTGACAATCTTCAGTCATCCGTTGATACACACAAATGATTATCCGTTGAAGCTACAACATATATCCGTTGAAGCTACAACATATATCCGTTGATCAGTCTATCCGTTGAGAATGACTTGGATGATAAGTCAAGAGTGCAAGATAAATCAGAAGGTGCTGATTTATAGGATCGTAGTTGATTGAGATATGTATAGAAAGTGTTAGAATTATATTGTAACATATCTTGTATTTCATAGAGGATTGATTGTAGTTGTGTAGTATATAAACAAAGAATAAGTTAGCACATAATGTGTGGAACTCGAGTATTCGCATAACCTAGAAGCTCTTAAGAATATTGTTCTTGAGAAAGTTTTGTAACAGTTTATTAAAGATCAATATAAATTGTTATTTGATTCATTTATTCTTACTTTACTTTCATAATACATCAATTTATTTAGTAATTGTATCCAACCCCATTAAACAATTACTTTACTGGGCAACAAGTGGTATCAGTGCGGTCAAATTAACTGTTAATTTGCAAAGGTTAAGATGTCTGGAAGTAAGTATGAAAGCATGAAAATTCCCATCCTGAAGAAAGCTGATTACTCTAGATGGAGAGTAAAGATGTTGATGTTCCTCAAAACTATTGATGATTCATATGTTGATATAATCAAAACAGGTTCTCTATGCCCTATTGAAATAGTGGCTAGAACTGCAGATGCTCCTGAACACTATGTCAGGAAGGAAATATCAAAGTGATCATATCCGGAAATAACTGTAATGCTTAAGGATGCTAAAGTCAGGAATATTATGCATAATAGTTTGGACAAAGTGATATCAAACAGAGTGATTGCCTGCAAGACTACAAAGGAGATATATGATGCCTTGGAGACATAGTGCCAAGGTACAATGGCAATAAAAAAGAACATAAGAGATGTTATTGTGCAAGAATATAAGCAATTTGATGCCAAGGATGATGAGTCAATTACTAATATATATGATAGATTTTTGACACTATTGAATAGTATATCATTGGTTGGAAAAAAATATGAAAGAGAAGAATCAAACACCAAGTTTCTGAGAGCTCTTTCGGAAGATTGGGATACTCAGTCCTCAATAATCAGGCATCAATATGATCTTGATTCTCTAACTCTGGATGAAGTGTATAGAATGCTGAAAACTCATAACTGGGATATCTAGAAAAGGAAAAATAGAAAGGGTCAGAAGATGAAAAATGTGGCTCTTAATGTTGAGACTCATAAGGGAAAAGAAAAGATGAGTGAGAGGTCGAGGAGAAGGAACATTGTGGAAGAGTGAGATACTGATGATGTATTAGATCTTGACACATATACTGAAGAGGATTCTGAGATTGATCTGGATGATCCTCAAGTTGTTGAAATGGCTACAATGCTTGTGAAAGGCTTCATAAGGATGAGGTTTTCAAAACCATAGAGAAAAGGTGGTTTCAACAGATGGTTTTCTAGTGATGGCAAAGGCAGGTTCAGAAAGGGTGATGTTCAGTGCACCAAGGGAATGAAGTTTGACAAGACAAAGGTAACATGTTACAACAGTAATGAAAGGGGACATCTGGCTACTGAGTGTCCCAAAACAACTGGAAATGCTTTGGTCACAACAAAATCTAATAGAGACTGGATGGATTCATCAGTAACTGACAATAATGATGAATGTTATGCACTCATGGCAACTCATGGAGAGGATTCCTCAGGAAATGATAAGGTGCCTTTAGTTATATTCCCTGTTGATACTGCTAATTTATCTGAACTGCACACTTTCTTATACTCTTCGCATGTTACTTTTAAAAGTAAGACTATTGAATGTGATAGTTTGATTGATGATAATAAGAGACTTTGAGAAAGAAATGATTTTTTGGAAGCTGAGTTAGTTTGCATGCATGAGAATGAAAAAGCATGTAAGAAGGCACAACATAATGAAACTCGGATAAACATCAAGTATGCCAGACTAGAGAAAGTTCTAGAGGAAGAAATAGGGGGGTTTAAAACATGGATGACTTCAGGATAGAAAGTTCATAATTTCATCAGTGATAAAAACTAGAAAGAATGTCTAGGTTATAATAAATTTACTGATATGAATATCAATAAAGCCATTAATAACACTACTCCAGTTAAGTTTGTTAGAACTTATGAAAGAGGAGTAGAGTCAGTCTATGAAGTTGGTTCTACCTCTAAGAATAATGCTGAAAAGAAAGCTGAACCTAGAGTCCTTGCTAAAAAGAAAGAAGATCCTAAAATGCACGAAAAAAGCAAAAATATAGTACTTCTCTCTAAGAGTCAGTTAAACAAGAAAATTTGTGAGGTAACTGCTATGACTCCCAAACCTAGGTCTAAGAGAGGTAGAAATGGAAAACAAGGTATAAACAAGGCAAACAACTATAAATACATTCCTGATGCTCCTAGGAAAACTTGTTTTAACTGTGGTAATATTAATAATATTGCTATTGATTGTAGGAAGCCTAAAAAGAAAGTGTCGAAGATCCCTGAGTCTGATTTTAGTGGTAGATCAGTACTATACAAACCACAAAATCCTTGTTCTCATTATGGTTGTATTTGGCATTCTATTTACACTTGTAAAGATTATCATAGTTTGTATCACAGCAATTATGATCCAGTATCCAAATTCAATAAAATTGTTGTTTTAAATAGAACTGCTAAACTGAATGTGCATACATCTTATAGAGTCAAAAATGTCAAGAGAAATCCTGATGGATCAAATCTTGACAAGAAGTCTGATAATGCAAAAATACATAATATGTCTAAAAGGACCCAACAAGTGTTGGTTCATAAAAATAGTGACTGATTTCCATATTTCTTGTTACAGGGAAATAAGAAGAATGTGATTGTCTTGGATAGTGGATGTTCAACACATATGACTTAAACTAAATCCCTGTTGTCAGAATATGAGGAGAAGGCTGACTCAATGGTTTTCTATGGAGATGGCAATGTATGAAAAACACTGGGATATGGCGATATATTCATTGGAAATGTCATGATCTCAAACGTAGCTCTGGTAGATGGACTGAAGCACAACTTGTTGAGCATTAGTCAAATTACTGACAGAGAATTCTATATCGTGTTCTATGATACGCATTGTGAAGTAGTTCATAAAATCACAAAGAAAACTATTTTCAAAGCTTACATACATGGAAATTATATTCACGGAGCCAAACTTTCTTCAAATACTGATAGTCCTGAAACTTGTCTGGTAATCAAGGCATTAGTAGATGAAAGTTGGAAATTGGCAGAAGAAGCTTTCTCATTTCAACTTCAATAATCTCAATGACTTGGTGAGAGAAGAATGCAATCATGAAAATGTTGTACTTGTGGACAAAAATCTTAAATCAGGATGAAGGCAAATCTTGATTATAATGCACAAGTTAAGGGGGAGAAATGTAAAACTATCAGGAACTGACAGCACAGTTATATGAGGAGCTTCGCATGGAACTAATCCTGTAATTCACATTACTAATGATTTGTCAATTTCTGATAGATTTGTCAGTGGAGAAGAGATTCTTGATTTTGCTAATGCAAATGTCGAGGGGGAGCAATCATGATTAAATTCTTGATTTTGCATTACAAATTTTATCTCAACAAGTGATGGATAAGACATGATTTTTCTTAAAAAGGACGGCAACATTATTTCTTTCGTGATTTTAATTATTACAATTATTCTCTTTGAGTAATCATGATAAACTTGTCATCAGTATTTGTTTTATATTGGGAATAAAAGCATATAAAGAGAATTTGCTTTATTTTCCTAGATACGCGTGAGATCATGCATGTAGTATTTATTATTACACGGTTAATGAAAGGTGTCTCTTTAGATTCCCAGTAGGATTTAGCTATAAAATCACTCTTCCTATCTCTTAGAACCCTAACACATCACTCAAACGTCTCACTCTCTCTTACCTCGACTTTCTAAATCTTCTCTCTTCACACACATAGCTCAAAATCAATATTACACTCGCAGCAATAGAGTTTTCTAGTATGTCCACAACCTGGTTGAGGAACACTTATACTTCAACCCGCTTGGACTTCAGGTTCAAGTAAACCATAAGGTTTACCATCCCACTGATATTCACGAGTCAGTGGTTGATCATCTCTCTTGGAATGATCAAATGGAACTTCAGTTCTTCACTATGGAAGTTCTACTTGAAGAAGAGCACCGAGCTGAATTGGCAGAGCAACAATGCCTAGTAGATCTAGAGTTGCAAGAGAATATCATTTCTCTTGCAGTCTCTATGTCTTGTCTCTTCCACCACCGGGCGGTGAAGAAGGAGCAGGAGAACAACAAGGTGAAGAAGGAATAGTTCTAGTTCTTAGAAATTAGGATTAATTTCTTTTGTAGTCATTCTTGTACTTAAATATTTTTATTAATGAAAATCTCTTGTTGCTTCTTATTTTGATCAAGCAAAAATGGCTGTTCATATTCTCTTGATGTTTGCATGTGTGAATATTGTTGATTTCATAGTTGTCTGCTTAACATTCATATTTCACATGTGTACAACTAACTATTCTCAAGCTATTTCAATATTAATGAACAGATCAAGCACACAGGTTTTTGACAGGATTCATATGATATTACACAATATTTCCTGATGACAACAAAAAGGTGTTGGTTACACTAGGTTTTTAAAATTGATTTTTACTTATCTTTTACCTGGTGAAAGTTTTCAAAAAGACGAACTTCTGATTATCTTTCAATTCAATTTTAAATCTCTGACTGATTTAGCAAAAAAGGAAAGATACTTTCAGGAGAGGAACAATTTTACCACAAGAATTGTGGGTGTTTTGTCTAACAAAATGCCTCACAAGTATAGTTTTCCAAATCCTGACACTGTGGAATAGGGCATATCCAACCTTATTCCTGACCAAAGTGTCTATTTTTCTTCCCTTAAATCGAAACACTCTATCACCTCTGGTTCTTATAAAAAAGAATCAGTTGTAAAATCAAAGATAATAGATAAGACTGATGTGTCTAAGAGACAATCAGGTCTAACAGTTGTTTCAGATTCACCAAAATCAGTGGAGCAAAAAGGTGGAGCAAGGAAGAAAAGTGTTTCATCAGTAACAAAAATCAAGGAGAATGTAGCTAGAACGAGAAGGAAAAGTAGAGTTGGTGTTAAACTCGTTAATGAATCATCAAACACTGAGAGTAATAGTGATGATCCAATTATATTCAAGAAGCCTGCTAGACCAGTGGAGGTTATTGGTGCTAATGTAGAACAAGAAAAAAGTTTAATTGCAGCTGCTAAGCCTAAAAAAAGGAGAATGATGAAGGCAGCATAAAATGTTCAAAAGAAATCAAATGGTTTTACAGTATTAGCTGATATTGCTCTGGATCAGGAATCTACACATCCTAACAAGTTATTGTCAAATCCTGACAGGTCTCATTCAATTCCTGACAAGATAGTGACAATTTCTGATCAGACAGTTACTAAATCTCAAACAACCAAGATAGTTAAAATTGCTAAGGAGGTTAGTCTGCAGAAATCTATCAAGAGAAAAGCACAAACTCCCACATTTTATCAAGGTAAAAAGATCAAACTTTAATCACCATAGAAGTGGTACAGTACACAAGAACCATCTTCTCAAAATGAAGATACACCTATTAATGCCCCAGCTACACAAGAACTACCTACTCAAAGTGTGGGTGCAAGCATTACATCATCTCTGGCTATTCTTGACATTACTCAAGGAAGTCATATTTCTGTGGTTGATGATATACTGAAGATAGTATATGACAGAGAAGCTCATCAAAAGCACATTGTTATATTTGATGTTGTTATCCTATCTTTGAGGGAAGCACGCAAGAACCTTCACTTCAAAAGAATGAAGAAGCTTCTACACCTCAAGTCACAGAAGAACCAATAGTTCAAAGTACGGTTGCAGACTTAGTATCAAATTCTGTTACGGGGTCAATTCCTGACAATAGCACATTCTTTAAAAAAAGGACAATTTCATATGAAGTTGTTCCTGATACTATAAATCCAGATGTACCGATCACTTCTCAAGATAAGATTGAAGCCATCTTGGTACAACCACTCACAGCTATACCAATGGTTTATGCTACTCAAGGTACAAATCCTTTACACTATATTTTATCTGATGACATGAATATGATTAGACCTTTACAAAGGAATACCTCTAGTCATATGATCACAGACAACTCTTCTCAGCCACCTCTTATTTCTGTAGAACAAACTTATCTGAACTTTTCATGTGAGAATGAGAGAATAGATTTTTTAAAAAACAGAATTAAAGAGAGGCAAGATCCCTACATGGCAAAAGGAGAGGTAGATGAGTGTCATGATTTAGTTAATCCTTGTGAAGAAGCTCTGACTATTAAAAGTCATGAGATGAGTGGTGTGAGAAGTGATGAGATCACTTTAAAAGAACAGAGAGATTTAGATACCGATGTTTCTTTTCTTACAGGATCTACACAGATAACTAAGCCTTCTAAGCCAAATCCTGATTTAAATCTCAAAGGCATAGTTCCTGATTCTGATTTTGATTATGATATTCCTGAGAAATCTTCTAGTGATCAAGATGATTCTGATGATTCTGATGATGATAATCCTGATGATGCTACTCTGAAAGCTGGTATTGAAGCATCTAAATTGTTTAATTTTGATTCATCATCTGGTCATGTTGTTATTCTACATCCTTATAGGGCTCATGAATAAAATCATTCTTGGAGATTACCTAGTGAGAAGATCTCTATGGAATCTGCTCAGACTTTAGGTGATCATGCTGTTCAATTGGTTTTAAATTCTGATATGAAAGCATCTATCAAGTCCACTACAGTGTTAGTCAAAGGACTGCATTTTTTTGTCTCTGCACTCAAGAAAAATAATGTTGATCTTAGAGAAGAGATTGCTGATCTTTCTGTGACTATAAAAGGTACAAACAAACACAGTGGTTTGATAAAGAGAATGTTTTTCCTGGAAGAAAAACAAGATCACATGTTTGAGAAGCTTACAGCTTTAGAAGCTGGTCAGAATGCTACAAATTTCAAGTTGGATGCTATTCTCTCTTCTACAAAGTTTAGATGCCAAAAAGAGGGAGATAGTACCAAAGACAAAATAAATGTCAACCTGAATCAGTTTTGAGGAGAAATACCAATTCCGATGATGATGGTGATAAATAAGAGAAGGAAACCTCTGATGCTGTAAAAGTTCAAACTGGAACCAGAATTCAAAGTCAAAAGATACAGTCAACTCAACTATCTAAGGATAGATCACATGGATCTAATATAGAAGCCGCTCTTGTTACTCCAAGTTCAATTCCTGATAATAAAGATAAAAGTTCTGATTCTTTTCCTGACACTGAAAGAGTCATAATGATTCTTGATTCTGTGAAAACTGAAGAAGAAGAAATTATATTTTGGATGGATTTACATATTCTCTCTGTTTATGTTGAAGCTGTTAATACCAAAAATTTTAACCAAGAAGAAATGGTTTTTACCAAAGAAGAAAGAGCGCCATAAGGAAAAATCAGAATTACTGTTGACAAAGCAGATCAAGTATATAAGAAAATGCTTAAAAGATCTGAGAGGAATAGATTGTTACGACCGGCATTTTCGTGTAATATTATTTGTGGATTTGGTATAATATTAAAGCCGAATAAAAATATGTTCAATGATTGTACGTTTGTGTGAGTGAAAATTTCTGCATTATAAAAATTGTTATATGTAGTATATGATTTTTCAAAGCAAAAGTTTATTTATTTCCTTTATTTTTGATTTATAAGGAATATTCTAAGCCTTGGAAAAATTTTCTTTTAAAAGATATTTTGTTCACAAATTTTGAAAGTGATTTTATAAAATCTCTAAAAATCCAAGTTATTTTATGGTATAAATTTTATAATTTTTGAACTTTTATTTTATTATATAAAAATAAATCTTTGAAAATTTGGTTGCTTAATAATTATCAAATTACATGGTTACCCTTGCATGCAAATACTCTTCCATTCAACTAAGGGGTAAGGAAGGCATTTCCAACCCCACTCACTTTCATTCTACTAGCCAAATTACCACTTTGTCCTTGCATGCAAATCTACCTAACTATGTTGGAAGGTTACTCTTGTAAATTCTCATATCCACTCACTTGTGGTCAAATAAAAACCAAAAAAATATGATTATCACCCCACTTTCACTCCACCATTTCCACACTCCTTATAACGACTCGTGTGTTTTTGAATTATTTAAATATGTGATTACTATGAAAATTATTAAATAAAATTTGTATATTGGTTTTGACCGCTATGTGTTGTTTGATTATTATCTAGGTGTGAATTATAATGTACCGGGTTGTTCACGTGATTAATTAAGGAATTGTATTGAATTATTTCACTTTTAAAGTGGATTTAATGCAAATTTATGTGTATAAATATTTGAAGTGTCTCTAAAATTATTTTTGTGATTTGATTGTTACAATAATTATTTTTAGGATTTTATAAAATTGAGAAATCAATATTTTATTGATTATTTATCTTTAAATGATTTTCTGATTTCTTTTACTCGTAAAATCCGTATTTAATTCCAGAATTTCTCAAAAATCACAAAATTCATATTTTTCTAAGTTTATAATATTCTTAGAATTTTAAAATTATTTTGGGAATTTTCGGAGTTAGTTTCACCCGTGCGTCGATTCGTTTAATTGATAAAGCGGGTATAAATTGCATTTTAAAAAAAAATTCCTAAAATTACCAAAATTATGTTTTTATAAAATTTGGGATATCTGCAATATTTTAAAGAATTTGTTTGGTAAATTTCAGATTATTTTTCAGTACGCGATTACTCGTTAAATTCCTGAACAGGATAAAAATTAAGCTTCCAAAAGAAAATAAGGACACGTGGCAGTACAAGAGAGTGCATTATTTCTGGTTATTACACGTTTCATCTAATTAAAAGAAACACTTCACCCCTTTTCTTTTTAGGGTCGCACGACTTCATCTTCAGTCTCTTTGCTTTGCTTGCTGTGTCTCTGCAATTCTCTTCTCTGCTCGGTATACATACATATACTTCTTCCCTCTATTCTTGTATTCCCCGTTTCTTCCCTGATTCCTGCCGATTTTACTCTCGGTTTTTGGGTAAGTTCCGGTGCCGCCTTTCTTTTCCGGTGCATATATAAGTGTAAGCGTGTGTATATCTCAGCTTGAGTTGCCGCCTGTGGTTCCGTCGTGTTCTTTAACTGTTTTCCACTTGGGGCGCATGTGCGCGTGCTCTTGCGTGTCTGTTGTGATGATTCTGTGCTTGGCTGGGCTACTATGTTGTTCTGATTGATTAAAGTTTTATTATTTTGTTTTGCAGGAATTGATTGAGTATCATTCGTGAAATAATAAATAATTCCGAGCGGGAAATAATAATAATAATCGGTGGAATTATTGCGTTGGAAACACGGGATTTAATCGGGCACCCGTAAAATTTCGCCGCCATCGGCGATAAGCCTCGACGAGCCGACGGTGGACTATGATGTTTATTCTGAGTCCTAATACGAATAAAAATATAAAATGCGAATAAAAGTAATAGTTAAATAATATGGGTGATTGGGATTCGTGCATTTGGATTGTGATTTGGGTTGTCATTGTAGTTGTTGTGAATTGATTTGACGTCGATATTGTGTTCGACGGGTAGTCCGATAAACAAAGGAGGCGCTGCCCAATTTCCGGGAAACTGAATTACGTAAATACGGGAACGTATCCGATGATTATCAGGACGTCGAGTGACTATATATATATGTGTGTGTTTTATACGAACTTGGTTACATAATGTAATGAAATATTTCGCCAAATCGATAACCCTGATTTCATAAAATAAAGAGTATATGTATTTCCGAAAACGAACACCAAACCAATCTTTAAGATTGTGAACCTTATTTGTTGCGTATGTTATTATAATATTCATAATTACGAGTCGGATTTGAATATCGTTGGGTAAGAATTAGTATGGAGGATATGTCAAGCATACCTAGACGTCTAACGTAGGGTATTTCGACCCTGTAGGTTATAGTCGGGAACCTGGAAGTGGACGATGGACTAAAGACAACCTAGTGGTCAGTCGACGAGCTCAGTAGAGTTTCAACAGAAAACCTGAGTGTCAAAGTCGAATCTAATGTGGTTTAGTGGTTGGACGTTAAAGCCTGAGCGGCAGAGTCGGCTTAGAGTTGGTCAGTAACAGTTGTATAGCCCTGTGAGGCAAGTACTTCTAAACCTTTTTCAAGATATACTGCAATTGTTTCTAAATTCTCTCGTGAAATATTGTTAAGTATTCAAAATAGCTCTATTTTATACTGTAAGTACTTTGAATCATACAACCTTGAACCCGAATCACCTCACTTGATTTTTGAGCCATAAGCCTTAAATTTTTCGTAAACCATCCTTTGTTAATTTTCAGATACCAAATCACACAAGTATAACACTACTCCCCAAATGTATAATTACCAAACACCAAATACTGGAGCAAAATTGTTTGAAAACCAGAAACTTTTATACTCCAACCATTCTTTATAACATCAAAGAACTATACCTTGAAAAACCATTACTGGTCGAATACCTGATCCTTTACAAGCTGGAAACCGTCTCTTATACATACCTTGATATACCCTTGAGATATCCATGAGTTTCTTTACATTTTTATTCAAGTGTTTAACCATCATTGATTATGATCTTGTTTTATCGAATTATATTGTTTATTATATTGAACTGCTTTAGGATTGGATAGTTTTATATATGTGGACCAGATTCGTGGTCAGACCATACCAATGGTCAAGTTAGGCCAATGTGTGCCTTGGATCCAGTAATTAGAGCAGTGTTGTGTGCTTGCTCGGGGTTAGTGCGTGACTGATCAGCAGCCTAACCTTGGCTTTTAAAACTTAAAATGAATATCCAATTCTAATGATTAGTTAAAAAGAAACTTGATTCCTCTGAATCATTTCATTTTATTAGTGCTTATCCTCAGTTATCCCTATTATGACTTGATGAGCTAGTTAGCTCACTCTTGCGAATCTTTTTATGTATTCTACAGTTAAGAAGGATATGGTTGATAACTAGGTTTCCCAGTTCAATGTACGAGCTAGGATTCCAGATTGAGTTGGATCGAGCCAGCAGGAGCTTATTACGGTAGTGGGATAGTAAGATTGTAAGGATAATTTTATTGTCAGTTGTAAGTTAAATTAGTTGGGATTTGGTACGTGGTAATAAAAGTTAAGATTGTGACTTATTTTCATACTTTAACCTGTTGTGATCCGTGGTTATATAGAGCAGGGTCATCGCAATTAATATTTCATATACAGGTTGATATGTTGTGTTTGTGTTGTGGACCCCAGACTTCTGACCCGGGTTTGGAGGGCGCCACACTCCTCCTTCCTCCCCCTCTTCTCTCGGCTCTCCCCCTCTCCTCTCGGCTTTTTGGCCGAAGCCCTACCCCCCTCCATTTTCTTCATTCTTCATTCAAGCTCCCACCTTCCATTCAAGTAAATGTTACTTCCTATATCTTGATCATACATAATTCAAAGAGTTTTGAGTGAAAATTTTAAGTTTTGAGTTTGCATGTCAAAGCTTTAGTTGGAACTCAAAGTACAATCTTGATTCTTATGGATTTAAGGTTGTATTTGAGAGAACTACAAGGAATGGTGAAATGCCAAGTCATGAGAATGAAGCTCTTGATTTTAAATGGTCATTTCCCTTCCACTTCATTCGGCCATGACCTTGAGGGAGCCGAATGAATGGTTCTTGAGGATGTTTTGTTGTCTTGTTTCAATTTTATGTGTTTTTGGTGGTGATAACATAAATTTTGTATCAAAAACTTGATAAAACCCTTTGCATGCTAAGTGATCATCTAGTTATAGCTTATGCTAGGCTTGCATGTTGATTTCATGGAAAAATTTATTGGAAAGCATGTTGTTTTGGTTCATAAGACTCGAAGTCATGCATGCATGTAGATTTCTCTTCGAATTTTGGAAGTTTTTGATCATTTGGATTGATTTTGTTAGTAAGCCTTAATTTCAGTTGGGATAAGATATTAATATTGATTAGTGCTCCTTGATATGTGGTATTAATTCGTATATATTTATAAAATATATATATATAACTTGTCGTTTTCAAAATCTTAATGGCTTGTAAGTTATGTAATGTGATTTCCTTTGTTTTGCTATGTTGCACCTTAGGTAAGGATGATCTCCACCAAGAATATTTTGAGTTTGAGGGAGTTAGTTCAGTAGAACACCTTAGTTAAGGTTTGGGTTGGGTTTTTGGTTGTTGTTGGTTGGGTTTGTTAAGTAAGAACCGTGGTGAAAGGAGAGTCTTAGTTTCTGCAGAAAATCAGGTTGGTACCCTGAGGTTTAGAGCGAGTTTTGACCATGTAATTGTTGTGCAATTTGAGGCCCAAGCCACCAGAAGCTAGAATTAGGAGTATATAAAAGGTTTTAGGTGTTTTTTGGAGGTTTATAAGTCGTTTGGTTAGGTGCACAAGTTGAATCACAAAATCTGTCCAACATGGGACAGTTTTGTTGCAACTTAGAAATAGGAAGTTTTGACCATGTCATGGGTAGGCCCTCATTAGGCCCTGTTGGGCCTTAGTTAGAGGGAGTGTCAGAGGAGTTTTTCCAACCATAGTTCATAGGATTTGAGTTAGAACCATGTGTCACAAGTCAGGGCGTTTTCTGCCAAGAAAAACAGGGGAACCATGGACTTTAAGCTTAGGCCCAAGGAGGCCCAAGCTAGGCCCTTGAGCCACATCAAGTTTGGGAGATGCCATATGGTCAGAAGAGTCTAGTGTAGAAGTTTTGGAGGTAAACTTGTAGTTTAAGAGTGTCTAATGCACTCAAGAAACCATAGATGTCATTCTAAAATTTACTCGAGTGAGCACTTTCACTTAACACATAGTTTTAGAGCACTTATGAGTAAGACCTAGCTTGACCGCTATGGTTTCAAGATAGTATAAAGCCATTAGAATTAAAGGCCCAAGTGAGGGTCAATAGGTTTTGGATAGTTTAGTAAATGCACATTGAGTAAGGAAGCCAAAATTTGGAGACTTTGTCTAGTTTAGCGACCAAGTGACTTAAGTTATGGGTCGAGATCATCCAAGCCTAGTGTTGCATTATGATGTATGTGATATTATTTGATATTAAAATATGATATGTGAGTATATGTGGCTATGTGGACTATGGTATTTATAAGGTAATTATAAATTGAGTGCATATAGGCGTAAGTGACATTGGTGTTTAATTTCGGGTTGTAAATAGGTTAAGTTGGTGAGAATATATTATAATGAGGATTATTATTATTTATGTAGGATCTCGAGACGAGGGTAAACTTTCCATAAAGGTCGAGTGAAGCTTCCAGTTGCTCCTACCAGCCAGACCAGACCAGCCTTTCTCAAGGCAAGTGATTCAACCTGTCTTTCATATTCACTGCAAATGTGTAATAATTAATTCATATATATTGATGCGATTATCCTGAGTCATCTTGATATACTTGAACCAAGCGATATTTAAATCTATCTTTGTATTATTATAGAAATGCCATGAACCCACAAGTACATATTGATATTGCAACAGTTGTATCACGCCCGTATGTCAAGTAATTGGAATGTCATGATAAGATAAAGATTTGATATAATACTAGATTGACCCTCTTAATTAGCATGACATTGATTCCTAAGATATTGACATCTCACCCTGATGCTTGAACCCCAAATAAAAACTTTACCTTGATACCTAAAAGCCAGATATTCTTCAAAGATTGTTCTTAACTGATTTGATAACCCCTTTTTCATACCCTGAAGATGGACAATCATGTTATACCTTGAGCTAAAAATCATTTCCTTATAACTTAACACTCCTCTTATTCATGAAGCTTATCTTCTTGATGTTCTAGTACTTGTACCATGTCGAAAACCATTGCTTTAAGCCTAGTTTGGCGTTACTCTTTCATAATATCCAATAGCCTTGCTAAATTTCCTTGTCAAAGTTTTTGTTTATGGAAACCTCTCAATTACCCTAATATAGTAAAGTCTAGTGGATCATGGCCCTGAAATTTGGTGACATATTTCTAGTGTTTCAAAGCTGATTTATAATCCCTTGATAAAAATGTTTACTACTTAAGAGATTTTATTATAAATCGGCATCAGTTTTTGAAATGATTAAAATGTGGATTTTCAGTCCAAAGGGGGATAAATGTTTTCTTTGAATAGTGGATCTGGACTGAGACGCGAGTCCTCTCCGCACATATATTGTAGGCTTAAAAGTTGCCTAGGGATCCCATTAATATTTTAGAACCCAGCGAGGTTCGGGATTACTTCACGGCTGATCACTGGCTGTAATCCGTAGTGTCATAAAATGATTTTGATTAAGTTATGATTTTGAAATGTTTTGATTCAAGCAAATGATGCCATCACTCAAAGTTTTATCCCTTGTTATTATTGGTTATATCTTCACAATGCCATTCTATTATACATATCTCAATTTATGTTTTGTATCATATAGTTTAGCTCTTATTGAGCATTTGGCTCACTCCTTGCTTTACCCTGATATTACAGCTAGCAGCTATGGTTAGATTCAAGCAGACAACACGTAAGACCTGTGACGCCGATGCGTATGTCCAAGCTCAGGTAGAATAAGAGATAGTTTTGTGTGAGGACTCGATATTAAAATCAGTTGTAATAGATGGTAGTGTTGGGCTGTTCCAAACCCTAAACTGTAAGATCTTGGATTTGGTTATGTTTACTTTCTTTTAAATATTGTAATAGTTATATTTATTTTGTTTATTAAGTTGGGGGTGTGACAGGTTTTGGTATTAGAGCTACGGTTTAGAGTCCCTGGACAGCCCAAATAGGTTATAGGATTTATGTATAGGCTATAGATAATATGCGAGATAGTTGGTTAAGTAAATTTATTATTAATACTCCTCTTATTGGTTTGTCAGCAAAGGGCGCATTCCTCGTCATCCTCTGGGTCGGACGACACTATTGCTTTCTCCGTGTATGGTGAGTTGAGGCGCGAGTTTGACATGCTTCAGGGCAAGTACGACCGACTGATAGATCGACTGAAGAACGTGTACACGGACAGCCGATACTATGAAGGGAAGCCTAAGGAACAGATGACTGCGAGACTTGAGACCTTGGTTCAGTACGTCAACACTAAGCCTGAGGAGATGCCATCACACAGAGACCGCACCAGCCAATATATCATCCAGATGGTGGCGGATGAGCTCCAGAGCATTGTGAAGACGCTTCGAGAGGAGAAGACTACCAAGCCCCGTTCTGATGGAGTGGAGCCTTAGTTCTTTCCATTATTTACCTTTCATGTTGTTGTATTATCAGACTTCGTAGAATTCCCAGTTGTTTCCTTTAAATAAGCACGTTATTCCTAGAATCAGACTTTGTCCTAATCTTGATGTATTGTGGCCTTTAAATTTCAATTATTATGCATAATCGTTCCCTTTGCTCTCAACTGTTATTTTACGCTTTTGTATACATCACTATATCTGCTTAATTTGAAACTTGACCTCATATGTAAATAAGAATGCCATGCGATACCCTCGAATTATTTCATCATTCATACCTGTTTTGACATAACTCTTATTTCAGGATCATGCCACCCAAAAAGAAGAACCCAACAACCACATCTACCACAGATCCAAATATTCTTCGAGTACTGGAAACTTTGCAACAATAAACCAATGATATAGCTCAACAACAACTAACTCTTCAACAACGAATTGAAAACCAAGATAATCGTGAACCACACCAACCACCCGAACCACCAGTACCACCTCGACAAGTTGTCACTTTCAAGGCTTTTCAGAATGTGAATCCACCTGCATTTCATGATACCACTGATCCAATAATAGCTAACACATGGATTAAGGAAATGGAAAGGGCTTTTGAGTTGGTACAGTTAGGAGACGATCAGAAGATGCCTTATGTTATTTATTTCCTGAAGGGCGAAGTCATCTATTGGTGGGAATCAGTAAAAGCTATGGAAGCAACTCAGCAGGTTTCTTGGGAGAGATTTAAGAAGTTATTTCTGGAAAAGTATTACCCTAAGTACATGCAGAATCAGATGGAGCTTAAATTTCTTGAGTTGAAGCAAGGGAATATGTCTGTACTGGAGTATGAGAAGAAGTTCACTGAGTTGTCAAGGTTTGTGAAAAAGTATACCAGCACTGAGGAGGAAACAGTGAAGAGATTTCAACAAGGATTGGAGCCTTGGATCAGAGATAGAGTAGCTATGTTTGAGCTCGATACTTATGTGGGAGTAGTACAGAAAGCTGCACTGATTGAGAATAATGGGATGCAGTCAAGGAAGGAAAGGGATAACAAGAAGAGAAAGGTTCCATTTTATGGAGAGAAGTCTGAAGCCGGAAATTCACAAGATTGGAATGTAAAAAGGATTGGATTCCATAAGGGCAGAAATTTTCAAAAGAAGGGAAATTTGGGCAAAAGACAAGAATCGAAGGGGAACAACAGGCAAGCCAAGGACAAGTTGGAGAAAACAGGTTCCAGATACCGGAATGCAAGCACTGTGGAAGAAGGCACCCTGGAGTGTGTAATAAGCTGAGCATGACATGCTATAGGTGTAACTAGAAGGGACATTTGGCAAATGAGTGCAAGATACCGCAGCCAGGAGTTACATGTTACAAGTGTGGAAAGACTGGACACATAGCTAGGGAGTGCAAGGCAACCAGACCAGTCAAAGCTCTAATGAATGTGGCAAGTACTAGAGCAAGCGTGCCAGCCGAGGTATTGGAATTACCTCCACCACCTACAACAACTCCGCAAGCAACAACAAGGACATTCGATCTGAAAATTAAGGACGCTGTTCAGAACTCTGAGGTGATAGCAGGTACACTTTTACTCAATAATGTCAAAGCTAAAGTATTGATTGATTCGGGAGCAACAAGATCTTTCATATCAAAAACTTTTGTTGATAAACTTCAATGTGATAAAATGATTATGAGCGAGGTAGTAGATGTGGTAATTGCGAACCAAGAGAAGATTCCTGTGAATCAATTCTGTCCAAAGTGTGTGATCGATATTTCGGGGCATAAGTTTTCAGCTGACTTGATACTCTTCAAGTTGGGAGAGTTCGATATAATTTTAGGTATGGATTGGTTAGGGAAGAATAACGCCCAGATTAATTGTAAGACCAAGAAAGTGTACTTAAAGAAGAAGAGTGGAGAGAAGGTAGTATTTAAGGGATAGAGGCAAGAGCAACTATTTCTTACAATCGTTTAGGCTAAGAAGCTACTTAGAAAAGGTTGTGAGTTGTTCCTAGCTTATGTAGTGGATTCAGAAAAAGGAAACCCCAGCCTAGAAGATATCCCCGTAGTTAACGAGTTCCCAGATGTGTTTCTAGACGAACTACCAGGCTTACCACCAGATCGACAAATCGAGTTCAAGATCAACCTTGCTCCGGGCACGGAACCAGTTTCAAAGGCCCCATATAGGATGTCACCAGCAGAAATGCAAGAGTTGGCGAGCCAACTACAAGAATTGTTGGATAAAGGAGTGATTCGGCCAAGTACGTCACCATGGGGAACACCTGTTCTGTTTGTAAAGAAGAAATATGGAAGTATGCGGCTATGTATAGATTATCGGGAGTTGAATAAGGTAACGATCAAGAACCGCTACCCACTACCAAGAATAGATGACCTATTTGATCAGCTGAAGGGAGCAAAGTGATTTTCAAAGATTGACTTGAGATCAGGATACCATCAATTAAAGATCAAGGAAGAAGATATTCCCAAGACAACATTCAAGACCGGATACGGACATTATGAATTCTTAGTAATGCCGTTTAGATTGACTAATGCCCCGGCCGCATTTATGGATCTGATGAATCGGGTATTTAAAAAGTATTTGGACAAGTTCGTAGTAGTATTCATTGATGACATCCTTATTTATTATAAGTCGGAAGAAGAACATAAGCAACACCTCTGGATAGTATTGGAGATACTTCGGCAAGAGAAATTGTATGCCAAGTTTTCTAAATGTGAGTTTTGGTTAAAGGAAGTTCAATTTTTGGGACATGTCATTGGAAATGAAGGAGTTAAAGTAGATCCGGCAAAAATTGAGGCGATTATGAGTTGGGAGAGGCCAAAGACACCTACGGAAGTGCGAAGTTTTCTAGGATTGGCAGGGTATTATAGAAGGTTTGTCAAGGATTTTTCGAAAATCGCCACTCCATTGACAAAGTTAACCAGGAAGAATCAGAAGTTCGAATGAAGTGCAGAATGTGAGGATAGCTTTCAAGAGTTGAAACAGAGGTTGGTAATGACTCCGGTGTTAGTACTACCAGATGACCAAGGAAACTATGTGATATTTAGCAACGCTTCATATAAGGGATTGGGCTGTGTGCTAATGCAACACAGTAAGGTGATCGCGTATGCGTCAAGACAGTTAAAACCGCATGAGTTGAAGTACCCGACGCATGACTTGGAACTAGCCGCCATAGTGTTCGCACTTAAGATTTGGAGACATTACCTCTACGGAGAGAAGTGTGAAATCTACACAGATCACAAGAGTTTAAAGTACATTTTCACTCAGAAGGAGCTCAATATGAGGCAAATGAGATGGTTGGAATTGATCAAGGACTACGATTGCTCGATAAATTACCATACTGGAAAGGCGAATGTTGTGTCCGATGCTTTAAGCAGGAAGGAGAGATTTAATATGATGGAAACGCCAAAGAAATTGTCTGAAGAGATTAAGAAATTTGGATTAGAACTTTGTAATTATGGAATGGTTGAAGAAGTTTGTCATGCAATGACTTTTCAGCCAACACTAGTGGAAAAGATAAGGAAATGTCAGGAAGAAGTAATGGAGAAAGAGAAGAATCAGCTAACTGGAGAAGAGATTGGCACTCAAAGGGATGAGCAAGGTATACTAAGATTTTTCTCAAGAATTTGGATTCCTCATGTTCCTGAATTGAAGAATGAGATTCTGCAAGAAGCCCACAATTCAAGATTTTCAATCCACCCGGGAAGCACCAAGATGTATCGGGACTTAAAGTAGAATTTTTGGGGGCCAAATATGAAGCGAGACGTGGCGGAATAGGTTGCGAAGTGTTATACTTGTCAGAAAGTGAAGGCAGAACATCAACGACCAAGCAGATTAATTCAGCCGCTAAAGATTCCAGAATGGAAATGGGAAAATATTGCTATGGACTTTATATTGGGACTACCGCGAATGAAATCCGGACATGACGCTATATGGGTTATAGTTTATCGCCTTACGAAGTCGGCGCATTTCCTTCCAATTAATGAGAAGTCGTCATTGGAAAATTTGGTTCATCTGTATGTGCGTAAAATTGTACTAAGGCATGGAGTACCCGTATCAATAGTTTCAGAGAGAGATCCCCGATTTAACTCGAGATTCTGGAAGCAATTTCAAGAAAGTCTTGGCACGAAGTTGAACATGAGTACGGCGTATCACCCGCAGACTGATGGTCAGAGCGAAAGGACAATTTAAACAATCAAGGACATGTTGCGCAGTTGTGCAATCGATTTTGCTGGAAGTTGGGATGACCACTTGCCATTGATTGAATTCTCTTACAACAACAGCTATCACTCCAGTATTGGCATGCCACCATACGAAGTTTTGTACGGACGAAAATGTAGATCACCAACAAGTTGGGATGAAGTAGGAGAAGGAAGGATTCTAGGCTCGGAATTGGTACAACAGTTACATGAGACAGTCAAGTTAATTCAAAGAAGGTTGCTTGCTGCTCAAGATAGACAGAGGAAGTATGCAGATCCAACGCGTAAGGATGTTCGATTCCAAGCAGGCTAAGCTGTTTTGTTAAAGGTGTCACCTAGAAAAAGGGTTGTCTAGATTTGGCAAGAAAGGGAAATTAGCACATAGATATATAGGTCCTTTTGAAATTTTGAGTCAAGTGGGGAAGGTAGCCTATGAGTTAGCCTTACCACCTCTGTATCAGCATGTGCATAATGTGTTCCATGTGTCGTTGCTTAAGAAGTATAATCCTGATGCCAGCCATGTGATAGAATATGAACCTGTACAAATTCAGGAAGACCTGTCATTTGTGGAGCAACCTGTCAAAATACTCGACTGGCAAGAAAAGAGTCTTAGAAATAAGTCGGTAAAGTTAGTAAAAGTACTTTGGAGGAACCCCAAGGTCGAAGAATCAACTTGGGAGTTATAGTCTGATATGCGTTCCCGGTATCCTCATCTGTTCTCTTAAATTCTGGGGACAGAATCCCTTAAGGGGGAGAGGATGTTACGACCGGCATTATCGTGTAATATTATTTGTAGATTTGGTATAATATTAAAGCCGAATAAAAATATGTTCAATGATTGTATATTTGTGTGAGTGAAAATTTCTGCATTATAAAAATTGTTATGTGTAGTATATGATTTTTCAAAGCAAAAGTTTATTTATTTCCTTTATTTTTGATTTATAAGGAATATTCTAAGCCTTGGAAAAATTTTCTTTTAAAAGATATTTTGTTCAGAACATTTGAAAGTGATTTTATAAAATCTCAAAAAATCCAAGTTATTTTATGGTATAAATTTTATAATTTTTGAACTTTTATTTTATTATATAAAAATAAATCTTTGAAAATTTGGTTGCTTAATAATTATCAAATTATATGGTTACCCTTGCATGCAAATACTCTTCCATTTAACTAAGGGGCAAGGAAGGCATTTACAACCCCACTCACTTTCATTCTACTAGCCAAATTACCACTTTGTCCTTGCATGCAAATCTACCTAACTATGTTGGAAGGTTACTGTTGTAAATTCTCATATCCACTCACTTGTGGTCAAATAAAAACCAAACAAATATGATTATCACCCCACTTTCACTCCACCATTTCCACACTCCTCCTTCCTCCCCCTCTCCTCTCGGCTCTCCCCCTCTCCTCTCGGCTTTTTGGCCGAAGCCCTACCCCCTCCCTTTTCTTCATTCTTCATTCAAGTTCCCACCCTTCCATTCAAGTAAATGTTACTTTCTATATCTTGATCATACATAATTCAAAGAGTTTTGAGTGAAAAGTTTAAGTTTTGAGTTTGCATGTCAAAGCTTTAGTTAGAACTCAAAGTACAATCTTGATTCTTATGGATTTAAGGTTGTATTTGAGAGAACTACAAGGAATGGTGAAATGCCAAGTCATGAGAATGAGGCTATTGATTTTAAATGGTCATTTCCCTTCAGCTTCATTCGGCCATGACCTTGAGGGAGCCGAATGAATGGTTCTTGAGGATGTTTTGTTGTCTTGTTTCAATTTTATGTGTTTTTGGTGGTGATAACATAAATTTTGTATCAAAAACTTGATAAAACCCTTTGCATGCTAAGTGATCATCTAGTTATAGCTTATGCTAGGCTTGCATGTTGATTTCATGGTAAAATTTATTGGAAAGCATGTTGTTTTGGTTTATAAGACTTGAAGTCATGCATGCATGTAGATTTCTCTTGGAATTTTGGA
Source organism: Apium graveolens (assembly GCF_009905375.1). NCBI lineage: Eukaryota > Viridiplantae > Streptophyta > Magnoliopsida > Apiales > Apiaceae > Apium > Apium graveolens. The sequence goes on from NC_133653.1 coordinate 158,148,508, forward strand.
AGTTTTTGATCATTTGGATTGATTTTGTTAGTAAGCCTTAATTTCAGTAGTGATAAGATATTAATCTTGATTAGTGCTCCTTGATATGTGGTATTAATTCGTATATATTTATAAAAAAAATATATATAACTTGTCGTTTTCAAAAACCTAATGGCCTGTAAGTTATGTAATGTGATTTCCTTTGTTTTGCTATGTTGCACCTTAGGTAAGGATGATCTCCACCAAGAATATTTTGAGTGTAAGGGAGTTAGTTCAGTAGAACACCTTAGTTAAGGTTTGGGTTGGGTTTTTGGTTGTTGTTGGTTGGGTTTGTTAAGTAAGAACCGTGGTGAAAGGAGAGTCTTAGTTTCTGCAGAAAATCAGTTTGGTACCCTGAGGTTTAGAGCGAGTTTTGACCATGTCATTGTTGTGCACTTTGAGGCCCAAGCCACCAGAAGCTACCATTAGGAGTATATAAAAGGTTTTAGGTATTTGTTGGAGGTTTATAAGTCGTTTGGTTAGGTGCACAAGTGGAATCACAAAATCTGTCCAGCAGGGGACAGTTTTGTTGCAACTTAGAAATAGGAAGTTTTGACCATGTCAAGGTTAGGCCCTCATTAGGCCCTGTTGGGCCTTAGTTAGAGGGAGTGTCAGAGGAGTTTTTCCAACCATAGTTCATAGGATTTGAGTTAGAACCATGTGTCACAAGTTAATTCAAGTCAGGGTGTTTTCTGCCCAAAAAAACAGGGGAACCATGGACTTTAAGCTTAGGCCCAAGGAGGCCCAGGCTAGGCCCTTGAGCCACATCAAGTTTGGGAGATGCCATATGGTCAGAAGAGTCTAGTGTAGAAGTTTTGGAGGTAAACTTGTAGTTTAGGAGTGTCTAATGCACTCAAGAAACCGTAGATGTCATTCTGAAATTTACTCCAGTGAGCACTTTCACTTAACACATAGTTTTAGAGCACTTATGAGTAAGACCTAGGTTGACCGCTATGGTTGCAAGATAGTATAAAGCCATTAGAATTAAAGGCATAAGTGAGGGTCAATAGTTTTTGGATAGTTTAGTAAAGGAAAATTGAGTAAGGAAGCCAAAATTTGGAGACTTTGTCTAGTTTAGCGACCAAGTGACTTAAGTTGTGGGTCGAGATCATCCAAGCCTAGTGTTGCATTATGATGTGTGTGATATTATTTGATATTAAAATATGATATGTGAGTATATGTGGCTATGTGGACTATCGTATTTATAAGGTAATTATAAATTTAGTGCATATAGGCCTAAGTGTCATTGGTGTTTAATTTCGGGTTGTAAATAGGTTAAGTTGGTGAGAATATATTATAATGAGGATTATTATTATTTATGTAGGATCTCGAGACGAGGGTAAACTTGCCATAAAGGTCGAGTGAAGCTTCCAGTTGCTCCTACCAGCCAGACCCGACCAGCCTTTCTCAAGGCAAGTGATTCAACCTGTCTTTCGTATTCACTGCAAATGTGTAATAATTAATTCATATATATTGATGCGATTATCCCGAGTCATCTTGATATACTTGAACCAAGCGATATTTAAATCTATCTTTGTATTATTATAGAAATGCCATGAACCCACAAGTACATATTGATATTGAAACAGTTGTATCACGCCCATATGTTAAGTAATTGGAATGTCATGATAAGATAAAGATTTGATATAATACTAGATTGACCCTCTTAATTAGCATGCCATTGATTCCCAAGATATTGACATCTCACCCTGATGCTTGAACCTCAAATAAAAACTTTACCTTGATACCTAAAAGCCAGATATTCTTCAAAAATTGTTCTTAACTGATTTGATAACCCCTTTTTCATACCCTGAAGATGGACAATCCTGTTATACCTTGAGCTAAAAATAATTTCCTTATAACTTAACATTCCTCTTATTCATGAAGCTTATCTTCTTGATGTTCTAGTACTTGTACCATGTCGAAAACCATTGCTTGAAGCCTAGTTTGGCATTACTCTTTCATAATATCCAATAGCCTTGCTAAATTTCCTTGTCAAAGTTTTTGTTAATGGAAACCTCTCAATTACCCTAATATAGTAAAGTCTAGTAGATCATGGCCCTGAAATTTGGTGACATATTTCCAGTGTTTCAAAGCTGATCTATAAACCCTTGATAAAAATATTTACTACTTAAGAGATTTTATTATAAATCGGCATCAGTTTTTGAAATGATTAAAATGTGGATTTTCAGTCCCAAAGGGGGATAAATGTTTTCTTTGAATAGTGGATCTGGACTGAGACGCGAGTCCTTTCCACACTTATATTGTAGGCTTAAAAGTTTCCTAGGGATCCCATTAATGTTTTAGAACCCAGCGAGGTTCGGGATTACTTCGCGGCTGATCACCGGCTGTAATCCGTAGTGTCATAAAATGATTTTGATTAAGTTATGATTTTGAAAATGTTTTGATTCAAGCAAATGATGCCATCACTCAAAGTTTTATACCTTGTTATTATTGGTTATATCTTCACAATGCCATTCTATTATACATATCTCAATTTATGTTTTGTATCATATAGTTTAGCACTTGTTGAGCATTTGGCTCACTCCTTGCTTTACCCTGATATTACAGCTAGCAGCTATGGTTAGATTCAAGCAGACATCACGTAAGACCTGTGACGCTGATGCATATGTCCGAGCTCAGGTAAAATAAGAGATAGTTTTGTGTGAGGACTCGATATTAAAATCAGTTGTAATAGATGGTAGTGTTGGGCTGTTCCAAACCCTAAACTGTAAGATCTTGGATTCGGTTATATTTACATTCTTTTAAATATTGTAATAATTATATTTATTTTGTTTATTAAGTTGGGGGTGTGGCATAGATGGAGGAGTACAAATATGAAGATGTTACATGAAAGATCAAAAAGGAGAGCTCAAGTATTTCCAAAGATCAAGAACAAATATAAATGGAGAAAAATTGATGATCTTATTTGTAATGATAAATTGAGCATTACTCCTGGAGGAATAAGGATGGATGGTTTACTTGGTTCTAATACTATGGGAGATAAGAAGTCTTGGTTAGTACAAGCCAAGAATCTCAAGTTCATTGAACCATTCACAAGAGCTGGAATAGGACATCATGAAGCTAAACTTATCAATTTAAAGTTGTTGAACTTCACACTTGCTGATAGTCCCGGTCAGGAAGTAACTGCTGATCATCTGGATAGACTTGAAGCTGTGAAGATTATTCTTGATAAACATGATGGTTTTGAATCTAAACAGAAGATCTTACTCTTACTGCAAAATGATCAAATTCAAGTTCTTTCACTTGATGAACTGATGATCATGTCTATAAAGGAATTGAAATACAGAAATCTGAGAGTTGCTATCTATCAATTATCTGATAAAATAGAGTATGAGAAGAATTTGATGATCAAGTTAGAAGATATTATGTTGAAAAAGATTGATGACAAAGTTAAAGCTTTTGTTCAGAGATACTGCAGAATTTATCAAGAAATATGAAGATCAAAGTATGAAACAAAGTAAGCTTTACACTACTTATTTTTTCTATCTAGTTTTTGGCACTAGACAATTCTATTAGAATTTATGCTTATTCTGCAAAGCATAAATTGGGGGAGATTATTGAGAATTGGCTTAGTTGAGAATCAGGATCTGTCTAACAATCAGGATACGATCAACTGTATTAATATGATTATACGTTTGAAGCTTCATTATCATCCGTTGACAATCTTCAGTCATCTGTTGATATACACAAATGATTATCCGTTGAAGCTACAACAAATATCCGCTGATCAGGCTATCCATTGAGAATTACTTGGATGATATGTCAGGCCTGCGAGATAAATCAGAAGGTGCTGATTTATAGGATAGTTGATTTAGATATGTATAGAAAGTTTAGAATTATACTGTAACATATCTTGTAATTGATAGAGGATTGATTATAGTTGTGTAGCATATAAACACGGAATAGGTTAACACATAATATGTGGAACTCGAGCATTCGTATAACCTAGAAGCTCTTAAGAATATTGTTTTTGAGAGAGTTTTGTAATAGTTTATTAAAGATTAATATAAACTGTTATTTAATTCATTTGTTCTTACTTTACTTTCATAATACGTAATTTTTTTTAGTATTTTTATCCAACCCCCCTTAAATAATTACTTTATTGGGAAATAAAAAGAAACCCCCTCATTTATTTATCTGTTGACAACGGTCAACTCACATTATCTTAGTACTTCCTCCAAAAATTCTTGAAAGTACATATATACATATATGAGATGAGTTGTGTCAATCAACAAGCAAAACACTTGAGGAGATTTGATATAATTCAAGTTCCATAGTTATGATAAGATTCTTTAAAGGACAAGAAGGTGTAGACTCAAGTACTTTACGTACTGGAGTGACTACTAGTGTGCCACATGTAAATATATGAAGTATATGGAAAACCTAAATGTATGGGCCACACATAATATGCCTGAATGCGGGTGACAACTGGATGTATGGGAGTCGTCCTTCTATATGTAGAAAATAATAAATATTTACTGTTATACGGTAAATATCCTATTCTTCCAATTGGAATTGAGATGCAATACCGTAACCCAAGCCTAGGTGCTGGGTTTACCATTAAGGTATTTGCATACTAATAAGTCAATCAAAGAATTGTTTTGAAATGAGGTGTGTACCACTAGAAAAAATTACTTAAAATAAACATATATCCATATACGGAATCGGATACGAATTTTACATATAGTCTTTTATACTGCATATTATTATACTAGTATTATAGCTCACACTTGTTTTCATAAAATGACACAACATAACAGTGAACCAAGATGCGGGTCAGAAAGCTCAAGGCCCGAAAGCGAGTAGGAAATGACCAGCTTTTCCGTAGATTGTTTGGTGCAGTGCCACAGGGAGTCGTATAAGCTGGATTGGGTTTCAGTTGTTTTTAGTCCAGCTTATATATAAGTACGACTTATGTGAGATAGTATTGAAGAAACATATATTTGGACGACGATATAACCTTAAATAAAGGTTAAACCCGTGGTAAGACTGAATTACTTTTGATCTATAATAATTATCACTTTGCGGATTTAATAACTCTAGTAATGCATTATTCGTTTCCAAGACAATAACCTGTAAGTGTGTGTGTGTGTGTGTGTGTTGATAAGTGTGGGGTCGTAGATAGTGAGTATAAAGATATATAATGTTGTGCAAGATAAGTGTTTAAACATGATTCAAGATGGCGTGGCCTCATGAATCTCTGACCCCGGATTTGGGGCGCCACACAATCAATGTGTTGTCATTTTTAAAGAAGAGATATTTCCTGGTGATTGTGGATGATTTCTCAAAGTTCTCTTGGACATATTTTCTTAAATCTAAAGATGAATCTAGTGAAATCATTATTAATCTTATAAGGAAATTCAACAATCATCCTAATCTAAAAGTTAGAAGAATTAGAAGTGACAATAGGACCGAGTTCAAGATTTCTGCAATGATGTTATTCTGTGAAGAAACTGGGTTCATGCATGAGTTTTCAGCAGCAAGTACTCCACAATAAAATGGAGTGGTGGAAAGAAATAATAGATCCTTAATTGAAGCTGCAATAGCCATGCAAGAGGAATCAAAGTTACCAACTTATTTCTGGGATGAAGCTGTCAATACTGCATGCTACACTCAGAGTATTTCCTTGGTTAATCAATCAAAATGCATGACTCCTTATCAATTGTTCAAGAATTGGAAGCCAACACTGAACTTTCTTCATGTTTTTGGATGCAAATGCTACATTCTAAGGAATCAAACTGAGCTGCATGAAAAGTTTGATGCCAAAGCAGATACATATATCTTTGTTGGATATGCAAATGGAAAAGCATATAGAGTCTACAATCTAAGAACCAACATTGTTATGGAATGTGTACATGTTGTGTTTAATGATAAGAATATTGAAAGACTGCAAGATGAAGGTTTCCATGAAAGCCTCAAATTTGATAATGTTGAGATATATTGTGATGACAATGATGATGAAAGTGATCAAGAAATAATTACTAAGGAATATGCAAAAAAGTCAATAACAAATGAAGCAGAAAATTCTACATCTGCAGAAAGACAAAATGTTGTATTCGTTGAAAGATCAAGTACGACATCCGTTGAAAGACATGGTGCATCATCCGTTGATAGACAATATGTATCATCCGTCGAAAGACAATATTCAGCATCTGTTGAACCCTCAATAGTAGTTGAAAGTCACTCTAGATCACAAATTGAAAGAACCCCAACCTTAAATCAAAAATCCATAAACTCGGGGGAAGTTTCTTCAAATCAAAACTCAGTCACACATCAAGACAACTATGAGGCCTCTTCATCTAGAGCTAATCTACCACAATAAAGAAAGTGGAGTAGAGATCACCCATTTGAATTAATTATTGGTGATGCATCTTCAAAAGTGAAAACAAGAAAAATAACTCAACATGAATGTCTACATAGCATCTTTCTGTAATAGGAAGAGCCAAAGAAGGTAGAAGAAGCTTTATTGGATCCTGATTGGATTTTAACTCTGCAGGAAGAGCTAAACCAATTTGAAAGAAATAAAGTAGGGAAGCTGGTACCCAAACCCAAAGGCAAGAACTCTATTGAAACCAAATGGGTATTCAGAAACAAGATGGATGAAATTGGCATAGTCATAAGGAATAAAGCTAGACTGGTTGCTAAGGGCTATTGTCAATAATAAGGAATAGATTTTGATGAAACTTTTGCTCCTGTTGTAAGATCTGAAACCATCAGAATTTTTCTAGCCTATGCAGCCCATGCCAATTTCAAAGTCTATCAATTGGATGTCAAAAGTGTATTTGCGAATGGAGATTTGGAGGAGGAAGTCTATGTTAGTCAACCTCCAGACTTTGAAGACCCCAACTTTCCAGATCATGTCTACTATCTTTTGAAAGCACTTTATGGATTGAAGCAAGCACCTAGAGCCTGGTATGATACTTTGTCAAAGTTTCTTTTAGAAAATCATTTCACAAGAGGTACTGTTAACAAAACTCTTTTCTTTAGAAATGTTAATGGCTCTAGTATACTTGTTCTGATTTATGTAGATGATATTATATTTGGCTCTACAGATGAGAAACTTTGTAGAAAGTTTTCCAAATTGATGCAAAATAAATATGTAATGAGCATGATGGGATAACTAACTTACTTTCTTGGTTTACAGTTAAGCAAGTTAGTGATGGAATTTTCATTAGTCAAACTAAATACATTCATGATCTTTTAAGGAAGTTTGACCTAATGGATTACACATGTGCAAAAACTCCTATGTCCACTGCCACTAAACTTGAATTGATCATTACTAAAAAGTCCGTGGACATTTCAAACTATAGAGAAATGGTTGGCTCACTTTTATATTTGACAGCTAGTAGGCTAGATATAATGTTTGCTACTTGTCTTTGTGCTAGATTTTAGACTGATCCTAGAGAATCTCATTTAGTAGCTATTAAGAGAATTTTCAGATATCTCAAGGCTACACCAAAACTTGCAATTTGGTACCCTAAAGATTCTGGCTTTAATCTGATTGGTTATTCAGATGCAGATTATGCAGGGTGCAAAATAGACAGGAAAAGCCCAACCGGCACATGTCAGTTTCTAGGAAACAAGCTAGTGTCCTTGTTTAGCAAGAAACAAAATTCAGTTTCTACTTCCATATTTAAGGCTGAAAATATTATAGCTGGTAGCTGTTATGCACAAATTTTATGGATGAAAAATTGTAATAGCCCAAAATTTGGGGTCAGGATTGGGTGTCACTAAATAATCTTTACATAATATAAACCTGTATATTGAAATAATATACAGATGACCCCTCAATTCCGGATCGTTTACATGTTATGATATGAAATAAGAATCTAACCTTCTAATATTTATATCAACTAATTACAATTTCATTACCTCTTTACTAATTTCCTTATCTTATTCACTCTGACATCTCCAACTTCTCACAACTGGGATTGCTCCAACTTTGATGTCTACTAAGAGCTACTCACTTTAATCCTCATTTGAAATTGAAAGAAATAAGAATTCACAAAGCAAGAGTGAGCCAAAAATGCCCAACACGTATCATAACTAATTTCCAAGTATCAATATCTAAAGAAATTTCCGGACAGAATATTTACATAATTTATAAACATTTTTATTTATTTATAGTTGAGCGAATAAAATATTGGCCTCCATTAGCCCTTAATCATAAATCAAAAGTAACAAGTTGTTCATTGATTCATTACCTAAATCAATTCTTCGTTTGGTTTTGTAATCATAAAACTTTTCATGAAGGAATGCCATTAATGGCGATAAATAATAAATTAGACTGGACACAGATCAACGTTCACACTCATACCATGTTGATCAGTTAGGATATAGTGTAGATCTATACCTACCTGTAGAGATCCATTCGGGTACCCATGCACTATGGCCCAATATCAGGGGTCCGGTCCATCCCCGACCCTTAGGGTCCAGTTCATTATTGGTCCTATCGTAACCATCCAGTCCGTAGAGTATTTTGATATCAAATCATTTTGATTTCAAAATATACTGATTCAGGGTTCGCAAATAACTCAGAATAATAGGTATTTGCTCAAGAGATCAATCAATAATAAAGGAACAATAATGAAGGGTACTTGCATAATTAAGAGTAATTGCAGCGATAAAACATTTAACTATTCTCAACTTAGAATAGGAAAGAAATACTTGCAGTATATAACAAGAAAGTTTGGGAATACTTGCCTCAATTGATTCGCTTTCTAACCTTCAATCACCTTTACTTTCTATCTACTCGTTCCCTTACCATACACAATCTGACTTTACTTTCATTATCATTTTCTGGCTTTGAATACCTTGAACTAGGTGTATCTATCATAAAATATACTATTTCAATTGATAAGACCAAATTCAATCAACGTAACTATACGTCTCGACGTCTACCCGATCATTTATACTTAATCATGATATTGGGAATTGTAAACAGATAGCATATGGGTCACACAGCACGTAATCATATTATTCATATGACATGTGAACACATAATTCATGTAACACATTTGTCTAATTATTAAAAGATATGACTCAAAAATTCTAGAACTGAAACCGGGTCAAAAATAGTATTTATCGATCAATAACCGACTTAGAATGATTCATAAAAAAAATGACCTTTCGATACAAAAAAATTTAGGCCTCGAAAGTATTTTTAATAGAAGTAGAATATATTTTTTAAGTCTAGAGACGTTCATTTCTTATTAAACGAACGAACGGTCTATTTATTACGAATTTTTGAACAATTTTTGGAATTAAAACTGGTCTCTAAATCATTTTATAATTAAACAATAGGGTCTGAGCACACGAATCTGACTTTAAAATCATTTGATAATAATTATCGAGCCTTGAAAATAAATTAAAATAATATTTTAAAACTCGAAACTATTTTTTCAGAATTTTTAAATCAAAATAAATAATTAAATCTAATTAAATAATCAATTACTTAATAACTAATTACGTCAATCAATCAATTAATATTTAAAATAATTGACTAATTAAATAATTAATTATCAACTAAAATTAATTAATTAAATAATTTAGATTTATTTTCGAATTAAAAATAATTTTCAGAAAAATAAATAATGAATTTTGGAATTTAAAATAATTAGAAACAAATTTCTGAAAATAATATAAAAAGAAAATACAGTTTTTGAAAATAATAAAACAGAAATCCTGTTTTTCTAAAATTTTAAAACTAAAATACTATATTTGCAAATCAGGGACAACTTGAGGGGCCAAACTGAAGTTTGCCACCCCCAGTCGCCATTAACGGTGGCGACTGGAGCTTTTCCGGCCACCCTGCAACAAGCCCAGAACGACACCAAATTCATTGAAAATGATGTCCAGGCTTCCAGAAACACATCTGCAGCAACAAATCGATCGAACAATCAATGAACGAACGGAAAATCCGTCTGAAAATTTCGATGCCGTTAGCTTCGATTTTCCGACGAAGCCTTATCGGTTCTCGTTTGTTCATCACATATACACCATTCGATTCGTTTTTCAAAGATCTATACATTAGTAACATCAATTTTAACTAATAACCCCTAACAAAGAAACGTCTAAATTTCAATTGCAAATATCCATAGCTATAAACCCTATTTTATTAATTCAAAAATTAAACCCACTTTTCTACATGATATTGGACTCAAAATTCGTCATATAATATACCAAAATGACCGGGACAAAATTTATCTACAAGATGAAATCATCGAATCACCCAAATAACATCAACATCAAAATTTCATAATTTAATCATAAATTAATTCGAAATAAATTAAATAAATAGGAACAGAACCATGATTTATGCACTGGAAATGATGGCAGATTCTGATAGAGTTTTTCGAGAGGTTCGGTTCGGTATATGGCACACTCGATTTCGATTGCGGTAACGCTTTCGTTTTTGGGTTTGATTCTCAGGAACGCGACGGGTTTTCAGGTTTTTCAAGTTGATTCTCAAGAACTGCTTAATTATGATTATACGCATAAATGAAATAAGAAAAAGGCTATTTATATTTGTGGAATATTAATACCCGTTGGATCGTATTGGATCAAAAATAGGTTACTTAGTCGCTAAGTAACTGCAAAAACGATCCAATTTGATACCTATTTTGGATAATTATCAAAACCGGGATTCTTATAAAATACTTTATACGAAAATAATGTAATAATATCTCATTTTTCGAGAATACGGGTTTTATTAATCTATAAAAATGATTATCATATCAAAAAAAATTCCCCGGGACTCATACGGGTCAAACCGTACTCCGGATCGAAAAAGTCAAAACATGGAAAATATCTGGAATAATCATATTGGGTTAGTAAGGAGTTTTCTGAAGAGTTTCGGGTTGTAAAAACACAAAAACGGTTGAAGTTGGACGATTCCCGGCTTTATAAAATAGTTTTCTAATTATATAGAAAATAATTATTAAATCTATAAATCCTTATAAAATCATATAACAATCCAAAAATTACCGAAAAATACTATAATTATCTATACTATATTTTGGATATATTAAAATTAACATACCTACACTTTACCACATATAAAAATCCACATATCAATATCAATCATCAGATAATTCACCAAAATTCACATAATATTCACATAATAATTATTTATTGATAAAAATAATTACACGCTATATCCCGGATATTACATCCTTCCCCATTAAAAGGATTATGTCCTCAGAATCATACTAAGGAACATATAATGACGCCTTTCAAGTATTTCACTTTCAATTTCTCAGGTTGACCTCTCAACCTTACCATTCTTTCATAAACTTTAATTCACAACATTAATCATTACTCAACGATCTCTTGTTGACATCATATTCTATCAATGAATCATACAACCTATCCAAGTCTCTATTTTATACATAATGGAGCTAAATTACTCTTCCTGGTTATACACATATAAACATCCTATGAACTCGCTATACCTGTGGTGATAAAGCCAACTCACTCACAATCTTTCTACCTATCTTATTGTCTCAAAGGACCAACATAATATATATTAATCTTCTTTTCTTTCAAATTCTAATAATTCATGTTTGTGAATGCTTTCTCTTTTACTGATTCTTTCACTTCATTTTCCATGTATTTCTTTATCTAAGTAGTCTAGCTTGTAATCGCTTTCAATCGCATTCGAGGCTCTTTAATCGTTCCTTTACTCTTCTTATCCATCTGCTAATAATATACTGAGACCATGGCGCATTCAGTTTCTATAAGTTCTCTAAATTAACTCTGGAATTAAGAATTAAAGAGAAAAATCTCGACTCGATACGATTGATGTATAAATGTGGTGTCACCATAATGTCCTTTGAATCACAATCGAATATATTCGTCGAGCGAAAATCTTTTACTATTTAGAAGAAATATACTAATTTGGAGATATTACCCACATATTCTAAACTCATATTGTCATTTATTTCGGTTCTAGGAAATCCCGATATTAAATCCATTACAAGGCTTTTCTTTGACATTCCTCCACTTATAACGTTCATTCTTGTCTTCACGCCATATTATCAGAAAGTCTCCTTTCGCATCTGTGTCTTATATCATATTCTCGGAGTAGCTTGAATCTCTCGAGTTATCAATGCTTAGCTAAAATCCGATCTCTTAATCCTGCCTTACCTCGTGCCCATCTATACATGGATGGTATATCTTATTCCGATTCAGCACGGTTTACAATGTTTCCTATATTTCTGCCAACATATTAAATCAAATAAGATTATCGGTCAATTACAACCCATACATGAATCTGATAATGTACCACAATCTCCTTGGAGCAATATCGAACTTATTCATTGATTAAACTATTCATTAATAAAGGAATGATTGAGTTTAGTTAACCTACCCCTAATAATTCAAATAACACTTCCTTCGGCTGTGGTTTTCCAGTCATTATACTATATCATTCCTTAACGAGCTAAACTCATTTTTGAAATAGTTACAATAGTATGTTTATCCATTGATGCTGGCTTTGATTCTTCAGTAGGTATGATATTTACTTACATGTCCTTCCATTTCCATTCTTATACCATGCCAATCAATACCTTCATTTAACCTTCCCTATTTAATCGCATTCTCAGAATGAATTTCCTATCTCTGGTTATAGGCGTTTCACTTCGTCCTTTACTTTAGCTCTGTCACACCTAACGTTCGTAACTTACTTATATCCAGGACTATCTTATAAAATTCCTTTATCATCCTTTTGATTCCACTTCCTCCCCTAGTTAAGCTCTCCATCCTTATGAATTATAGTCTCTTTTTAACATAAGTGATTTCTTCTTCTTAATAATACTAATTTGTTCATCATTAAATAAGCCATTTATGTGGCTAACACTGGAATGAAAGCTTTCTATTCATAACTATTTGAACTCTTTTATTATTCTTGAGAATAGCACTATCAAAATACATTAACAACTACTTCCTTAGCCTTATTCAAATTATCACTAATCGCACAACTTTTATTTCTAATCAATTCTAACTATTCCCTGTCTCACATTTGGCTTTCCCGAATTGAAGATATATTTCAGATTATTGGGGTTTGTGCTAGCTATATATGTTCTTTCCTACATAATTAATACCTCTCATTCTTTAGTTCACATGCTAACATTGTCAGCTTCCCTCGTACATCAGATACTTGTATTTGCGAGTTCTCTGGTATTTGGAATAATTCTCATTACATCATCATTCTATATTGGTGTACCTTCAAGTCCTTTAGTAAAACCATATTGCACATGATAAAATTTCTTTAACTATCTAGCAACATCCATGTTGGCATAAGTACTAAATTCTTCTTTAGTCAACCTCCCTTCTTCATCCTCTTCCTTCCTTTCCTTTGCTCTTATCTTGAACCTTTAGTTCTTGAAAACATTCTTCTCACTTGCATGCTTAAACGACTTTTTAATTCTTTTTACCATTGCAAAAAGGGCATATTTATCTAGATAAGGTCTCACATGCTTATCATAACATCGCATTAATTACACTAAATTTCTGAATTCTACCGGTGTCCTTACTTCCTCCAAATTTCTAATTGCTTAGACTTCGGATTTGAAAATCATGTTAGAATTTGACTCAATCTAATTGGAATTGATTTTTTTCATCTAACTGACCATCATTTGGTAAAATTAACCAATTAACTCTTTTAATTGATCAATTGAACCAAGTGATGACTAGCTAAATAAAATCAAAATCCAATTATATAAAGTTAGTTTGGTCATAACAACCTTTTTCAGGAACCGAGATCGCAATCATTTGGAGTAATAAGAGGAATATCATTAACACACGGAAGTATACTTTCCACCTTTAAAAGTAGGGTATTTTATGAAAATTTGGGCAGCATCTCCCCTATATTATGGACTACCATTAGGACTCTAACCGACACCAACAATCAACCAAACAATCAACCAAACAATCAAAAACCATATCAATCCACCATCATCCTCCAAATCTCATCATTTCATCATATTTTAGAAGATATCACACAGATAACCACATATACTATTAACTGACGTAACATACATCTTTTAATCTCGAACTAAAGTCATAAACAACAATTAATTATTATAGCCATACCTTTCCTCACTTCTTTCAGAAAATCACAGAATATCACTGATGAATATAAAATTATTCTACTCTTTCTCACAAATTTTATTCCAAGATTCTTCTATTTTATTGTTCACTTCAAGCTTTCTTATTAACAATTCATATTACTTATATTCTCTCATAAACCCGTTTACAGCATATCTTTTAGGCATATTTTCTATCGTTGATACCTATATAAATACTTTTAAGAAATTATACTGCACTTTTCAACTAATGGAGCCACCCCTATTTGTGACACTATGTACTTATTCTCATTGATTAACTTGTTTAATTACTGAGAACTAACACGTGACCTCAACCAATTCCATATAACCTGTGAGAATTCATTTGGTTTTAAAGTGTCACTTCCTAAAACTTTTGCAATTAGATCATCATTTCTTCATCTTCATTTATGTCTTTCAATATGGAACCTTCTTCGCTGACTCAGTTATAAGCGTTAAATTTTCCCATATCTAACTTACTTAAGTTAGGAAGCCTAACAGTTCATTGAAGTACACTCTCGGGATTTTACATACTCAAAATATCTTCGATTCTCAAAGTTTTATGACAGGTATCCCTCCACGGTTGGGGCATGCTTCGCTTTCTCAACGTATTAATCGCTTGTCTGAGATTAATAAAAAATTTCTTCCTCTACTTCTGTTGCCCATTTGCTTTTCCTGGTGTATGCAACATTAATTTTCTTATTTCTATGGCCAATTTACCTAATATGGTTTGCTAACCAATCCATTTCACGTCAAAATATTTTAACTTAAAGTGTATCGCGTTAATACAGTCTAATGTACTAAAAAAATTCTCGTAACAAGAACAACCATGTTTAGCAGATACCCATTTCTGATTTGGTGTCTTTGTAACAACCACGCTATCTGCATATCGATTCCTCTTTGCACGTAATTGTTCATCATTTATTGGCTTGCAATCATATCTATACTCAATATGTAATTCCATCTATTACACGGAACTATTCAACCTTTTTTTTTAAATCTTTAATGAATAGACCTTACACAAGAAGATAATTTTTGTATATAATTTTGATTGGAAAGTTTTATAAAGAACAACAGCGCAACGAAATAATTGGAAGAATCCATATGTCAATAAATCATAACTGAAGAAGGAAGAATGAGTAATAATCTAGATATGAATGAGACAACCATATTTGTACTTAAGATGGCCAGTCTTTCGTACTATATGGCATACGGCACATGATTTGGTGGCGTCCCACCAGACTCTTTGCCATTTCAACAAAGCGTCACACCATAACACTGCTTATCTCAATTAGGAGAAATGTCTTAAAGGAAGAATAATTTGAAAAGGGATTCAACAACTCTTCTTCTTTATTGCCTCATTGGGCGGATTAACAAAGAAGTTTATACTAATTCAAGGATTAAGAAGAATATACTCTATCATGATATAGAAAAGAATGATGTCACTGCTCGCCATCCACATTCATCACATTAATAGTTCGACCATGATTATGTTCTTACAAAATTTACACTCATAGCTTCTAACTTCGTCTATGCCGCATAGAGTAACCATTGATCATGGAACATTTCAACTCTGTCAATAGGAATATTATTCTTCTCCAATCATCTGGAAGATTCCCCCATTTTCTTCAATCATCCTCGGACTTCTTTTAAGTCAACCAACCTTTTTAAACTTTAGTAATTTCATAAATTGGGTAAATAATATTTCCGCACGTTAATTCAATTGTTGATATTATTAAACAAGGTTTGCACTCTTCTTTCACGGAAAATTTTAAACTTCTCTGTAATAATGGGTCTACTTGGCCGTCTAAACTAATAATACTGAGTCTATATCAACCATTTTTCTCGATAATCTACTGCTTATAATAGCAAGAACTCAAGTAGTAATTTGATAACCAAATTTTAAAACTCATTTTGGGTAAAGATCTTTTGAAAGTTTATTAAGAAAATCTTTTTCGAAAAATTGTTTTAAAAATTTTGAATATCGCACACATGGTCGTCATTACTATATGAGTTGTATGTTATTCTCATAATTCACTAAAGGGTACTTAATTAAAAAAATGACCACATAAGGGTCCATTCACCTTGATATGTCTTTTACTCCTCTTCAAGTTCATTTCTCATCCATTAGTCAGCGATAACTCGATTTACCGCTGCATACTATCTTATTCATGATCCTAACTCCAATGCTGACATCTAATACTATCCTTGATGTTCTTATATTATTCTTGATGTCATAATTACCACCAATTAACACAATTCAACGTTCTACCCGCAAATAGGGTCATATCTTCTTGTTAATCTTACTTGTACCTAATAAGGTAAATGTCATTCCTGGCACGGCGCCCGAAAAGTGATAAGAAACTACTCGCAACAGTGGTGCCTTTGAAACTTGCAATATTGGCTCTTCGTCAGTTTCAATCAACCCGTTATCTTCAATCGGGAGATTGTCCTACTACATAATTCTAAGTTAGATCATAGTAACACTCATCTATTTTTCCTTATATGAAGTTTTCACAAGAATCAATCACATTTTTCCTTAAAAATACATGGAAAGTTGGGTAATTTACCCAGTCTCCGACGAGTTATCAACTCTTCGCAACTATAGAATCTGAGAACTCAATACATCTAGAGCGTTAATATATTCGCCTTCCAATTATCTTAACAACAACCTATCTCAATAATTCATATCGGATATGCTAATCCTAATTCACACTCGATTCGAACTGAAAATGAGTATACTTAGGGTCTTTCCTATCTTATATGGCATGTTACACCTATCTTAGTCCCACCTATTCTTATTTCAGGGACCAATAACCTGTTACTCCGATACCAACTTGTAACGGCCCCAAATCCGGGGTCAGGATTGGGTGTCACTAAATAATCTTTACATAATATAAACCTGTATATTGAAATTAATATACAGATGACCCCTTAATTATGGATCGTTTACAGGTTATGGTATGAAACAAGAATTTAACCTTCTAAAATTTATATCAACTAATTACAATTTCATTACCTCTTTACTAATTTTATAACGACTCGTATATTTTTATATTATTTAAAAGTTTAATTGTAGAATATTTAAATAAATAAAATATGTGTATTGGTCCTTTCAACTGTGTGATGTTTTGTTATCAATTATATGTGGTTTTTGGTTTACGAGGTTTATTTGTATAATTAAATATCGAGCCATATTGTTTTTGTTTCACTTCTAAAAGTGGTTTTACTACAGATTTATTTTCATAAATATTTGAATTGTCTCTAAAATTGTTTTTATGGTTTTCTAATTTCAATAATTATTTTTGGGATTTTATAAAATATAGAAATCAATATTTCATTAATTATTTATCTTTAAATGATTTTCTGATTGCATTTAATTGTAAATTCAGCATTTAATTACAGGATGCTTCAAAAACTACGAAATTCATATTTTATTAAGTTTGGTATATTCCGAGAATTTTAAAATTATTTTAGAAATTTTTGGGTTTAAATTCACCCGCACGTTTGTCGCTAAATCGTTATATGCGGGTATAAGTTCCTTCACCGCCGTCACGGTTCCGCCACATTTTCCGGTTCGTTTCCAACGACTTTAGCTTGATTATTGTTGGTTGATTATATATGTATATATACACTATATACATGTGTGTGTGTGTGTGCATTTCAGTGTGTGTTTTTGTGTATCACTATGTGTGTGTGTGTATGCGCGTTTTAGTGTGTGTGTGTGTGGCGCACGGAGGCGCGTGTGCGAGTGTTGTGCAGTGATTGTTGTTGTATTTGGTTCGGCTGTATAGTTTGCTCCTATTGCTCGCTTACTGATTTGCAAATTTTTATTTTCTGCAGAAATTTTAGTGAGTGCCTTCGTGATACAAATATAATAATTCGTGCGGGAAATGATTTTTAATCGGTGAAATTTATTTGGACACCCGAATATTTTCGGGCTCCAATAAATTTTGCCGCCGTAGATGATGAGCCTCGACGAGGCGATGGTGGACGGTGATGATTGATTCTGAGTCCTAAATTTATAAAACTAACAAAGTGGTTCGTGTAATTATTTTTCGGAACGTAAATAATCATTTAGTTTTTAAAATTGGTATTAAGACATGGATTAAAAATTGTGATTTGTTGGGAATTGGACGCCGATTATGTTTCAACGGGTTGTCCTATAAATAGAGTAGTCGGTGTCCGATTTTTCTAAAAACTTATATTTTATTTACAAAATATGTACTATGCGGTATTAAATATTTTACCACTATTTTAAATATCGATTACATGAATATATATATCATTATACGAGTCAAGATATCGGATTGGGCTAATTAGGTTCGAGGATATCAAGCATGTCGGTATAACTAATTAGGTTATTCTTTTACTATAGATCCTAGTCGAAGTTCGCGAGGACTAAAGTCAGTCAACAACAACTACCCTAGGAATCCCACAAAATCATCGTAAGGCAAGTACCCCTGACCATACTTTTATGGTTCAGTATATATTAATAGACTGTTGTTTTATTATCGAATAGGAACATAAACGTTTTAAGTTACGTATCCCTTGTAGTTATAACTAATTATTTTAAATCTATTTTGGGGAAAAGTAACTTCAAAAAGTACCTATCTCGAATGAAAATGATTTGGTAACGAATTTTACGTGTGTTGTTAAATGAATGATTTTAAACTGAGATAGGTACAAGTGATTTGAAAACTGGATAAAATGATCAGATATTGGATATATAGGGGCCAGAGTGGCCTATTGAGGTTACGTAAGCGGCTAATTCGGTTGCGCCTACTATATAATCAATTAGTCCAACAGGTTGGAGACCTAGCTAGTCTCTGAGTTTCGGAACAGGTTTATGGGATGGCAGTCGAAGCCGCCTGGTATTGATAGCCTGATCAGTTGTCTTTACATATCCACTATGTATCTAATTTGGCTTTGTGATTCCCGTAATGAAGCAAGTAATTTAAACAGTTGAGTTATAAATGTGAATAACATGCTAAAATTGGACTATAGTCTTTAAATAGCACACAAATACGTTGTTTTATTAAGAGCATGCTAGTCAGTGATATCCAGTTTCTTTTATTATTATTTTGACAGAGATTCGAAATGATTTACAGGTTATTGAGTTCATATTGTTTTATAGTTCTATTCCTATAACTGTTTACATTACTGTTTTACAATGATATTCATATGTTGGTACTGTTGAGCGATTATATGTTCACCTTGCAACCTTTTATATATATATATATATATATATATATATATATATATATATATATATATATATATCGCAGATCCCTAGATGATCACTCAGACCTGGTCAGAACAGAGTTTCAGCCCCTTCCGGTCCTGGCTCCTCTGAGGTAGTATGTACCAGACCATATGCGGTCTGAAGAGTTGCTGAATAAGTTAGTGTGTCAGACTTTTTAATAAATGGTTGTGTAATAGTGAGTAGCTTAAATCATATACGTACCTGGATCTGTAACACCCCAAATATAACAAAAGACACTATAAGAATGATTACAATAGTTAACAAAAGGAAATAAATACAACTGAATCCAAGATCTTACAGTTCAGGGTTTGGAACAACCCAACACTATTAACTATTACAACCTGATTTTAATTTCGAGTCCTCACACAAAACGATCATTAATCTACCTGAACTCGAATATACGATTCGGCATCACAAGTCTTACACACTGTCTGCTTGAATCTAACCATATATGCTAGCTGTAATATCAGGGTAAAGCAAGTAGTGAGCCAAATGCTCAACAAGTGCTATAATATACATAAACAAGGATAAAAGAATAACAATGGAAATGAAAGATTCAACAATATAGTATCAAGAGATAAACTTTCAGGGTGATGGCATCTTTTTCTTGAAATAAAACAATTCAAAACCATTTCTTTATCAAAAACCATTTTATGACGCTACGGATTACACCCAGTGATCAGCCGTGAAGTAATCCCGAACCTCACTAGGTTCTAGAACATTAATGGGATCCCTAGGCAACCTTTAAGCCTACAAATTTAAGAGCGGAAAGGACTTGCGTCTCAGTCAAGATCCACTATTTAAATAAAACATTTGTCCCGTTTTGGAACTGAAAATCCACTTTTTAAGTTTTATTATAAAAATTAAATTGATGCCAAGTAACGGTTAAACTATTAAACAATGAACATCTTTATCAAGGGTTCTAGATCAACTTTAAAGACATGATCAACTAGACTGATACCTTATCAAATGGAATCGCAAAGTTTCTATTCACAAGGAATTTGACAATGAGGTTTAACAGGGTTGTTGGATAGTATAAAGGAACTAAGTCAAACTAGGTTCAAGTGAATGGTTCCAAATAAGACATGGGTATTAAAATATAAAGAAGGTGAGCATCAGTTCAAAGTATAACAGGGTATCATGTTTTAGGGGGTAAGAATAGGGTTATCAAGCAATCATGAACGACTTTAAGGAATAACTGACTTTTAGGTATCAAGATAAGGTTACTGAGAATAACTTGCATAGGGTTCAACATCACAATTTCTTTGGTATACTAGCATGGTATGACTTTTGAATCACTTGCATAGAAATCTTCAAGTAAAGTTAAACTACTCGTAATAAATACTTGAGGGTTCATGGCACTTGCATATAATACGAAAGATAGATGTGTACATGTATATCAAGGTGAATTAGAATTCTCGCATCATAAATAAAAGTTGGGTTAATACACACTTGCAGTGTAAATAAAAGGTAGGTTGAAACACTTGCCTTGAGAAAGGCTTGACTTGACTAGCAGGTGGGAGCAACTGGAAGCTCTACTCGACTTTAATGGCAAGTTTACCCTCATCTCGTGAGCCTACACAAAATAATAATAACCTCATTATAATATATTCTCACCAACTTAACCTATTTATAAACTGGAATTAAGCACATTGGCACTTAGGCCTATATACACACACATATTTACAATCACATTATAAGCATAATAGTTCACATAGCTACATATGCTCAAATAACACATTTAAGTACATAATAATATATCAACACACTATATTGCATCACTAAGCTTGGATGATCTCACTCCACTTACTCAAGTCATTTAGTTGTGCTAAACTAGCCAAAACTCTTAATATTGACCTCATAACTCCAACTGCCTTTTCTAAACCATCAAGTTCTTATTGACCCTGAATTAGGCCTTACACTCTACTAACCTTATACTATCTTACAACTATGGTGATCAACTTAGGCCTCACTCGTAAGTGCTCTAAAACTAAATGTGAAGTGAATGTGCTCATTATAGTAATTTCAGGATGACACCAATGGGTTTTTGAGTACAATTAACACCCTTACACTTCAAGTTTACCTCCCAAACTTTTACACTAGACTCTTCTGATCATAAGGCAACTGTCGAACTCGGTGTGGCTCGAGGGCCTAGCTTGGGCCTCCCTAGACCTAAGTTTAAAGTCCATGGTTCCCCTATTTTCTAGACAGAAAAGTGTCCTATTTTGCCCTAACTTGTGACACATGATTCTAACTCAATTCCTATGAACTATGGCTGGAAAAACACCTCTGACACTCCCTCCAAGGCCTAGTGAGGGCCTACCCATGACATGGTCAAAACTTCTAATTTCTAAGTTGTAGCAAAACTGTCCCATGCTGGACAGATTTGGTGTTTTCACTCGTGCACCTAACCAAACAACCTACAAATCTCTAACAAACACCTGAAATCTAAAGTATACCCCTTATACTAGCTTCTGGTGACTTGGGCCTCAAAGTGCATTACAATGACATGGTCAAATCTCACTCTAAACCTCATGATACCAAACTGAAAATCTACAGAATCTATTATACCCCTTTTCACCATATTTCCCACTTGACAAACCAAATCAAACATCAACCGAAACCCAAACTAATCCTCAACCAAGGCAACCTACTGAACTAACACTCCCACACACAATAGTGTCTTAGTGGAGATCATCCTCACCTAAGGTGCAATATACAAAAACAAGAGTTAACACAATACACTAATTACAAGTCATCACACTTTGAAATTAACAACTTAAATCCTCCATATATATACGAATTAAAATCACATAACAAGGAGCACAAATCATAATTAATATCCTAACTTAGCTGAAATTATAGATTATTAACAAAAATCAATCCAAATGATCAAGAACTTTCGAAAATCACGAGTTGGACCTATGCATGCATGCTTTCGAATTTACAAGCCAAAAACAATATGGTTTCCATATAAATTTCATCATAGCATCAACATGCAAGTCTAGCATTAACCATAACTATATGATCACTTTGCATGCAAAGAATTTTATCAAGTTTTTATTTCCAAAACCAAGCTATTATCACATAAACATTCAAAAATCAAACAAGGCAACAAAACACCATCCATTCGGCTCTTAACAAGTCATGGCCGAATGGATTAGGGTGAAAAAAACATTTGCATGAGTGTAACACACCCATATCTAGCCATTCTCAGCCCTATGGTAATATATCTCATGGTGAAGGCCTTAGATTCACAAGAATCAAGGGTGTTCACTTTGAGTTTAACAAAACACTACCATGCAAGATCCAAACATAAAATTTTCACCCTAAACTCTTTGGATTATATATGAACAAGATATAGGAAGTAAGATTACTTTGATGGAAGATGAATGTTTGAATGAAAGTGAACAAGAAAGGGGGGTGGGGGGCTTCGACTAAGGGAGGAGCCGAGAGAGAGGGATGGCCAAGAGAGAGAGGAGAGGGAAGAGGGAGAAGAGAGGTGAGGGTGGAGTGTGGAGTGGAGTGATTATGACAAATTGTATTTGTTTTTATGGTTTTATTTGACTAAAATATGAGTGGAGTTGGAAATTGACAAAAACAACCTTCTAGCAAGCTTTTGCCATTTTGCATGCAAGGATATATAAGTAATTTGGCTAATAAAGTGGGAGTTAGTGGGGTTGGAATTTCCAAGTTTGTCCTTAACTTGTATTGGGATCAAAATGCATGCATGGGAAACTAAGTAAATTGTAAATTAAAATTCAACTAATTTATGTAAAACAATTTATATAAATATAAATGCACTTCCATAAATCACAAAATATATATCAAAAAATAGCTTATGATTTTTGAAATTTAATGATATAAGATTTGAAAATTTGTTGTTAAAAGATTTTTAAAATCGATTCTTCATATAAAATGAAGTACTTTTGATTATCATTTAAAAGTACTAAATAATAAGATTCTCCTTTCAAAAATTGTGTATATATACTAATACATTAAACACTTAATTTATAGACACTCAACACAATAATCACCCATATTTATAATTCCACACAATTTAAATCTCAATAATAAATACACAATTACATATATCAGATTTATAAATACCGGTCGTAACATCCTCTCCCCCTTAAAGGATTCTGTCCTCATAATCTAGGAGAATAAATGAGGATACCGGCTACGCATATCCGACTCTAGTTCCCACGTTGACTTTTCAACCTTGAGATTTCTCCAAAGTACTCTTCCCAACTTGACCAACTTATTTCTAAGACTCTTCTCTTGCCAGTCGAGTATTTTGACAGGTTGCTCCACAAATTACAGGTCAGCCTAAATCTCTATAGGTTCATACTCCATCACATGGTTGGCATCAGGATTATACTTCTTAAGCAATGACACATGAAACACATTATGCACATGTTGATACTGAGATGGCAAAGCTAATTCATAGGCCACCTTTCCCACTTGACTCAAAACTTCAAAAGGACCAATATATCTAGGTACTAACTTCCCTTTCTTGCCAAATCTAGACAATCCTTTCCTCGGTGATACTTTCAGCAATACGACTTCACCTACCTGGAATCTGATATCCTTATGTGCCGGGTCTGCATACTTTATTTGCCTATCTTGAGCAGCAAGTAATCTCTTCTGAATCAATTTGACTGTCTCATGCATTTGTTGCACAAATTCCGGGCCTAGAATCTTTCCTTCTCCCACTTCATCCCAACTGGTTGGTGATCTGTACTTCCGTCCGTATAAAGCTTCGTATGGTGGCATGCCAATACTGGTGTGATAGCTGTTGTTATAGGAAAATTCTACCAATGGCAGGTGATCGTCCCAAGTTCCCGCAAAATCAATCGCACAACTGCGCAACATGTCTTCAATTATTTGAATTTTCCGTTCACTTTGACCATCAGTCTGCGGATGATACGCCGTACTCATGTTTAACTTTGTGCCAAGACTTTCTTGAAATTGCTTCCAAAATCTCGAGTTAAATTATGGATCTCTATCCGAAACTATCGATATAGGCATGCCATGTCGTAATACAATTTCACGCATATACAGATGGACCAATCTGTCCAATGAAGACTTCTCATTAATTGGAAGAAAATGTGCCGACTTTGTAAGGCGATCAACTATAACTCATATAGCGTCATGTCCGGATTTCGTTCGTGGTAATCCTACTATAAAGTCCATGGAAATGTTTTCCCACTTCCATTCTAGAATCTTTAAGGGCTGAATTCATCCGCTTGGTCTTTGATGTTTTGCCTTCACTTTTTGACAAGTATAGCACTTCGCAACCCATTCTGCTACTTCTCGCTTCATATTTGGCCACCAAAAGTTCTGCTTCAAGTCCTGGTACATCTTGGTACTTCCCGGATGGATTGAAAATCTAGAGTTGTGAGCTTCTTGCAATATCTCATTCTTCAATTTAGTCACATGAGGAATCCAAATTCTTGAGGAAAACCTCAATATACCTTGTTCATCCCTTTGAGTACAAATCTCTTCTCCGGTCAGTTGATTATTTTCCTATTTCATTACTTCTTCCTGACATTTCTTTATCCTTTCCAACAATATTGGCTGAAAAGTCATAGTATGACAAATCTCTTCAACTTTTCCGCAATCACAAAGTTCTAATTCAAATCTCTTAATTTCTTCAGATAATTCCTTTGCTATTGCTACCATATTCAACCTCTCCTTCCTACTCAAAGCATCATCTACCACGTTAGCTTTTCCTGGATGATAATTTATCGAGCAATCATAGTCCTTAATCAATTCCAACCATCTCATTTGCATCATGTTGAGCTCCTTCTGAGTGAAAATATACTTCAAACTCTTATGATCCGTGTAGATCTCACACCTTTCTCCGTAAAGGTAATGTCTCCAAATCTTAAGTACAAATATTATAGCTGCTAATTCCAAGTCATGTGTAGGATACTTCAATTCATGTGGTTTTAGCTGTCTTGACACATACGCAATCACCTTGTTGTATTGCATTAGAACACAACCCAGACCTTTATGTGAGGCATCACTGAAAATCACAAAGTGTCCTTGATTGTCTGGTAATACTAACACTAGGGTTGTAATCAACCTCTGCTTCAATTCTTGAAAACTATCTTCACATTTTGCATTCCATTCAAATTTCTGATTCTTCCTAGTCACCTTAGTTAATGGCGTGGAAATTTTTGAGAAATCTTTAACAAACCTTCTATAATATCCCGCCAATCCTAGAAAACTTCGCACTTCCGTAGGTGTCTTTGGTCTCTCCCAACTTATAATTGCCTCAATCTTTGCTGGATCCACTTTGACTCCTTCACTTCCAATAACATGTCCCAAAAATTGAACTTTCTTTAACCAGAACTCACACTTAGAAAACTTGGCATACAACTTCTCTTGTCGGAGTATCTCCAATGTTATCCATAGATGCTGCATGTGTTCTTCTTTTGACTTTGAATATATAAGAATATCATTAATGAATACCACTACAAACTTGTCCAAATACTTTTTAAATACCCGGTTCATCAAATCCATAAATGCTGCAGGAGCATTAGTCAACCCAAAAGGCATTACTAAGAATTCATAATGTCCGTATCTTATCCTGAATGCTGTCTTCGGGATGTCGTCTTCTTTGATCTTCAATTGATGGTATCCTGATCTTAAATCAATCTTGGAAAAGCACTTAGCTCCTTTCAGCTGATCAAATAAATCATCTATCCTTGGTAGTCGGTAATGGTTCTTAATCGTCATCTTATTCAACTCCCGATAGTCTATACATAACCTCATACTTCCATCCTTCTTCTTTACATAGAGAATAGGTGCTCCCCATGGTGACGTACTTGGTCGTATCACTCCTTTGTCCAACAATTCCTGTAGCTGGTTCGCCAACTCTTTCATTTCTGTTGGTGCCATTCTATATGGTTCCTTCGAAACTGGTTCCGTGCCTGGAGCAACGTTGATCTCAAACTCAATTTATCGATCGGGCGGTAAACCTGGTAGTTCATCTGAAAACACATCTGGAAATTTGTTGACTACGGGAATATCTTCCATGCTGAGGCTCTCTCTTTCTGAATCTACTACATAGGCTAGGAACGATTCACAACCTTTCCTAAGCAATTTCTTAGCCTGGACGATTGTAAGAAACAGCCGCTCTTGCCTCTGACCCTTAAATACCACTTTCTCTCCATTCTCCGTCTTTAAATACACTTTTTTAGATTTATAATTTATCTGAGCTTTATTCTCTCATAACCAATCCATGCCTAAGATTATGTCAAACTCCCCTAACTTGAAAAGTATCAAGTTTGCTGAAATTTATGTCCCGAAATATCAATCTCCCACTTAGGACAGAATTGACTCATAGGAATCTTCTCTTGATTCGCAATTACTACATCTATCACCTCATTCAAAGTCATTTTATCATATTTAAGTTTATCAACAAAAGTTTCTGATATAAAAGATCTAGTAGCTCCAGAATCAATCAATATCTTAGCTTCAACATTATTCATTAAAAGTGTACTTGCTATCACCTCAGAATTCCGAACAGCGTCCTTCATCTTTAAATCAAATGTCCTTGCTGTTGCTTGCGGAGTTGCTGTAGGTGGTGGAGGTAATGCCAATACCTCAGCTGGCATGCTTGCACTAGTACTTGCCACGTTCATCAAAGCCTTGACTGGTTTAGTTGACTTGCATTCCCTAGCTATGTGTCAAGTCTTTCCACACTTATAGCATGTAACTCCCGGCTTTGGTATTTTACATTCGTTAGCCAAGTGCCCCTTTTGGTTGCATCTGTAGCATGTCATGTTCAGCTTATTACACACTCATGGATGTCTTTTTCCACAATGCTTACATTCTGGTCTCTGAAATCTATTTTCTCCAACTTGTCCTTAGCTTGGCTGGTTGTTCCCCTTAGGATCTTGTCTCTTATTCAAATTTCACTTCTTCTAAAAATTTCCACCTTTGTGGAATCCAATATTTTTCACACTCCTGTCTTGTGAGCTTCCAACTTCAGACTTCTCTCTATAAAATTGAACCTTTCTCTTCTTGTTATCCTTTTCTTTCCTTGACTGTATCCCATTACTCTCAGTCAGAGCAGCTTTATGTACTACTCCAGCATAAGTATCAAGCTCAAACATAGCCACTCTATCTCTGATCCAAGGCTCTAATCCTTGTTGGAATCTCTTTGTTTTCTCTTCCTCAGTGTTGGTATACTTCGTCACAAACCTTGACAGCTCCGTAAACTTCTTCTCATACTCCAATACAGACATACTTCCTTGCTTCAATTCAAGAAATTTAAGCTCCATCTGATTTTGCATGTACTTAGGGTAGTACTTTTCCTGGAATAGCCTCTTAAACCTTTCCCAAGAAATCGGCTGATTTTCTTTCATAGCTCTCACTGAATCCCACCAATAGATGACTTCACCTTTTAGGAAGTAAGTAGCATATGGCGTCTTCTGATCTTCTCCTAACTGAACCAATTCAAAAGCTCTTTCCATTTCCCTAATCCATGTGTTAGCTATTACCGGATCAGTGGTATCATGAAATGCAGGTGGATTAACATTCTGAAAATCTTTGAAAGTGAGAATTTGTCGAGGTGGTACTGGTGGATCAGGTGGTTGGTGTGGTTCATGGTTATCTTGGTTTTCGAATTATTGTTGAAGAGTTATTTGTTGTTGAGCTATAGCATTTATTTGATGTTGTAAGGTTTCCAGAATTCGAAGAATATTAGGATCTGTGCTAGATGTTTTTGTCGGGTTCTTCTTTTTAGGTGGCATGATCCTAAAATAAAAGTTATATCAAAACAGGTATGAACAATATAGATAATTTCAAGCTTAGGGTGTCACAAGTCATTATATTCATATATACGATCGGGTTTCAAATTAAATGATATGGGTGATGCATATAAAGGCATAAGAACAATTGAAAGCAAATAGAATGATAGTGCATAATTATCGAAATTAAGGTCAAGATACATCAAGATCGGAATAGAGTCTGAATCTAGGGATAACATGCTTATTTAAAGGAAAATAACAGGGAATTTTACAAAGTCCAACAATACAATGACATGAGAAGTAGATAATGGAAAGAACTAAGGCTCCACTCCATAAGAATGGGGTCCGGTAGTCTTCTCTTCATGAAGCGTCTTCACAATACTCTAGAGCTCATCCGCAATCATCTAGATAGTATACTGGATGGTATGGTCTCGATGTGATGGCATCTCATCAAGCTTAGTGTTAACATACTGATCTAAGGTCTCAAGTCTCGCAGTCATCTGCTCCTTAGGCTTTCCTCCATAATTTCGGCTGTCCGGATACACATTCTTCAATCGCTCTAATAGTCGATCGTACTTGCCCTGAAGCCTGTCGAACTCATGCCTCAACTTAGTATACACGGAGAAAGCAATTGTGTCAGACGGTTTAGAGGATGATGAGGAATATTGTCACGCCCCCAAATCCGGGGTCAGGGGATTTGGTCGTCACGATGAAACCTCAATCCAAAATAACCTGTTAAATCAAATAATAAATGCCAGCGGAAGATATTTATCATTTATGACCCCAACTAATCCAAGATCTTTTAAGGTTACAGTTCTAGAAACAAGAAATCAAAATTCCACAAATAATTTTTTTCACTTTCTTTTAAAACTCTTTTCAATAATTCTCAACCTTAAAACTTAACCCGCTAGTATAACTTCGAAAAGAAGTATACTAGTCCCAAATACAATACACAATTATAATATAATATAATATAAACAACTTTACACAATAAAACTTACACTAGCCCGCAAACCCTGAATCAACCACCTTCCAAAAGCTTTTTCTTTGCTTCCTCGAATTACGCAGCTAAACAGCGCAAGCTAATCCTCACTGGAGGTTAAATTTAAAAACAGGCAAGTATGAGCGGAAGAAATGCTCAGCAAGATCATTATAGCATATATAGGGTCTTTTGATATAAAACCGATATCTGCATTAGAGCAGAACATTTAAAATCATAATTGCTGAATTATAAACCCTTTTTGATATTTTTAAGCGAAAGGCTTCAGCAATACTTTGAATCTTGACGAGAATAAAACTCATAAAACAGTGTTTACGGAAATATCGTAAACCACAATAACATGAAACAATGATTATGGATTGAATCATAAACTTTACTCAAACCGAACTCTTGAAATTAATACTTATTTTGCTGTCATATCAAATTAGATATTAACACGAACTTTGATGCTCACAACATTCCATACTGAAGTCAACATCAATCATCTATACTAATACCACCTTTGATTTTTAACAACAACCTAAGTATCAGCAAAAATAAGAAACTGAATCAAAACCACAATTCACTTTTAATCCAAAACAGAATCAGTATTTTTAATCCAAAACAGAATCAGTTGATAAATCATTTATGCTATGATTATCAAAACAATAAAGAATTTTAGATATCTATTTAGATTGGAACCAATTATGCACTATGCTGTTCCTGATGATCAGTCACGAAACAACACCGGTATCCCGCAGCCATACCGTAAATATAGGTACTACCCGTATCCCGAAGACATACGGTACCTATAGGGCGCCAAGAAAAGGCATAACAAGCCTTGTAAGATATTACACTTCTGTATTGCACTTCCGTATAATAGCTCACGCTGGACCGGTGCCTCGGCCTCTTACGCTACCAGTAACCATCAAATCTCAAAACCTTTTATTGAAAAGGGGTCATAATACTCGACACCCGAAATAATTTTATTCCCCCATTAACTTGGGTAGGAATATTCACAACCAAATCACTTTTCTCAAAATCCAAAACATTTATAAATCCAGAAATTGGATAAGTAAAATCACTTAACTATTCTGAATATAGAATAGCAATGAGTATTTGCATAAACAGAATTATTTAATTCAGCGATATGTAAAACATTTATCAATTCTAAACTGAGAATAGGAAAAGCAATACTTGCATGATACGATTCAAAATAAATATCACTTGAACAATAAGTGATGATAGAAATACTTGCATAATAAAATTCGAAATAAACGTCACTTGAATGATAAGTGAAGTCAGGGGTACTTGCCTTTGGGTTTTTAGCAGTTAGTCACACTCGCAAACACGCATCTATTCTGAAATTCTGTCTTAAAACATCACTGTCCTCCTTTTCAACACTTGACTGATATGCTGCTCCTGCGATTGCTAGAAGCCAGATGCCCAATACCATTCCATCCCATTCTTTATCCAATGTCTTGTCCTGATCAACTCGAATGATCCGCATCTATAATTAAAAGATACAACTTTAATTGTCTAAATGATAATTACTTGACGAACGGCGCGTCAAAACCCTATCGTCTACCCATACGATAGCCCACATATAAATATAACAGACAAACACAGGACTCTTAATCCACACACACATAATTCACATAGCACATAAGCACATAACTCATGTATCACTTAATTCATATCACATATGACTCAGTTCGTCAAAAGGGTCGACTCGATATGTTTAAAACTGAAATCAGGTCAAAAATATGATTTTTCGATCAATAATCGACTCAGAATAACTTGTAAAACAAACGACCTTTCGAAACAAAAAGGATTTGGGTCTCGAAAGTATTTTTAATAAAAGCGGAATATTTTTCTGAGTCTGTACGCGTTCGTTTCGTATTAAACAGACGAACGGTTGATTTAATATGAATTTTTGAACATTTTTCGGAATTAAAACAGGTCTCCAAATCATTTATAACTAAATAATAGTGCTCGAACACTCGAAATAATTTTATAAGAATTATTGAGCCTGTAAAATAATTTAAAATAATATTTTAAAGCTCGAAACTATTTTTTCGGAATTTTTAAATCAATTTTAAATAATTAAATCTAATTAAATAATCAATTAGAATTAATTAATAACTAATTAAATTAATTAATCAATTAATATTTAAATTAATTGACTAATTAAATAATTAATTATCAACTAAAATTAATTAACTAAATAATTTGGATTTATATTTGAATTAAAATAAATTTTCAGAATTGAAATAATGATTTTTGGAATAAAAGAAAATAATTTTTAAAACTAAAACCTAAATTTTGATTTATTTTTAAAACTAAAATTCTGGGAACATAATTTGAATTAGGGGATAGGGTTTAGGTGGATCGAACTCGGGTTTTTTTTTAATAAGAAAACGGGTCGTGTGGCGGGTCATGAAGAACAACCGCCGGAACCCGCCGCTGCTCCAGATTCCGGCCCGGAAATTAATTTTCCGGTGACGCTCCGTTGAGCCCCAAAACAACACTTATTGCTTCGTTTTTCAGCCCCTATCGATTCAATATCGTACCAAGAACCCAGAATTCAACACATCTCCCTCCTGTTACCTCCCAAACTCAAACTCCGATCACAAATCAAGAACCCCGACCGGCCACCATTAAAACCGGTGAGGAGTTTTCAGGTGAAACTCGAATTCGACTAATTTCAAACCAAACAGCGCGATTTCGATATCAAATCAAAGCTAGAGATGCATACAATCTAATACCATTTATAACAAACACATAAAACAATCTGTTTGATCAGAAAATCGAATTAAAAAAATCGAAAACACAAAAAAAATAAAAACTCGTTTTGATCCATTTAATAATCGTTTGTTGCAAGTAAATATATGAATCGATTGCAAATCATACCAGGAAGCTATTCCCATCATCCAAATCTATCAATAACCCTTGAATCAAAATCCCCCAAATTCGATCAAGAACCCTAAAAATTGAATTTGAAAATTACCAACTATTGAAACGATTTGATGATATAAAATGATAGAGGATGGTCTGTGATTCATTTTGGTTATTCATACTTGTGATTTGGTGTTCAATAACACCTTCAAAATTAACTTTGATTCTCGGAATTCTCCAAGAACACCAAGAACACATATTCAAAGAATTTTCAGAAAATCAAACCTTAATTTCTATATGATATTGAACTCTATTTTTGACATATAATATACCAAATTGACCAGAAAAACATGCTCTACAACATGGAAGCATCAAATCACATCAACAACATCAAGAACAAAAATTCGTAATTTAATTATCAAATAATTCGAATATAATTAAATAAATAAGAAAATTACGGTGATTTCTGGGCAGAAACTGATGATTGATTCAGAAAGAGGATTCCGAGAGCTTCGTTTTGATATGCTGCACGCCCGAATCGGAGTTCGATAACGCCTTCGTTCGTGTGTTTGATTCTCGGGAACGTATCGGTTTTCTCGGGTTTTTCTCTGTATTTACGGTGTTTTAACTGGTTGCAAATGAATAAACGGAATAAACGAAATAAGAAATAGACTATTTATATTTATGGAATATTGGATCGTTCTGGATCATTTTGGATCATTAAATTAGTTGCTTAGCCGCTAAGTAACTGCAATAACGATCCGATTTAATACCAAAATTGGATAATTATCAAAACCGAGCTTTTTATAAAACACTATATACGAGAATAATATAAAAATATTCCGTCTTTCGAAAATACGGGTTTTATTGATTACCGAAATAACTATCGTATCGAAAATATTGCGCCGGGCCGCGCACGGGTCAAACCGTAATCCAGATCGAAAAAGTCAAAACACGGAAAATGTCCGGAATTACCAGATTAGGTTAGGAAGGAGTTTTCGGAAGAGTTTCGGGTTGTAAAAACGCAAAAACGGTTGAAGTCGGACGATTCCCGGCTTTATAAAATAATTTTGGTAATTATACAGAAAATAATTAATAATTCATAAATCAATATAAAATCATATAACAGTCCAAAAATTACCAGAAAATATCACAATTATCTATATTTTATTCTGTACATATAAAAATTCAAATATTCAAATAATGTCACATCTAAACACCCAAACATCAATTCCACTTATCAGATAATTCACCAAAATTCACATAAAAGTCACATAAATAATTCCAAATAATAATAATAATAATATTTGAAAATATAGGATATTACAATCTACCCCCCTTATAAGGATTCCGTCCTCGGAATCAGCAGAAGAAAGCACTAAGGGTTTTCTAACCAACTTCCCGTCACACCGCCTTACTTTGACTTGACCAGGATACTCAACTTAACTTGATTGGTATACCTTCGAATATTTGAGATGATAAAATCATAGAAAAGAAAAGAATTTCATATCATAACAGGATAGAATCTGAATTGGAGAAAAAAAAAATATTGTTGAAATAAAAGAATAACTGAGAGATCAATATGATCAAACGAACTTGGTATTGCGTGTCCAAATTAAGACACTACTAAAGGTTGTTAACCTTCATGTATTCACAACACACACAAGTGATGGCGTCCCATCCAACTCCTATCACACAGACAGGGATACCTTGTGTCCCCTATAATTAGGGTTGTTCATCTCAGTCAGAATAAAAGAATATCAAAGGAATCCAAGATCAAATGAATAAAATTGGAAAGATTTCAAAGCTGATATTTCTGAAGGAAATGAAATCCAGAGAACAAAATTCTGGCACCAAAATGAGCAAGTGGTGTCACATCATCAAGAAACTATCCACCAAATAAGAAAAGTGGAATTTATTATCATAACTTGACAGAGCTATCAAAACCTGAAAAATAGGCTTCATGACAACCTCTGGCACATTTAAAACACAGTTATGATTGAAATTGAGTGTTAGGGAATATATCCTCCAACAATTACTTCTTTTTGAGAGATGTCAAAAGGAATTATAGCAAGAAAAGGTATTGCCAAAGTCTTAATATTTATCATCAATTTGAACTCTCCAGTTGACTCGCCATCTGATTATAGACGCTTCTTCATGTTCCAAGGATATCGATAATCTTCATCGTCATCGAATCGTAGTAGCCTCGAAAGATTCCACCATAGAAGTTTCCAGTTTCCCGGAGTTCCATCCAGCTCAACACAACCATCTCAAACGAATACGCCTTATCTTAACTTATTCGTTGGCACTATATCTGATAGTCCAACAGGAACTCGATATGAGCTCACACGTCCTCACATAGCTATACACACTCCTACACACTCTCGTTTCTAGTTTACTATAACCTCAGCTCTGATACCAACCTGTCACGCCCCCAAATCCGGGGTCAGGGGATTTGGTCGTCACGATGAAACCTCAATCCAAAATAACCTGTTAAATCAAATAATAAATGCCAGCGGAAGATATTTATCATTTATGACCCCAACTAATCCAAGATCTTTTAAGGTTACAGTTCTAGAAACAAGAAATCAAAATTCCACAAATAATTTTTTTCACTTTCTTTTAAAACTCTTTTCAATAATTCTCAACCTTAAAACTTAACCCGCTAGTATAACTTCGAAAAGAAGTATACTAGTCCCAAATACAATACACAATTATAATATAATATAATATAAACAACTTTACACAATAAAACTTACACTAGCCCGCAAACCCTGAATCAACCACCTTCCAAAAGCTTTTTCTTTGCTTCCTCGAATTACGCAGCTAAACAGCGCAAGCTAATCCTCACTGGAGGTTAAATTTAAAAACAGGCAAGTATGAGCGGAAGAAATGCTCAGCAAGATCATTATAGCATATATAGGGTCTTTTGATATAAAACCGATATCTGCATTAGAGCAGAACATTTAAAATCATAATTGCTGAATTATAAACCCTTTTTGATATTTTCAAGCGAAAGGCTTCAGTAATACTTTGAATCTTGATGAGAATAAAACTCATCAAACAGTGTTTACGGAAATATCGTAAACCACAATAACATGAAACAATGATTATGGATTGAATCATAAACTTTACTCAAACCGAACTCTTGAAATTAATACTTATTTTGCTGTCATATCAAATTAGATATTAACACGAACTTTGATGCTCACAACATTCCATACTGAAGTCAACATCAATCATCTATACTAATACCACCTTTGATTTTTAACAACAACCTAAGTATCAGCAAAAATAAGAAACTGAATCAAAACCACAATTCACTTTTAATCCAAAACAGAATCAGTATTTTTAATCCAAAACAGAATCAGTTGATAAATCATTTATGCTATGATTATCAAAACAATAAAGAATTTTAGATATCTATTTAGATTGGAACCAATTATGCACTATGCTGTTCCTGATGATCAGTCACGAAACAACACCGGTATCCCGCAGCCATACCGTAAATATAGGTACTACCCGTATCCCGAAGACATACGGTACCTATAGGGCGCCAAGAAAAGGCATAACAAGCCTTGTAAGATATTACACTTCTGTATTGCACTTCCGTATAATAGCTCACGCTGGACCGGTGCCTCGGCCTCTTACGCTACCAGTAACCATCAAATCTCAAAACCTTTTATTGAAAAGGGGTCATAATACTCGACACCCGAAATAATTTTATTCCCCCATTAACTTGGGTAGGAATATTCACAACCAAATCACTTTTCTCAAAATCCAAAACATTTATAAATCCAGAAATTGGATAAGTAAAATCACTTAACTATTCTGAATATAGAATAGCAATGAGTATTTGCATAAACAGAATTATTTAATTCAGCGATATGTAAAACATTTATCAATTCTAAACTGAGAATAGGAAAAGCAATACTTGCATGATACGATTCAAAATAAATATCACTTGAACAATAAGTGATGATAGAAATACTTGCATAATAAAATTCGAAATAAACGTCACTTGAATGATAAGTGAAGTCAGGGGTACTTGCCTTTGGGTTTTTAGCAGTTAGTCACACTCGCAAACACGCATCTATTCTGAAATTCTGTCTTAAAACATCACTGTCCTCCTTTTCAACACTTGACTGATATGCTGCTCCTGCGATTGCTAGAAGCCAGATGCCCAATACCATTCCATCCCATTCTTTATCCAATGTCTTGTCCTGATCAACTCGAATGATCCGCATCTATAATTAAAAGATACAACTTTAATTGTCTAAATGATAATTACTTGACGAACGGCGCGTCAAAACCCTATCGTCTACCCATACGATAGCCCACATATAAATATAACAGACAAACACAGGACTCTTAATCCACACACACACATAATTCACATAGCACATAAGCACATAACTCATGTATCACTTAATTCATATCACATATGACTCAGTTCGTCAAAAGGGTCGACTCGATATGTTTAAAACTGAAATCAGGTCAAAAATATGATTTTTCGATCAATAATCGACTCAGAATAACTTGTAAAACAAACGACCTTTCGAAACAAAAAGGATTTGGGTCTCGAAAGTATTTTTAATAAAAGCGGAATATTTTTCTGAGTCTGTACGCGTTCGTTTCGTATTAAACAGACGAACGGTTGATTTAATATGAATTTTTGAACATTTTTCGGAATTAAAACAGGTCTCCAAATCATTTATAACTAAATAATAGTGCTCGAACACTCGAAATAATTTTATAAGAATTATTGAGCCTGTAAAATAATTTAAAATAATATTTTAAAGCTCGAAACTATTTTTTCGGAATTTTTAAATCAATTTTAAATAATTAAATCTAATTAAATAATCAATTAGAATTAATTAATAACTAATTAAATTAATTAATCAATTAATATTTAAATTAATTGACTAATTAAATAATTAATTATCAACTAAAATTAATTAACTAAATAATTTGGATTTATATTTGAATTAAAATAAATTTTCAGAATTGAAATAATGATTTTTGGAATAAAAGAAAATAATTTTTAAAACTAAAACCTAAATTTTGATTTATTTTTAAAACTAAAATTCTGGGAACATAATTTGAATTAGGGGATAGGGTTTAGGTGGATCGAACTCGGGTTTTTTTTTAATAAGAAAACGGGTCGTGTGGCGGGTCATGAAGAACAACCGCCGGAACCCGCCGCTGCTCCAGATTCCGGCCCGGAAATTAATTTTCCGGTGACGCTCCGTTGAGCCCCAAAACAACACTTATTGCTTCGTTTTTCAGCCCCTATCGATTCAATATCGTACCAAGAACCCAGAATTCAACACATCTCCCTCCTGTTACCTCCCAAACTCAAACTCCGATCACAAATCAAGAACCCCGACCGGCCACCATTAAAACCGGTGAGGAGTTTTCAGGTGAAACTCGAATTCGACTAATTTCAAACCAAACAGCGCGATTTCGATATCAAATCAAAGCTAGAGATGCATACAATCTAATACCATTTATAACAAACACATAAAACAATCTGTTTGATCAGAAAATCGAATTAAAAAAATCGAAAACACAAAAAAAAATAAAAACTCGTTTTGATCCATTTAATAATCGTTTGTTGCAAGTAAATATATGAATCGATTGCAAATCATACCAGGAAGCTATTCCCATCATCCAAATCTATCAATAACCCTTGAATCAAAATCCCCCAAATTCGATCAAGAACCCTAAAAATTGAATTTGAAAATTACCAACTATTGAAACGATTTGATGATATAAAATGATAGAGGATGGTCTGTGATTCATTTTGGTTATTCATACTTGTGATTTGGTGTTCAATAACACCTTCAAAATTAACTTTGATTCTCGGAATTCTCCAAGAACACCAAGAACACATATTCAAAGAATTTTCAGAAAATCAAACCTTAATTTCTATATGATATTGAACTCTATTTTTGACATATAATATACCAAATTGACCAGAAAAACATGCTCTACAACATGGAAGCATCAAATCACATCAACAACATCAAGAACAAAAATTCGTAATTTAATTATCAAATAATTCGAATATAATTAAATAAATAAGAAAATTACGGTGATTTCTGGGCAGAAACTGATGATTGATTCAGAAAGAGGATTCCGAGAGCTTCGTTTTGATATGCTGCACGCCCGAATCGGAGTTCGATAACGCCTTCGTTCGTGTGTTTGATTCTCGGGAACGTATCGGTTTTCCTGGGTTTTTCTCTGTATTTACGGTGTTTTAACTGGTTGCAAATGAATAAACGGAATAAACGAAATAAGAAATAGACTATTTATATTTATGGAATATTGGATCGTTCTGGATCATTTTGGATCATTAAATTAGTTGCTTAGCCGCTAAGTAACTGCAATAACGATCCGATTTAATACCAAAATTGGATAATTATCAAAACCGAGCTTTTTATAAAACACTATATACGAGAATAATATAAAAATATCCCGTCTTTCGAAAATACGGGTTTTATTGATTACCGAAATAACTATCGTATCGAAAATATTGCGCCGGGCCGCGCACGGGTCAAACCGTAATCCGGATCGAAAAAGTCAAAACACGGAAAATGTCCGGAATTACCAGATTAGGTTAGGAAGGAGTTTTCGGAAGAGTTTCGGGTTGTAAAAACGCAAAAACGGTTGAAGTCGGACGATTCCCGGCTTTACAAAATAATTTTGGTAATTGTACAGAAAATAATTAATAATTCATAAATCAATATAAAATCATATAACAGTCCAAAAATTACCAGAAAATATCACAATTATCTATATTTTATTCTGTACATATAAAAATTCAAATATTCAAATAATGTCACATCTAAACACCCAAACATCAATTCCACTTATCAGATAATTCACCAAAATTCACATAAAAGTCACATAAATAATTCCAAATAATAATAATAATAATATTTGAAAATATAGGATATTACAAATATGCCCTTTGCTGCCAAACAATGCATACATATAAATATATAAGAGAATTATTAGCGGGTGACTCGAATAACCTATACCTACACTCTCGTATAATATTCTATAAACCAATATACATATATAACCTATTTGGGCTGTCCACGGATTCCAAACCGTAGCTCTGATACCAAAATCTGTCACGCCCCAAATTTAACAAAAGACACTATACGAATTATTACAATAGTTAACAAAAGGAAATAAATACATCTGAATCCAAGATCTTACAGTTTAGGGTTTGGAACAACCCAACACTATTAACTATTACAACTTGATTTTAATTTCGAGTCCTCACACAAAACAATCACTAATCTACCTGAGCTCGAACATACGAATCGGCATCACAAGTCTTATGCGCTGTCTGCTTGAATCTAACCATATCTGCTAGCTGTAATATCAGGGTAAAGCAAGTAGTGAGCCAAATGCTCAACAAGTGCTATAATATACATAAACTTGAATAAAAGAATAACAATGGAAATGAAAGATTCAACAATATAGTATCAAGAGATAAACTTTCAGGGTAATGACATCTTTTTCTTGAAATAAAACAATTCAAAACCATTTCTTTATCAAAAACCATTTTATGACGCTACGGATTACAGCCGGTGATCAACCGCAAAGTAATCCCGAACCTCGCTGGGTTCAAGAACATTAATGGGATCCCTAGGCAACCTTTAAGCCTAAAAATTTAAGAGCGGAAAGGACTTGCGTCTCAGTCGAGATCCACTATTTAAAGAAAATATTTGTCCCCCTTTGGAACTGAAAATCCACTTTTTAAGTTTTATTATAAAAATTGAATTGACGCCAAGTGACGGTTAAACTATTAAACAATGAACATCCTTATCAAGGGTTCCAGATCAACTTTAAAGCCATGATCAACTAGATTGATACCTTATCAAATGGAATCGCAAAGTTTCTATTCACAAGGAATTTGACAATGAGGTTTAACAGGGTTGTTGGATAGTATAAAGGAACTAAGTCAAACTAGGTTCAAGGTAATGGTTCTAGATAAGACATAGATATTAAAATATAAAGAAGGTGAGCATCATTTCAAAGTATAACAAGGTATCATGTTTTAGGGGTAAGAATAGGGTTATCAAGCAATCATGAACGACTTTAAGGAATAACTGACTTTTAGGTATCAAGATAAGGTTACTGAGTATAACTTTCACAGGGTTCAACATCACAATTTCTTTGGTATACTAGTATGGTATGACTTTTGAATCACTTGCATAGAAATCTTCAAGTAAAGTTAAACTACTTGCAATAAATACTTGAGGGTTCATGATACGTGCATATAATATGAAAGATAGATGTGTACATGTATATTAAGGTGAATTAGAATTCTCGCATCATATATAAAAGCTGGGTTAATACACACTTGCAATGTAAATAAAAGGTAGGTTGAAACACTTGCCTTGAGAAAGGCTTGACTTGACTGGCAGGTGGGAGCAACTGGGAGCTCTACTCAACTTTAATGGAAATTTACCCTCATCTCGCGAGCCTACACAAAATAATAATAACCTCATTATAATATATTCTCGCCAACTCAACCCATTTATAAACTGGAATTAAGCACATTGGCACTTAGGCCTATATACACCCACATATTTACAATCACCTTATAAGCATAATAGTTCACATAGCCACATATGCTCATATAACACATTTAAGTACATAATAATATATCAATACACTATATTGCATCACTAAGCTTGGATGATCTCACTCCACTTACTCAAGTCACTTAGTTGTGGTAAACTAGCCAAAAATCTTAATATTGACCTCATACCTCAAAGTGCCTTTTCTAAACCATCAAGTTCTTATTTACCCTGACTTAGGCCTAACACTCTACTGACGTTATACTATCTTACAACTATGGTGATCAACCCAGGCCTCACTCGTAAGTGCTTTAAAACTAAATGTGAAGTGAATGTGCTCATTACAGTGATTTCAGGATGACACCAATGGGTTTTTGAGTACAATTAACACCCTTACATTTCAAGTTTACCTCCAAACCTTTTACACTAGACTCTTCTGATCATAATGCAACTCCCAAACTCGGTGTGGCTCGAGGACCTAGCTTGGGCCTCCCTAGGCCTAACCTTAAAGTCCATGGTCCCCTCTTTTCTAGACAGAAAAGTGTCATGTTTTTCCCTAACTTGTGACACCTGATTCTAACTCAATTCCTATGTACTATGGATGGAAAACACCTCTGACACTCCCTCTAACTAAGGCCAACAAAGGCCTAGTGAGGGCCTACCAATGACATGGTCAAAACCCCTCATTTCTAAGTTATAGCAAAATTGTCCCCTGCTGGACAGATTTGGTGTTTTCACTGGTGCACCTAAGCAAACAACCTACAAACCTCTAACAAACACCTGAAATCTAAAGTATACTCCTTGTAATAGCTTCTGGTGACTTGGGTCTCAAAGTGCATTACAATGACATGGTCAAATCTCACTCTAAACCACATGATACCAAACTGAAAATCTGCAGAATCTATTGTACCCCTTTCCACCATGTTTCCCACTTGACAAACCAAATCAAACATCAACCAAAACTCAAACTAATCCTCAACCAAGGCAACCTACTGAACTAACACTCCCACACACAATATTGGCTTAGTGGAGATCATCTTTACCTAAGGTGCAATATAGCAAAACAAGAGTTAACACAATACACTAATTACAAGTCATCACACTTTGAAAATAACAACTTAAATCCTCCATATATATACGAATTAAAATCACATAACAAGGAGCACAAATCGTAATATCCTAAATTAACTGAAATTTGAGATTATTAACAAAAATCAATTCAAATGATCAAGAACTTTCGAAAATCATGAGTTGGCCCTATGCATGCATGTTTTCGAATTTACAAGCCAAAAACAATATGGTTTCCATATAAATTTCATCATAGCATCAACATGCAAGCTTAGAATTAACCATAACTATATGATCACTTAGCATGCAAAGAGTTTTATCAAGTTTTTATTTCCAAAACCAAGCTATTATCACATTAAAATTCAAAAATCAAACAAGGCAACAAAACACCATGCATTCGGCTTCTAACAAGTCATGACCGAATGGATTAGGGTGAAAACAACATTTTCATGAGTGTAACACACCCATATCTAGCCATTCTCAACCCTATGATAATATATCTCATGGTGAAGGCCTTAGATTCACAAGAATCAAGGGTGTTCACTTTGAGTTTAACAAAACACTACCATGCAAGATCAAAACATAAACTTTTCACCCTAAACTCTTTGGATTATATATGAACAAGATATAGGAAGTAAGATTACTTTGATGGAAGATGAATGTTTGAATAAAAATGAAAAATAAAGGGGGGTGGGGGGCTTCATCAAAGGGAGGAGCCGAGAGAGAGGGATGGCCGAGAGAGAGAGGAGAGGGAGGAGGGAGAAGAGAGGTGAGGGTGGAGTGTGGAGTGGAGTGATTATGACAACTTGTATTTGTTTTTATGGTTTGATTTGACTAAAATGTGGGTGGAGTTGGAAATTTACAAAAACAACCTTCTAGCAAGCTTGTGCCATTTTGCATGCAAGGATATATAAGTAATTTGGCTAATAAAGTGGGATTTAGTGGGGTTGGAATTTCCAAGTTTGCTCTTAACTTGTATTGGGATCAAAATGCATGCATGGGCAACTAAGTAAATTGAAAATTAAAATTCAACTAATTTATGTAAAAAAGTTTATATAAATATAAATGCACTTCCATAAATCACAAAATATATATCATAAAATAGCTTATGATTTTAGAAATTTAATGATATAAGATTTGAAAATTTGTTGTTAAAAGATTTTTAACATCGATTTTTCATATAAAATGAAATACTTTTGATTATCATTTAAAAATACTAAATAATAAGATTCTCCTTTCAAAAATTATATATATATACTAATACATTAAACACTTAATTTATAGGCACTCAACACAATAATCACCCGCATTTATAACTCCACACAATTTAAATTTCAATTATAAACACACAATTATATATATAAGATTTAGAAATACCGGTTGTAACAGGATTGAATCTTTGTTTTGGGGTCTTGTTAGTGTATTAATAATAATCTCATAATTTATATTAGTGGTTTGTTATATTTAGTGACGTTAACTTCTGACCCAGGATTTGAGGCCGTCACAGTTGGTATCAGAGCTACAGGTTCAAGTCCCTGATTTAGGTTAAGAATCAAATCA
This sequence comes from Apium graveolens, assembly GCF_009905375.1. Taxonomy (NCBI): domain Eukaryota; kingdom Viridiplantae; phylum Streptophyta; class Magnoliopsida; order Apiales; family Apiaceae; genus Apium; species Apium graveolens. Next base: position 158,191,794 of record NC_133653.1, read on the forward strand.
TAAGAGAATAGAAAATGTGTCCTAAGGTGTGAGTCAACAACTCATTTAGAGGAGCGAACCTAAGAGTCAGTCGAGGGTTCCGAAGGCATTACCCTGGCATTTATTGATGTTTTGATAGAACTGCCTTAACCTTATTATATTTTTATATATATATTTATATTGTTGGCAGTGTCCCATAGTGATATCCAGTTTTCCATCCCGGGAGAACAGATCTGATTTAGACAGTTCAGGTGTGAGTCAGCAACTCATTTAGAGGAGCGAACCTAAGAATCAGTCGAGGGTTCCGAAGGCGTTACCCTATCATTTATTGATGTTTTGATAGAACTGCCTTAACCTTATTGTATTTATCCTGTATATTTATATTATTGGCAGTGGCCTATAGTGATATCCAGTTCTCCATCCCGGGAAAACAAATCTAATTTAGACAGCTCAGGTGTGAGTCAGCAACTCATTTCGAGGAGCGAACCTAAGAGTCAGTCGAGGGTTTCGAAGGCGTTACCCTGGCATTTATTGATGTTTTGATAGAACTGCCTTAACCTTATTGTATCTTTCCTGTATGTTTATATTATTGGCAGTGGCCCATAGTCATATTCAGTTCTCCATCCCGGGAGAACAGATCTGATTCAGACAGCTCAGGCTCGGAGAGGACACTAGATGTTTTAGCTGAGGAGACTCCCTTACCTCCCCCACCAATGCCTCAGTTTGTTTTGAGAGATATACCTGGACCTAGTGCCCGTCCTTGTTGGGTGTGAAGGTCAGTGTCAGCTGTTAGAGATTTTACACCGGGTTGCGGACCCGGCTCTTCTTTCGTTAGACCTCCAGTCCCTCCCTCTGCTCCTACAGGTACTTCCGCCCCGATCCTGTATCATATTCATCAGGTGGTGAACAAATCTTTGATTAAAGAGCAGATCCCGGAGTTGAAAACATATCTTGATCAAGTGCCAGTTGGACCCTTCCAAGGTATTCCTATTCCCTCACCCGATATCCAGGCTAGAGTGAGGACTTTGACTCAGACTGCTGTTGAGGGAGCTAGATCTATTGACCCTTTCATTAGCCCTGAGTTTAGGCCTATCCAGTTCCAGGACTTGGTTAACTGGCTGATGTTCGAGTTGGGTACGATTGGTGGCAGTGGCAGTTGTTAGAGTGGAGTTGCAGCAGTGGTAGCAGCCCGAATGTAACTCAAAATCAAAGAGAAGATCCATAAAATAGTAGTATCTGAGTGTTTTGAAAGATTTTCTGGTGAGAAATGAAGAAGAACGAAGCTGGAAAAGGGTAGGGTTTAGGGTCGGTGGTGAGAGGGTTCGAGAGAGACGAAGAGAGACTGCAGAGAGATTGGTGTGAAAATGATGTAAGTAGTCGATATTTTAGTTTATATATTTAAATAAAGAACGACCGAGATTCACCCACTCAGTTAGATCTACGGACGAGATTAAAAATGATGCACTGCGTCGGGTTTGTCCCGAATAGAAAAGGGTTTTGAACCCGAAATAGACGCCCAATTTTTTGTCCTGGGAAAGTGTGCAGATCTGTGTCTCAACATCATTTAATTATTTTTTCAGTTTTTTATTAAATTTTTACAATTTTAAATATTATAAGAAAATTGTATAACTAATGTAAAATATATGTCAAAATAACACGACAATGATAAAATTAATCGGAACAATTATTTATATAATTGAATTGTCGAACAAGAATTTTTAAAAATATAGAAATCATTCTAGACAAGAATCTACAAGGAACCTGTGTTGAACGTAATCTGACTACTATAAAAACACACGATATAAAATCTAAAATTTTATAAAAAAATTACACATCTCAAAAATTAGTAGGTAATATCATCCGTACGGTTGGATCGTTGAACAAGAATTTTAAAAAAAATAGAATCAACACTCGGGACAAGACTTGGTTATAAGAACTTGTGTTGACTGTAATTTGACTATTATAAAAACACACGCTATAAAATATAAAATTTTAAAAAAAAATTACACATTTTTAAAATTAGTAGGTATCATCATCCATACGGTTGGATCGTTGAACAAGAATTTAAAAAAAAATAGAATAATCACTTGGGATAATACTAGGTAACAGGAACCCGTGTTGACCGTAATTTGACTATTATAAAAACACATGATATAAAATCTAAATTTTTTAAAACACATTTAGACATCTCTAAAATTAGTATGTATCATCATCCGTACGGTTGGATCGTTGAACAAAAATTTTAAAAAAATAGAATCATCACTCGAGACAAGACTTTGTTATAGGAACCCGTGTTGACCGTAATTTGACTATTATAAATACACATGATATAAAATCTAATTTTTTTAAAAAACATTTAGACATCTCTAAAATTAGTAGGTATCATCATCCGTACAGTTGGATCATTGAACAAAAATTTTAAAAAAATAGAATCATCACTCGGGATAAGACTTGGTTATCGGAACCCGTGTTGACCGTAATTTGACTTCTATAAAAACACATGATATAAAATCTAATTTTTTTAAAAAAACATTTAGACATCTCTAAAATTATTAGGTATCATCATTCGTACGGTTGGATTGTTGAACATAAATTTTAAAAAAATAGAATCACCACTCGGAACAAGACTACGTAATGTGAACCCGTGTGCACCAGGGTTTGATTATTAAAAAAACATGTGATATAAAATTTATTTTTTTAAAAAAAAAATTACATATCTCTAAAACTAGTAGGAAACAACATCCGTACGGTTGGATTAATTAAAAATTATTTTAAAAAAATTAGAACATGAATATAACAAATAAATTTTAAAAATAGTACAATAACTAACCCAACACTAAATAACCTACTGCAATACTAGAAAGCAAATACAATGCCTGAAGTGCCATGTCAGCCGCCACATCAGCAAGTGGACCCATTGTGTGCCACGTCAGCATGTCACATCAGCATTTTGGGCCCCACATGTGGGACCCACTAGTGCCACGTTAGCATGCTGACGTGGCATGCCATGTCACTAGGGGGTCCACATGTGGGGCCCAAAATGCTGATGTGGCATGACACGTCAACATGCCACGGCAGCACCCGTGGGCCCCCAACATGCCACCTCAGATTTATTTTCCACGTCAGCATTTATTAAATAAAAAAATATCTAATGCAACGCTATGACCTCTACTGTTGCATGCTGCGCAACACTAACAATTATTAGCAACGGTAGCTTCAATATAATGCAACGCTTTCACCACTCTGTTGCAATTACCCTAAAATTCGGTAGATAATGCAACGCTTTTCGTGCAACGCTGGATAAAAACCATTGCCTATGTGCACTTATGGCGTAGTGTTATTTCAGGAGTTCTGTAGTTTGTTTTTATATGTACATTATGTTGTTATAGTATGTAGTAGATGGAGGTTGTTTTATATCATCCAATTTTGTTGTGTATTCGGATGTTTTAGTAGTTGGATATCAGTTGTACTAGTTGGATTTCTGTAAGGTTGTTAAATAATAGCTGTTTTATTATGTTTTTCAGTTTTATATACTCATGTGATGTTATTACTGTAGTTACTATTATTGTTGCTTCTGTTGCTGGTATTTCTAGAAATTAGCCATTCACTCTGGAGGGATCCAATTAACTGAGGATGTGGACATTTTCTTAGTGGCAGCACTCTCCTGATATATATGTATAAACAGTTTGGAGCATTCCATTTTTCCTATATATGACTACTATATTTCAGGATAATGCCACCTAAGAAGAATCCTCAACCCAACAATGGATCTGCTGGGGATCCCTCCATGAGTGAATTGATAGATTTGTTGCGTTAGCAGTCTACTCAGCTGTCCCAACAGCAACAGCAATTCCATCGGAAACAACAACAGTTTCAGCAGCAACAGCATCAGCAACAACAACAACAGCAACAACAACAACAACAGCTCATACAACCACAGCAGCAACAAATCTAACAACAACAGATGCAAATCCAACTGCAGCATCAGGTGAGGGGGATAACCCAAAATGTGAATTTTAAATCTTTCCAAGCTGTGAAACCCCCAGAGTTCAAAGGTGAAGTAGATCTTGTTGCTGCCAGGATCTCGTTGAAGGAAATGGAGAAGGCTTTTGCTCTCACCAAGGTGAGTGATGATTACAAGAAAGACTATGCTAGTTACTTTCTGACGAATGATTCGTATTATTAATGGGAGTCTACGCGAGCCTTGGAAGGAGAAGGTCCTATTCCTTGGGCCCGATTCACTTCTTGGAAAAATATTTTCCGGATTGCCTCCAGAAGCAGATGGAGATGGAATTTTTAGAGTTGAAGCAAGGAGATAGAAGTGTCATAGAGTATAAAGCCAAGTTCACAGAGTTGGCTCGTATAGCACCAGAGTATGTAAGTTTAGAGACACAGAGAGCGAAGTGGTTTCAACAAAGATTAAAGCTAGAGTTTTGGAGTGGAGTTTTAGCTCTACAACTCAAGACATATACTTTGGTAGTTCAGGCTGCCTTAATATTAGAAAGTGATCAGAGGTTGGCTGCTAAAGAAAGAGGTGAGAAAAAAAACGAAGTTTGAAGGTGGGCCTACAAAGTCAAAACAAGGGGAAGCAAGCCAAAGGATCTAACGACGGTTTGGAAGGAATAGAGACAGGAAATTCAGGAGGCAGAATTTCCCACAAGTTAGGCCCAGTACTACCTCAGTCAGTTTTACTCCAACAAAGTCCAGAAAGCCGAGGATCGATTGTAAGATACATGGAAAGAAGCATAATGGTCAGTGTAGAGAGAATGTCAACTATTTCAAGTATAGCCAGAAGGGTCATTATTCCATTGAGTGGAAATCTGAGAACCAAGGAGTAACCTGTTTCAGCTGCGGCAAAGTGGGGCAAATTGCTAGCAATTGTAAATTAGTTACTCAGGGCAGCATATGAGGAAGTGCATCTCAAGGACCAGCAACAAGCACAGCCAGAGCTAGAACTTTCAAAATGACTAAGAAATCTACGGCTCAGGATTCTGATGTAGTCGCAAGTACATTTTCTCTTAATTATGTGCCTGTTAACGTTCTATTTGATTCGGGAGCATCTAAATCTTTTATATCCCTGAACTGTATGAATAAAATGCAATTTTTATTGGAAGACTTACATGAACCTTTGACTATAGAAGTGGCCAATCAAGATAAGGTACCTGTAAGCCAATTATGCCCTAAGTGTTTCATAGAGATTTTAGGTCATTCTTTTCTCGTCGACCTAATACCTTTTAAGTTAGGAGAATTCGATATTATTCTCGGCATGGATTGGTTGTCTCTATATAAGGCAAGTATTGACTGTAAGAAGAAGGGAATTTTTATGTATACGACAGATAATATAAGGATAAGCTATCCAGGACAGAAGCAGGATAAGAAGTTTCTCTTAGTATTGCAGGCAAAGAAATTGTTAAGGAAAGGGTGCGAAGCGTATTTGGCTCATGTGGTGGACACTAAGAAATAGACACATACTCTGGATGAAATTCCAATAGTAAGAGAATATCCCGACGTCTTTCCGGAAGAATTGTCAGGATTACCTTCTGATCGAAAAATAGAGTTCTCTATCGATTCGATACCAGGAGCAAAGCCAGTTTCTAAAGCTCCATATCGAATGGCTCCAGTGAAAATGAAAGAATTAGCCAAGCAACTTCAAGATCTGTTAGACAAAGGAGTCATCCGACCAAGTGTTTCTCCGTGGGGTGCTCCAGTGTTATTTGTGAAGAAGAAGGATGGAAGTATGAGGTTATGCATTAACTATAAGGATTTGAACAAGTTGACAATCAAGAATAAGTATCCCTTACCCAGAATCGATGATTTATTTGATCAGCTCAAAGGAGCATGTTGTTTTTCAAAGATCGACCTGAGATCTGGCTACCATCAACTGAAAATCAAGCCTGAATATATACCCAAAACTGCATTCAAAACAAGGTATGCCCTTTATAAATTCTTAGTGATATCGTTTGGATTGACCAACACACCAGCGGCTTTTATGGATCTAATGAACCGGGTGTATAAGGAGTACTTGGCTAAATTTGTTATTGTATTTATTGATGACATCCTCATTTATTCAAAAACTCCAAAAGATGACGCAACACACCAAAGGATTGCCCTCCAAAGGTTGAGAGAAAAACAACTGTAGGTGAAGTTTTCCAAGTGTGAGTTTTGGTTGACATAAGTACATTTCCTTGGACATGTGCTAAGCAATGAAGCTATCAAGGTAGACCCCCTAAAGATTAAAGCCGTACCTAAATGGGAACAACAAAAGACTCCGACAGAAGTGAGAAGTTTTATGGGGCTAGCAGGATATTATCAAAAATTTGTAAAGGATTTTTCTAAGATCGCAGCTCCGTTAACCAAACTAACCAGGAAGAACGAGAAATTTATTTAGACAAAGAAGTGTGAAGAAGGCTTCAGGAACTGAAGGAGAGGTTAGTAACGGCTCCGGTATTAGCATTGCTAGATGAAACGGGAAACTTTGTGATATATAGCGATGCTTCTTTTAAGGGTTTAGGTTGTGTACTAATGCAGCACGATAAACTTATCGCCTATACCTCCAGAAAATTAAAGTCTCATGAGCAGAAGTATCTAGTCCATGATCTCAAATTGGCGGCTATAGATTTTGCATTCAAACTGTGGAGACATTACCTGTATGGAAAAAAAGTATGATATTTACACGGATCATAAGAGCTTAAAGTATATATTCACTCAGAAGGGCTTAAACATGAGACAAAGAAGGTGGTTGGAACTAATCAAAGACTATGATTTTTCTTTAAACTATCACCCAGGTAAAGCCAATATGGTGGCTAATGCCTTGAGCGGAAAAGAGAGGAAATTGGAAAGGATGGAAATTGAAGTTCGAGTACTAAGAAAGGATAAGGAGCAATTATATGAGATTACATTTCAACCAACATTGATGGATAAGATTAAAAGATGTCAAGAAGGAGTTATGGATAAGATCAAAGGCCAAGTGGATTTTTATAACCCTTAGAGATTCCCCAATGGAAATGGGAAGAGATTGCAATGGATTTCGTATTAGGGTTGCCAAGGACTAGAGCCAATCACGACGCTATTTGGGTAATCATCGAAAGATTGATAAAGTCAGCACATTTCATCCCTATCAATGAGAGATGTTCTTTGGAAAAGCTAGTTAAATTGTATTTGGATGAAATAGTGACCAAGCATGGAGTCCCTGTGTCCATTATATCAGATCGAGACCCAAGATTCAATTCGAGATTTTGGACTAAGTTTCAAAAATGTCTAGGAACCAAGCTGAATATGAGTACCGCCTATCATCCCCAGATAGACGGTCAGAGTGAGAGAACCATCTAGACAATAGAAGATATGTTAGAGTTTGTGCTTTGGATTTTAAGAGAAACTGGGATGAACACTTACCTGTAATTAAATTCCCATACAATAATAGTTATCATGCCAATATTGGAATACCGCCTTTTGAAGCCCTGTATGGATGCAAGTGTAGATCAACATTATATTGGGATGAAGTGGGAGAAAAAAAGTGCTAGGACCTGAGCTAGTTCAGCAGACTAAAGATGCAGTGGCATTGATTTGGAAAAGGTTAGAAGCAGCTCAAGATAGACAGAGAAAGAATACTGATTTACATCGAAAGGATATGAACTTAGAAGTAGGGTCACTAGTATTGTTGAAAGTATCACCTTGGAAAGGATTAGTTCAATTTGGTCAGAAAGGTAAGCTCAACCCAAGGTACATATGACCATTTGAAGTTTTGAAGAAAATAGGAAAGGTCGCTTATGAGATAGCGTTGCCGCCGCAGTTGCAGCATATTCATAACGTGTTCCACGTATCCATGTTGAAGTCATACATTCCTGATTCGGATCAAGTTATAGAATACGAACCAATCGAGCTTCGACCAGATTTGTCCTATATGGAACAGCCAATCCAGATTTTAGATCGTAAAGAGCGGGTCCTTAGAAATAAATCTATCCCCATAGTGAAAGTACTTTGGAGAAATCCTCGAGTAGAAGAGTCTACTTGGGAATTAGAGTCAGACATGCTTGATAAATATCCTCATTTGTTTAGTTAAGTCAGATTCTGGGGATAAAATCTTTTTAAGGGGGGAAGATATAACGACTCGTATATTTTTGTATTATTTAAAAGTGTAATTGTAGAATATTTAAATAAATAAAATATGTGTATTGGTCCTGTTAGCTGTGTGAAGTTTTGTTATCAATTATATGTGGTTATTGGTTTACGAGGTTTATTTGTATAATTAACTATCGAGCCATATTATTTTTGTTTCACTTTTAAAAGTGGTTTTAATATAGATTTATTTTCATAAATATTTGGATTGTCTCTAAAATTAGTTTTATAATTTTATAATTTCGATAATTATTTTTGGGATTTTATAAAATTTAGAAATCAATATTTTATTAATTATTTATCTTTAAATGATTTTATGATTGCATTTAATTGTAAATTCAGTATTTAATTCCGGGATGCTTCAAAAATTACGAAATTCATATTTTATTAAGTTTGGTATATTGCGAGAATTTTAAAATTAGTTTGGAAATTTTTGGGATTAAATTCACCCGCACGTTTGTTCACTAAATCATTAAATGCGGGTATAAGTTGCGTTTCAAAAATGATTTAAAAATTTTGAAAATTTTATTTTATTAGTTTTTATTTATTCCGAGAATTTTAAAATTTGTTTGGCAATTTTTTGGATTATTTTCTCCCGCAGGTTTATTCATTAAAATGAAAGTACGGGACAAACCAGGCCTCAGAACCTTCGTAATTTTCTCAAAGCTACGTGTCAGTTTTCAGAAGTTTATTGCTACGTGTTGCAATTAGCAGAAGAGAAAAAATATATATAGTATATATAATTCCCCCGACCCCCCATGTTTCACTCGCCTCTCTCCCTCGAAATCTCGGTGTCTCTCTTTCGAGTCTCTCGAACACTCTTCCTCTCTTCTCACAGCTTCTCTCCTCTCCTCTCAGTTTATTCTCCCTTTCTCCTTCTGTTTTCCCTCACCTTCTCCGCGGTTCCGCCCCTTTTTCCGGTTCATTTCCGGTGACTTTAGCTTGATTATTGTTGGTTGATTTTATATATATATATACACTATATACATGTGTGTATGTATGTGTGCATTTCAGTGTGTGTTTGTGTGTATCACTATTTGTGTGTGTGTGTGTGTACTTTAGCATGTGTGTGTGGCGCACGGAGGCGCGTGTGCGAGTGTTATGCATTGATGGTTGTTGTGTTTGGTTCGACTGTATATTTTGCTTATATTGCTCGCTTACTGATTTGCAAATTTTTATTTTCTGCAGAAATTTCTTTGAGTGATTTCGTGATATAAATATAATAATTCGTGTGGGAAATGATTTTTAATCGGTGAAATTTATTTGGACACCCGAATATTTTCAGGCCCCAATAAATTTTGCCGCCGTCGACGATGAGCCTCGGCGAGTCGAGGCTCATCGTCGACGGTGGACGGTGATGATTGATTCTGAGTCCTAAATTTATAAAACTAATAAAGTGGTTCATGTAATTATTTTTCGGAACCTAAATAATTATTTAGTTTTAAAAGTCGTATAGAGAAATGGATTAAAAATTGTGATTTGTTAGGAATTGGACGTCGATTATGTTTCGACGGGTAGTCCTATAAATAGAGGAGTCGGTGTCCGATTTTTTCGAAATTTTTTTTTATTTACAAAACGTGTACTGTACGGTATTAAATATTTTATCACTATTTTAAATATCGATTAGGTGAATATGTGTATATCATTATACGAGTCGGGATATCGGATTAGGATAATTAGGTTCGAGGATATCAAGCATGTCGGTATAACTAATTAGGTTATTATGAAACTGTAGATCCCAGTCGAAGTTCGCGAGGACTAAAGTTAGTCAATCGCAACTACCTTAGGAATCCAAAGAAATCATCGCAAGGAAAGTACCCCTGACCACACTTTTATGGTTCAGTATATATGAATAAACTAATGTTTTATTATCGAACAGCAACAGAAACGTTTTAAGTTACATATCCCCTATAGTTATAACTAATTGTTTTAAATTTGTTTTGGGGAAAAGTAACTTCGAAAAGTACCTATCTCGAATGAAAATAATTTGGGAACAAATTTTACGTGTGCTGTAAATGAACGATTTTAAACTGAGATAGGTACATGTGATTTGAAAACTGGATAAAATGGGGGCAGAGTAGCCTATTGAGGCTGCGTAAGCGGCTAATTCAGTTGCGCGCACTACATAACCAATTCGTCCAGCAGGTCAGAGACCTAGCTAGTCTCTGAGTTCCGGAATAGGTTTATGGGATGGCAGTTGGAGTCGTCTGGTGTTGATAGCCTGATCAGCTGTCTTCACATATCCACTTTATATCTGATTTGGCTTTTTGATTCTCGTAACGAAGCAAGTGATTTAAACAGTCGAGTTATAAATGTGAATAACATGCTAAAATTGGTCTCTGGTGTTTACACAGCACACAACTACGTTGTTTTATTAAGAGCATGCTAGTCAGTGATATCCAGTTTCTTTTATTATTATTTTCACAGAGATTCGAAATGATTTACAGGTTATTGAGTTCATATTGTTTTATAGTTCTGTTCCTATAACTGTTTACATTACTATTTTACTCTGATATTCATAATATATATATATATATATAATGTAAACAACCTGTTATATGCTCACCTTGTAACCTGTTGAGCGATTATATGCTCACCTTGCAACCTGTTATATATATATATATATATATATATATATATATATATATATATATATATATATATATATATATATATATATATATATATATCGCAGATGCCTAGACGATCACTCTGACCTGGTCATAACAGAGTTTCACATATCCAGATCAGCTGTCTTCACATATCCACTTTGTATCTTATTTGACTTTGTGATTCCCATAACGAAGCAAGTGATTTAAACAGTCGAGTTATAAATGTGAATAACATGTTAAAATTGGACTCTGGTGTTTACACAGCACACAACTACATTGTTTTATTAAGAGCATGCTAGTCAGTGATATCCAGTTTCTTTTATTATTGTTTTGACAGAGATTCGAAATGATATACAGGTTATTGAGTTCATATTGTTTTATAGTTTTGTTCCTATTACTGTTTACATTACTGTTTTACTCTGAAATTCATATGTTGGTACTTTTGAGCGATTATATGCTCACCTTGCAACCTGTTATATATATATATATATATATATATATATATATATATATATATATATATATATATATATATATCGCAGATGCCTAGACGATCACTCAGACCTCATCATAACAAAGTTCAGCCTCTTCCGGTCCTGGCTCCTTTGAGGTAGTTTGTATCAGACTATATGCGGTCTGAAGAGTTGATGAATAAGTTAGTTTGTCAGACTTTTTAATAAATGGTGTGTAATAGTGAGTAGCTTAAATCATACTTGAACCTGGATCGGATCTTAGTTTTGGGGTCGTGTTAGTGTATTAATAATAATCTCACAATTTATATTTGTGATTTGTTATATTTAATGACGTCAACTCCTGACCCCGGGGTTGAGGCCGTCATAAATTTCCTTGTCTTATTCACTCTGACATCTCCAACTTCTCACAACTGGGATTTCTCCAACTTTGATGTCAACTAAGAGCTACTCACTTTAATCCTCATTTAAGACTGAAAGAAAAAAGAATTCACAAAGAAAGAGTGAGCCAAAAATGCCCAGCAAGTATCATAACTGATTTCCAAGTATCAATATCTAAATAAATTTCTAGACAGAATCTTTACATAATTTATAAACATTATTTATTTGTAGTTGGGAGAATATAACATTGGCCTTTATTAGCCCTTAATCATAAATCAAAAGTAACGAGCAGTTCACTGATTCATTACCTGAATTAATTCTTTGTCTGGTTTTGTAATCATAAAACTTTTCAAGAAGAAATGTTGTTAATGGCGATCAATAATAAATTAGACTAGACACTAGATCAACATTCACACTCATACTCTGCTGATCAGTCAGGATATAGTGTATATATATACCTACCTGTATAGATCCATTCGGGTACCCAGGCACTGTGGCCCAATATCAGGGGTCTGGTCCATCCCCGGCCCTTAGGGTCCAGTTCATTACTGGACCTATCGTAACCCGGAATAATAGGTATTTGCTAAAGAGATCAATCAATAATAAAGGAACAACAATGAAGGGTAATTACATAATTAAGAGAAATTGCAGCGAAATATAAAACATTTAACTATTCTGAACTTAGAATAGGAAAGAAATACTTGCAGTATATAACAAGAAAGTTCAAGAATACTTGCATCAATTGATTCTCTTTCTAGCCTTCAATCACCATTCTATGCTCACCTCTACTTTGTATCTACTCGTTCCCTTACCATACACAATCATACTTTACTTTCATTATCATTGTCTGGCTTTTAATGCCTTGTACTAGGTATATCTATCATAAAAGATACTATTTCAATTGACAAGACCAGATTCAATCGACGTAACTATACGTCTCGGCGTCTACCCGATCGTTTATACTTAATCATGATATTGGGAATGGTAAACAGATAGCATATGGGTCACATAGCACGTAATCATATTATTCATATCACACGTGAATACATAATTCATGTAACACGTAAGTCTAATCATTAAAAGGTAGGACTCACCAATTCTAGAACTGAAACCGGGTCATAATAGTATTTATCGATCAATACCGACTTAGAATAATTCGTAAAACAAATGACCTTTCGATACAAAATAATTTAGGCCTCGAAAGTATTTTTAATAGAAGCAGGATATTTTTTCTGAGTCTAGAGGCGTTCGTTTCGTATCAAACGGACGAACGGTCTATTTATGACGAATTTTTGAACAATTTTCGGAATTAAAACGGGTCTCTGAATCATTTTATAATTAAATAATAGGGTCTGAACACCCAAAATTGACTTTAAAATCATTTGGTAATAATTAACGTGCCTTGAAAATAAATTAAAATAATATTTTATAGCTCAAAAATATTTTTGGAATTTTTAAATCAAAATAAATAATTAAATCTGATTAAATAATCTATTAAAATTAATTAATAACTATTACATCAATTAATCAATTAATATTTAAATTAATTAACTAATTAAATAATTAATTATCAACTAAAATTAATTAATTAGATAATTTAGATTTAATTTCAAATTAAAACTAATTTTCAGAAAAATAAATAATGAATTTTGGAATTTAAAATAATTAAAAAAAAATTCTGAAAATAATATAAAAAGAAAATACAGTTTTTCAAAATATTAAAATAGAAATCCTGTTTTTATAAAATTTTAAAACTGAAATACTATATTTGCAAATCAGGGACAACTTCAGGGTCCAAACTGAAGTTTGCCACCCCTGTCGTCGTCCCCGACGACTGCCGCCGGCCAGTCACCCTTAACGGCGACTGGAGCTTTTCCGGCCACCCTGCAACAAGCCCCAAAACGACACAAAATTCACAGAAAATGATGTTCAGGCTTCCAGAAACACATCTGCAGCAACAAATTGATCGAACAATCAATGAATCGAACGAAAAATCCGTCTGAAAATTTCGCCTCCGTGAGCTTCGATTTTCCGGTGAAGCATTTCCCGTTATCGTTTGTTCATCACATATACACCATTTTATTCATTTTTCAACGATCTATACATTGGTAACATCAATTTTAACTAATAACCCCTAACAAACAAACGCCTAAATTTCAATTACAAATATTCAAAGCTATAAACCCTAATTTTATTAATTCAAAAATTTAACCCACTTTTCTACATGATATTGAACTCCAAATTTGACATATAATATACCAAAATGACCAGGACAAAATTATCTATAGAATGAAATCATCAAATCACCCAAATAACATCAACATCAAAATTTCATATTTTAATCATAAATTAATTTAAAATAAATTAAATAAATGAGAACAAAACCTTGATTTCTGCACTGAAACTGATGGTAGATTCTGATAGAGTTTTTCGAGAGCTTCGATTCGGTATATGGCACGCTCGATTCCGAGTTCGGTAACACGTTTGTTTTTGGGTTTGATTCTCAAGAACGCGACGGGTTTTCGGATTTTTCTCTGTAAATTCTCGGTTTTTTACTACTTGATTATGATTATAAGCATAAAATGAAATAAGAAAAAGGCTATTTATATTTGAAATACTAATACCTGCTGGATCGTATTGGATCAAAAAATAGGTTACTTAGTCGCTAAGTAACTGCAAAAATGATCCAATTTGATACATGAAAGGCATATGTCATAGCCTATTTGTTTATTCGAGGATTTAACTCAACTCAAATAAGAATGTAATAAGTAAATAGTGGATCTATCGTCAGAGAGATCTCACAGAGTAACATATGTCAAAGGATTAAGAAGCATTGTTCATCTACAAACTTGATGACTTAATTCACTGGAAGAAGCTCAAGCAATTGATCAAGCCTCGGTGATATAGATCAAGATTGTGGATTTAATCAAGTGACAGAGATCTCGTCAGGGTATCAATTAATTACAAGGATTTTGTCTGAAGAAAATCAAGAGTATCAAGGTCAAGGCATGAAGAAACGTCACGGAAGTTAGTTACTCATGAACCAGACAGTACATCGAGTGTCAACATTGAAGTGGTGGAATTGATTCATATATTTCAGTGATTTTCAGAAGATATACAGAAGAATGGATGCTGCTCAAGATTAGTATTAATTCTCTATTAATTTATTAAGTCATATAATTTAATTAAGAAAATAAATTATATTTTCAAAGATTAATTTATTTGATTAATTGAATTAATTGATTAATTAATTCTGAATTAATATTAAGAATTTTCAGAATTTAAATTGGTTTAATAATCTATTTTAATTCAACAAGACAACTGATTGTATTAGTATGACAATCGGTATGACAATCAATAGTCATACCGAAAGTCATGCTAATTCAAAAGGATTGTCTTACCAGAATTATTATAGGATTTAAATCTATTTATTTTCAGCAAAAACAATCTGATTGTCCTACCGAAAGTCTTGCTAGTTCATTCTGATTGTCTTGCTAGCTCTAAAGATAGTTCTACCGATTGTCTTGCTGAGCCAAGGGATTGTCATTGCAGTTCATTTCCATTCGGCTGTTTTGATAAAAGAAGCAGAAGACATTCATTCTATTAATATACAGAACACACAAGTCAAGAACACAGCAGAAACAAAAGCAAATCATTTCATTTTTCATCTGCTTTATTCAAGATCAAAATTCTAGATTGTAAAGTTAAATCCAAACCACTAGAATTATTTATCTTGTTCTTGTGTAACAATCTAGCGGATCAAAATCCCTAGAACTTTATCTCAAATCGCTTATAGCATTTGATCTTTTTTATTGCAAAAATAGAAAAAGTTCATGTTGAATTTATTCTAGATTTGTGATAATTGATTTGAGATTAATCCTTTGTAAACGATACCGTTGTTGTAACACCTTCCAAGTTTAATAATAATTTTATTTAACTTGAATTTTATTTCACTTTTTGATTCCGCATTTTATTCGATTAAACGGTATTGTTTGTATTCAACCCCCCTTCTACAAACATATTGAGACCTAATAATTGGTATCAGAGCCTTCTGATTAACGAACAAATCAAGATCCTAGACTTTTGTGTTTCATTCACTCCTTGAATTTTTATTTATTCAAAAATTCATAATGACTTCACAAAAAGTTGGAACCGTTAAAATTCCACTATTTGATAAAGAAAATTATATCATGTGAAAGAAGAAGATGTTATTGTTTTTACAAGTTGCTAATCCCAAATATCTGGAAGTGTTAAAGAAGGGTCCAAAAATTCCAATGGTTATTGAACCAGAGGTAATAGAAAATGATGTGGTGATCACCAAAGCTAGAACTTATGTAAAGAATCCTGAGGATTTTTCTCCTGCTGAAAAAGAAGAAGCCTCCCTGGATGCTAGCCTTCAATTAATTTTAGTAGATTCCCTTGATCCTTTGATGAATAGACATGTGATGAATTGTAAAGATTCCAAACATATCTGGGAAACTATTGAGGTTATTAATGAAGGCAAAGAGGAAGTTAGGGAGAACAAGTTAGAAATCCTAACCTCTGAGTATGAATACTTTAAATCCAATCCAGGAGAAGGAATCACTGAAGTGTTTGAGAGGTACAATGCATTGATCAACAACCTAAACATTAATGGTAAATACTATTCCATCAGGGAGGTCAACAAAAAGTTCCTTTTAACACTGCCAACTCATCTCGAACATAGAATCACTGCCATAAGAGAAGCAAGAGATCTGAGTGAGATTTCTTTGGAAAGGCTCTATGGTGTGTTAAAGACTTATGAGTTGGAGCAGATTCAGCAGAAGGAAGTTTACGGGAAAGGAAGAGTGGTCAGCATGTCTACTGCTCTAGTAGCTGAAGATCAACAACATCAACAATCTCAACAGTCAGAAAGAATGGTACAGTCTTCCAAGGTTGAAGAAAATGTGATAGTAGCAGAATTTGATCCTCCTACTACAAATGAATCAGGAGATGATTTTTATTCCTTGGAAGAACTGGAGCAATTGGAGGATGAGTCAATGGCCCTAATTGTCAAGAGATTCTCAAATGTCAGATTCAAAAGGAATCCCAAGTTCAAGTACAAGTCCAACTACAACAGATTCCAGAAAGGTGGATCTTCATCATCTAACACCAGCAGTGGTGGGTACAAGACAGGGATGGTTGATCGAAGCACCATTCGATGCTTCAACTGTAATGAGTTGGGACACTTTGCCATAGAATGCAGGAAGCCAAAACAATTTAGGAAGAACTCTTATGATTCTAATCAGAAGAGTAAATCTAAAAGGGCTTACCTGGCAAAGGGAAGAAGCTGGGATGATACTGACAGTGAAGATGAAGAAGTTGGGAATCTTGCTCTCATGGCTAGTGATGCAAATACCTCATCGTCAAGAAAAGAGGTAAAATTTACTGATGCTGAATTAGTTTATCATCTAGGAGGTTCCTTAGATTGTGCTCGCCGTGATAATGAATTGTTAAATCAACAAATCAAAGACCTTGAGAAAGAGGTCAATGAATTAAGACTTGTGCACATTAAACAAGATAAATTAAAAGAACAAGTATCTTTTCTAGAGAATAGAGTTGACTGTTACAGACAACTTGAAACTATTCTCAAAGACAAGATCACCGGTCTTGAGGCTAAGGTTAAAGCTTACTTTAATTCTTGTTCGAAGTCCAAAGAGTTTTACAATAAGCAAGCTGTTAATCAAACATCCGGAATAGGTTATGATTACAATGCTGCTATTGGAAAATTAGGCATAAACCCCCCTCCTCATATCTGTGCTAAAGGCAGGGAAGTACCACATGTGCTTAAGGGTGTTGATGAACCCCTCTATAAAGAATCAATTGCTGAACCATTTGATGAGACCTCATTTATCATTCAAGAAGAAATCCGTGCTGAAGATAATGCTAATGAGAAAGCTGTCTCCAAGTCAAGTGTGTCAAAAGTTCCAGTCAAGGTTGTGAAAGCAACTGAGACTAACTCAGACACACATGAGTTGGATAACACAAATGCCATGTCTACCATGCATAAGTTGCCTATTGTTAATCCCTCTCATAAAGCATGTGGTGTTCCTGATTGTATGTCTTGTGCTTTTAATCTGATGTATGCTTATTTTAATGGTAAGCATGTTTCTAATGATAAGACTACTCCTCGTCAGCATGTGAATAATAGAAAGCATGATAGGTCTAAGACTGCTAGTCCTCCTAAAGCTAGAAAGGAGACATTTGTGCCTAAGCCTAAACAGAAATTTGTCAAGGCTGTTCACAAGGTCAAATGTCCAGTCATTGAGAAAGTTGAGAATATTAAAATTAAGAATGTTGTTTTGCCTGATAAAGGCCAATTTTACAAATATGCCGGACCCAGCCAAGCTTGGGTTCCGAAGAAATCTAATCCATTTGTATTGCAGGGCATTAAACAGGTACAACCGGTAGTGTGGATTCTTGACAGCGGATCGTCAAGACATATGACCGGAGATAGAGCCCTGCTATCAAATGTGGTTGAGAAAGCTGACCCAGTGGTTACCTTTGGAGATAACAGCAAAGGTTTAACGGAGGGATATGGCTGTTTGCTAGCTGGAAATGTTATCATTGAAAATGTGTATGTTGTGCAAGGACTTGAACACAATCTGCTTAGCATTAGTCAGTTCTGTGACAACGGCTACAATGTTTTATTCGACAAGCTGAAGTGTCAGATTCTGCACAAGAAAAGTGAAAAACCCTCCTTGATGGGAATCCGGAAAGGAAATCTGTTCGTAGCTGACATGAACTCTGGAAGCAATCCTGAAGTCAATTATTTCTATGCAAAGGCATCGTCAGATGAGAGTTGGCTATGGCACAAGAGACTTTCTCATCTCAATTTCAAAACAATGAATTCTCTTGTCAAAAGAGAATTGGTCAGAGGTCTGCCTCAGCTGGAATTCTCCCCAGAAGGACTATGTGAGGCTTGCCAGAAAGGAAAGTCAAAGAAAGCAAGTAACAGAGGCACTGACACATCTTCCATAACTGGTGTTCTACAATTATTGCACATGGATTTATTTGGACCAATTAATGTCCTTTCGATGTCAAAGAAGTGTTACTGTCTTGTGATAGTTGATGACTATTCCAAGTATACGTGGGTTTTATTTCTTCACTCTAAGGATGAAACACCACAAGTTGTGATTGATCATATCAAGATGATTGAGTTAGATTCTAATGTCTCTGTTAGAGCAATAAGGTCAGATAATGGAACAGAATTCAAGAATTCACTTCTCAATGGATTCTGTACAGAAAAAGGGATTACCAGACAATTTTCAGCTCCTAGAACCCCTCAGCAAAATGGAGTGGTAGAAAGGAAGAATCGTACATTGATTGAAGCTGCAAGAACGATGTTAAGTGAATCAGGTCTTCCAATGTACTTTTGGGCTGAAGCTGTCAATACTGCATGTTATACTCAGAATCGAACTCTAATCAACAAAGACTTCATGAAAACTCCTTATGAGATTTTGAATGAACAGAAACCTTCTATCAAATACTTTCATGTATTTGGTGCCAGATGCTTCGTGCTCAAGGATGAAGATGATCGTCGTGGTAAATTCGAGGCAAAGGCATATGAGGGTCTTATTTTTGTTGGATATGGAAGAAGATCATACAGAGTGTATATCATTGATCAACACAAAGTAACTAAAAGTGTCAATGTTACATTTGATGACACTAAACTCCCTAGTATCCAAACTGAAGATCCTTCTGAGAAACTGAAGTTTGATGATATGTCAGATTCAGAATCAGAAAATGGTCAAGAACCTGAGGTTGTTGCTGGTGAAGAACTTGTTAATCATGATGATACTCAAGGTAATAGTGATGGAAACTTTGGCAACAATGGAGATACCACTGCTACTGACGGAGAATCTTCAAGTCAACATGGCAACAACTCAGGGGGAGATGCTGAAGGATCATCTAGTAGGACACAACATCCCAATGAATTTCAAGGCGAATCATCAAGATCAAATCTTCCAAGATAGACTGTCTGGAATAAAGCTCATCCTTTTGAGTTGATTATTGGTGATCCAGATGTTGGAGTCAGAACTAGATGTGCTACTCAAAATGAGTGTCTGTTCTCAGGATTTCTTTCTGAGATGGAACCTAAGAAGATTGAGGAAGCACTAACTGATCCAGATTGGGTGATTGCTATGCAAGATGAACTCAATCAGTTTGAACATCAACAAGTCTGGAAATTGGTACCTAGACCTACACACAAGAAAGCTGTTGGTACTAGGTGGGTATTC
Organism: Apium graveolens; assembly: GCF_009905375.1. Classification (NCBI taxonomy): domain Eukaryota; kingdom Viridiplantae; phylum Streptophyta; class Magnoliopsida; order Apiales; family Apiaceae; genus Apium; species Apium graveolens. The sequence goes on from NC_133653.1 coordinate 158,211,609, forward strand.
AGGAATAAACTAGATGAAGATGGTGTGGTTCCAAGAAACAAAGCAAGACTGGTAGCTAAAGGGTATTCTCAAGCTGAAGGCATTGATTATGATGAAACCTATGCTCCAGTGGCTAGACTAGAGGCCATCAGGATATTTTTGGCATTTGCAGCATTCTCCAACTTTAAAGTTTATCAAATGGATGTCAAGAGTGCCTTTCTGAATGGAAAGCTGGATGAAGAGGTATATGTAGAGCAACCTCCTGGTTTTGAAGATCCAGATCATTTGGATTTTGTCTTCTTTCTTTTCAAGGCTATCTATGGACTCAAACAGTCTCCGAGAAAATGGTATGACACTCTCTCTGAATTTCTTATTGAAAATAGCTTTATTAGAGGTGTCATAGACAATACTCTCTTTTCTAAAAAGCATAAGAATGATACAATATTAGTCCAAGTCTATGTGGATGATATAATATTTGGGTCTACTAATGATAATCTCTGTAAGAGATTTGCTAAGTTAATGCACAGCAAATTTGAAATGACCATGATGGGAGAGCTGAAGTTCTTTCTTGGATTACAAGTAAATCAAAGGTTAGATGGAACTTTCATTTGTCAATCCAAGTATCTCAAGGAACTCTTCAAAAAGTACTATCTAGAGGATTCTGCATCAGCAAGGACTCCGTCAACTACAGCTGTCAAGCTTGGACCATGTGAAAACTCCATTAAGGTAGATGTCACTAGCTACAGAGGTATGATTGGCTCATTACTCTATCTTACTAAAAGTAGACTAGATATTATGTATGTTACATGCTTATGTGCAAGGTTCCAAGTGGATCCTAGAGATATTCATCTCGTTGCTGTTAAACGAATCTTAAGATATCTTAAGGGAACACCAAATCTAGGTATTTGGTACCCTAAAGAATCTAGTTTTAACCTTGTTGGATATACAGATTCAGATTACGCAGGAAGTGTTGTTGATAGGAAAAGCACCTCAGGGAGTTGTCAATTCCTAGGTAGCAGGCTAGTCTCATGGTACAGCAAGAAACAGCAAGCAGTTTCCAACTCAACGGTCGAGGCTGAATATATTGCTGCTGGAAGCTGCTGTGCTCAGATCTTGTGGATTAGGAACCAGCTACGAGACTATGGCTCTGTATTGAACAAAATTCCTATTTTATGTGACAATACAAGTGCAATAGCCATCACCAACAACCCTGTGCAGCACTCGAGGACAAAGCACATCGACATCAGGTATCATTTTATTAGAGAGCACGTCATGAATGGTACTGTTGAACTATTTTTTGTTCCAACAGAAGAACAAATAGCAGATATTTTCACTAAACCTCTTGATGAATCCACATTTACCAAATTAGTTGGTAAATTGGGTATGTTGAATAGCTTTAGTGATTAAACTTTTGAATATCTGAAATCTGTTCTTGAGTGAATTTACAAATGAATTTTTCATAAATGAAAATTTTATTTGCAAATTTATTTTATCATTTTCCAAAATTTCCTGCTTATTTTTATGTATTTTTTATTATCTCATCTGTTTTATTTACTCTACTTGTTAATTTTAAATATCTCAGAATATTTTATTTTCACTAAAAATATTTTTCTATGAATTTTACTTTCTAAAATTCAACAGAAATCTATTTTTGGAATGAAAATAATTAATTCTGAAATATTGTCTTTGTTTTTGTAAATATTTTCTGAATTTTTACTATTAATATAAGACTTTATTTCAGTTTTCCATATTTGTTAATATTTTCTGTAATTATTTAATTGTCTCTCTACTGAAATGACAATCGGCAAGACAATTGAAATTGTCTTGCTGAAAATCATTTCAGTACATATATATATATATATATATATATATATTTATGTGTGTTTATTTTGATTTTAATGCTGCTATGACAATCGGCAAGACAATTGAAATTGTCTTGCTGAAAGTCATTTCAGTCTAATTGTGTTTTATTTTGTTAATCAGTATAGTTTTATACTGGCAAGACAATCGATATGACTATCAATTGTCTTGCCAGTTATAAACCTTATATATAAATATTTTCCTTTTATTTATACTGGTATGACAATCGGTATGACTATCAGATTGTCATACCAGTTATATATATTTTGTATTTATTATTTTTATTACTTTTATTTCTTCTATTTTTCAGAATTGCCTTGTATGACTATCGGTATGACAATCGGTAAGAATATCCCGAATTGCCATACCAGTTGTCTATTTAGTGTTTCTTTGTCTTGTTAAAATCATTCACTTCAGTTTTTCAAAAAAAAAAATCCAACAGTTTTCTTCATTATTCTCTCGTTTTTTTTTCTCTCTCTCTCTCTCTACTCGATCTTAATCAAATCCATCTCCATTGTCTGTCTTCCTTGCTCGAGTTTTTACTCAGCATACTAAAACTTCACTCCTGTAATATATACACACGTATATACTTACAGAAGTGCTGCCCAATTTTTTTCTTTCTTTTCTTTTACTTCAATTCAATTTTTCCCCAAAATCAGTTTTTTTTTATTTTTAATTTTAATTTCTGTTTTGTGTCTTTTGGCTTTTCAAATCTACGTTTGTGAGTTAAGAATTTTAACGAGATACATTTCTGTCTAAATTTTTCGATTATAATTAATTTAATTCAAATTATTAAATTAATTTAATTAATTCGAATTTTCTTAATATTATTCTTAAAATTCTGAAAGTGTGTGTCTTATTATTATTTTAAATGGCTCTCAATTTCTAAATTGTTTCGCATAATCTTGTTGGTTATTTTAATCCAGATAAATGTGATGTAGAAAAATTTAAGCCGTGGATTAGATTTTTAAATGACCATTCGATTGTTAGCTCTACTATTAAATCAAATGTGATTTTAAATGTTGATCTGCTAAGACTGATTTGCACAACCTCTACTGTGGCCAATGATTTTAAATCGTTTTCATTCACCGTGGCAAACACACAGTATGTGGTTGATGAAACAGTCGTCAATCGAGCTTTAAATTTTCCTATGGAGAATTTCTGTAATTTGCCCTCTGAAAATGATATTTCAAACTTTTTCCATGCTATTCACTATCAGGGGGTGATCAATTTAACCAAACTTTCAAAATCCAATTTGGTGTCTGAATGGGACATTTTCTTCGATACACTTTCTAAAGTGTTTGCCAACTGCACTAAATCCAACTTTCACAACATCACTTCCACTCTGCAGTATATTGGTCTTGCGGTTGTTTTCAATCAAAGGATCAATTTTGGCAAACTACTTTTACCCATTCTCTTGAGACGTCTCACTACTGCTTTACGTGATCATTCTACAAATCATAGGGTCTCGTGTTACTATGCTCGTTTTCTCATGCTTATAGCAGATCATCTTCTCACACCTGAGCACAAAGCCCTTTTTGCTAACTCCGCAGTAACTGTACCCCCTCCTGTAAGCAAAAAGATTTACACCCGCCAAGACACAACCTTCAAATTCATGCAAGTTCCAGTACTTGTATCTGCTTTTATGGCCACTTATATTCCCTTACCTATTTTCAATCTTCCCGGTCAGGAACAGCAAGCTCAACCTCCAGTGGTTCAAGCCACCCAGGCTCCTCCAACATCAGATGCTCTTCCATTACAGGTAGTAATTCCTCACTCTCACTCCATTCCTACTTCTGTTGAAAGACCCCCAGTGGTTGATAGGACTGACCATGAAGTTGTAGAACCACATCTTTAATCCCAGGTCATAGAGCCAAACACAGAGTCACAACCTATCTCAACCTCTCCCCCACTGTCTAAAATGTTACCCAGAAGGTTAATAGGAAGTAGTGTATTGGTGGATGTGAATGAACCCTCAGCTCTGCCTCCTCCGAAGAAAAGAAGAACATTTACTGAGGCATCTGAAAGCCCATCCTTGTCCTCCTAACAGGACATGGACTTTGAAATGGCCACTGAACAGTTACTAGAAACATCCTCTCAATAGGATGAATCTATTGAAATTCGCCATAGGGCCATGACATCCTGTACTGTGTCAAGCATAATTCCATTACTCACAATGGAACCATACATACCCACAGATGTTACTCAGGACACAGAGCGAGGATTGCACATAGAGTCGGTTACAGTGCCTGCCATAGTTACGGCAGAAGAGCAGTTACATGCTTCTGAGGGAAAATCTGACTCTCAGCCACCTTTAGTAGAGTCATTTTCTCCCCTCCCAGATCCAACACCTCTGGCTCCCTCACGGGATTCTCCACTTGCAGATTTATCTGGAGAAAGTGGAGGGCAACTCGGTCAATCTATCCCTGAAGCAATTCAGACATCTATTTCACATGAAATGATAGGTTTCACTGAGGATCGGGACTCGCGAATTCCTATTGCACCACCATTGACCTCTCTTGAAGAGGCTAGGGTGATTTTAATTGCAGGTACAGAAGAACAGCAACAGGAAGACTCCTCACGAGCAATTATATTGAGAGAAACACAAGCACGTGAGGTGAGTGAACCAAACACGAGTGAAATTCAGGTGAGAGCACACACAGACACAGACACTGAAAACCTGTTAGCTCAAATTGCTGCTTTAAAAGAAGAATTTTCTAAAAGCCAAGCTGAAGCTAAATCATTCAAAGCACAAGTGGTTGAACGGTCTTCTTCTTCCACCTCTGTCAACAATCAGCTGGCACTCATCAGGAATGATATCTCAGATCTCAAGACCACTGTCATACCAAAGCTCAATTCCATTCAGGAAACTCCAACTTTATCAGCTGATGACATTTCTAACTTCTGCTCTCTACATACAAGAATGACTTCTCTTGAAGACCTGGTTGAAATGAATCATTCACTGGACTCCTCCAGATTTCTAAAGATAGAAACGGGCATGGAACATCTCAATGAAGGGATGAAACACTTGTATTTCATGATCAAGAATTCTCACTGCCCTACTGAAGAACAAAGAACTTACTTTGAAGGGCCGTCTGGTGGAGGCTCAGGCTCTGGAGGTCATGGAGGACATGGAAGTTCTAAAGGAAAGTCAGTAGACGATCCCTCAACTAAGGGGGAGAAGAAAGGGAGTAGTGGAAAGGGAAAAGAAAAAGATACCTCTGCTGGAGACAAAGGAAAGGATGATGATGTCTACTACAGTGGAGAACAGGATGACTTTGATATTTTTGGCATTCCCACTGAACCAGTCTTGGAAGATAAAGATGGTTTATTTGAAGCTGAAGAGGAAAGTGATTTTGGAGAATGGGAAGAGGAAGCTACAGTGGATCCTATCTTTGAGAAAGAGTTTCAGCAACAGCAGTCAGACTTGAAAAGAAAAGAAGCTGAACTCAAAAAGGTATCCCAGATCATTGACATGAGGAAAAGCATTGAACGAACAGAAACTCTTGAAAAGCAACGTCTTCATGACATTAAAGCCAAAGAAAGGAGAAGAGATGTAAGGCTAAAGATTGGTGAAAAATGGGATGAGGCTAGGAAAGTACTTGATATACCTCAGCTGAGCACTAACAATGATAGGCAGTACCTACATCTTCTTGACAAGCTGGAAATCTCAAATCCTAACAATGACATGTACATGAATGCTATAAAGACTGAAGTCTCAAGGATCACAGCTGCTTTTGACAGATCTCTAAATGAAATGAGCATATTTGTATATTGTCAAAGTGAAGGATCTTTCAAGGTATCACTTCATCTGTTTGAGAATCATTCTTTGTCAGAGATTTGGGTTCTTCTCAACAAAGTAAAAGAAGCTCAGAATTGAATGAAGTTCTTCGAGAAAGGCTTAAAGAGTTTGCCAGCAGGGCTAGTCCTCAAGTGGTCAACAATCCTCATCAGGTGAGATTCTTTAAGTCTGATTGTCTTCAAATCTGTCAGCTAGATGCATAATCTCTTAAAGACTACTCAGCTAAGCATCTGGTCTGGATGGAACATCATTTAAGAACTGCTGGATACTCATCCATGTTGAAGACTCAAGTTGCTGATTTGATTCAGGCTTATTATGAAAAGAATATTAAAAGGTACAATCAGTTCAAGAATAAGCTGAAGTCAGTTGGAGTTCAACCAGTCAGACCAGCAAGCTTCACTTCAGAAAAGGATCGTGTCTTCGACAAGGAGTTGCTTAAAGATTTAGAAGAAGGTGAAGTCAGAAGAGAAGACAACTGAAGTCAATTAGCTCAAAACTCAATGTAATAAGATTAGAGCTTTATGAATCAAGATAGACTAATGTAGTTATATGTTCAGGCTAGAGGAACATCTATCTTGTATTCACTTGTAAATTTCTTTTGGAATCTGGAAAATGTTAAATATAATCCAGAACTTTTCTGCTATTTACTTTGCATTACTGTTTATATCTTTTTCTTATTTGTTAGTTGAGTTATCCTCTAGGTATTTGTTGTTATTGTCTAACAAGCAAATAGGGGGAGATTGAAAGGCATATGTCATAGCCTATTTGTTTATTCGAGGATTTAACTCAACTCAAATAAGAATGTAATAAGTAAATAGTGGATCTATCGTCAGAGAGATCTCACAGAGTAACATATGTCAAAGGATTAAGAAGCATTGTTCATCTACAGACTTGATGACTTAATTCACTGGAAGAAGCTCAAGCAATTGATCAAGCCTCAGTGATATAAATCAAGATTGTGGATTTAATCAAGTGACAGAGATCTCGTCAGGGTATCAATTAATTACAAGGATTTAGTCTGAAGAAAATCAAGAGTATCAAGGTCAAGGCATGAAGAAACATCACGGAAGTTAGTCACTCATGAACCAGACACTACATCGAGTGTCAACATTGAAGTGGTGGAATTGATTCATATATTTCAGTGATTTTCAGAAGATATACAGAAGAATGGATGCTGCTCAAGATTAGTATTAATTCTCTATTAATTAATTAAGTCATATAATTTAATTAAGAAAATAAATTATATTTTCAAAGATTAATTTATTTGATTAATTAAATTAATTGATTAATTAATTCTGAATTAATATTAAGAATTTTCAGAATTTAAATTAGTTTAATAATCTGTTTTAATTCAGCAAGACAACTGATTGTATTAGTATGACAATCGGTATGACAATCAATAGTCATACCGAAAGTCATGCTAATTCAAAAGGATTGTCTTACCAGAATTATTATAGGATTTAAATCTATTTATTTTCAGCAAAAACAATCTGATTGTCCTACCGAAAGTCTTGATAGTTCATTCGGATTGTTTTGCTAGCTCAAAAGATAGTTCTACCGATTGTCTTGTTGAGCCAAGGGATTTTCATTGCAGTTCATTTCCATTCGGCTGTTTTGATAAAAGAAGCAGAAGACATTCATTCTATTAATATACAGAACACACAAGTCAAGAACACAACAGAAACAAAAGCAAATCATTTCATTTTTCATCTGCTTTATTCAAGATCAAAATTCTAGATTGTAAAGTTAAATCCAAACCACTAGAATTATTTATCTTGTTCTTGTGTAACAATCTAGCGGATCAAAATCCCTAGAACTTAATCTCAAATCTCTTATAGCATTTGATCTTTTTTATTGCAAAAATAGAAAAAGTTCATGTTGAATTTATTCTAGATTTGTGATAATTGATTTGAGATTAATCCCTTGTAAACGATACCGTTGTTGTAACACCTTTCAAGTTTAATAATAATTTTATTTAACTTGAATTTTGTTTCACTTTTTTATTCCGTATTTTATTCGATTAAACGGTATTGTTTGTATTCAACCCCTCTTCTACAAACATATTGAGACCTAACAATACATGTTTTATATAATTATCAAAACCGGGCTTCTTATAAAATACTTTATACGAAAATAATGTAGTAATACCCGTCTTTCGAGAATACGGGTTTTATTGATATATAAAAATGATTATCGTATCAAAAAATTTACGCCGGGACTCATATGGGTCAAATCGTACTCCGGACCGAAAAAGTCAAAACTTGGAAAATGTCCGGAATAATCATATTAGGTTAGTAAGGAGTTTTCCGTAGAGTTTCAAATTGTAAAAATGCAAAAACGATTAAAGTTGGACGATTTCCAACTTTATAAAATAGTTTTATAATTATATAGAAAATATTTATTAAATCTATAAATCCTTATAAAATCATATAACAATCCAAAAATTACCCAAAAAATACCATAATTATCTATACTTTATTCTAGACATATTAAAATTAATATCAATATCATTATCAGATAATTATCTATACTTTATACCTACACTTTACCACCTATAAACATTCACATATCAACATCAATCATCAGATAATTCACTGAAATTCACATAATATTCACATAATAGTTATTTATTGGTAAAAATAATTACACGCTACATCCCGGATATTACAAAATCAACTATTGGATTATGGTCTATATGTGGACAAGATTCCAATCTTTTGTGATAAGACAAGTGCCGCTGCCATGACTGAAAATCATGTGCAGCATTCAAGGACAAAGCACATTAATATCAAGTACCACTTCATTAGAGAACATGTCATGAATGGTACTGTGAAACTACATTTTGTTCCAAGTGAGCAACAACTTGCAGACATCTTTATCAAGCCACTTGATGAATGAACTTTTACTAGGTCGGTAAGTGAGTTAGGTATACTTAATTATTCTGAATTCATTTTGATGTCTATACAATTTGAAATGCATCCAGAAATAAATTGGATTTTTCCTGAAAAGATGAAATTTTGGCTAAGTCAAAATTAATCTCTCGACGGATGTTCATTATCCGTTGAAAATGAATATCCATTGAATTTCATTATCCGTTAAAAGTCAAATATATTTCTGGGTACTTATCCCTTGGCGGATAATGGTATATCGTGTATCCGTTGAATTGCTCCAATCATAACCGTTAATTCTAAACCCTATCCGTCAAATTTACTTACAGTGTGTATGTATATGTCGTTGGATAATTTTTGGAATTTCTACAGTTTGCTTTATTTTTAAACGGTTATTTTTGGAAATTATCGTTGGATACTTTATTTTACTTCTAATTAATTGTTTGTCTTTTTCTGAGAAAGTATAAAAACCCTTTCAGTTTTTATATTTCACTTTCATCTTTCTCTGAATTACAAAGCAAATTTTACTCTCTTAATCTCCAAAACCCCTTTCTTTCTGTAACTACATACTAAGCATAAATGACACCAGTAGTGAAAGTCATGTCTCAATCTGGGTTCGTCTATGAGATAAACAACTTTGTAGCACTTATGGACAAGAGTGTTGCTTCTGAAGACTTTCACAAAATGATGGACTTCATTAGCAACTTCCAAATTGAAGTACTATATGCTCGAGTCTCCTGTAATTTACTGTGAGGTTGTGGAGCAAGTTTGGACCACAACCATTTTCAAATCTACAGACATGACCATTACATTCAATCTAAAAGGTAATGACTTCTGTGTTAATTGTGATGAACTTCAAGCTTGTTTTAAAATTCCTGAAAATAACACATTTGTTCCACACAGAGACACTGATGTGAGTAACATGCTGAAGTCAATGGGTTACTCTCTTGATTCTGCCAATTTAAGTGGAATCAGGAGAAAAGGTCTTAGAAAAGAATGAAGCTTTCTATGTGATTCTTTAATAAAAGTATTTTCTCGAAAAATAAGTAACTTTGATGCAATTATTTCTAACATTCTTAATATGTTGTACATGCTCTTAAATGACAAGTATTTAATTTCAGCAATTATGTCATGTTAGAGTTAAAGTATAAGTTAGGAGATATTAAGAAAACGCCAAAGAATGTGTATTATGCTAGGTTTGTTATGATGCTAGCTAATCATGTATCTAAATATCTTTTAATTGAGAACCCAAACAACAGGCTTGCTTGTTGGGTCCAAGCAAAGAGAGTGCTTTCCAAATTATACAAGAACAATCTCAATGATGGAGTGCCTCTTCGCTACATGCCAATCATGGAGGCACCTCAGGTAAGTGAGGTAAATGTTTTTGTCTCTAACTCTTCCCAACCTGCTATTTCTTTGAGTTCAACTGTGGCTATGACATTTGTGACTGTGACCAGACAGATGCCTACCCAAGCCACTAAACCAAAATCTTTAAAACTCAAATCAAAGAAGTCACACTCTAGTTTCTCCCAAAAGAAACTAGTTTTAAAAACTACCACAACACCTAAGGGGAGTGTGAAGGGTAGTGAGCAAGGTGGGGGAAGGGTGAAAATTAAAGAAGCCCTAAGGATAAGGTGAGAGTGGTTAGTTTATCCCAGCCAAGCCACTGCACAGTCTCGCAACAGGCTATGGAGCTTAATAAGGAAATTAGCACATTACCAGTTGCATACTCCCAAAAGGGTGTGACTGTTGAAATAAGCTCTTCTCCAAGAGCACAGAACAAAAGGGGTAGGGACACCACTTGCCAAACTCAAACTTATATAAGAAAGAAGAAGTTAAAAAAGTTGGGGGAGTCACAGGATGCACACACAGTGCCAACTACAGTAAAAGATTCAATTACAGCACCATCTCAAAGTCAGCTTGATGTGGCTCCAATAAATATGGAGTCACGTCCAAATTCTCTCATCATTGATACAACACACGCACACAAATAATTCTCGCACAAACTCATTGGATGTAAATATGATAAACACTCCAATTCCTGATTCTCCATCTTTAAAATTCATGGAGGAGCCAAAATCTGTAGCAAACGAGCATCATCTTACTGATGATTTGTTGGCTCACTTGCCCTTTATTTTTGAAACTAATGATGAGTCTGTGCATAAAAATCTAAAATCAATCTCCAAAGACTCAACCATAGTTTCAAATCCTAACTCTTTTATTTTCACTTCTTCAACGGATATTCCTTATTCGTCAATAAGTGATTGTCCCTCGACGGATAAACTTCACAACAATTATCCATTGACATTCACAACTGCTACTTCGATGGATATCACTTATCAGTTGAAAGTCTCTACACAACTTGATATTTCCAAAATTATAACAAGTGTAGATGACTTAGTAGTTGTACAATCACTCCCAGGTTTGAGCGAAGGGATTGACACTACTAGAAAAATGCCCTTAGACATCGGTCATAAACCAATGTCTTTTTTTTTTCAAACTGATGACTTCGCATGTGTAGAGAAAGGCAGGGGTCTTTAACATCAGTTTTTAGCCGATGTTAAAGATGTACATAGACATCAGTTTTCTTAGCAAACTGATGTATAATTAGCCCTTTTTTTAATAACCTTTTAAAACTAGATTGTGAAAAATGGTATTTAGGAGGTTAAAAAGTACTATAAACATATAACAGGGAAGAACTTTTAATTGATGGACATCAGATTCTTAAAAACACTGATGTCTTACTCTGTATTTTACATTAGTTTATTTACTCAATCGACGTTAAACATAACTTATAACATCAGTTTTACTTGAGGAAACGATGTTAAAATTCTACTTTAACATCAGTTGCGTAAGTTAAACCGATGTACATTATTCTGGAAGACATTAGTTTTCTTTTGATTTACTTTTATATACTTGCACAAAGCGATATGTTTTAACATTTTAGACATCATTTTCATTCCTATAATTCAATTTCTTTTATTAGTTTAGACATCGTTTTTAGTTTAAGTAGTGATGTGTTTTTAGTTATTTCACATCAGTTTTATAACAAAAGCAAAAGAAAATACTAAATCAACATTAAGAAGTAACACATAGTTGTTTACTTATATAAGATTATACTTAATATATCATTACATATCAGATCCCTTTTGTTCTTCTAGTCTCCCAATAAAGCCTAATAACAGGGACTTCACTATCTACAGGAAATCCAACCTCAGCCAGCAGGGCTTCTTTTAGCAGAGGTTTTGCATCCATTACCTAACAAGGTCGAGATTATATATGTAAGATGTTTGAAAGATTTTTTACTGAAATGGATGTCATGAAAATACTTATCGTTGTTGCATCATATTTGACATTGGTGTATTTATCTGTTAGTGGGTCCCACTCTTGCACATCCATACCATTCACAATTCCTTTAATACCTGTTCTCCGGAGAATGTTATCCAATTCCACTCCTTTGGCATCGTCGGAAGTAAGCTCTTCAGCATAGTATGGGCTAAAAATGATAATCGTGTTTGATTCAAGTATTCCAGCCTTCATCCAATTAACTAGTTGTGAGAAATCAGCAAATGCAAATCTGCCTTGGTAAGCTATGTTGTAAATACAAATATAATATTATTTATATTAGATTTGAAACTGCTGGTCAATCATTCATTTTTTAGAAACTGGCATGATCGATAAGCAATTATGACTACAGATACATAGGCAGGTTCAAGCATAGCAGAGAACATGAAAAAGAATAAACAAAGAAAACAAAACATATCAATAAATTGTGGAGAGTTGTGTCAGCAATTATTATGTCTAAATCCCTATTTCATTGACTCCCAAGTGTGGAACAATGCAAAGTATCATCACCAACACAAGATTATGTTTTTGCTTTCTATGACTTTACAAGTAAAGATTCATCATAACATCCAATAAGTTGGCTTGCAATTCTTTATATACTTGTAATTGTATAAAACAAACCTTGTCAGTACTTGTTTCTGATATAAATACAGATTTGAGAGGTATATCAAAGCAAGAGGCAGCAATCTGAGCAACTTTTATGTGCAAACCTTGCCCCATTTCAACACCCCCGTGGGTGACCAAAATAGTTCCATCTGTATAAATTTGAACAAGAGCACCTGCCTACAGCCAAAGAGAAGAAATGTAAATTTCTTGGACAGTGGACACTTCAAATGTATGTAAACTAAAGTGAACCAACTACAAACTGTAAGACATAATATAAGATAGGAATAGTCATTACAGCTTTCCTAGCTATTCAAACATTGGTACAATCATATATTACTGTCGAATCTGGCCTTACAGAATCCCAAAAAAGGGTGTCAAACCACCCATAAAATATCGTTAAACATTTATAAATTAGTATTTGGTATTAAAATGAAAAAATAATTTAACCTGATTCAAGAACTTAGTAGTAAATGAGATACCAAACTTTGTTGGAACCATAGAAATTAACCAATTGATACTCTACTCATCTTTAAAAAAATTAATCTCTTGCTGGACTCATATAAAAAGTCAGATGCTCAAATCATTTTTTAACCTAGATAGATGAATGCTAAAAGTAAAATGTACTAACTACTAACCCTGCATAAATTGGTATAGATGAAGTAATAACAATAAGGGGACATCGATCAATTATCCTCGTCCACACCAGTTCTCCAGTACAACGTTTAACAGCAATGACAACTGCAGGCCCATATATTCCTATAATCAGCAGGTCGCCAGCAATGATTAGTGGCATAAGATAACAAAGCTTGTGACTGCCATCTATGGTACACCTGAAAGTGATAAAAACAAAATGAGAGGTTAAAATCTATTAATATCGATTAGAAAAGCACAATCCATAACCCAACCATCCTAATAAAATTCATTTGCAAAAGCAAATAAAATTGTTCTAACAAGGTCTTTTTACTTGATAGAACAAACAATCCTGACAAGCATTCCTTTGTTAAAACTTTTAGCTTAATATGGAACAATCTTTATTTCCTGGACCAGTATATTCTTATTTTTCATTTGTTAAGGTTGTAATTCCAAAATTAGAAATCTCTAGTGACAGAAACGTAACTGTGAAAGTAACCTAGATGCCAAACACCAAATCAATCGAAATTTCTGAGATTATAGCAAAATAGAAAGTTAAATGTTCAACAGTTGTAAATTTCCTCTCAGACCTGAAAGCTATCCTCCTGGTATTAGATGCATATTTAATTAGCAAAGCCATGCAAAATATAGACTTATTTCAACAAAATATTTTCCACAGGTCGAACATTTCCAAGCTTGAAATAGTAAATTTTTACCATGTTCATTTACCTATCACCACCACCTTGCCCATGATTATAATATTTTGTCAAAAAGTTGCCACTCGTGCAACTACATGCCCATCTGATATCTGTATCCGTACCAGAAATAGCATCCACATTAACATCATAGCTTACATAATACGTCACCAATATCTGTACCTACAAAGGCCCAATAGTGCAAGAATTTGCACATGAGCATATATACTTTATAATTACAAATTTCCGGGGAATAATATATAAGTTGGAGGGTAAGAGACGACTGCTCTCTCTGGCCTAATAGTATATATCTAGGGCAATACAAGGGAGCTGTTAAGTCTCAGGCATGATCATGTACCAGTTAAATAGTTGTATAGTAAGTATTTAATTTTTGCAGCATATGTAGGGTAAAGTTTGCCTGGTAGACAGAGACTCAGTTCTTAGAATGGACATATTTTTTGTTTATTAGCCAAGCTCTGTAAGGTTAAGTATATTTCTAAAAAGGATTCAAATAGTATGCAACACCTTAATAGCACAGTCTGGAAAGTCTTAGTCTTAGGATATCGGCAAGAGGTACAAGGTAATGGAAAAAAGCGGTAAACACAAGGCATATATAGTTATTAGTATATCACCATTTTGTAGCAAGAATTAATTGATTAAATAAGAACAATTACTTGCCATATGTTCTGACTATCTACTGTTATAATTTTCATCTCATGGAGGCTTCTAGAAGTCCAACTACAGGAAAATATCTTAAGTGTCTTGGAGATAAGGGCTATTATAATAAGGCAAGAAGCCATTCCAAATAATAACCGACCCCAAGTCAGAAACTTACAAGTCCTAGACCCTTGGGAATATTAGGACTTAGTAGTTAAATGATAAATATGAGCGTAAACTCTGCTAGGAATGTAATAAACAGTTAACAAACCATAGAGTGAAGGAGATTCCAAAATTGAACACAAAAAGCTCTCTCAGACCTTTCAGAAATAGAACACAAAAAGCTCCTTCTAATTAAAATGTTCATCTCTTTCTAAAAGCTCTCTCAGACCTTTAGTCAAACAGTTGCTATGCAAAAAAACATAAACTCAACAACTAATGTACAGAATTCTCAGATGCTCAAATATGTAGTCATCCCAAAACTTTGAAATAAAATCAATCATACCTTTTTTATATAGAATGTAGTTCATACCTACCACTATCACACACAAATCTAACCACAATCTGCAAATTAAAAAAAAGAATAATAAGGTTCTGAATCAAACAAAATTGTAAACATAAAACCAAGCATTTTGAGAATCAAGAGGACAAAGAACCAAATAGATTAGGAAGTCAGCAGAGCAAAGATGACAAAAAGGAGACAGAAACAACTAAAAGGAAGAGGATCAGAAAAGAAAAGAAACACCCAAAAAATCCACACCTTACACGAGTAATCGAGGTTTGTACAAAATAGGGGTTTTAGGTTAAAGAGAGTGAGTGAGAAGAGAGACAGAGAGAGATGAGAGAGAAGAGAGAAGAGAGACGATAAAGTGAGAGAGAAGAGAGAAGAGAGACGATAAAGTGAGAGAGAAGAGAGAAGAGAGAATGAGGGAGTGAGGGGGAAACACTTTTGGTTAAGGGGGGAAAACTGAGAATAAAATTTTTGAGGAAAGGGGGAATTTTTTGATGTATTAATGGGGGAAAGAAAGAAGCGGGCCTTTTTTATTTTTTTTAAAAACGATTATAGAAATCGGTTGGTAAAGATACCGATGTCTTACAACACCTTTAACATCGGTTTTGAAGCGACCGATGTTAAAATTGTGTTTAACATCGGTGACATTTCTAACCGATGTTAAAGGGGTGATGTCGTAGGCATTATTTCTAGTAGTGTGACTTAATGAAAGGCTGGAGGCAAACAAAGGATTGCAGTTATCATCATTTCAACTCCACAATGTTCAAGCCAATTCACTAGACTCAATCAGCTATTCAAGCCATCACTAATGCTAGTACTGGATGTCTTCTAGAAGCTCATCTTAAATCTCTACAACTGCATAAAATTCAGAATCTTAAACAAAATCAATATGTAGATGAACTCAAGAACACAACTGATGCAGATAGGAAAGACCTCAATGTGAAAATAGTGATCAAGGTTCCTGAGTCAACAATGAAGGATATCAACAGTAACTCAGAAAGGAAAGTGATCTAAATAGGAAGGTTGAGGCATTGAGTTCAAGATTGACATATGTTGAGAATTTATTGGCCAATATACTCTCAAATCAAGAAGCTCAAACTCATCTCCTTTAACAACTGGTGGATGCAGAATCCTCCAACCCTGATTTACTTGATGCTAACAAAAAGGGGGAGAAGGATATGCATGTACAAATCTCAAATGTGTTAATTCCAGCTATCACATTCTCAAATCTACCAGTTATGGATAACATAGATCTCATAACCCTTGCAGCAGCTGAATTTAAGCTAAAGGAACAGAAACAAAGGATAGATGAAAGAATTGAGAAGGTGTTTGGTCCAATTGCAAATCAAGAAAAATATGTGAAGATTTAACTCAGTTGAAGCCAATCACCATGGATGACATGCAGCTAGGAAAAGGAGATAAGGGTGAACCTTCAATGAAGAATGAGTTCAATAACTTTGTGGTGCTAAAACCTAAACAAGTAAGTGTCACAATATCAACAAAGCACCCAATATTGGTTGACTATTATCCTCCTAGACCAGATGAAGACAAGTTGTTGGGTGCATCTATTACAAGCTTGAAGACCACCAAAGATGCCATGTTAGGTACAAGAATTGCAAAAATCTACTAATATGGCAAGTTGATTTGTGTGATGAATAGGAACCCTCAGTTTGGAGAAGCGAAAGATGAGGAAAATAGATGACTAGGAGCTCAGAAAAGGAGGAAAAAGCAGGCCACTAAAGATGTGAAAAGAAAATTGGAAATGCCTGCAACTACAACTGAAACTGAAAAAACCTTATATAAAAAGAAGCATGAACCAAAGAAGTTAGGAAAAGGGTACTGGAAGGTTAGAGCAAAAAGGAAGATTATGGAAGATGAAGAAATAGAAGCTAAGCCAACTCAGTCTACCACAACAAATCAAACAGCTGTGCCTACAATGGAGCAAGTTGAGTTTAAGGTCCATCCTGATGTGAACTTTCATGGTGAGCCAATATTTCCAAAGGGTGAACCAATAGACTGGGAAAGCCTACCAATTCCTGAACTAAACATACCCATTTCCATCTAAAAAAGAAGGAATAAATCAACCAAAAATAAGTTTTACCCCAATCAAAATCATTGTCCAAACCCAAGCCAACGGTTAACAAGGAAGATCAACTCTTTATCTGTGACATGAAAGAATTTTCAGACCTCAACCTCTACCTGGACGAACTGGATGAAGTTAGAGCAATTGATGCTTCCTACATATTGCCAGAAAGGTTGGTGTTCAAGTATAAGGGTGGAAAGGAAATAACTTGGCTTCTATATAATATTCCCAATGAAGGTTACAGTGTCTTGGTAAAAGTATTTTTTGCTATAAAGACGGATTTTGGATTGACCAAGGTGGCTAAAACATAAATACTTAACAAAATTCAACAAATCAAACAAAGCTGGAGAGATCCAAATGCACTACCAAGAGTCTTAACTATTCCATACACTGAAAATAGAGTGCATTTGAGACCTGTTAGATATATTTGATAATGTCATGACTAATATGATTTATGTTTAGTTTTCAGATCTTACTTAACATGATAAATCAATACTTACTGAAATCAGCACTTACTGGAAGTCAGAACTTAATGATATCAGTACTTAAATTATCAGGAGATAATTATCAGAAGATGGATATCAGAACTTAAGTGCGGAAGGACGAACAATTAAGGAAAGGCTTATTGAAAGGAAAGAAGATCAAAACTAAATGAATAAGAGATATGCATGGAGAAGACTTCTATGGAAAATAGAAGACTTGGAAAAGAAGATATCTAATTGATATATTTTAGGATACAGAATCATATTCAATACAATAAGCGATTATCTTGTAACTATGTAGTATATAAACACATACATAGGGTTTACACTATATGTGTTATCATAATCGAAGTTATTATTTATTGTAACCCTAGCAGCTCTCGTGATAAGTTGTTCATCACTGAGAGAGAACAGTTCTTTGTAACAGAGTTTATTGTGTTTAATAAAATCCGTGTTTTTTTACTTGAGTTCTTATATTCGATTTGATTGTAGTAAACACTGTATTTAACCCCCTTCTACAGTGTGTGTGACCTAACAAGTGGTATCAGAGCAGATCTGTTAACACACAAACAGTTTAAGATCCGAAAACAATCATGTCTGAAGAAGAACAAACTCCAACTAAGCCCACCAAAACTGAAGAACCTCCAAAGACTCGAATCCATAGTCGATATGAGACTATTAGAGTTCCCATACTGAAACCATCTAAATATTCCATATGGAAGGTGAGGATGTCTATGTTTCTGGAAGCTACTGATCCAGAATATCTTGACAGAATCAATGAAGGACCACACAAGCCAACCAAACTCTCTGTTGTAGTTGCAGGTGAACCAGCAAAGTCTATACCAAAGGAGAAGAGTGATTATACTGCTGAAGATATCTCATCAATTGCTAAGGATGCTAAGGTACGATACTTGCTGCATAGTGCTATTGATAATGTAATGTCAAATAGGGTAATCAACTGCAAGACTGCAAAGGAGATATGGGATGCTTTGGAGACAAGATGCCAGGGAACCGATTCAATTAAGAAGAACAGGAAGACTATACTCACTCAAGAGTATGAGCACTTTGACTCAAAGCCTGATGAGTCATTAACTGGTTTATATGACAGATTTGTCAAACTCTTGAATGATTTGTCACTAGTTGACAAGGAATATGATCTTGAGGATTCAAATCTTAAATTCATGTTAGCACTACCTGAAAGTTGGGATTTGAAAGTCACCACTATAAGAGACAACTATAATCTTGAAGAAACAACTCTTGATGAAATTTATGGGATGCTCAAGACTCATGAACTTGAGATGGAACAAAGAAACCAGAGAAAAGGAAGAAAGTCAAGGACAGTTGCTCTTAAGGCTGAGGAGGAATCCCCCAAAGCAGCTGCCTCAAGGAAAGGCAAGGGAAAAGCTCTCATCATAAAGTCTGATACTGAATCATCAAGTTCTGTTACTGATGATGACTCTGAAACTGAAAGCTTACCTGAGATGGATCCTGATGAAGAGATGATGAAGCTGTGTGCTCTTATGGTGAAAGGAATCACAAGGATTGCATACAGGAAATTCAGAAAAAGAAAGAAGATTTCCAGGAAAGGTGCAAGTTTTGATAAGTAGAGTTACTGAAAATCTAAAGGCAAATGAGGAAAGTCTGACATAGGAGATTACACAAATGTCAAATGCTACAACTGTGGTGACAAATGCCACATATCTCCTGATTGCAAGAAAGTGAGAAGTGACAAAGGAAAGGCTCTTGTCACAAAGAAGAAAAACTGGACAGACACTTCAGATTCTGAAAGTGAGGTGAACTATGCCTTGATGGCAAATGCTGATAGCAGTCCTGATGCTGCTGAGTTAAAGGTACCTCAAACTACTTATGCCTTTCATATTAATGATATTAATGAGTTGAGAAGATATCTTAAAACCATGTTCATTAGTTATAGAGATCAAACTTTAACATGTGAAAGATTAACTTCAGAAAATCTTGCTTATAAGAAGAGGAATGATTATTTAGAAACGGAGTTAGTCATGTTCCATCAAACTCAGAAAGATAGAGATGATGCGTTTTATGTTAGGGATGAAATACTTAAAATAAATGAATCTCTAAAAACTGAGTTAGAAAAGGAAAAAGAGATTATCAGGACTTGGACTAACTTTGGCAGAACAACTCAGAATTTGTTAAGTAGTGGAAACTGGAAAGAAGGTTTAGGTTATGGAGATGATAAGAATGATAAGGGAACTGTAGAAATTGAGCATGTAGTTGTTAAACAAAAGCCTAAGGTAAATCCTGTTAAGTTTGTAGCTGTAAAGTCTGATATTGATAAATCAGAAGTTAAAGAGAAATTAACTTCTGACAAACCAAAACAGGATAAGCCAACTAAAGTTAACATAGGCTTAATGACGAAGAAGCAGCTTAAGTATAAGCTGAAAGATGTTAAGAATGTAAACAAGGTAAATCCACCTAGGAAAAATAGGAATGGAAAGGAAGGTGTGAATAAAAGTAATAATTATAAGCCTGTTCCTAATGCTCCTAGAAAAATATGTCATAACTGTGGAAATTCTAACCATCTGGCTTCTTTTTGCAGAAAAAATAAGAACATAAACTCCCTACCTTCAAAGTCAGGAGTTAAGAGTCAGTCTGTTAGATATAGGTCACAAAATCCTTGTTTTCATTGTGGTAGTTTATGACATCCCATTTATACTTGTAAGGAATATCATAGTTTATACTATGATTATTATCAAATAAAACCTTCTTTAAAGAAAGTTAGCATTGTTCCTTCTACTGTAAGTTCTGATACAAAGTCTAATAGTATAAATGCTGATAAGAAAAATATTAACATAAACTCTGATGCTAAATCTGCTGCAAATGTTAACAAACTTAATAAGTCCAAAGGATCCAAGAAAGTATGGGTCCTTAAAACTAATCATTAGTGGTCTTTGTGATTGCGGGGCAACAGGAAAAACATCCTAGTTCTGGACAGTGGATGTTCAGGACATATGACTGGAAATAAAGCCCTACTATCAGACTTTGTGCAGAAAGCTGACCCAAGTGTTTCTTATGGAGATGGAAACATGGGAAAAACTTTGGGATATGGCAATATCAATCTGGGGAATATCATCATTGAAAAAGTAGCTCTGGTCTCAGGACTTAAACACAATCTGCTGAGTGTGAGTCAAATCTGTGACAGAGGTTATCATGTGGATTTCTTTGAAGAATACTGTGAAGTTGTAAGCAAATATACAGGTAAAGTTGTTCTGAAAGGATACAGGCATGGTAACATTTATGAAGCCAAGCTTTCAACACAGTACTGATGGTTCTGCAATCTGTCTGTTAAGTAGAGCATCAATTGAAGAAAGCTGGAATTGGCACAAGAAACTCTCTCATTTAAATTTCAACAATATAAATGAACTAGTCAAGAAAGATCTTGTGAGAGGTTTGCCAAAATCAGTATTTGCTCCTGATGGCCTTTGTGATTCATGTTAGAAGGCAAAAAAAAGAAAATCTTCTTTCAAGAGCTAGACTGAATCATCAATTCTTGAGCCTTATCACCTACTACATGTTGATCTATTTGGTCCAGTGAATGTCATGTCTATTGCAAAGAAGAAATATGCTATGGTCATAGTGGATGAGTTCACCATATACACATGGGTGTATTTCTTGCACACAAAAAGTGAAACTGCATCTATTTTGATTGATCATATCAACTGGATAAATTGGTCAAACATTCTGTAAAGATCATAAGAAGTGATAATGGCACCGAGTTCAAGAATTTGATCATGGAAGAGTTCTGCAAGGACCATGGAATAAAGCAGGAATTTTCTGCTCCTGGAACTCCACAACAAAATGGAGTTGTTGAAAGAAAGAATAGAACTCTTATTGAAGCTGCACGAACTATGCTTGATGAAGCAAAGTTGCCAACATACTTTTGGGCTGAAGCTGTGCAGACTGCTTGTTTTACTCAAAATACAACACTCATTAACAAGCATGGAAAAACACCATATGAGATGGTGAAGAAAAAGAAGCCAAATCTGAAGTATTTTCATGTATTTGGGTGCAAGTGTTTTGTTCTTAAGACTCATCCTGAACAGTTATCCAAATTTGATCTAAAAGTTGATGAAGGAATTTTTGTTGGATATCCACTTTCCACAAAAGCATTCAGAGTCTACAATTTAAGAACAAGGGTTGTCATGGAATCTATCAATGTCTCTTTTGATGATAAGAAGATTACAGGACTTGAAGATTTCAATGATCATGATCAGCTGAGATTTGAGAATAAAGTTTTAAATTCTGATACTATAAATCCTGACAATCTAAATCCTGATACTGCAAACTCTGATGAATTAAACTCTGATGTTATTGAAACTGTAGTGACTACGCCAAAGGAAGATGCACCTATGCAAGGAGAGCATACTGAAGATACAACAACATTTCAAGAAGCATCAGAACCTACAACAGGCTCTTCAAGTTCTGATTCATCAAGTTCTGATGG
This sequence comes from Apium graveolens, assembly GCF_009905375.1. Classification (NCBI taxonomy): domain Eukaryota; kingdom Viridiplantae; phylum Streptophyta; class Magnoliopsida; order Apiales; family Apiaceae; genus Apium; species Apium graveolens. Next base: position 158,233,627 of record NC_133653.1, read on the forward strand.
GCCAAGTTCTGATAATTCTGGAAACTCAAGTGCTGATATTTCCGGAAACTTAAATTCTGAAGGACTCAACTCAGAGAGCATAATTTCAGGGGGCGAATCAGAAAATGTTGATGAAGACAGCATGGATCATGGGGGAGCATCCAGTTCTAGAGAAAATCTTCCATCTGCAAGGAAGTGGATTAAAGCACATACACCTGACTTAATTATTGGAAATCCTGATGCAGGTGTCAGAACTAGAACAACTACATCAAATGAATGTCTTTATCACTCTTTTCTCTCTCAGACTGAACCAAATAAAGTGGAAGAAGCTCTTCAATATGCTGATTGGGTGAGAATTAAATAAATTTGAAAGAAACAGAGGCTGGACCCTAGTGCCAAGACCAAAGAACAGATCTGTTGTTGGTACAAAGTGGGTGTTCAGAAACAAAACTGATAGTGATGGCATAATTACAAGGAATAAAGTAAGGCTGGTTGCAAAAGGATATTCTCAACATGAGGGAATTGATTATGATGAAATATTTACACCAGTTGCTAGATTGGAAGCCATAAGGATATTTTTGGCTTATGTTTCTCACAAAAAGTTTACAGTCTTTCAAATGGATGTGAAAAGTGCTTTTCTCAATGGAGAATTGGAAGAGGAAGTATATGTTGAACAACCTCCAGGTTTTGTAGATTCAAAATTTCCTAATCATGTCTACAAACTTGACAAAGCACTTTATGGCCTTAAGCAAGCTCCGAGAGCATGGTATGAGACACTAGCTCAGTTTCTTCTGGAAAGTGGATTTAACAGAGGGACTATTGACAAAACATTGTTTTATCTCAACCATGGAAAGGACTTACTTTTGGTGCAGATATATGTTGATGTAATCATTTTTGGTTCTAAAAATGATAGACTTTGTAAAAAGTTTGCCAAGTTGATGCAGTCAAGATAACAAATGAGTATGATGGGGGAACTTAGCTATTTTCTGGGCCTTCAAGTCAAGTAGAATGAAGAAGGCACTTTTATTTGTCAATCTAAGTACACCAGAAATTTGATGAAGAAATTTGGAATGCAAGATTGTTTAAGTGCATCCACTCCCATGGCCACTGTAACAAAATTGGATAAGGATACTGGTACATCAGTAGATATTACTGATTACAGAGGTATGATTGGCTCATTACTCTATCTAACTGCAACTAGACCTGATATCATGTATGCTACATGTCTTTGTGCAAGATTTCAAGAAGATCCAAGAGAACCTCACTTAACAGCCGTGAAAAGAATTTTCAAGTACCTTAAGGGTACAGCTGATCTGGGATTGTGGTATCCTAGAGAATCAGACTTTAAGCTAATAGGTTACTCAGATGCAGATTTTGCAGGATGCAAAATTGACAGGAAAAGCACAAGTGGAAGCTGCCAATTTCTTGGAGGCAGATTAGTTTCTTGGTTTAGCAAGAAACAGAAGTCAATTTCCACATAAACTGCGGAAGTAGAACATTGCTGCAGGAAGCTGTTGTGCACAGATTCTTTGGATAAAGAATCAGTTACTGGATTATAGGTTAGAATTTTCTAAAATTCCTATTTACTGTGATAATCAAAGTGCTATTGCTATGACAGGTAATCCAGTTCAACACTCAATGACAAAGCACATCAGCATTAGGTACCACTTCATAAGGGAACATGTGGATGAAGGTACAGTGGAATTGCATTTTGTTCCAACAGACCAACAACTAGCAGAAACCACTGTGTGAAGCTACTTTTACAAGATTGGTAAATGAACTTGGAATGGTTTCAGGTTCTTTCTCTAAATCTGCTTAGTTTATGTTCTGATACATCAAATTTTATGATCAGTATTTACATATATTACTACCTTTGTGTATTATATGCTTATATTGAAATTTGCTTAAGTGCTAATTATTGTTTGATATGAATCTCTAAACTCTGATAGTGATATGCATGTCTCTGTGACTATTCAATCCAATGAGGATAATTGTGCTAGATGCTGAACTAATAGTCTTTAATATACTAAAAATCCCATGTTTGAAGTAATTGTTTATGTGGAAACCTTTTAACACAAGCAAATTCTGATATTGAGCTTAGTTAAGTTTACTTTTTGTATCTTATTACTAAGTCAAAAACTAGAATAGTGCTTATTATCTGTTAAGTTCTGATGTTAATAAATCTGGTGGATGTACTAAGTGCTGATAAGCCTCACTTATCAAAAGAAAAAGAAAAAGAAAAGAAAAGCAATAAAAATCAGGTACTCCTTTGAGATCTAGAGTAAAAATGTGGAAGGGAAGACCCAAGTGCATTGCTGGTATTAAGTTATATGCATTAGAAAAGCAAAATAAATATTTTCTTGGTGACTTTTCACACTCTATGATTACTGGAGAAATACTCTGATAATAGCATAAATTCTTATAAGCAGTCGTGACTCACTTACACTGAGAAGCCACTGATGGAATTTCAAAAGATGCATAAAATGAGCATAAAACAGTTCAGGTGGACTCATGCAAGAACTCATTCTATAGTAGACTTCAGAATAATGACAGATTTTGAGAAAAGTTCTTAGTTATGCCTTATTTCTAAGATGTACTATAGTGAATCAAACTTTAATCTTTATCTGATATTTAGCTTACTGCACACACATACACTCCATATGAATGATGAAAATTACTGTGGTGATAAATGTTATTTTAGATGAACAGGTTAAGTATTAGTTGCATAAATTCTGAGGACAAGTTATGATGGAAATTCTGATGATTAAGTTCTGAAGAAACGAAATCAGTATTTGTGTAAAGAATTACAGAAATAGACATTCAATTTTTGAGTTAAGGAGCCATGTTCTGATGACTGTTAAGTTCTGATATAAGTCTAAATTCTGATATTAAATCCTCGGTCTAGGGAGACAAGGCTTTACTTCTTTTTGTTTCACATTCCATGCATCCCTTGGTCTTCCCTTGTCTATATAACTGACCAATAATCCTTCAGTAAAAAATCAATTCTTTCTTCTCTCAAACAATGACTCAGTTTGGTTGGTTTTACTGCTATGGCTCAGACAAGGTGACCATCTGGAACAATGGAGTTCCAACTTGTTATTCCATAAACAACATTCCTTCTAATCTCTAGATTCAATTTCCAGAAATCATTAAAAATGACTTGTTGACTATCCAAAGAAATCTACATCTCCGTTCTCTTCGTCAGCAGGAGAGAATCATTCGACTTGCTAATCTTTTTATTGAAGATAGGAAGAAGAAGAATTAATTGCAATCCTCTTGTTTCTCTTCACTGTCAGCTTTGTCAATCTTTTAGACTAGGACTAAGGCTGTTGATGTTAGAGATTTTAGACTAGGGCAATCTTGTAATTTTATTCATGTAATTTAAGTTTCATGAAATGTATTCATTTGATATATTAATGAAATTTTACTTTATTGCAAGATTTTCTCTCTGAGTCGTTTCATATTCTGATGACCTTTTCAATTCTGATAATAATCAAGTTCTGATGACCTGTTAAATTCTGATAATAATCAAGTTCTGATAATAATCAAATTCTGATGCTAACGTGGCAGTATTTCTTTACTTGGTTTATTTTTGGTCATTACTTAAATGGTCATATTTTTCAGAATATTGGTTTATGAGAGATAAAGCAATAATATTCATTTATTTAATGGGATTACTTGGTTAGTGGGACGGTTTTTCTCCTTGAAAAACTGCATGTGATAAGTAATAATTTCTTATTTACCGATCCCATTAACTTTTTCCTTAACTACTGCATGTCTGACAGGTGTAAAGGTCTGTTCCATTACTTATTAATTGCTGTCACGTGGGGTGTCTAAGTAAAGAGATAAAAGACTTTTAAATCTTTTATTTTCATTCTTATTCTACTCTTTCTCTTTTCTTATTCTCTCTCACAATTTCTGACGGTTTCTTTACAGACATTTTATCAAACACCTTACACGCAATTTTATTTCTCACTTATTTCTCATGGCACCCAAGGATTTAATTGTTGATGGAGCCAAGTTTGTACCAAACAACTATGCTGCAATCTTGAACAAGGCTGAAGCTCCATCAGATTTGCACTTTGTGCAAGATTTCTTAGCAAATAGTGAGATTGGGTATGCTTTGACCCAACCTCAAGCCATTTCCAGCCAACAAGTACTGACGTTTTGGCGAACTGGGATTTTTGATGATGGTAGTTCTATTAGTACTCCAAGCATCGTATTTGAAGTCAATGATGTTAAACATCTGGTCACTCCTGGAGCCGTTCGTAAAGCTCTTCACTTACCAGAAGGCTGTATATTCTCAATAGTGGAGGACCCTGTTCTTCAGCAGCTCATGGCCAGTTTGGGCTATGAGAGCAGTTTGGGAACGCTTGGACAATTGAAAAGAACAAATATCAAGAAGGAATGGAGCTTTTTCTTCGATTGTATCACTAAGGCATTCGCCAATAAGTGCTCCAACTTTGATGCCATTCCAATCATGAGTCAACAAATCGGGTATGCTCTTATTCATCAAACTCACTTTGATTTTACAAGTGCTGTGTTAGGTTTCATAGGGGATAGGATGACAGAGGATATGAATGCAGTATACTTTGCTAGATTCTGTTAGCTTATATATTCTTTTTGTTGTGCTGATGAGCCCCAACCTACCACTGATTTAATTCCACCCTTTAAGCTTCCAAAAAGGGCTTTTAATGACTTGCTAAATACTGACATAAAGAAACAAGTTGTTAGACCATTACAGATACCTCGTTTAGTGAAACAGATACTGGTAAATGCTGATCCTCATACCTACATATATGTTTACCCTGATGTTCAACCCACCAACACATCCCAGCCACCACAACACCCATCCGAACATACCACATCTACACAAACACCTCAAACTTCTCAACCTCAACCTGTTTAACCCTCCATCAGGACATATTTCAAACCATCACAGTCATCTCAACCTTCAGCACATCCAGTGCAGTCTTCTTCTGCTAAAGCAACAGCATCAAGATCTAAGAAAGTTTCACAGCAGAAAAGAAGGAGGATCATCTTGAGAGATGAATCAGATGATGAGGCACAGGTTCAACCTGTAGAACCTGTTGTTTCTGCAGCTGAGAAAGTCTCTTCTCAGAAAGATACAGAGACTGGGAGTTATAAGTCTCTCAAAAGGTCTAGAACAATTAATTCTGATGATGCAGCTCCAACAGTCTCCTCAAAAGCTAAAAGATTTAAAACATTAGCAAAAAGGCCTGCATATCCTGGTAAAGGAATGGAAGCAACAGCTAAGGAAGGGGGTCAGGAATCTCTGATCTCATAAGACCCTGTTGAAGCTCACAATTCTCCAAGTGCTGATCCAGACCATCATACAACTCATCACTCTCCACTTCATGAGCCAGAAACAACTCATATTCCCACACCTCCAACATCTCCAGTATATGCTGATAATCAGGGGCCAAGTGATGACATTGACATTCATAACTTGGAAGTACCTCAGGTTTTGTATCTAGAAGCTCCACCAACTCAAATCACTCCACCAACAACACCAATTCTAGATGCTGATTTTAATGACGATATTCCTTCTACACCAATTCTGAATCTAGATGATGAAAATCAGAATTTAGGTGGGCATCAAGGTTTGGCTGTTGATCAAAACTTAGATGGAGATCAGCACTTAGAGGATGATGTTGAAGTCTCAATAGCCTCTCATACTATTCTTTTATCAGAGGACGGTGATGATGCTGATTCTATAAGTTCTGATGCTGCTAATATTGAACTTACTGGTGAAGCTGCTGTCAATGTAGATGCTGATGCAGCTGGTCCATCAAGACATGCACCTCCACAAGCTCCTTCAAAAGCTAATCTTGTTAAAATGTTTGTTAGAGGAGATGCACCAGTACCTTGGAGTGAAACTCCTAGAGGAAGGGAGTGGACTAAGGAATGGAACAAAGTTACTTTTGTTCCTTCTTCAACTATACTTGCTGAGCACTTGGCAAAAGCTGATGAGATGCTAGTCAATGATGATTTCAAGACACAGCTAAGAGTTACTGTACTCAGTACAAGACACCTTCAAGGTCAACAATCTGTAACTCAGGAAAGGTGGACAAAATTTAATAATCTATCAATCAGCAAGATATGGTTGCCAAGCTGGACAAGAACAGGTTTTTCAAACCTACTTTCGACAGAATTGAGTACATTGAGAAAACCCAAGAGAAGCAACAATCTCAGATTGATGAAATTTTGAAAAATCAAGCTTCTCATCAAAATCAACTCAATGAGATCCAATCCTCAGTGGAATTGCTTCTCTCTCTTCTTTTACCTGCTGATGCCAAAAAGGGGGAGAAAGTAATTAAGTCCAAATGCAAAACTGTTAAGACACTAAGGGAAAGGATGATGAAAAAGATGACCAGGGAAACTCTGGAATGGGTGGAGGTCATTGTCAAGGTAAAGGTTTCTCATCAAGAAAAGCTGGAACTACAAGTCAAAGAACAAGTTCTAATACTGGGAGAAGAATAAGTTCTGATACTGGTAAAAGGATAAGTTCTGATGAACATCTGGAACTTGATGAGGAAATTTCAAGACAGTTATTTCTGAAAGAAAATCCAGGAATGGACTTTGAGAGTCTAAAGGAAGAAGAAGCTAGACGTAAGTTAGAAAAAGTCAACTCCAAATCTAAAGCTTTTGTTGGTGAAAAGAAACTTCCTAAGGCTTAAGGCATTGTGATAAAAGAAAGGACAAATCCTGAGGCAATCAAGGCCAAATCACAAATGGAGATAGATCCAAGGTCCAAGGGCAAGGAAAAAGTTGATGAACCTGTAAAGGTTTATGTGCAATTTATGGATGAAGAAATATCTGATGAAGATGCTAGTCTTACTCTGATACAAAGGAAGATTTCTCAAACAACCTCTGACATGGCTCAAGTTGTTCAGAGTCAAGATATAGTAAGTTCTGATATAACAATGAAGCAAGCAACCTCTGACATAGCTCAAGTTGGCTTGATATCAGAAGATAAGGAAAAGAAAACCTCTGACATTGCTCATGTTAAACCTTCAAAGTTACTCCTACCAGGATTCACCAAAGCTAAACAGACTCAACCTTTGAAGACTGCAACAAGTGGTTTTGATGCAAGAGTGGTTACAGGAAAAGAAGCAAGAGATAAATCTGGATTGGGTAGTGTTGATGAAAGAAGAATACAGAACACAACCAATGATCCAACTTCTTTAAGTGAAGCAGGTGTTGGAGCAACTCCTGAAAGATTGAATCAGCTTGAATCTGTACAGATGGTTTACCATACCTTCTTGAAAGAACACATCTTGTTATATTTTATGACAGATGGAAGGGTATACCATATTAGGCAGAATGTTATACCACTGAAGTATTATGAGGAACTAGAACATGTTCTATTCTTACTTCAAGTGAAGAACAGATTAACAGATGGTGCTGCAAATTATTTGAAGACTCAAATTCAGAGACATAAGAAGCTTTATTCTGTAAAGTCTGACAGCACATACTTTCCCAAGTGCAGAGATCACAAGGGTGATATTGTCGAGATGAAGCCTAACTCTGCTAAGATTATAACTACATTTCTGGGTTATAAAGCTGTGGAATTCAATCTTGAGTCTGACAAGGCATATTTGATCAGACTAGATCAGGACATAAGAAAATCTAGAATAAATGATCTGGAGGCTGCTATCTTTCAAATTGGTGAAGATACCATTGAATTGAAGAATGCTAAAAGGAGAATGGTTAATGAACTTGAATATGCTGAGAGATGTTTGTTAAAGAACTATCTCAGAACAACTCCTGATATCAAAGAGATCAGTAATTGAAGCCAAGTCAAAGATCTACAACTGATTAATTCTGATGTGTATACAGACTGAAGCTGTTATCAGATGTTAAAAATGGTAAAGCTACAAGGACTGTAAGTTGTAGTTATCTAGTCAAATTCTCATGCATTTGTACTTAATGTTTTTGACATCATCAAATATCTGTTAAACTTGTATATTATACTAATTTACAAGTTGAGGGAGATTGTTAGATATATTTGATAATGTCATGACTAATATGATTTGTGTTTAGTTTTCAGATTTTACTTAACAGGACAAATCAGTACTTACTGAAATCAGCACTTACTGGAAGTTAGAACTTAATGATATCAGTACTTAAATTATCAGGAGATAATTATCAAAAGATGGATATCAAAACTTAAGTGCGGAAGGATGAACAGTTATGGAAAGGCTGATTGAAAGGAAAGAAGATCAAAACTAAATGAAGAAGAGATATGCATGGAGAAGACTTCTATGGAAAATAGAAGACTTGGACAAGAAGATATCTATTTGATAGATTTTAAGACATAAAATCATATTCAATATCAATTAGCGATTATCTTGTAATTGTGTAGTACGTATATAAACACAGACATAGGGTTTACACTATATGTGTTATCATAATCGAAGTTATTATTTATATAACCCTAGCAGCTCTCATGATAAGTTGTTCATCACTGAGAGAGAACAGTTCTTTGTAACAGAGTTTATTGTGTTTAATAAAATCTGTGTTTTGTTACTTGAGTTCTTATATTCGATTTGATTGTAGTAAACACTGTATTTAACCCCCTTCTACAGTGTGTGTGACCTAACAAGACCATACTGGATGATGGAGTTTAGGGATGAAATATTTACTAGAAGATTCTTCATACTTGAAGACCAGCTAAAACTATCAAGCCATGATACTCTCAAGGAAATGCATGAGATGCTGGATCTCAATAATGAAGATGAATCTGAGTTCTACAAACAACTTCAAAATCAGATAGAACTGAACAATGAGAAACTGGGGAAGAAAACTAGACAGTCAAGGAAAAAAATTAATCTGCTCAGTCTAGAGGAGCACCTTGAAAATGGCTTGTGAGATTTCTATAACTTTCGTGGTACAAATTTTCAATAATATGCAGCACTTAGGATTTTTATCTACAGTTATCTGTTCAATTTGAATATGGTGTTTTGTTATCATCAAGTACCTCTAAATTTATGCCTATAATTCTATTAGACATAAATTGGGGGAGATTGTTAGGAATATGTTGTAGGCTTGATGAAAATACACCAAAACATCTTAGTAGATTTAATTAAGTATTTTGTAACTATCAACGGATAACCACACTTGTTCATCCATTGATAGAGTAGCTTATATTTCAATAAGTTTTTGTAGCACATTTCTATATACTGTAATTACTTAGAGGTTTAGAAGTTGATTGGAAATTCCAAGTCATATTGACTACTAGCAAGATATGCAAAATAGGTTGGCTAATTGTAAATAGAAGATGCCTTATAATTTTGCATAAGTGAAAGAGTATCAGCTGCTAAGGAAACACTTTCAATGAATAAACTACAAAGCCTCGATGGATGACTCAAGACACTTTCAACAGATAATCCAATAGAGACTCAACGGATAACTCAAATTAATTATCGACGGATGAAGTCTCGATGGATAACAAATTCCAATAGCAGTTGAAAGCGACTTGATAATTATATGGGTTGATTGTATCAAAAGGAATGTGGCAACCTCTTTACAGGTTTTAGAGAACAAAGAAGCATTTCCATTTCCATGCTTAACTGAAGATATTTAAAGATGTTGAATACAGAAATGAAGTAATATGTTAATAGACTTAGATTCCTTTCTTTACTGTTTGTCTTATTCATATTTGACTTGGTAATATATAACCAACAGTAGCAAGTGTTTAAAAAAAGGAGTGTAAAAAATAAGAGTTAAATAGAGAAATAGAAAAAGCTACATCTGTTAGGAATTCTCTTTGTTCATCTTTGAAAAATACTTGTAAGCAGCTGTGTGCATTCTTACATCACATAGTTATCTAATCTTTATATATATCTCTGGTGGAAAGTTCAGTCCACCAGAAAGTTTTTAAACTATCTTGTTTATTTACTTTGTGTTTGAACACTCGAATTCTTTTAATCCACACTACTACATATTCATTCATAATTATATATATTCAAAAGGGTCTTTTAAATTTCCAAAAGAACCAAAATTCCATTCAACCCCCTTCTGTAGTTCTGTTAGATTGTTAGGGAATAACAAGGCCAGATATAATGTTTGCTATTTGTCTTTGTGCTAGATTTCAGGCTGATCCTAGAGAATCTCATTTAATAGCTATTAAGAGAATTTTCAGATATCTCAAAGGCACACCAAAACTTGGCATGTGCTACCTTAGAGATTCTGAATTTGATCTAATTGGTTATTCAGATGCAGATTATGCAGGGTGTAAAATAAACAGAAAAAAGCACAACTAACAAATATCAATTTCTAGGAAACAAGTGTGTGTCCTAGTTTAGTAGAAAACAAAATTCAGTTTCTACTTCCATAGTGAGGCTGATATATTGATGCTGGTAGTTGTTGTGCATAGATTTTATGGATGAGAAAATCAACTAATGGATTATGGTCTAGATATGGACAAAGATTCCAATTCTTCTGTGACAAATAAGTGCCCATTGCCATAACTGAAATCCTGTGCAGCATTCAAGGACAAAGCACATTGACATCAAATACCACTTCATAAAAGAGCATGTTATGAATGGTACTATGGAACTTCATTTTGTTCCATGTGAGCAGCAACTTGCAGTTATCTTTACCAAGCCACTTGATGAATCAACTTTTACTAGGTTAGTAAGTGAATTTGGTATGCTAAACTATTCTTAAATTTCAACTATTGATGTATATGCAATTTGTAATACAGCCATAAATCAACTTGCTTTTCTTGAAAGAGTTAAATTTTGGATAAGTCAAAATTATTCTTTCAACAGATAATCTTTATCTGTTGAAAGTCTAAATATATTTCTGGACACATTATCCTTTAACGGATAATGATGTATTGAATATCCGTTGAATAATCATAACCTTTGAATTTAAATCTTTATCCATCAAAATATACTTAGAGGTCTATAAGTATATGTTGATAGATTACTTTTAGAATTTCTACAGTTCACTTTATTTCTAAATGGTTATTTTTGGCTATTATCATTGGGTATTTACTTTTATTTTAATC